>NC_056733.1:1036353133-1036953133 GCF_019279795.1 Protopterus annectens
ACAAGGAGAAGGTTACTGTCAGCTGCCTGTCTGGTGCTAGGATCCGCCACATAACACAAGCACGTAGGTCACTCCAGAACAAGTACAAGTATGACGCTGTCATTGTACATGTTGGTGTGAATGATCTAAGCCGTACCTCCCTGGACTACATGAAAAGAGACATTGAGGAGCTCTCTGATCACGTAGCCCAAGGTGGTATGACCCTGACCTTGAGTAGCATACTAACTTCACCTAGAATGATACCACAATACAAAGACAAAATGATCAATTTCAACAATTGGCTAAGCTTTTGGTGTCATTCTAAGGGGATCCAGTGTCTGTCTGCCTGGGACGACATGATAGACAAGCCTCGCTGTTTCGCCAGAGATGGTTTGCTCCTGTCACCCCTAGGCTTTCGAATACTGGCCAAGGCTCTTGCCGTCCCCATAGTGCCTTTTTTAGGCAAGACTCAAAGGACAAACCAACCACTGTAACCAGCACAGGTAACCCAAACTAAGGGTAATGCTACTCAACGCCAGAAGTCTCAACCTCAAAATGCACGCATTCGAGGCACTCCTCAGTATGAAGAAAATCGATGTTTGTGTAGTGACGGAAACCTGGTTCAAGGATCCAGGGAGCACCTCAGCACTACCAGGTTACAATTCATATCATACCTTCCGGCCTCGGTTACCAGATGGCAGTACAAAGAGCAGAGGTGTATCCATATTCATCAAGGATACCCACATCTCCAGGTTAGTGGCGCAGTATGATGTCCCAGAGATCATCCATGCGCAACTATCAGCAGGCAAAACCACATTTCAAGTCGTAGCCTGTTATAGATCACCCACCATGTCCCAAGATGCTCACTCAGCATTCCTTGAGGCATTGGAAAATATAAAGGTCTTACCCAACAACATAATTTTGGGTGATTTCAACTACCCTGGTATAGACTGGGCGAACTACCAAAGTTCTAACTCCTATGCCCAGTGGTTCATAGAATTTATAAATTCAAATGCCCTTGAACAACTGGTATGTTCTCCCACTAGAGGGGACAACATATTGGATTTAGTCATCACAAATATGGGCTCCCATTGCACCACACCCGTTATCACTCCCTCTCTGGTCAGATCAGACCACAAACTGATAACCCTGGACATCCTCACCCCTCCACCTCCCCCAGTCAAAGAAACCATTGTAAAAAGCCTTTCCAGAGCAAACTTCAAACTACTTGTGTCAGAAGTGGAAAGCTTCACTATTCCCTTGCAGAAGGATAATGATATCCAGGATGCGGAATCCTACACCAAGGCACTTTATATACATCTTCAGGATTGCATGGGCCGTGCTATCCCAAATTAAACCAAGACACCTTCCTCAAGCAAGAAGAAACCAGTCTGGTGGACCCAGGCCATAAGCAAACTTTACAATAGAAGGAGGAGACTTATACAAAAAAAGGTCAAATCTCAAGTAGAAAAATCATCCCTGATCAGTATTAGTAAGAAAATTGAGGGCCCTCATCAAGTCAACTAAAGCCAATTTCGAAAAGAAAGTTGCCAAGGATAACCATAAGGCCTTCTATGGTTACGTCAAAAACCTAACATGTTTGTGTAGTGACGGAAACCTGGTTCAAGGATCCAGGGAGCACCTCAGCACTACCAGGTTACAATTCATATCATACCTTGGAGCTTTTCTCCTCTGGCCTCCACTGAAAATGGACATGTATCCAGCTGGACCAGCCCGGTTAACAAATGTAAAATAAATAAATAAATAAAATAAATGGCAACGCTCAGGTCTGTTCTGAGCTAGTACAAAATGGAACAAAATACGCTGACCCCCACTGACATTGCCAACATCTTGGCTGACAGGTTCAGTGCACATTTCTCTCCCCCCCTCACCACCTACAGGGCCTATTACTATTCCAGGGGATTGTGTAACTCCAATTATTACTGATATGTTGATTAATAAGGCTCTATCTAAAGCTAAAAACACTGCCTCCATGGGACTAGATGGTGTCCTGGGATGTGTCATACACGAGCTCCAAAATGAATTAACCCTGCATCTGAATACCCTGTTCAGTCTCAGCCTCTCAACAGGATATGTGCCCATAGAATGGCGCACAGCAATGCTGGTTCTGCTGCACAAGGGTGGGCCCACAACCGACCCTGGGAACTACCGACCAATAAGCCTGACCAGTCTGATCTGTAAGCCAATGGAGTGAATCATTATGGAACTCATAAATGGAGAGATTGGGAACCTCCAAAAACTTGACCCCACACAGTTCAGCTTTGTCAAGGGCAGATCATGCCTCCTGAACCTGGTGGACTTCTTTGAGACAGTTACTCAGGCTATAGATAAGGGAAAGGAGGTACACACAACTTACCTTGACCTTGCTAAAGCATTTGACACCATTCCCCATTCAGGTATTATTGATAACTCACCAACCTGGGCAGAAACCCTTACGTCACAAGATGGATCGCAAACTGGCTCTCAGACAGATCCCACAAAGTAAGAGTAGCGGGATCTATGTCCGAATCCAGACCAGTAACGAGCGGTGTGCCTCAGGGCTCTGTCCTGGGGCCCCTCCTGTTTGGCATATACTTCTCAGAAGTACAGGCAAGCACTGAAGGGCTGTGGCTGACCAAGTTTGTGGACGACTGCAAACTGGGTGCTATAACAGAGTCTCCGGCCGACATGGATATCCTCCAGAAGGGCCTTAATGAGACTGATGCATGGTGTCAAAGCCATGGTCTCAAGCTAAATGCTAAAAAATGCATAGTAATCCCCTTTGGTAAAAACAGAGTACCCACAAACTACCACATAGGAGGTAACCCCCTGAAATCTGAAGAGGTAATAAGGGATCTAGGGACCCAAGTAGATAGTCAGCTTTCCTTTGATAACCATGTTGCCAAGGTGGTTAGAAAATCCTTCTATGTGACCCATCTGATCACGAAAGGGTTCGCATCAAGATCTAAGGATGTAGTGGTGCCCCTCTACCCTTCCCTCATCAGACCCATTATTGAGTACAATGCACCAATTGGAATGCACCTGGCTAGGCATCTTCAGCAGCTGGAGAGACCACAGAGGTACCTCACTAAGAGGATTACTGGCCTCAAACAGTTGCCCTATGCAGCACGATTGAAAAAACTAAGGTTTTTCTCTGTTGCATACCGCCTTCTCAGAGGCGATCTCTGTCTAACATACAGAGCCATGTCCAACCCAAAACTGTTGAACATGCTCCATCTTAGCAAAACCAAATCTACTCCAGCTGCACGCTCTAGGGATATAAACCTCAGCACAACAATGAATAGAACATGCTGGAGAGAGAGATTCCCTTCGCAAAGACTTCCCTTGCTATGGAACAAGGTCCCGATCTACATAAGACAGAGCCCCTCACTATCATTCTTCAAGAAGAACCTTGACGAGTGGATGGGTAACAGAAAGTTCACACCAGGGATCATACCAACAGCTCTACTAGATTGGGGCCAAGGGTACTAGCTGCTAGATCAAGGGCCTAGGGAACTAACCAAAGGGGCGGTGAATACCGCACAATGTGGCTGGGCTAATATATGCCTTCGGGCAGATAGCCCAGTACCTACCTATGAACAACTTATATATCCTTGTAGTACTCACAACTTTAATGATCATTGCTCTAATCATTAAGGAACAGGTATTATTACAATACCCTATGGCCTTGGTTTGGTATGTTTGTACACAGTGTATACTTCATCTGTCTTATAGATAAATTCTACATCTCTTACCTGGTAGACCTGTGGAGGGAATAAGAAGTTGTGTACCTACCATAACGTCCCATGTTAGTTGTCTTCTTCTCACCTTCTTTCTTGCTGGTTGGGTTCGGAGCCGATCTTCTGCTCTGACTCGGACATTTTCTAAAGCTCGAGAGCTACTAACTGGCTCGAGGCCTCCCTATATCCCGCAATGCCTGGCGCTAGATCCCCAGATCTCGTTTGGAAGACCTAACACCATCACAATCCAAGAGGACAATCGTCCCAATAGCAAAACTTCAGCTATAGGGCTAAAGAAAAGGTAGAGGACATAAATCAGTTAAGGCTCAGCCAGTGACGAGACTCGTAGGATAACTCTTCTCGGTCCATCTAGGCTAGGGGGATGGAGGGTGGGATGCAAGAAAGAAGGCGAGAAGAAGACAACTAACGTGGAACGTTATGGTAGGTACACAACTTCTTAATGTTAAGTTGTCTCTCTCTCCTTCATTCTTGCTGGTTAGGACAGCGTCTCTAGCACCTTAGTCCTGGGTGGCTCATCGGGACAGACTCTTGAGCACAGTGGAACCAAAATCAGCTCTACTCCTAGAGGCCACATCCAATTTATAATGTGAAATGAAGGTATGAGGGGTGGCCCATGTGGCCGCCACACAAATGTTTTCCATTGATAGTCTTGCTTGAAAAGCTACCAACGTAGCTAAAGCCCTAGTAGAGTGGCCTTTAGGTTTAGCAGGGAGTTCTTTATTTCTCAACTGATAAACAAGGGTAATAATAGAGGACAACCACCTGGATAAGGTTACTTTAGACACTGGTCGACCCTGCTTACCCTCCGCATAGGACAGGAAGAGTTGGTCTGATTTCCTTATTTGCTCAGTCCTATGCAAATAGAAATGTAATTGCCTATGAGCGTCCAACTGGTGTAATTTGTGTTCAGCCTTGTTGGAATAATTTGGAAAAAAAAACTGGCAGATCAATGGATTGATTCAAATTATTTTCGGAGGGGCCTTAGGAAGGAACGAAGGATTAGTCCTGAATGAAACCCTATCTTTATGGAAAATTAGGTAAGGAGGATGAACACATAGGGCTTTAAGTTCAGAAACTCTCCTCGCTGAAGTAATGGCCACCAAAAAGAGGGTTTTCCAAGAAAGCAATTTCAAGGAACAGGAAGCTGCCGGTTCAAAATGAGGCAGTATCAAGGAAGCTAGAATCAAATTCAAGTCCCACAGAGGCAGGGGATCTCTCACTGGAGACCTGAGCAAGATTGTTCCTTTAAGAAAGGCTTTGCAAAGCTTATGGGACATGATGCTGGTGTCTGACAGGCCCGTATGGAAATTAGAGATTACTGCTAATTGAACTCTAATGGTGGCAGAAGAGGAGCCCGCTTGAAAAAGTTCTGCTAAAAAGTCTAGAACGTTATGGACAGGGGCTGTGAAAGGATCTATATTTCTAGCCTCTGCCCAGAAAGAGAAACGTTTCCACTTACTAGCATAAGTCTTCCTGGTTGTAGGTTTGTGCAAAGAAAGGATAATCTCAAGCACTGAATTGGAAATACTGGGAAGCCTGGCTGAGGTTGGAAGTGGCGCAATCAAGCAGTGAGGTTGAGAGAGTGGAGAGATTGATGCAGCCTGCCCGACTGATGGATCAGGAGGTCCGGAACTGGGTCCAGATTCAAAGGCTGCTCTAGAAGGTGACAATGCAGGAATGGGAACCAGATTTGTCAAGGCCAGTAGGGGGCAATGAGGATCATCCTGCAACCCAGCACGGTAGCTTTCTGAATTAGTTTGGGAATTAGGGGAAAGGGTGGGAATGCATACAGAAGTCCCTGGGACCAATCGTGAACTAAAGCATCTCTGGGGGAGTGTCCTGGAAGAGGGAAGACAGTGAAGAAATTGTCGCACTTGCTGTTGAGAGGAGTTGTGAAAAGGTCGCAGCAAGGCTGACCCCATTTGCAGAAGATTTTGTCTGCTACTGTCCGATTGAGAGACCACTCATGAGGCATGAGAATAGCTCTGCTTAGCCTGTCCCCTATGACGTTGGACTTCCTAGGGATGTGCGTTGCTGTCAGAAACTGTTGAGAGGAGATCTCCCACTGCCATAGTCTGAGTGCTTCTCGACATAAGGGATAAGACTTGGTTCCACCCTGCTTGTTGATGTACCATACTACAGACATATTGTCTGTTGAATTGCAATGGTCCCAGTGGGTAGAGAGTTCTGAAGAGCTTGCAACGCTAAATGCACCATCCTCATCTCCAAGACATTTATGTGCAACTGGTACTCGTGGGGTTGCCAGGTGCCCTGGACAGTCCTGCCCTGAAAATGCCCCCCCACCCGATCAGGGAGGCATCCGTGGTCACCGTGGCAACTGGAAGAGGAAGGACAAATGGTCTGCCCTGGGGTACTGATGAGGAGACCATCCACCAAGCCAAGTGGTCTTTACACAACTGTGTGATTAATATTTTGTGAGACAAAGGGAGTTGTTGAAAGGACCATTGGGTGAAAAGCATCCACTGGAGAATCCTCATGTGAAAGCGAGCCAGGGGAACTAATATGATCGCTGCTGCCATGAGACCCAAGATTTTTAGGACGAATCTGGCCTAAATCTTTCTGCATCCTAATAATACCTGTACGTGTCGGCGAATGTCTGCCACTCTGTCTATTGGAAGTCTTGCGGACAGATCTTTCATATTTAATCTTGCGCCTATAAAGGTTAAAGACTGACAAGGCAACAATGCAGACTTTTCAAAATGTATTGAGATACCTAGCTCGGAGCATGTTTGGATGGTATAATCCCTGGCTCTCAGCAATTGATGCCTGGTGGTAGCAGTAAGGAGCCAGTCGTCTAGATATGGAAACACCTGGAATCCTTGCCGTCTCAGGTGAGTGGTAACCACTGCCATGCATTTGGTGAACACCCTGGGGGCTGTGGTGAGACCAAATGGCAGGGCTCTGAACTGGTAATGACTGGCTCCCAGCCAGAAGCGAAGAAACCTTCTGGAACGCCTGTCCATTTTGATGTGGTAGTATGCATCCTGAAGATCTATGGAGTACATCCAATTTTCTGGACCCAAAAAGGGTAGAATGGACTGAAGCCTGACCATCTGGAACTTCGTTCTTTGAACAGACTTGTTTAGTCTGCTGAGATCCAAAATGGGTCTCCAGTCCCCTGTCTTTTTTGGTACCAGAAAGAACTTTGAGTAAATTCTGGATCCTTGCTGGTCTGCTGGGACTTGTTGGATGGCCTGTTTTTTTAGCAGTTTTGAAATTTCTTGTACTGCCTGTTCCCTTAGATTGGGTGGAACATCTGGGATGGGGTTGTTTGATTGTAAGGGGGTGTGGACAAAAGGGATATTGTAACCTCCGGATATGATAGACCGTACCCATATGTCTCGAGTGATGAGATGCCAGGCTTCTGGGTACAGAGACAACCTTCCCCCGACTGCCTCCGAAGGCGGACAGCTGGGCAACCCCTCAGGGGTGCTGGAAGGGCTTGTCAGAGAAGGATTGTCTGCTGCCCTGATTCTGCGGATCCCCTCTGCCCCATGGTTGGCATCTATTGTTGTTCCCTCCTCTGCCTCTGGAGGGAAACTCGCCATGTGTGTCAGGCACGGCTCCCTGGGGTTTCTGGAACCACATCTTTCCACTCTTCTGACATTTAGGGTATGGTCTAGAGGGAGTGGAAAAATGGACTCCCACGGCAGAGAGAGTCTTGCCTTCCTGCTCACACCTGGTAAGGGTATATCTTTCACCTGAGGTCCAAACAGAGCCGAACCATCAAAAGGGGTGTTAGTGAAAGACGCCTTGACGGGATCAGTGAAGTTACATAACTGCATCCAGGCATGTCTTCTCAAAGCCACGCCTGTGCCTGCGGCCCTACTCGCCCTATCAGCTGCATACAAAATGAGCCACATGGAGGTGTTGACAATTGAATTAAGAGTTGCCAGCTGGGAGTTGATCTTGTCTTGAGCCCCCGCAGCTGATGGATCTTGCAGAGTATCTCCTAGCTCCTTGAGGAGATCCCTCTGAAGATGGGTGAAGTGGCACAAGTAATTTAGCGACCGCATGGAGAAGGTCGCTGAGGAATACATCCGCTTCCCGTATCTGTCCATTGTCCTAGACTCTTTATTAGGGGGATAGACAGGTACAGAAGTGTCAGCCAACTCCTTTTTCGTGGCAGCTGCTACCACCATGGCATCAATGGGGACACCCTTTATCAAAAACTGTTTATCTTGAGGGGCCGTAATAAACTTAGTGGGCCTGCGGGGGGTTGGTTCCAGTGTGTCCGGGGCTGACCACGCCTTCCGAGCCACTACTTCCATCAATGGATCGAAAAGCGGAGACACCCAGGAGGTGGAGGGGTGAGAACCAAATGCATCCAAGTATACCGACCCATCCTCAGAAGGGTTAAGGGCAGTCCAGTTCCTCCTCTGCTTAAGGATCTCAAGGATGTCTGAGAAAGAGACATCCTCAGAGGGGGATCTTGGGGACCCTTCCGAATCCTCCAAGTCAGTATCTGACGTGACAGACTCGGGGGAGTCAACATGTTTCCTCTTACATTTCCTCTTTCGAGGGGGTTCCTCTGAAATCTCAGGGGAGGCCTCTGAAGAGGAAGATACACCCAGTGGGGTGACCTGGAGCATTTGATCCCCTCGCTTGGGGTCTGGAGGAGGGGCAGAGACCGAAGCAGGCACCCTGGGGGGAGGAGCTGAAAGGGATGATCGAGGTACAGACTCAGAAGTCAGCACTCTCCTCTTGACCTTGAAGGCACCTCTGTTTGGCAGAAAAGAGGGACCCCGCTCCAAAGAGACATGAAGCCGAGCTTACCTGCACCGAGGCTCCGAGAGGAAGAACGGGGTCAGACAAGGGTCCGATGCCACTCACCCCCTCGGAGCCGACGAGGAAGTCCTGGTGCCCAGATCCCTCCAAGGACGGAACCATTGAAGAAATTGGAGCAGACGACTGAGCTGAAAGGGGAAGCATCGGCACCGACATTAATGGAGCAGACTACAGAGCTGAAAGAGGAAGCATCGGCACCGACATTTCCAAGATCCGAGCCCCAACAAGCTCTGGCTCCGAACTGACAGGAGGAGTCGGAGGAGGAACTACTTCAGAAACAGGAACAGCCACAGCCTGAAGAGGAGGGCTAGCTAACATTTTAGCCAGGGCCTGCGATTTCAGGAGTCTACTAACCACTCTCTCCAAGTCACGATCGGATAGCCTCGAGGACTGAGAAGAGTGGGACTGATGGCTCCGTTCAGACTGTAGCAAAGGCGACCCTGGAGTCGAGCAAATCGACTCTAGGGATGGTGACCTAGATCGCTTATGGCTCCCTGACGGCTCCGACACCAAGGTCAGAGCTGAGTGAGATTTAGATACTTCGGTTTGGCTGGAACCGAAATGGAAGCAGATGCTCTACCTGGCGACGGCTTCATACTGGAAGCCGATAGCTTGGTGGGCTTAGGGGTTTTCGCTGACTGAGACTTCGCCGGAGACCCCTCAGGTTTTAGTAACCCCCTGAGAATCAACTTGTTCCTAAGTTCCTGCAGGACTCTCAGACTAAAGGCATGACATACCGAACAAGAGTCCTGCAGGTGTAGGGCACCTACACAATAAATACAAGAAGTGTGACCGTCTGTCAGAGATATTTTCTGACAGCACGAGTCACACTTCTTGAACCCTGATACCTTGGTATCCTTTGACATGGTAAAGAAAAAGGGATACCAATAGAGGAATGTTAGACTAGTGCAAAGAAACACACACAGTCACACACACACACTAGTCTCACACCTTCACACAAAAAATTAACAAAAACTAAGAGAACTTTATCTTAAACTACAAAGGCTAAACCCTACTTCCTACTGGAAAAAGGATTAAAAGGGAAGGGGATAGCCTCTAATTTAAACGGCCTACTTAGGGAGATAGAGGGGGGGGGACTCTCTAAGTAAAATGAGTTTCCTAAAGGGCAGAAACACAGGAATACTAAGACTAATCTAACAGTACTACTCTACTTAAAACAAAAGAAAGGCTTGAAAAATATACTAAAAATTTAACTGCTAATATTACAAAAAGAAGAATACGACCTGAGCCAGTAAAGCGCAACCTCGTAGCTGAAGCGGCAAACGAGATCTAGGGATCTAGTGCCAGGCATTGTGGGATATAGGGAGGCCTCGAAACAGTAAGTAGCTCTTGAGCTTTAGAAAATGGCTGAGTTGGAGCCGAAGATCGGCTCCGAACCCAACCAGCAAGAATGAAGGCTAGAGAGACAACTTAACATTGTTTGTTAACACTACCTGACTGTTTCTACACATATTCCCAGATTACAAGTTAATATTATACACATACCTCTCAATCTCTTATTGCACACACTCTGGACAAAGCTTGACAACATGGAGGTACAAATAGGAATATAATTTGACTGATATTTCTTTCAACTTAGAATAAGAATGTTTGTTGAAACTTGGTTTGGGATTCGTTCCAAGCAAGCGTGCTGATTTAGCAAATACATTGCTGAATCTGAAGTTGTACACACGTAAATTAAATTTAATGTTTGTTATGAAGGATGTTGAAACTGTTTCTTGTAATATTATTAGAAAGCCATCTGCATTTAACACTAAGTTACATAATACTATTAAGATTTTTGAAATGTTTTGCTCAAACAAAATTAGAACTTTGGTAGCTAATAGACCTGTTAAACCTTGTGTCAATTTGACACAAGAAATGAAAATAGCATTAGCTGAATTGAAAAGCAGAATAGATTTAAAATTTATGAAGGCCAATAAGGAGGGCGGTTTAGTAGTAATGTATACTAAAGATTATGTGATAGCAATGGAGGCATTGCTTAATAACCAAGAAGAATATTGTGAAGTTAATTTTGAAGCCATAGATAGGAGCAATAAATATATCTAGTATGCTCTATACGACTTTTTTATGAATGGCAAATTGGAATTAGAAGTGTACAACTACTTACAGTTGAACATCCTAGAATTGATGTATAACCCCCCTTATCGGCCTATTGTTTCTGCAGCAGGAAGTGTAACTGAGGGCATTTCTTTATACCTTGATAATTTACTCAATCCTTTAACACAAAGCTTGGCATCTTATTTTAAAGACTCATGGTCTTTTTTAGAAGCCATTAGGGAATATTATTTAAAGGAGATAAATGGAATTTTTAGTACAAATGAATTTTTTCTGCTTACTATAGATGTAGTTTCTTTGTATACATCTATACCACTTGAGGAAGGGTTGGATCATGTTAACAATTTTTTGAATAAATATACGGATTGGTCTCAGAATTCAGTGAAGACCTGTATTGTATTATTAGAGCCTCTGTTAGAAAACAATTTCTTTGTTTTCAATAAGAAATTTTATCGACAACAAAGAGGAGTAGCGATGGGTGCCACAGTAGCTCCTGCCTTCGCAGGTTTAGTTATGGCTTGGTGGGAATTAGAACACTTACCTAAGATATCTTTAGCTAAGGATATTTTATTCTATGGTCATTTTATAGACAACCTGTTTTTTGTCATAAGAGGCACAGAATCAAAGGCAAATATATTTTTGGAACAATTAAACATGAGTAGTGAATTTTTGAAATTCACACTAGGTAATGCAAGTCACATTATTAATTTTTTGGATGTGACACTTATATGGGACACAAATGCAAAAAGTTTTTCTAGTAAAATTTACAGAAAAGAGACGTATGTAAATAACTATTTACATTTTCAGAGCAACCATCCTGCTTTCTTGAGAAGAAATGCTCCAAAGGGACAATATATAAGAGCTTCTAGGCTCACCAGCGATGATGATTTCTTTTTAGAAACAACATTCATCACTGGTTTGTTTTTATCTAAAGGTTATTTTGATGTGATGTTGGCAAATTTGGCATCAGAGATTTCTAACAGAAGACACACAGATTTTGGGCCAATTTTGATTTATGGTTTAACCAAGAAAAATATTATGGAAGGTTCAGAAATATGAACTTTATCAAAAACACCAAGATGTGTATATCTGTTGACAGTGAAATGATAAAAAACATTATAACTGACAACTGGAAAATAATAAGAGGAAGTAATGATTTGTCTATCATCTTAGGGAAAACACCTAGTTTTGTATATAAAAAAATCAAGTAGTTTAAAAGAATTGTTACAATATAAAGACACCGGTATAGTTTTACCTGAGACAGATAGACCAAAAGGGACTTACAAATTTTCCAGTTGTTCTGCCTGCAGTTTTATTCACGCGGGACCTTATATTTGCTTAACTCATCTTAATGGGGCCATTGCTGCTTCCGGCAGGTTTACATCTAGTACATTTAATGTGGTTTACATTGTTTTATGCTCAAGATGCAAAGCATTCTATACAGGAATGACAACTAGAAAGTTAAGCAAATGTATTAAATTACATTGTTATGCCATAAAAACTAAAGACACCAACAATGCTTTGTATAGACATACGATGTTATGTACTAATTTAAAAAAAATATTTTGCTGTTTTAGAGCATATTAATAAGGACATGAGAGGGGGTAATGTTAAAAACAAAGTAGAAAGAAAGGAAACTTTATGGCAGCTAAGGTTAGGTGCTGACAGGGTTAAATGAATATATAAACATTAAATGTTTTCTTGAAAATAGAAGAAGTACATTTGATTGTTTGTAATCTTGCTAAATTAGTTAATTGAATTTTATCAGTTCTAATTAATTAATGAGTGTATTTAAACTGACTATTTTAAGATAGATTCATTTTGAAGAAGTTTTTACGAAAGCTTGGATTAAAACGTTTTTAACGCTATTGCGTTGTTGGTTCTCTCCTGTGCCTTCAGCCTTTTTGGTTTTGGTTGTTATTTGTTTATTTTGGTTTTATTAATTTGAAAATAGTATTTAACTGTCTTTTAAGCTTGTTTTAATTTATTCTGAGGTAGTTCTTGATATGTAAGGATGAAAGCGCTTAATCTTATTATGAAAATTAAAAAAATTGTTTGTTTTATCTCTGTTTGGATTCCTACCTGGATTTGGAGACTTGCACTGCACACTACACTAGTCACCAATTCTTCAGTTTATTTGTCGTGTGTTAGGTGACTTTTGGACCCCTTTTTTTGTTTACTTGAATTAAAATTTAAAATCTAATTTTTTATGTCATCTAGGAGGTTCTGACAATGCAGCCAAGCAAGCCTCTTTAAAACAGAACAGGTGGCCATAGTCCTGGAAGAAGTATCAAGAGAGTCATACCCACACTGCACATGAAAGTGACCTGTGCAATACAAGAAACTAAGTTACTTAAAGCAGAATTTTTTTATCACAAGAAGAAACTATAGATAAAACATTCCTCATACTTTCGCATACTTTCACAATATATCAGAATAATCTTTAAGATATGAGCCTGACAATTTAAAATTCCCCTTTCCTATCAATAATTTTCCCATCCTTATTAGAAACAGTAGGATTGGAATTAACTAAGCACTTAGCAGCAAAGGAGTCAACTAAGGCTACAGCTGCTTGGTCAAGTTTGGGTATACTGTATAATAATTTAAAAGACTGAGGAACTTTATGCATCCTATCTGCCTTTTTAGGGACAGCTGGGTGACTATTGGAAAATTGCAGGCAGTAAGATATACATCCTCTAAAGCAGACAGGGCATGAGGAATGAGTGTAAGTTCAGGAAAATCAATTTGTGATAACTCATAGTATTTTCTGAGGGACTGAGAAACATCAATGTTCTTCCACTAAAAACATTGGGACATTCTACCAATAGTCTCAGAGAAAGAGAACCCCCACAGGAAAAGTCACAAAGTGAGCTTTACTCCAGGTCTGAATCAGAAATCTGAAAACAAAACTGAATCTCCCTCTGTATCTTTCTGTTGAAATTCAAAATCTTGAATCTCTTCAGGACAGCAGACATCCCTCTTTCTTTTAATGGAAACTACTCTACAAGAAAGATCAGTAGCCTGAATCATTGAGCCAGTCCCAGTAAACTGCTCATATCCAAAGAAATTTGAGGAGAAATAGAAACATGCTTGGCTTTCTGTTTCTTTTTGACATGAAAAATTGCGCCAATCATGTTACTAATGTCAGCCACTGCTTCCCCAGGGATGAGCACAGCATTCTGACACAACAATTAATCCTTCCCTGTTCCTTCTACCCAGGACCAACAACAGTGGTTCTTCCTTGCCCACTGATGGGGACTCCAACAGCTGCAAAGGATGAAGATAACCTATGGTCATTAGTGACTGTAGCTGCTATACCAGCGAGATCCAGGGTAAAAGATGACTGCTGAGGTGCAACAAATGTCCACAGCAGAGTTACACACCTGCAGCTGAGGCAAATTACTAGCCAGCTGTGGGGGCAAATGCTGTTTGCTTAATTTTTTCTTTTTTGTGGCTGAAAGAAGGACTATGGGACTGACAATCTGTTCCATGGTCAAGCTGAAAATGGTTCCTATATCCTGGGGGAAACCAGCAACAAATGTCAGAAAAACTACCAGTCTTCAAATGTTACTTTTTTTGAGAGAAAAACAAAATAAAAAGCACTTTCAAACACTATGCCAGCCAAACAACTGAAAAACAAAAACAATTTATACAAAGAAAATATTTTATAAATTAGTTAAGGCAACTTTTATAAACTGACAGAAACGAGTGCTCCATTTAAAAGGACAATACAGTATAGAGATAATCCAATAAAACATAACATTCCTAGCATTAAAATAACTTTCCTGAAGAGGATAGTTATAAAACCTCAGTAAAAACATAAGAAAATGGAATTTTTTTCCCCAAGGGGAACTTATCTGCCCAGCTAAGGAAAGCAGAAGCTAACCTTTGACTCTTGCAAGCCGAGAGGAGTATAGTCTTCAGTGTCAGGAAAGCACTCAACCCTAAACTTGTCTTTTAGTCAGCTCAGCTTGAGCTGTTTGATAGTTTGGGCTTGTGGAAGGTGCCCTGAAACTTTGAAAGCTGTCCGGCTGTTATATCCTAGGTAGGATATAACCAATATAGCTAAGGTTACTGCAAAAGTAATCAATATGATGGTCACAGAATCTCTTGTGGAACTTAGAAAAGGAAGGTTGAACTATTTGGGTAACCCTTTGAATCAGCTTGCCTCTTTCATCAAATTATTTACATACCTCTGTAGCACAAGGGCCAAACTATACATCTTTGTCATGAGAAAAATTTAAATTTCAGCTTTAACATTTTTTTGGTAAGTTTTGTGAATATAATGAAACAAATCTTCTCGGTAACTGAACCAGTAGCATCAGCTCTGGACACAGCATCAGGAGAATCAGAAAGGTATTTTAAAGAGTATTTGGTTACCTGAGAAGCAGAAACTGTTAGGAAATTTAAAGAAGCTTTAAACTCTGAAGAAGGAAGGTTAATTTTCTCATGTCAAAACAAGTCATTAAAATTCTATCATATGAGCCAGGCAATTCACAATTCTAAAAGTCAATGCAGTAGAATAAACATTCTTCCCAATCTATCAAAAGTTTTCCCATCCTTGTTAGATGGAATAGGGTAAGCATTTACGATATGTTTGGGAGTAGATGGTTTTGATAAGGAAATAATTACAGTATCTTGTATGGGATTAGAAAACAAAATATTTGTGTCTGAGGTACTTATAACCAGTCAGATCTTTTAGGGGTAGGAGATTGACTGTTAGGTATACTGGCAGCTGTTACGAAGCATCTTTTAATAATGGTAAAACATGAGGAATAGTTGTAGGCTGAGGAAATTTCAGTTGCAACAAATTATAATATTTTTGCTGGGAGACTGAGATTCCATTTTGTTTCCACTGCCATTACTGTTTCATTTTATATTTTAAAAAAAGTAACTCTTCCAGAGGGAAGTCTGAAGAAATACTTTCTTCAGAATCAGAATCTTCAGCTTAAGGAAAATTCACTAAAGAAGCATACTCCCCTTTCAGTCCCTACTCTTCTGAAAATGGAAATCAGTGTCACAAAGAGAGGGAATTATTTTTCTTTTGGGGCTCAGTGAAGAAACAGGATTTAAAACATTAAAGGCTTGAAATAAACCTTTAACAAGTCTTTCCCATCAACAGTGAGAGAAATATAAGTCATATACTTAACTTTTTTTTTCTTTTCCCAAGAGACACCCTAGCAGAAGACCACCTAATGGGAGAGGCATTTATCTGGGAATAAGGCACACCAGCCTATTTGGTAAGACTTCATCCACTCTCCCCCGATACTGACATGAGTGATTCACCTTTGCCTGGAGAAAATAGTACCACAGACTCAAGGTGGCTTCCTGAGGAGCTATATGAGTGGGACCAAGATAAAACAATGAGCAGTCCAAGGACCCAGGTTTGGCCACAGCAGAGTCACCTGTCAATAGGCAAGGCAGTGATAAGGTCAGCCTGACATCCAAAGACTCCTTTATTTCTTTCAGATGGGGTGGGAACTGAAGAGACAGACAACTGCTCCATGGTTGACTGAGAAGAACCTGGTAAGTGGATAGTAGAGCCTGAGTGAGTTGGTAAACTACATGACAAGAAAATTCTGAGGTAAAAACTTCAGTGACAACCCCCAAAAAACACAAATTTGAGCTTCTAAAAACAGTTTTCCACACAAAGATGTAGAAATAAACACAATAAACTGATTTTAAAAGTTTTTTTCACAGATGTATTCACTAAGAAACAGGACGCGGTGCCCAAGGAGTGGCGACGGCAACTGTGGTCCCACTGAAAAAGTCCCCTGACAACCAGTGACATTTCCTAGTCTAAATATTATCTAAACACAGTTTTTTCCTCAGAAAAATGAAGACTGGAAGGTTTTCCCCAGAAAGGTATTCATCAGCCCAGCCTTAAAGGACCACTACTGCCCATCAGTTCCACAAAGTCTACACAGAAAGTGCACTTCGACACAAGAAAGTTCTGAAGTTTCTGGCACTCTAACCACTTCTTTTATGTGGCTCTCCTCAACACCCACAGTGATTAGGTCATGTGGAATTTGCTCTGAAGCTTTGAAGACTGGCTGGTACTTGTATCTTTGGCATAACATAAGCCATAAAGCATGGGATGCTGCAAAAGTTATCAAATGTTGAACATTTCAATATTGCTACTACACTGAAAGATAACCACTAAGCCTTCTTTAATTATGTTAGCAACTTCAGAAGCAATACCCAGCCCTGCACTGACTTGAAATCTAATGGCACCATCCTCTCTGACCCTAAGGATATCATAAACATACTTGTGGACAAATTAAGCTTAAACATTTCCAGTCTGTCCCTTCTACCTCTCACATTTGGTCAGCATTTCCTTCTATGACCACCTCAAAACAAGTACTAAAAGCCCTCTAAAATGGATGTCTAAACAACACACTAGGCTATCTCCTTGTTGGTCTGAAACACTTGCAAACATTTTCATCCTCAGCCTCTCCACTGGTTATGTACTTTAAACATGGAGAAGAGTTGCTCTGCTTACCCTCCACAAGGTGGCCCAAACACTGACTCAGGGAATGGTTCACTGATTAGCCCTATCAGCTTCATTTGTAAGGAAATGAAACATATCATCACAGAATTCATAAATAAGGATACTGTCAGCTTGCAATCCCTTAACTCACACTGATATAGTTTTGTGAAGGACAGATCCTGCCTACTTAACCTGGTTGACTTTTTTTGGATGAAGACAAATTGGTACACAGCCCTTACTTATACCTAGCCAAGATATTTCACTCTACCCCACACTCTGGCATTACTAATAAAGTGACCCAGCTAAACAGAAACCCTTATGCGACACAAAGAGAGCAAACTGACACATGCAGAACCCACTCAATCAAGGTTAGTGGGATACTCCACAGCAGAAGGAGGAAATTGATGTGGAATTATATGAAGTCCCAAGAATGGAAAAACTCCCTTATCAGCCTCAACAAAAGGTTGAGATCCCTCATCAAATCCTCTAAAGCTGGCTATGAAAACAGAATTGCAGCAGATAGTAAAGACAACCACAAGGCCTTCTATAGTTATGTAAAGAATCTCCATGGCAATACCCAGATTTGCTCTGAGCTACTGCACAATGGTACCTCCTATACCGAGCCAACAGATATTGCCAATATACTGGCCAACAGATTCAATGCCAACTTTACCCCTCTCTCCCCCACCAAAGGACCAATCACAATACCAGTAGATTGCCAGGCACCCAGTATTACTGCTGCACAGGTTAAAACAGCACTGTCCAAGGCCAAGAATACAGCTTTTATGGGACCTGACAATATCCCAGGCTGTGTTCTACATGAACTACAGAGTGAATTGGCACCACACATGTATGCCCTGTTCAGTCACAGTCTCACCTCAGGCTTTGTCCCTACCGAATGGGGCACTGCTACAGTTATCCCTCTCCACAAAGGAGGGGCAACTACAGACCCTGGGAACTATCGCCCCATTAGCCTGATGAGTCTGATATGCAAGGCTATGGAATGCATCATCATGGACCTAATAAACAAGGATATAGGGAATTTCCAAAGTCTGGATCCCACACAGTTTGGTTTTGTGAAGGGCAGATCATGCCTGCTCAACCTGGTCGACTTCTTTGAGTCAGTCACCAGAGCTGTGGATGAAGACAAGGTGGTTCATACCACCTACCTTGATCTGGCCAAGGCCTTTGATATCATTCCCTACTCAGGAATCATAGAAAAAGTCACTAAGCTAGACATCAACCCCTATATCACTAGGTGAGTTGCAAACTGGCTCACAGATAGAACCCACAGTGTGACAGTAGCTGACTCCAAGTCAGACTGCTGACCAGTCACGAGTGGAGTCCCACAGGGTTCGGTCCTGGATCCTCTCCTGTTTGGTATCCACTTCGCTGAAGTCTAGGCCAACACGAAGGGACTCTGGCTGACAAAGTTCACAGATGATTGCAAATTGGGAGCTATTATTAACTCCCCAAGTGATGTTGATGTCCTACAGAAAGGCCTCACTGAGACCAACGACTGGTATCAGAACCATGGCCTTAAGCTCAATGCCAAAAAGTGTGTTGTCATCCCCTTTGGGAAAAACCTGGTTCCCATGAATTACCACATTGATGGTAGTCCACTGAACACAGAAGGAGTTATAAGAGATCTGGGAACACAGGTTGACAGCAACCTCTCTTTTGACCACCACATTGCCACTGTGGTCAGAAAGTCTTCTGTGTGGCAGATCTCATTACTAAGGGTTTTGCATCCAGGAAGAAAGAGGTCATTGTCTCCCTCTACTCTTCCGTCATTAGGCCAATCATCGAGTACAATGCCCCATTTGGCATGTACCTCACTAGACACCTGCAACAACTGGAGAGGCCGTAAAAGTACCTCAGAAAGAGGATCCTAGGCCTTAAACACTTGTCTTATATGGACAGACTCAAAAAACTCCAACTATTCTCTGTCTCATATTGCCTATTTAGAGGTGAACTCTGCTTGACTTACAAATCCATGTCTGACCCAGCTCTGTTAGAAATGCTACATCTAAAGAAAAAGAAGTTATGAACTCACCATAACATTCCATCTGAGTAGTTTTACTTCATTTGTCTTCAACCTGTGGGATACCGTATCCGTATCGGATCTGAGCTGGCAACCTTACTAGCATCTGCCCTGAGCTCCAAGCTCCTCCCCTTACCCATAATACACTTCCACTACCTTCCATCCCCCGACAGAGTTTGCTGAATCTTATACTGATAACCCAACCTGAAAAAATATTTGTGACCCATCATTGCAGCCTGTAGGCTGTTCATATACCAAGGTCCGGGGAAAGAAAGGAGGGATGGTTGAAGACAAATGAAATAGAACTACTCAGATGGAATGTTATGTGTATTTGAGTAAATAACTTTTTTATCTGAAGTAGTTTACTTCATTTGGTCTTCAACCTGTGGGACAGAGTCCCCAGCTACTAAACTCCTGAGAGGCCCTCATGGAAGGATATTCCGGAGCACCACAGAACCAAAGGATGCTCTCCTGGAAGTCAAATCCAATCTGTAATGAGAAATAAATGTATGAGATGAGGGCCAAGTAGCCACAGAACAAATATCATCCAAAGAAACTCTAGACCAAAAAGTCGCAGACGTAGCCATTGATCTACTGGAATGAGCTCTCACCTGACCTGGAGGAGACATGCCTCTGTCCATGTAGACCTGAAGGATGCATGAGGAAATCCATCTAGCAATAGTGACCTTGGAGATAGGTTTCCCCAAAAAAGGTTTATAGAAGGATACAAACAATTGATCAGACTTACGGAATATTTTTGTCATCTTGTTTGGCATCTACTTTTCTGATGTACAGGCCAACACTAAGGGACTCTGGCTAACAAAGTTTGCAGATGACTGCAAACTGGGAGCCATTATTGAATCCCCAAATGATGTGGATAAAGGACTAGCAGAAACAGATGCATGGTGCCAGAGCCATGGGCTCAAGCTTAATGCCAAGAAATGTATAGTTATCCCCTTTGGAAAAAAACATGTACCCATGAATTGCCACATAGGTGGCAGGACGCTAAACATCGAAAGTGTGATGAGAGACTTGGGGACACAGGTGGACAGTGGTCTCACTTTCAATAACCACATCGCCACAACAGTCAGGAAATCCTTCTATGTGGCACACCTCATCACTAAGGGCTTTTCATCCAGAAAAAAGGAGGTCATTGTCCCACTGTACTCATCCCTCATTAGACCCATTATAGAGTATAATGCCCCGTTTGGTATGTACCTCACAAGACATCTGCAACAGCTGGAAAGGCCACAGAAATACCTTACTACAGGATATGTACCTGAACACTGGCGTACAGCAACAGTGGCACCACTCTACAAGGGAGGCTCCACTACAGACCCTGGGAACTACCGCCCCATAAGCCTGACCAGCCTGGTTTGCAAAGCTATGGAAAGAATTATTATGGAACTCATAAACAATGACATTGGGGACCTACAGACACTTGATCCCACCCAGTTCGGCTTTGTAAAAGGCAGATCCTGCCTTTTGAACCTGGTTGACTTTTTCGAAACGGTCACTAGAGCCATTGATGAGGGCAAGGCAGTCCATACAGCCTACCTGGACTTGGCTAAAGCCTTTGACACAATACCCCACTCGGGGATCATAGAAAAGCTAAACAGCTTAAAAGTACATCCATATGTCACAAGATGGGTTGCAAACTGGCTAAAGAACAGAACCCATAAAGTCAAGATTGTGGGAGCCACGTCAGACTCAAAGCCAGTCACAAGTGGTGTCCCCCAGGGCTCTGTCCTGGGACCCCTCTTGTACGGCATTTTCTCAGATGTGAAAGCAAACATGGGAGGGTTGTGGCTGACAAAGTTCGCAGATGACTGCAAACTAGGCGCCATAGTCGATACACCAGCTGACACATACATCCTACAGAAAGGCCTCGCCGAAACGGACAACTGGTGCCGGAATCACAGCCTTAAACTGAATGCCAAGAAGTGTATAGTCATCCCCTTTGGGAAAAACAAAATACCCACAAATTATCACATAGACAGTAATCCACTGAGTACCAAAAAAGTAAGCAGAGACCTGGGGACCCAAGTTGATAGTGACCTCTCATTCGACACCCACTTTGCCAAAGTGGTTGGAAAAACTTTCTACCTTGCCCATCTTATCATGAAGGGGTTCACATCCAGATCAAAGGAGGTCATTGTGCCCCTGTACTCCTCCCTTATCAGGCCCATGATTAAGTACAATGCCCCATTTGGTATGTACCTCACCCGGCACTTACAACAGCTGGAGAGACCCCAGAAGTACCTCACCAAGAGGATCAAGGGTTTCCAACATATGTCATATGCTGCCAGGCTAAAGAAACTCCAGCTCTATTCAGTAGCATACCGCCTGCTCAGAGGTGATCTGTGCCTGACATACAAGGCCATGTCCAACCAGGAATTGATGGACATGCTCCACCTCAAAAAATCAAAATCCATAAGAACCACGAGAGCCAAAGATTTAAACCTCAGTACAAACATGAATAGAACATGCTGGAGGGACAGATTCATAACTCAGAGGCTTCCCATACTCTGGAACAAAATCCCAGTCCATGTTAGGCAGAGCCCCTCACTGACTCTGTTCCAGAGAAATCTTGACGAGTGGATGGGAGCTCGTAGGTTTACCCCGGGGGTCACCCCTGTATCGCTACTTAACAGAGGCACAGTAAACTAATTTTAATAGGTAAGGGGGTCTTCAATGTGTCACTATTAGACAAAGGCACAATATTCTAAATTTATTCTATACACTTTAGTACCACTACATGGGGTGGTGAAAGTCACATCTCTAGGGCTAGGCTTGCAAATGCCTCAGGGCAGATAGCCTAGTACTAAACTATGAAACTATAAAAGAATCACAGGTCTAAAGCAGATGCCATATGCTGACCATCTAAAAAAACTCCAGCTATACTTTGTGGCATATCGTCTACTCAGAGGCGATCTCTGCTTAACATACAAGACCATGTCAAACCCTGAGCTGTTGGACATGCTCCACTTAAAGAAATCCCAATCCCTCAGAGCCACACGCTCCAGGGATCTAAGCCTTGTCATCACAATGAACAAAACATGCTGGAGGGATAGGTTCCTGACCCAGAGACTCCCCATACTCTGGAATAGACTGCCCATACATGTCAAGCAGAGTGCCTCATTGGCCCTCTTCAAAAGGAACCTTGACTGGATGGGAGATAGGAAATTCACCCCGGGGATCATGTCAGTCGCCCTACTAGACAGGGGCCCACAGAAGTAAATACTGTGGGAAGAAATATCCAGGGAATTGGGAATTGTTATGGCTAGGCTTGCATAGGCCCTAGGGCCGATAGCCTAGTACCAACCTATGAACCTTTGTAAATAGAATCATAACTGCCTAAGAACATCCAGCAGGTGGAGTTTATATTCCATCTTGTTAGTAAAATTAGGAAAGAACACAGGCAAATTGATGGTCTGATTGATATTGACTGGTGATGCCACCTTAGGAAGAAAAGATGGACTGGTCCGAAATGAAACCTTATCTTTGTGAAAAATCATATAAGGAACTTTGATGGACAAGGCCTGCAGTTTTGAATCCCTTCTGGCAGAAGTAATAGCCACCAGAAATGCTGTTTTCCAAGATAAATATTTCAGATCTCTGGTAAAATGATGGGAATCATAGAGAGAGCTGAGGGGGTCAGGGTGGAGTCTGAGGGGACAGTCAGGGGTTTTGATCCAGCAGAGAGAACCCTTTCTACTACGTTGAATGCAGAGGGAGAAGGAATCTCCTGTGTAACCAATAAGGAGGCCAGTCTCCCTGGATCCAATGAGAGAATCGGAGCCAGGCCCGAAGTAGACGGAGCTCCGAGGGAGGGAACTTGGCCTGACAAAGGTGGAACCGATGAAAAAAGTTCCACTCCCTCGGATCCGACACCCAAGCTCCGGCTCCAAGAGCGGCTTGGATCTGAGCTGGTCAGATCTGACATGCTCCAGGCAGCTGTTGGCGTCGAGGAAGCAGGTAATGTTGGTGCAGACCCCCTGACTAAAGCCATCCTCGGATCTGAATACTCTGAACCCGGTGGACGGATCAGAGAAGGAGACATCGGTTGGAAAAAAGGAAGCGAGCTTCCCCCTCCTGAGGGACAGGGGGCTGGCAGGACCCCCATCTGTATCTGAGTACGAATGAACCTCCTCATCATTTTTATCTATGTCGACTTCAGATAAAGACCGGGTGGACCTTAACGAGGCCACGGACTCCGACCTTGCAGGTAGGGGCACCGAGACCCTAGATGCAGAGTGTGTCTCCTCCGGCTCCAGGGAAAATCTTAGAGATCGGAGCCGAGCGGAGTCATGGATCCTAAGTGTCTTGACCGGTGAAGGGAGGCCTGGAGACCGCTTATGTTTCTCTCTCGACTTCGACTCTTCTCTCCTTCTCTCTGCCCCTTTTCCACAGGCTTTTGCACAGGAGGTTGAGTCCCAGCCTGGGAGGGAGGAGAAGCCAGGGGAAGAGAAGGAGGAGAGGCAGCCACAGCAGCCACTGTGATCGAAGCCGAAGACAAGTCAACTGCCTCAGAAGAGGGAAGATGGCCTTTCAGGGCCAACTTGGCCTTCCTGTCTTTGATGGCGCGCGGGTTAAACCCTGTGCATATAGTGCAGTCTGTACTAAGATGGGCCATGCCCAAGCACATAACACAGAGTGTGTGGCCATCTGCAGGGGATAAGTTATGGCCACACTCAGTGCATCTTTTAAATATCGGCTTATCAGCCACAGTATCAGTGGAAAAAATAACAGAAAACAGTTTTCTCACTGAAACACCCACTCACCACACTCACACACAGAACACACTGGGGAGGGCAGCAAAAACACACACCAACTAAGCTAACAACTCTAAATTTAAAAAACTCAATGCACCAAGACAGGGGAGGAGAAAGGGGAACCTACACTATCACTACCTAAAGTTTGAAGAGAAAAAAAAGACTTTCTAAGAGTTTTACACCCCCTTATAATCTGGAGCTCTGGAGATCACAATGCTTCAGCTAGCCACGGCAAATTAGATCTGGGGGTTGGAAGGTAGTGGAGGTGTATTATGGGTAAGGGAAGGAGCTTGGAGCAGATGCTAGTAAGGTTGCCGGCTTGGATCCGATACGGATCCGGTATCCCACAGGTTGAAGACCAAATGAAGTAAACTACTTCAGATATCCTAATTCCCTCTGCACCACATGGTCCAGAGACATGGATCCTAAGTGTCTTGACCGGTGAAGGGAGGCCAAAATCAACAGAACAAGCTGGAGGGACAACTTCATAACCCAGAGACTGCCCATGTTATGGAATAGACTTCCCATACATGTCAAACTGAGCACCTCACTGGCCCTCTTCAAGAGAAATCTTGATGAGTGGATGGGAAATAGAAAATTCACCCCGGGGATCGCTCCAGTGGCTCTATTCAACAGAGGCACTGGGAACTAAGGTTGGGTGGCATGATGCCAGGGTAATCCTATGGGCTAGGCTTGCAAAGGCTCCAGGGCCATTAGCCTAGTACACACCTATGAACCCATGAACCTATTTTCCTCAAAAAGGCTCATCACTAGTGGTATTCTGAACAATTCTGTTCTGGAACCAATACTCTTTGGCATATACTCTGCTGATGTCAGGAGTTTCTAGCTGACCAAGTTTGTTGATGATTGCAAACTTGGGGTGTCATCATTAACCTTACAAATTCAAAGTGTCTGGACCATGGACTAAATTCTTACTACAAAAAATTACTATTGTACTCTTTGGGAAACAAAAACATTTCTGCACCTACCACATAAATGGTGCCCCCCTCAGACTAGATGCTATCATTAGATACCTAAATACATTCATGGACAATGAACCTTCCTTTAACCACCATACATTAACTCTAATTAGCAAATCTTTCTACCTAGCTCAACTATTGACTAAGCATATTATCCTGGTCCAAGGAAGTTGTTATCTCACTTTGCTCTTCCCATATCTAGCCCATATTAAAATATAATGCTCTCTTTGACACATATTTATGCAAGCTTATGGTCCAATTAGAATAAACACGACACTTCCTTAAAATATCACTAGTATGAGCTTCCTGTACTATACATAACATCTAAAAGCTGCATCACTGGATTGTGACTCCTACATATTGATCTCCAACTGGCCTACAATGCTGCAAATGACATTGTCCTACTTGACATACTACATGTTCACAAAACTAGAAACACCACAAAACCCCACTCTAGATACCAAAACCAAGACTGTAATATAAACAGGACCTGTTTGCAGAATACATTTCTCTGTCAAAGGATACCATACCTTTGGGAAAAAGTTTCACTCCATGTCAAACAAAGTGAATCCCTCACTTTCATAAAATCTAACATAGACAAATGGATGGATCTAGCCCCCTCAGTCACTTATGAAGAGTGCAAGCAGCAAACTGTTAGGCTTTTAAAGGCCTTCTAAACAGACTAGCTGGTATGCAAGTATGAGCCTATGAACATGAAGTAATACTCTCCTTTTAGAGCTGTATTTTCATTTTTGAAAGTAGTGCTGTTAAAGTATTCATTTTAGTCCAATTAATGGATCAAAATGTTCATTTAGATGGACTTCTAGGATGGCTGCTCAATGATCAACACCTTCACTTCAGCTCTCCCAGTGTGAAAGCAGAAACTGGGAAACGCCAGCCAGTGATATTGTCAACTTTATTTAAATTCACTTACTGGCTACTAAGTACATGGCCTGGATGCCACCAGACAGAAAACGAAGAGAGCCTGAAAGACAATCAATTAGAAAACATGAAGAAAAAACACTGATTGGAAAGAATCCTACAGCTGTTCAGCAAAAAAAAAAAAAAAAAGTTCAATCTCCAGCTTTGGTGCAAGACATGGCTTCCATTAATTTACATAAAAAATATCTCAAATGTGCTGCAAATTGATTAAAATAAATAAGGCAATGAAGGGGTATATCAACTCAAATAATAAGACTGTAAAAAAAACAGAAGAAGCTTTAAACAGATATTCAGATGAGCTGATACAAGTGAAAAAATAAGAGGGTGAAATGAAGAAAAGGCTGGTTGAGTATGAGAATGCTCAAGAAGAGATGTTTCAAAAAATGGCAGAATTAGAGGACAGAACACATGGGAATATATTCAGATTTTCTGTTGTACCTGAACTGTTAACTGAAAGTGCCCACCGTGTTTATGCTCCAAACCTGGAAATGAGAAAGCTAAGATTTGTATTAGTAAAAATGCACACTTACCTGCAGAAAGAGTTAATCCTGACAAAACTGTAGCAAAAGGGCAAATTATTAAAATTTGGAAACCGTAGACTGTTTGTGTTAAATGATTGTTCACTGTTCATCAGACAGAAGACAAACAAATTCATTCCAGTAATTGGGAATGTCAAGAGACAGGTGAGAGATTCAAGCTGCTGTATCCAGCTGTCTTCAGAAAATTTTTCCTGGAGTATCAAAGTTATTTTTTGATGCAGTACAGGCTAAAGAGGAAATGCAAAAGTTTGTCCAGCAAAAAGTGAGCCATCAAGCAGAAGGGGACTCTGCTTCTCATACTTCTGATAATAAAGCACATGGAGGGACTCTGCCAGTGAAACCTTTTCCACTGTTGTAAAAGAAAATAATTGAGAGACAGAGAAAAACACAAGAGTATCTCGAAAATGAACTGGAATCTGGAGTTGCGAGATGGAAGTGAACAGGAAGAAGACCAGCAACGTGGAAATTGGTGAATAAATATGAGACTGCAAAACATCACTCATGTTTGTGACGTACGCCTGTATAAGAATAAGTGGAAAGAGTGGACTTTTGTTAACTTTGTTAAACTTGGGAATAGAAAAGCATTTGTCCCACCTCATGTCATTAATGTTTGGAAGGTCACTGACAGGAGGGGAAGAAGAAAGACGAAGGTGACTAAGTAAAACAATTATTGTTCTTAATAGTATTTCTATGAAACTTTTCACAATATAAATTACATATTTTATAGTAAAGTATTTTAAATATTCTTGTTTGTGATAAAGTTACTAAAGTAAAGAGATGCCTTTTTCCTTCTTCCTCTCCTCTTTCATTACAATCAAAAAGAAAAGCTAGACAAAAGCAAGTTTAAGTTAATAGGCTGTACTCTTTGGTTGTTGAGGTGGGAGATGGGGTGTAAATGTACACAGATCATAACATATCTAGAGTTGATATATTTTCTCTTACTTTTGCATATGTGAATGTCTGGATTAAGACCCTTGGCTTAATCTAATAACAAATTTTAAGAGGTACAAGTACATATGAGAACATCAAACATCTGCTATGTCCGCAATCTCAAAGGTAATACACAATTGTGTGCAGAGCTCATTGTAAAAGGAGTGGTCTATACTGAGCCAGAAGATATAGGAAACCTACTGGCCAATAAATTCAGCCCCAACTTTACCGCCTCTCTCCCCCTCAGCCTTCCCTCAAAAATACTATCAAATATATCTCCCCCCTGCTATCACTAGTAAACAGCTCCTTAATGTTCTCTCTAAGGCCAAGAACACTGCATCAGTGATCCCAGATGATATTCCAGAATGTCTTCTTAATAGCATGAAACATGACTTGTCATGCCCTCTGAAATTGCTATTTAACTGTAGCCTCCAAACAGGATTTGTGCCTCATGAATGGAGAACAGCAACAGTCATCCCTCTGCACAAAGGTGAGTCATCTATACATCATGGAAACTACAGACCCATAAGTCTCACTAGTCTTATATGCAAAACTATGGAAATGATCAATAAGGACATAGTAAACTTCCACACACTGGACCCACCCAGTCTGGTTTCATCAAGGGCACTTATGCCTACTCAAACTAGTGGACTTCTATGAGAAGGTCACCAAAGCAATGGATGAGGGCAAATGGTTCACACTGCCTATCTTGACCTGACCAAGGCATTTGACACAATATCCCACTTAGGTATTGCTGACAAACTCAGGGGGTTAGGTACAAACCCATATGTCACCTGGTGGATAGCCAAATGGCTCACAGACAGGACACAGGAAGTTAGACTTGAGGAATCCATTTCTACAAAGAGGCCAGTCACAAGTGGAGTACCTCAAGGATCGGTTTGGACTGCTCATCTTTTTGGCATTTACTTTGCTGAAATCAAGGCCAATGTCAATGGTCTCTGGCTGACTAAATTTACAGAAGATTGCAAATTAGAAGCTGTCATTGAATCCCACATGGACACAAATGTTCTCCAGGAAGGGTTGACCAGATAAACAATTGGTGTCAGAGCCATGGACTAAGACTAAATGCCAAAAATGCATAATAGTATCTTTCAGGAAGTCATCTACCCCTGGTAACTATCATATTAACAACACACCCCTTACAGTTGACTCAGTAGTCAGGGACCTAGGGAAACAGACAGTCATCTAGCCTTTGACCATCATGTGTCTACAGTAGTCAAGTCATACTATGTTGCACAACTTATAAACAAAGGTATGGATTCTAGGTGCAAGGAAGTCATTGTTCCATTGTAGTCAGCATTCATCAGACCTATCATTGAGTACAATGACCCCTTTGGTATGTACCCAAACAGGCATATCCAACAACTGGAATGTCCACAGACATTCCTCAATAAAGAATACAGGGCATAAGTAAAATGTCCTATGCAGATTGCCTCAAGGCCCTATCCCTGTATTCTGTCTCCTACATGCTGTTGAGGGAGATCTAGGCCTGGGACACAGGGCATTGTCAGACCCCACTCTGGTGGACCTCTTGTATATCCAAAAAACAAACAGCACCAGAATTGTCCATTCTAAAGACTTAAACCTTGCCTGTGATATAAACAGGACCTGCTGGAGAGACAGGTATGTATCCCAGAGACTACCCCTTCTATGGAACAGGCTCCCAATCCATATGAGGCAGAGTTCCTCCCTAACCCAATTCAAGCGTAACTTGGAAAACTGGATGGGGAACAGGGAATTCATCCCTGGTTTGGCACCTATGTCTCTAATGGACACAGGCAACCTGTAAATTGTTCATCTCCCAGGCCCCTGCTTGTAAATGTTTCATTTCTCAAGCCCCTGCTTGCACTTTTCAAGGGTACCAGAACTTATCAGAAATTTTGGGTGCATGGCTAGGTTTAAAAAGGCCCTTGTGGTTGTTAGCCTAGTAAACACCTATGAACCTATTCTGAGTTTGTTGGCTTTTCTAGTCTGTGTGCCTTCAAATATCTTTGTAGAAGGGCAAATCAGACAGGAAATTAGTTGTCTGATGGATGTTGTTTAATCTGCATTTGAGAGCTGCCTTTGCTTTGCTGTTACATTAAGAAGATCAGACAGCTTGTGGCATGAGATGTTTACTTGGTCTCTGAGCTGGAAGGCACTGCTAGTTTTTTGCTGTTTAACCTGGACTTGAGAGCTGCATTTGCTGTGCTTTTACATTAACAGATTCCAGGGTCAGACGTCTTGTGGCAGAAGGTGTTTACCTGGGCTCTCTGAGTTGACAGCCACTGCAATAAAATTACAGTGTGGTTATTTATTTTCTAGAGGGCATAGAAGTCAGTTTATAAGCCACAAGCACCCGCCACAGATTTACTTCTTAACTTGGACATCTTTAGATTTGTTAAATCATTGTTTTTAATTACTTATATTTTGCATTTTGAACTTTTGTATTTTTTTTGTATCTTAATTCAATGTTAGATTTTGTTAAGTAGAGCTTTTTTCCCCGGGCCTCTGCTGAAAAAGGGCAGTTGCTCAATCAGACTATCCTGGTCAACAAATGTCAAATAAATGAATAAATAAATTTTTCTGTGTGTGCAGCTGCCCAGTGGACCACAGAGATTAGCAGTGCCCGGAATAGTAGCCAATGCCTAGATAGTAAAATTTACCTATAAAGTTAGCATTAGGTCCAAAACCTATTAAACAGTGTGCAAGCTTACAACAGCTATCTTGTGCATCAAATAGCACTACTATATACTAGCATTACATAGCATACTGCCCTTAACCCCAAAAACTACACCTGGACACCCCTGTTAAAAAACCCAGTCCTTAATCCTAAACAGCTAGCCCTATTACAGGACCAGACAACGTGGATATGCAATTTCCAAATGTCTATGGTAGATATGGGCATCCTAAGGTAATGCAGCACTTGTCTCATGTTCTCAAACAACTAGTTCATCATTAAAGAAAATAACACAATATGTGGGAGATGTAAATACACAACTTCCTTGCAGGCAAAAATCTCACATACAAATGAGGTCTTCAGGAATACACTACATTCCTCACACATACTTTTCATCACACACACAGATTATTTTACGCTGAAGCCATTAAAAGAAATCTTCCCAAATTTCAAAGATATCCAAAGCCACCTAATGGCAATACTGTTTCTTAACATTCACTAAAGGAAACAGCAAAAGCAACAACAGACATCTCACATAAGCCTACACCAAATGGTTCCTAAAAGCAAAGCCCATAAGGCAAGCATACACTTAACTAAATACTTCTGTACACACAGATGCCACACATGCCACACTGGACAAGGAAAAGGTAACAGTGAGTTGCCTATATGCAGCCAGGATCTGCAGTATTACACATGCACTGAAGTTACTGTACTCCATGTACCAATATGATTCTATCATAGTCCATGTGGGTGTAGATGACCTGAGACATACCCTCAGTGAACTATATGAAAAGAAACATAATGGATATTTTGGAATATGTGCCACAATGTGTCAATGATAGGTATGAGCCTTGCAATGACCTGCAAAATAATTGGCTTAGTTTCTGGTGTCACGCCAGAGGGATCCAATATCTGTCAGCATGGAAGAGCACAGTCAAAAGACCACATTGCTTTGCCAAGAATGGGTTGCATCAGTCTCGCCTAAGCTTTCAGATATCGGCTAAAACTTTATTCACCCTTTAGAACCTTTTTAGGCAATGCCAAGAAGACAAAACTACCAACATAGAGAAGAAGTTTACATGCAACCTTAAGGTGTTACTGTTCAATGTTCACAGCCTAAACAAAAAAAAAATCCACACCCTTTAAACATTCATCACTCTGGAGAAGGAAGACATCTGTTTTGTGACCGAGACTTGGTTTAAAGCCATAGAAAGTCTCCTGTAAATGCAAGACTACAGTGCCTTTCACACATTTAGACCAACAACAGCACACACTGGGGCCAAAGGTGGAAGTGTATCAGTCTGTGTTAGCAACAGACATACCACCAGGTTGGTTAAACAGGATGATACTATGGAGCTCATTTACATACAAGTCACCATTGGTGAGGTCCCTCACTAAATCATGGCTAGCTACAGGTCACCAGCTATATACCTAAAGTCTTATGACTCTTACCTAAACCAATTAGACACACTCACCATCCAACCAAACACCCTATTCATGGGTGACTTTAACTTAATAGAGATTCCTTGATTTCATCAATGCAAATGCCTTGGACTAGTTGGTTGACACCCCCACAAGAGGTGAAAATATCTTGGACTTGGTATTAACCAACATGAGTAACTATTGCACCATATTTACAGTGTCATCATCTCTGGTAAGATCCGACCACAAAGCAGTCACTTTCAAAGACACCATCTCCCCGACCCCCCTAGCTAGGGTCAAAACAAAAAACTTCTACAAAGCTGATTACAACCTCCTGAGGGAATGTATAAACAGCTTCACAGCCCCCTCCCTCTCCACAGAAACTGGGACATATCTCCAAACTTACACCAAAGTACTATATGAGTATTTATATAGCTGCATGGAATCAGGAATACCAGACAGGACAAAATACTCCTCCTCAAGGAAGAATAAACCTGTCTGGTAAACATCTACAATAAATAAACTCTATAATAAAAGGAAAAAATTGCTGTCCAGGACCAAGAAGGAGTAGGTGTCTAATTGGAAGCAATCTCTCCTTAGCCTAAACAAGCAAATAAGAGCACTAGTGAAATCCTCCAAAGTAAACTTCGAGTGCAAACTGACCACATCTACTAAAGACAGTCATAAGGCTTTCTTCACATATGTCTGCAATCTCAAGGGAAGCACCCAGATCTGTTCAGAACTGGTGGTCAAGAACACCACATACACAAATCTTTTAGATATAGCCAACCTGTTGGCAGACAGGTTCAGTGAAAACTTCACTCCTCTGTCCCCCAATCAGCAAAACAAGACATCACCAATACCTGTCCCCCCATCCCCAGGGAGAAAGTCATCACTACCCTGTCAAAGGCAAAAAATACAGCTTCCATGAGACCCGATAACATCCCAAGCTGCATCCTTCATGAACTCAAGAAGGAACTTGCAGCACCATTAGGCATCCTATTCAACCAAAGCCTGAGTACCGACTTTGTCCCAGCCGAGTGGAGGACAGCTGCTATCATCCCTCTGCACAAAGGTGGAGCGTCCACTGTTCCAGGAAATTATAGACCCATCAGCCTAACTAGCCTGATCTGCAAGGCCATGGAACGGATTATCATGGACCTCATTAACAAGGACATTGGCAACCTCTAGGCACTTGATCTCATACAGTTTGGTTTTGTCAAGGGGAGGTCATGCCTGTTAAATTTGGTGAACCTCTTTGATACAGTCACCAAGGCCATAGACAAGGGGAAGATAGTGGGGTCTATATCAGTTCACCGAAAACATCATATGTTCGAACTTCTAACCACGAGGTACAAAAACATCGAAGTCGTAGAACAGCAATTTTTTTTTTCCCAGGGAAAAAAATCGCTGTTCCAAGAAACACACACACAACACAACACAAGCACACCAAAAAAAACAGCAATTCACACACAAACACTTAAAATCCTACATCTAACCCTACACTAAACTGTACATACACTACTACCTATCCACTTACCTTAACCCAAACCCTAACCCTAAGGTCTGTCACAATTGCACGCTCACCTGACCCTAACTCACTTATCCCGCCCTAACCTTAAAGGCTGTCACTATCGCATACCCACCTCACCCGCGCCCTAACCTTAACTCACCTAACCTGTCCCCTAATGTCCACACAATTGCACACTTACCTGAACCCGACCCGTAACTTCCCACCACAGTCCTGATAATCATGAAGCCACAAAAATGGCCCACCAAATTCTTTCCCTGGGAAAGAATTCAGCGCTCCGTGGCTTTGCGATAATCAGTGTTCGAACTTTACAGTTCGACCATCTGGTATTCGATCGTCAGCCATTTTGACGGACTGATATAGACCCAGGACAGTATACACCGCCTACCCTGACCTAGCCAAAGTCTTCACAACTTTTCCCCACTCACGTATAATAGATAAACTCTCTCCACTAGGCAGCAATCTATATGTTACCAGATGGGTGGCAAACTGGCTCTCTGATAGAACCCACCTAGTCAAAATAGGGGAAGCCAGCTCAAGTAGTAGACCCGTAACAAGTTGTGTACCCCACAGATCGGTCTTGGGGCCTCTGCTGTTTGGGATATACTTCTCAGAGGTGCAGGACAAATCTAGTGGGCTAGGGCTGACCAAGTTTGCTGATGACTGCAAGCTGAGTGCTGTCATCAATTCCCCTAGTGATGTGGACATCTTCCAAGACGGTCTCACCCAAACAAATGACTGGTGCCAGAAACATGGCCTCAAACTGAATGCCAAAAAATGCATCATCATCCCTTTTGGAGAGATTGACTTCCCCACAAATTATCACATTGATAATATGGCACTAAGCACGCAATCAGTCGTGAGGGACTTGGGAACCCAGGTTGATAGCAAACTAACTTTTGACAACTAAATTGCCTCTGTTGTATGGAAAGCTTTCCGCATGGCCCACCTCATTAGTAAGGGTATCTCATCCAGGGACAAGGTGGTTATAACAGCCCTGTATTCTTCCCTTATAAGACCGATCATTGAATACAATGCCCCTTTTGGCATGTACCTCACAAAGCACATGCAGCAGCTGGAGAGATCACAGAGACTCCTCACCTGGAGAATCCAGGGCCTCAAACATTTACCCTACACAGATAGGCTAAAATCCCTGTCCCTCTATTCAGTCTCCTACAGACTCCTTAGAGGTGACATCTATCTGGCATACAAATCAATCTCAGACCCTGCCCAAATGGGACTGCTGCATATCCGCAAGTCAAGCTCCACTTGAATAACCCGCATGCGAGACCTCAACCTGGTCTGTGACATCAATAGGACTTGTTGGCAGAACAGATTTGTGTCCCAGAGACTCCCCCTTTTGTGAAATATACTCCCTCTCCATGTAAAGCAGAGTACCTCATTAAACCTTTTTAAGCACAACTTGGATAACTGGATGGGGAACAGAAAATACACCCCTGGGATTCCACCTATGTCCCTGCTGAACAGTGGCATAGGGTGCTGACTTGTTGGAACATGGGCTAAATTATTGGCTAGACTTGTAAGGGCCTCAGGGCCAATAGCCTAGCAACTTCCTATGATCCTACCCCCTCTATAGAATGGGAAATGTACACTGCCTCAAACTCACAGGTACACCACTTCAAGGACTCTATTAACACAAACAGCCTGGAAAAACAGTGCATACTCCATCCACAGGATCAGATATACTGGATCTGGTACTTCCCCCACCCCCAGCATCATGTCCTTAATAGTGAGGTCAAATAATAAAGCTGCCTCCTTTAAAGTAAAAATCAACCCAGAAAATCCAGCTAAACCAGTAACAGTTAGGAACCATTCAAAGGCAAACTACATCCTATTAAGTGACTTCTTCTTCTCTTTCAGCTGTTCCCATTAGGATTCGCCACAGTGGAGCATCTGTTTCTATTTCTTCCTGTCCTCTACATCTTGCTCTGTCACACCAAGCACCTGCATGTCCTCTTTCACCACATCCATAAACCTTAACTTAGGCCTTCTTCTTTTCCTCTTACCTGGCAGCTCCATCCTTAGCATCAATTTCCCAATATACCAAACACCCTAATATTGGGCAATTTCAATTACCCCACCATTAACTGGGAAAACTACTCATGTACCAACTCCTTCGCTCAACGCTTTCTGGTATTCATAAATTCCAATGCCCTGGATCAGCTTATCCACACCCCCACCAGGGGCAACAATATCCTAGACCTAGTCATTACCAACATGAGCGACCGGTGTTCCACACCTGAAATCAACTCGTCATTGGTCAGATCCAACCATAAGCTAACCACCCTAGATATCTGCATCCTGCCCCCACCCACCATTAAGGAAACCATGGTAAAAAATTTCTCCAAAGCCAACTTCATGCTTCTTAAGACAGAAGTGGTGAACTTCATGACACCCATGCAGATGGACAATACAGTTACGACTGCTGAATCCTACACAAATGAACTCTATAAGCATTTACACAAGTGCATGGATTGTGCTATCCCAAACAGAACCAAGACGCTATCCTCCAAAAAAAGGAAGTCAATCTGGTGGTCCCCAGCCATAAACAAACTCTACAACAGAAAGAAGAAACTGTTGCAAAAGAGAGTAAAATCCCATGAGTGGAGGACCTGCATGGTCAGCCTTAGTAAGAAGCTAAGATCCTTTATAAGATCCTCCAAAGCTAGCTATGAAAACAAAATTGCCACTGATTCTAAGAGCAACCACAAAGCATTCTATAGATGTTCTTCATCTCACATTGCTGCAGTCCTAACACTTGGGTAGTCCGCTGTCCCAGTCGGCCCGAATACCAAAGTATAAGGCTGACGTCGGTCAAGGCGCATTTGTCTGACATCAGGACGTCAGGGTACAAATGCGCATGACCGACGTCATATCCTCAGTCTTTTTTGCCGCATGGTCCGATGCAGAAGCAGTATTGCGAGTGCAGGTTGGCGTTCTGAAATTTTCTGAAGTCGGAGTTTCAGACCGAATCAAAGTTGGCTAAGTACCCCGTTGGGGAATATTTTGGTTTTTTCTTGCCTCAGTATTTAACCGGATGTCAGAAAAAGATTTTTTGCAGGTTCAGCCTCCAAAGTTTAGTAGAAATTGGCCTACTAAGGGGTGGACTTATCCTTCTTATGATTCTCAGTCTAGGGGTAGATCTAGACGTGGTAGGGGCAGAGCTCAAGGTTCTTTTAGGCCTAGAACAGGCAGTTCGCCTGCCCAGTCTTCTGGTGAGGGCAGGGGTCAGTCCTTTCGTTAGCAGACCCAATGACTTGCCTTTTCAGCTGCCAGAGCCTTCTCGTCTGGCAGCACCTTTGGGAGGAAGGCTGGCACTTTTCAAAGAAAATTGGAGTGTTATTACCCAAGACAGATGGGTATTGGATATCGTTCACCACGGTTACAGGTTTTATTTCCATACCTTGCCTCCTTTCAAAGGCATGCCAGACATTCCTCCTATACAAAGAAAAGAGGCTCACAAGCAAATTTCTCTGTTGCTCCAGATAGGGGCCATTCAGCCGGTTCCTGTGCCAGAAAGGGGCCTAGGATTTTATTCTCGCCTGTTCCTAGTACCAAAAAAGGGGAACACGTGGAGACCAATTTTGGATTTGTCTATCCTCAACACTTATTTGGACATTCCCAAGTTCAAAATGTTGACGTTACAACAGCTTTTACCTCTGCTGGGCAAAGATCACTGGATGGTAACTTTAGATCTCAAGGAGGCTTACCTTCATGTGCCTATCAGACTCAGTTGCAGGAAGTATCTGTGTTTCCGAGCTGGAAATTCCCATTATCAGTTCTCTGCATTGCCCTTTGGCTTATCTACTGCGCCCAGAGTATTCACAAAAGTTCTGGCTCCAGTTGTAGCTTTTCAGGCTAAAAGGAATACAAATCTATCCTTACTTGGACGACTGTCTGATTCTGGCTCAAGAAAAGGACGAGCTTCTTCAGCATCTGGAATATGTGATAGCAGTGCTAAGATGCCTGGGGTATTCTGTGAACGAAATAAAGTCCAGTCTAGTACCCTCTCAAGACATGTGCTTTCTGGGTGTGAGACTGAATACAGCAGCCCAGATGGCCTTTTTAACCCCGGACAAACAAAAGAGCCTATCCCTTTACTTCCATCAACTATCTCATCAGTCCGTGCTGACTGCAAGGACAGTCCTTCAAGCATTAGGGTTCATGGCATCTTGTATTCTGGTGCTTCCCAATGCCAAACTGCATATGAGGAAGCTACAATGGTATCTCAAAAATGTATGGACACAGCACTGCCAGGATCTGGACACTGTCATTCAAATAATACCTTGCATTCAAAAGGAATTTTTGTGGTGGGCTCAGGAATGTCACCTAAACAAGGGACTCTCTGTGACCCGGCCAGAGGCGAGTCAGATTCTAACGACAGATGCCTCAGACATAGCTTGGGGAGCTCATCTGAATGGAAAGTGGATACAAGACAAGTGGCCTGCCAGACTACAGCATCTACATATCAACATGAAGGAGATGTTAGCAGTCCAGTTTGCATTGATGGCTTTCAAGGAGTTACTTCTTCCAGGGCAGGTGTTGATTCTAACAGACAACACAACTGTCATGTGGTACATCAACAAGCAAGGGGGAACACATTCTTATCCTCTATGCAGGCAAGCAATGATTTTGTGGGAGACTGCGCTCAGCTTGCAGCTTACTCTTCAGGCAAGGTTTCTGCCAGGAGCACAGAACTCCTTAGCAGATGTGTTAAGCAGGCAAATCATGGATCCCCACGAGTGGAAACTGGATCTTCATGTATTTCAAAATTGACAGTGTCATGGGGAACTCCAGACATAGATCTGTTCGCTTCTCCACTAAACCACCAGCTGCCAAAGTTTTGCACGAAAAGGTTTCATCACACAGCTTGGAAAGTGGATGCTCTTTCGTTCAGTTGGGAAAATCTTCATGTGTATGCCTTTCCACCTCTGCCTCTCCTCCCAAAGGTACTCCTAAAGGTCAGACAAGACAAGCCAAGGATGATTTTGATAGCTCCAGATTGGCCTCGGCAACACTGGTACCCATTACTGCGGAATCTGGTAAGAAAGCCTCCATGGCCTTTACCTTTAATTCCACACCTTTTGTCTCAGAGGGACGGTCATCTACTCCATGTCAAGCTTCATTCTCTTCATCTAACAGCCTGGCATATTCTGTTTTGAACCACAGCAGGTCTCAACTTCCTCAGCAAGTTTTGAATGTGATTATGGAAGCCAGAAGACCTAGTACACGTAAAGTGTATGCAGAAAAATGGAAGAGATTTTTATTTTGGAGTGCAGCAAAGGATTTGGATGTTTCTGAGCCTAATTTGAGTGTGGCTCTTCAATATCTTACTGAGCTATTGGACAAAGGTTTGTCTTTCTCTTCCATTAAGATTCATGCTGCAGCAATTTCAGCTCACTATGATTGTGACCCACCATTGTTTTCTCATCCTTTGTTCAAGCAATTTCTTAGAGGGCAAAGAATATAAGACCCCCGTAGAGCTCCTACTCCTGCTTGGGACCTCAATTTTGTGTTGGAGAAACTTACTCTACAACCTTTTGAGCCTGCGGCTACTGCTGAGTTGAAATACTTGTCATGGAAGACTGCTTTTTTGTTGGCCATTACTTCTGCAAGAAGGGTTTCTGAATTGCAGGCCCTTATGGCGGTTGAGCCTTTTTTGATTTTTCATAAGGATAGGGTATCATTACGTACTAATCCTTCATTTATGCCTAAGGTGGTTTCTAGTGTGGCTTTAAACCAAACTATTCATTTGCCTACTTTTTATGCAGATCCCCAAAATAGGGGAAAAGATTTTGCACACTTTAGATGTACACAGGCAGTTGCGTTATTATTTAAGCAGGACTAGGGATTTTAGGCAGTCTCAGCAGTTGTTTGTTTCTTTTGCTTTGAGTTCTCAGGGCAAGCCTGTGTCAAAACAAACTATATCTAAGTGGATTGGGTTTTGCATTGCATTCTGTTACTCCCATCATGGCAAGGAGATTCCAGCTGGGATTAGGCCTCATTCCACTAGGGCTACTGCCACTTCAACAGCATTTCTAAGGGGTGGCAACTAAGGATATTTTGGAGGCAGCTACTTGGAGTTCAGTGCATACTTTCTCCAAGCATTACCACCTTCCTCTCTATTCTAAGTCCAGGGCTGGTTTTGCCACTGCTGTGTTGCAGGGCATTTTGGCAGCTCCTGTTTCATTATAGTTTAGCCATCCTCCCTTACCTCTGCTTTGGGATTCTACCCAAGTGTTAGGACTGCAGCAATGTGAGATGAAGAACATAGTACAGTTTTGTACCTACCATAAATGTAGATGTTCGAAGATCCACATTGCTGCAGTCCAATCCTCCCTCCTTCCCTCTGTGTTTAGGGGTGGTTGTGTGGGTGAGGTTCTATTTTTTGTAAATTTGTATATATTGTACATATATTAGGTACAGGAGTGTTTTGGTGTTTTTTGGTTTTGGCCTTATCTTTTTAGGGTCTTCTGACATCTGGGGCAAGAAAAGACTGAGGATATGACGTCGGTCATGCGCATTTGTACCCTGACGTCCTGATGTCAGACAAATGCGCCTTGACCGACGTCAGCCTTATACTTTGGTATTCGGGCCGACTGGGACAGCGGACTACCCAAGTGTTAGGACTGCAGCAATGTGGATCTTCGAACATCTACATTTATGGTAGGTACAAAACTGTACTTTATGTCAAGAATCTGAATGGCAGCACCCAGATCAGCTCTGAGTTATAGCACAATGGCACGAAAATTACAGAAGCAACTGATATTGCTAACATCCTGGCAGACAAGGTCAGTACTAACTTTACCCCCACCCCCTAAAGGGCCCATATCTATACAGGAAGAATGCAGATTCCCTGTAATCACATCTATGCAGGTAAAAGCTGTACTCTCTAAAACCAAAACCACAGCATCCATGGGACTGGACAGCATCCCAGGCTGCGTTTTACATGAACTTCAGAACGAACTGGCTCCCCACCTAAGCACCATGTTCAATCATAGCCTCACGTCAAGCTTTGTGCCCACTAAATGGCACACAGCAACAGTTGTCCCACTTCACAAAGGGGGAGCCATCACTGATCCTGGGAACTATCACCATATTAGCCTGATGAGCCTGGTCTGCAAGGCCATGGAACGTATCATTATGGAACTCATAAACAAAGACATTGGTAACCTCCAAACTCTGGACCCCACCCAGTTCAGGTTTGTGAAAGGCAGATCATGCCTTCTGAACCTGATCAAGTTCTTTGAGGCAGTCACCAAACCCATAGACGAGGGTAAGGTGGTTCACACAGCCTATCTTGAGCTAGCAAAGGCTTTTGACACCATCCCCCATTCTGGAATTATAGCTAAACTCACTAAACTAAGTATAAATCCCTAAGTCACAAGATGGGTTGCCAACTGGCTAACTGACAGAACCCACACTGTAAAAGTTGCAGACTCCAAATCTGACTTCAAACCAGTGACAAGTGGAGTACCACAGGGTTCAGTCCTGGGACCTCTCCTGTTTGGTATCTACTTCTCTGAAGTACAGGCTAACAAAGAAGGCCTCTGGTTAACAAAGTTCGCAGATGACTGCAAACTAGGAGTCATAGGCGAGTCCCCAAATGATGTGGACATCCTACAGATGGGCCTCACTGAGACAGATGCCTGGTGTCAGAGGCATGGCCTCAAGCTCAGTGCCAAAAAGTACATTGTCATCCCCTTTGATAAAAACTCTGTACCCATGAACTACCACATAAATGGCAGTCTACTTAATGCTGAATGTGTGATAAGAGACCTTGGGTCCCAGGTGGACAGTAATCTCTCCTTTGATAATCACATCACCACAGTAGTCAGGAAATTCTTCTATGTGCCACACCTCATCACCAAAGGGTTCACATCCAGGAAAAAAGAGATCATTGTTCCCTTCTACTCGGCATTCATTAGACCCGTTATAGAGTGCAACGCCCCTTTCAGAATGTACCTCACAAGACATCTGCAGCAGCTGGAAAGGCCACAGAAGTACCTCACAAAGAGGATTACTCACCTCAAACAGATGCCCTACACTGACCGTCTCAAAAAACTCCAGCTTTACTCTGCAGCATATCGCCTACTCCGAGGAGATCTCTGCCTAACATATAAGCTATGTTAAACCCAGAGCTGTTGGACATGCTACACCTTAAGAAATCCCAATCCCTCCGAGCTACATGCTCTAGGGACCTAAACCTTGTCACCACAATAAACAGGAAATGCTGGAGGGATAGATTCCTGTCCCAAAGACTTTCTATACTCTGGAACAAGCTACCCAAGTATGTCAAGCAAAGTTCCTCATTAGCACTCTTCAAGAAGAATCTTGATGAGTGGATGGGAAATAGGAAATACACCTCGGGGATCAGTTCTGTGGCTCTGCTAGATAGGGGAACAGGAAATTAACTTCCATGGGTGGCATAAGCCAGGGAACCTTGTTGGCTAGGCTTACTTAGGCCCTTGGGCTGATATCCTAGTACCTACCTATGAACCTATAATCCCTCATTAGCATGTCCAAACCAATGCAATCTTGCCTCTCTGACTTTGTCTCCAAACCGTCCAACCTGAGCTGACCCTCTAATATACTGATTCCTAATCATGTCCATCCTTGTCACACCCAGTGCAAATCTTAACATCTTTAACTCTGCCACTTCCAGCTCTGACTCCTGCCTTTTTGTCAATGCTACTGTCTCTAACCCATACAACATAGTTGGTCTCACTACCCTTTTGTAGACCTTCCCTTTCACTCTTACTGGTACCCGTCTGTCACAAATCACTCCTGACACTCTTCTCCACCCATTCCACCCTGCCTGTATTCTCTTCTTCACCTCTCTTCCACACTCACCATTACTCTGAACTACTGATCCCAAGTACTTAAACTCATTCACCTTCATCATCTCTACTCCTTGCATCCTCACCATTCCTCTATACTCCCTCTCATTCACCCACATATATTCTGTGTTATTCCTGCTGACCTTCATTCCTCTCCTCTCTAGAGCATATCTCCACCTCTTCAGGGTCTCCTCAACCTGGTCCTTACTCTCACTACAGATCACAATGTCATCTGCAAACATCATAGTCCATGGGCCTCCTGTCTGATCTCGTCTGTCAACCTGTCCATCACCACTGCAAATAAGAAAGGGCTCAGAGCTGATCCTTGATGTAATCCTACCTCCACCTTAAATGCATCTGTCACTCCCACTGCAGACCTCACCACTGTCACACTACTCTCGTACATATCCTATACCACACTTACATACTTCCCTGCCACTCCTAACTTCCTCATACAATACCACAACTCCTCTCTAGGCACCCTATCATATGCTTTCTCCAAGTCCACATCCTATTAAGTGACAGTTTGTCAAAATTCAAGGCTCCCCCCAACCCAGAGACCATAGCTACCTATCCAGAATTATTCACACAGTCACTATACAAACATGTGAATGGCTATATACAGGCTTCCATACCTATCAGAAATAAACCCAAAACAAATACTGAAAACAAATTCCACTGGGGGGGGGGGTCCTCACCTAAACAGGGTATACAATAAAAGAAGAAAACTTACGACCAGAATCAGGAAAAGCAACTCCCTTAAAGACAGGTGCTCTCTTATACAAGTAAAAAAGAAACTGACCGGCATAATTAACTTCAACAAGGCCAACTATGAGCTCAGGATAGCCTCACAGGCTAATGACAATCAGAAGGCCGTCTTCAGCTATGTTTAGAAACTTAGAAGTAACACACAACAGTGTGCTGTACTGGTGGTGAATGGTACCACCTACACTAATCAAGGTGACATAGCAAATCTACTGATTGATAAATTCAGATCAAACTTCAAACTCCACTCCCTCCTCACTCCACCATGGGAAATCCCCTCCAACATACTTCCCCTAGCTATCAGCAGGGACCAGGTGCTAGGATCACTTGCTAAAGCCAAGAACACCACCTCCATGGGTCCCAACAACATCCTCAGTTGACCTCTGGATAGTCTAAAACATGACCTTTCAGGACTACTTCAATTACAGCCTTGAAACACACTATGTTCCAAGTGAATGAAGGACTGCAACAGTCAATCCTCTCCACAAGGGCAGACCATCAACCAACCCAGGGAACTACATACCCATCAGTCTAACAAATCTAACATGTAAAGTCATGAAACGAATTATCATGGAAATGATAAATAAGGACATCAGCAACCTGCAAACACTGGACCCATCCCAGTTTGATTTTGTTAAAGATCATGCCTACTTAACATGGTGGACTTCATTGAGAGGATTACCAAGGCAATGGACGAGGGTAAAACACTGCACACTTGACTTGGCTAAGGCATTTGTTACAATAATTCACTCAGGCATTGTTGACAAGCTGTCTGCGCTACGTATAAGTCCTTGCACAACTTGCTCAATTGCTGGCTGGGTCACAGACAGAACCCAAGAAGTCAGGATTGGTGATACCACCTCTACCAAGAGACTGGTCACTAGTGGAGAACCCCAGGGCTCCATGCTGGGCCTGCTCTTGTTTGGCATCTACTTCACAAAAATCAAGGCAAACAATAAAGGCCTCTGATTCAACAAGTTCGCAGATGACTGTAAATTGGGAGCTTTTATAAAGTCTCCCCAAGACACAAACATCTTGCAAGTGGGTTTAGCACAGATAAATGACTGGTGCCAAAGCCATGGCCTACAACTCAATGCTAAAAAATGCATTGCAATGCTCTTTGGAAAACTGCCAATGCAGGTTAATTACTCCATCGATAAAATACCCCTAAGAGTAGATCCGGTAGTAAGAGATCTGGGAACATATGTAGACAGCAATCTGGCCTTTGACCAACATGTAGCTAAGATTATAAGAAAATCATTTCATGTTGCCCAACTTATGGGTAAGGGTAAGGCAACTAGGACCAAGGAGGTTATAGTATCACTCTACTCAGCCCTTATCACCCCTTATAAATCAAATATAAATCAAATTTGTGGTTCACATTTGTGTTGCATGGCTAAGCTTTTACGGGCCTTAGTGGTCGTTAGCCAAGTATACACCAACGAACTTATGAACCTATCAGACTTATCATTGATTAAGATGGCCTTTTTGATAGAAATGCTACAGGTGACACATTTGGAAAGAAGTGAGCATGTGAATTTGATAAAGAAAGAATTTCAGAATGGATATTCTATGAAATATCAGGGACAGAGGAAAAGAGGAGTACTTATATTAATTTCTAGAGGAGCTCCAGTAGTGATAAAAGACGGAAAAGAAGATAATAATGCCAGATTTGTGGTAGTAAGGGGCTACTGGCAAGGTATGAGGGTTAAGCTGCCATGTATTTACATTCCTCTTAAAACTACTTGGCTAACGACGACTAAGGCCCGTAAAAGCTTAGCCATGCAACACAAATGTAAACCACAAATCTGATTTATATTTGATTTATAAGGGGTGATAAGGGCTTAAAAAAATGTGGGGGAGAAATTATTATCTTTCAGCAGGGAATTTTACTTATAGGTGGGGACTAGAATTTGATTTGCAACAATGATAATGTATCTAAGGATCCTAGAAGGGAAACTCTAACACAAGAGGGTTGATTTCTGAAGAAATATATGAAAATAATAGGTATGAAAGACATGCATTCAGTGGTAAGAACTCAGAGTTTATATATTATTCCCTTGGGTACAATAACTGGTGTAGACTAGACACAAATCATATTTCAGAGGAACATGTTTATGTAATTGAGAATTGCGACACACATCCAATAACTATTTCAGGCCATGCACCAGTAATTACCAAAATACAAATGCAGGATAAGGAAGTAGAGTTGAGACATTGGCACTTCCCCACCTACTTGTTAAAAGGAGAAGTATTTAAGGAATGGTATTAGAAATTATCTGGGAGTTATCTGGGAAAATATAAAGTACTCCAGACGTCATAGCTAGTGAGTGGGATAAAAGGAAAATGGAGTTTAAAATAGGGTAGAAATAAAAGAAATAGAGAGCCGGTTAAGAAGTAATGAAAGTTATTTAGAGGGGCTGACAAAGGTTAAAATATTACAGGATAAGGGGAATCTCACAGAACAAGAAGAGGCACAATTGCAGAGTGCTAAAGAGAAAATATGGGAGTACCTGAGGTTTAGAAAGATTTCTGTTAAGCAACTGTTTTTTGATAATAACTCCAGAGCAGAAACATGTTTGGCACAATGATTTAGACAACAGAAAGTAGAAAGTTAATTGCTAAACTTTGAAAGCCTATAACAAGAAAAATAACCAAAGATCCTTAGACATACTAGAGATATTTCAGAAATTTTAAGAACATTTGTATAAAGCATTGAAGTGGGGAAATGAAGAATAATCACAAATGGAAATATTTATGGAATATTTAAATATGCCAATGTTAGAGGTAGATGAAGCTCAACAACTAACATTTAAGACAGGAGGGTATGAGATAAAAATGTCTCTTCCATTCTGGTGGAAGTTTGGTAATTAGGAGGGAAAAAAAGTGATCATCATCTTCTTTCGGCTGTACCTGTTAGGGGTTGCCACAGCGGATCTTCTGTTTCCATTTCTTCCTGTCCTCTGCATCATGCTCTTTCACACCAACCACCTGCATGTCCTCTCTCACCACATCCATAAACCTTATCTTAGGCCTTCCTCTTTTCCTCTTACCTGGCAGCCCCATCCTTAGCATCCTTTTCCCAATATACCCAGCATCCCTCCTCAGCACATGTCCAGACCAATGCAATCTCGCCTCTCTTGCTTTGTCTCCAAACTGTCCAACCTGAGCTGACCCTCTAATATACTGATTTCTAATCCTGTCCATCATAGTCACACCCAGTGCAAATCTTAACATCTTTAACTCTGCCACATCCAGCTCTGACTCCTGCCTTTTCGTCAATGCCACCGTCTCCAACTCATATAACATAGCTGGTCTCACTACCCTCTTGTAGACCTTCCCTTTCACTCTTACTGGTACCCGTCTGTCACAAATCACTCCTGACACTCTTCTCCACCCATTCCACCCTGCCTGTACTCTCTTCTTCACCTCTCCTCCACACTCACTATTACTCTGAACTGTTGATCCCAAGTACTTAAACTCATTCACCTTTACCAACTCTACTCCCTGCATCCTCACCATTTCTCTACCCTCCCTCACATTTACACACATATATTCTGTTTTAGCCCTGCTGACCTTCATTCCTCTCTTCTCTGAAGCATATCTCCACCTCTCCAGGGTCTCCTCAACCTGGTCCCTACTCTCACTACATATCATAATGTCATCTGCAAACATCATAGTCCACGGGATCTCCTGTCTGATCTCATCTGTCAACCTGCCCATCACTACTGCAAATAAGAAAGGGCTCAGAGCTGATCCTTGATGTAATCCCATCTCCACCTTAAACGTATCTGTCACTCACACTGCAGTCCTCACCAATGTCACACTACCCTCGTACATATCCTGTACCACTCTTACATACTTCTCTGCTACTCCCAACTTCCTCATACAATAACACAACTCCTCTCTAGGCACTCTGTCATATGCTTTCTCTAAGTCTACAAAGACACAATGCAACTCCTTCTGACCTTCTCTGTATTTCTCCAACAACACTCTCCGAGCAAATATTGCATCTGTAGTGCTCTTTCCTGGCATGAAACCATACTGCTGATCACTAATCATCACCTCCCTTCTTAACCTAGCTTCCGCTACTCTTTCCCATAACTTCAAGCTGTGACTGATCAATTTTATCCCTCTGTAGTTACTCCAGCTCTGCACATCACCCTTATTCTTAAAGACAGGTACCAAAAACCCTTTCTCAGCCTGACTGATACTTATTTCTACTCTTTCTACTCTAACTCTCAAACTGGATTTCTTTTGCTGAAACTCCTCTACCTTCCATATATGGCATGTTTAAACTTCTTGCTCTCTTTTTTGTATCTCCCCACTATGCTATTTTTATTTTGTATTTTTATGCTTACTGAAACTGAACTAAAACTATTTTTTTTTCTTTTTTTTTTTTGGCTGTCAAAAAAAAAAAATTTTTATTTTTACTGGCAATCAATTGTTTACTCTTGTAATTATTCTTGTATTTAACTTTTTTCCTTGGGGACTATACAATTATTTTTTTGTAATTGCTATTTCTTGAGGACTATTTGTATAAATGTTTCTTTTTTCTGTCCTTGTTATTGTCTCGGAGCTTTTCTCCTCGGGCCTCTACTGAAAATGGGCATATATCCAGTTAGACTAGCCCGGTCAACAAATGTAAAATAAAAAATAAATAAATAAAAACACTTTTCCTCCACTCCTCAGGCATCCTCTGACTTTCCAAACTTTCATTAAACAATCTGGTTAAAAATTCCACTGCCATTTCACCTAAGCACCTCCATGCTTCCACTGGTATGTCATCTGGGCCAACAGCTTTTCCATTCTTCATCCTCTTCATAGCTGACCTTACTTCCTCTTTGCTAATCTGTTTCACTTCCTGATTCACTATCCCCACATCATCGAACCTTCTTTCTCTCTCATTCTCTTCATTCATCAGCCCTTCAAAGTACTCTTTCCATCTACTCAACACACTCTCCTCACTTGTGAATATGTTTCCCTCACTATCCTTTATCACCTTTACCTGCTCCACATCTTTCCCAGCTCTGTCCCTCTGTCTAGCCAATCGGTACAGGACCTTTTCTCTCTCTTTAGTGTCCAGTCTCTCATACAACTTTCCATATGCCTTATCCTTAGCCTTTGCCACCTCTCTCTTTGCCATGCATGTCATCTCCTTATAAAGATCTAGAAAGTTTTGGTTAACAGTATTTTAAAAAAGACAGAAGGCACCAACATTCTGTAAAAAAGTTGTGGTGGCTCTAATACATAAAGACGGTACAAATCCATCTGATCCAGCTTCATGTAGGACCATTTTCAATTTTAAATCTTGCTTATAAAGTGCTTATGCTTATAATGGTTAAGAAAATGGCACAGATGATGCCAAAATTGATGGATAAGGACCAACATTTGACAGAGTAAGCTTGGATTTTATGAGTAAGGCAATATAAGCATTTGCGTTTCCTTATATAATAATAAGGTTAACTAGAAAGATATAGTAATTAGAAAGATATATGAGGGATCTGAGGCAAAAATCAAAGTGGGAAGATTCACCTTTTCTAAGTTGTGTCTGAAGAGAGGAACCCAGCAGTGGTGTCCTCCTTCCCCTTTATTTGCTTTATATTTAGAACCACTGTCAAGGAAAATAAGGGACTCCAAAATTAAATGATATAATTGGTATAGAGCTCAAGAAAAGTCAACTTAAACTTCCAAGATGGTTGCACACTGAAAAACAGCTTAACTCTGGCTCCCCCAGTGTGAAAATAGAAACTCAACAGAGAAGGCCAGGAGACCTTTGTCTTTATGGGTAAATTTCCGTAACTGGCTAGCAGGTATACTGCCTGGATGCCAGGAAAAAAGAGACACAAAGCACTTGGAAAAAACACTGACTGGAGAAAGTTCTGCAGCTGTTCAGCAAAAAGGAATGCAACCTCCAGACATGATTTCCAGTAACCTACAGAAAGATATAAGACAACTGCACACAGACCTGGTTAAAACAAATGAAACACTGCTGGAGTATATCAATACAAACAACAAAATGCTGGAAAAAATGGAAGAAGCTTTACACAGATGAGGTGATAAAGCTGCAAAAATCAGAGGATGAAATGAAGAAAAGGCTGGCAGAGCATGTGACTGCTCAGGAAGAGATGTTTCAAAAAATAACAGAATCAGAGAACAGAGCACATAGGAAAACCTGAGACTTTCAGCTACACCACAGAAGCTGGAAGGAACAGACTGTATTAATTTTATGAAAGCACAAATAAGCAACTGGACTGGTATTCCACAGCAGGAGTTGTTAGTTGAAAGGGCACATCGTGTGTATGCTCCAAACCTGGCTACCTAGATATTTAACACTAAAGATGTAATCCTACCAGCAGAAGGAGTTGATTCTGACAAAACTGTGGCATAAGGGCAAAATACTAAAAGTGGGAGACAGCAGAGTGTTTGTGGAAAATTAATACTCGTACACCAGGCAGAAAAGGAGTACATTTTTTCTACTATTCGGGGAATTTTGAAATGCAGGTATGAGATTCAAACTGCAGTACCAAGCTGTCTTATTTATTTTATTTATTTATTTATTTATTTATTTCAGTTTGATAACCGGGGAGGTCCACTGGGCTCAGGAGCCCATTTTCAGTGGAGGCCCGGGGAGAAAAGCTCTACATTACTTAGTAAAGATAAAAAAACAGGTAAAATTAAATTTAAGATTCAAACATATGGGTACATTAAGATAGAACAGAAAACAATAGGTTTTATGAATACGGGTAAAATTGTCATACAGAGACAGTTATGAGGTACAATGGTTACATAGCATATGAGTCATATATTAACATGGTTGGTTAATAAGGATATTTAGAATTTGAGTCTTGTTAGGGCAGAGTGGAAGACCAGAGACAGTATGGAGTACAATGGTAACATAGCATATGGGTCATAAATTAACATGAATGGTTAATTAGGTTATATAGAGTTTGAGTTTGGTTGGGGCAGAGTGGAAGACCAAGTGTAAAATTGTAGGGAGGGGGAAAAAGGGAGTGCAGACTATTTACAGTATTTACAATATATACAAAAGGCAGTAGAAAGAAATAAGTAGAATGATGGAACAAAGTGTAGGAAGAAGGAGTAGTATGGATATACAATTAGTGTTGAGAGTAGAAGGCTAGGTGAGGAAAGTGCAGTTGCACTTCCTATTAGAGAATAAGTGGGAATGGAGTAAAGTTTTGAAGTTGTTAGGGTTTTCAGTCATTCGTAAAGATGGAGGTAGAGAATTCCATTTTTTGGCTAAGGAAAAGGATAGGAAGAGTTGGCCAGCTGGTCGCTTTGGTGTGTGGACACTGAGTAGGTTTAGGTGAGCAGATCTAAGTGGCCTGTTAGGGGTGTAAAGTTGTAGGATGTTGGATAGTGCAGGACATTTGGAGGGGTTAAATAATAGCCTATGGGCAGTATTAAGTTGTAGATAGTCAAGAAGGTTGGGGAGTTCTAGCCAGTTTAGTGAGTAGAGGGCAGAGCAATGGTGGGAGGTGTGTTTGGCTTTGATGGCGAATTTAGAAATTTTATTATAACAAATTTCCATTTTTGAGGAAAGGGAGGCAGATAAATTAGTTAATAGAGGGGCGCCATACAGTAGTGAGGGAAGGAGATAGGTAGTGGCGAGTGTTTGTCTAGAAGAAGGAGAGAGATAGTGAAGGTTTCTATATAGCAGGCCAAGTTTTTGATGTGTCTTCTTGATATTGAGTTGAATATGGGTGTCAAATTTTAGGTTTTCATCAATAGTGACCCAAAGTAGTTTGGCATAGGGAACAATTTCTATATTTGAATTACTATGGCTTCTAATTTGGAATGAGTTTTTGTCGAGAGGGGAGGATTTTGAGGGGGGGGGAGAAGTATTTTGGATTTGTTAGCATTTAGAGAAAGGTGGTTTTGGAGCGTCCACTTCTCAGTGGTGGAGAAAGCTGTTTGTGTGTATGATAGAAGTTCTGGGAGGTTGGTGGCACAACAGATTAAAGTGGAGTCGTCGGCGTATTGTACAATTTTAGTATTAGGGATGGCAGAGTGAAAATCATTGATAAAGATGTTGAATAGCATAGGGCCAAGAATGGAACCTTGGGGAACACCAGTGGGAGTTGGAAGGAAGTTAGAGGTACCTTTCCTCCATTTTACAGCTTGAGATCTATTGGATAGGTAACTAGAGAACCAAGAAAGTGTATTGTGAGAGAGGTTGAGGTTAGCAAGGGGGCTAAGGAGATGAGTATGGGAGACAGTGTCAAAAGCCTTTGAAAGGTCTAGTAGAACTGTTGAAACTATTTTACCAGTATCACGGGCACGGTTGACTGTATCTAGGATTGATAGTAGAGCAGTTATAGTGTTATGGCCAGGGCGGAAACCATGTTGGGTGTGGGAGATGAGTTGGTTATTGATAAGGAAGGGCATTAACTGAATGTGAATGCATTTTTCCAGGATTTTTGATATTGGGGAGAGGATAGCTATAGGGCGAAAGTTTGAGGTATTATTGTTTTTACCGCCTTTGTGGAGAGGATGTATAAAGGCAGAACGCCACAGCTTGGGGACATAAGATTCCATTATGGATCTGTTGATTAGGATACTAATGGGAAGGGCGATTCCATCTGCAGCAATTTGGATGAAATATTATCTGGAGCATTAGAGCAAGGTTTTAGTTTGCTGAGAAGTTTTTTTATATATGAGGTGGAGACTGGTTTAAGTTCGAAGGTGATGGGAGGGTTGGGTTTAGGGACTGGTTTAAGTTCAAAGGTGGTGGGAGGGTTGGGTTGAGGGGCAGGGGTAGAGTGACTCAGCTGTGTGGATGGGTTAATTTGAAATGTCTTATTTAGTTCAGCTATACAGTTAATAAAGAAGGAGTTGAAAAGAGTGGCAATTTCTGGATCAGACTTGGTAGTGTCAGGGCAAGGATTATTTTTAGTGCCTGGGTTGAGGAGTGAATTAATGGACTTCCAGAATAGTTTAGGGTTTTTGGAGTGGTTGGCTTGGAGTTTCATATAGTAGGATTGTTTGTCTTTGGATATTTGTTTTTTTGTGAGGTTACGGAGTTGTTTGTATTGAATAAGGGTCTCTGGATGTTTATTGTGCAGAGAACGTTTCCAGCATTTGTCTCGTTGTTGCATGAGTTTTTTGGTTTCCCTAGTTAGCCATGGGGCAGATTTGGATTTGATTCTTATTGTTCGGGGTGGAGCTTGGGAATTAAGTACATTTAGGAAAGTAGAGTTAAAGGATTCAACGGCTCTGTCAAGAGGGAGAGTTTTTAGATTGTTCCAGTTGGTTTGTTTGAGGGTATTGGAGAAAGTGAGGGTGTTGAAGTTAGTTAGGTTATGTGTATGCAGGTATTGGTGCTGGAGATGGGGAGACTGAGTAGCTCGGTGGATGAAGGCAGGTAGGTGGTCACTAAAGGAATCGGGAAGGATGCCTGAGTCTAAGATGTTGTTAGGGTGGGTAGCTAGGATCCAGTCCAGTGTAGATCCTGGAGGATTGATTTTGTTGGGTCTAGTGATAGAGTTAGTTAATTGAGTGAAGTTGAATAGATTGACAGATATGGCTGGGTTTAGGTTATTAATTTTGTTCCAATCTATGTTCACATCTCCTAAAATGTAGGTTTCTAGGTTAATGTTAGTTGAGGCCCATTCGAGGATTTCTTCAAGGGTGGTAGTATTGTTACCTGGGGGAATGTAAAGGGATATGAAGCAGATACTTTTGTGAATATTCATTTGTAGTAAACCTATTACTAGTTCAGTATTGTAGAACTGGGGAATGGGGTTTGGGTATGGAATAATGGGGAGTCGTTTAGAGAATATCAAGGCTACTCCTCCACCTTTTCTGTTTAGGCGGTCAGATCTAAGGGCTTGAAAGCCAGGGGGTAGGATTTCTGAGTCAGAGATGGTAGGTTTTAGCCAAGTCTCAGAGATGGCTACAATGTCAGGAAGGTTGTCTTCAATGTATTCTTCCCTGGAGGACAAAATCATTAATTTTGATTAAGTACTTGCTAAGCAGGAAATACAGAAGTGTGTCCAACAAAAGTGAGCTGTGAAACAGGAGATTCTGTTTTTTGTTCTTCTGGTAATAAAGACCATAGAGAGACTGTACCTGTGAAACCTTTTCCAATGTTTCAAAGGAAAATGTTTGAGAGAAGAAAGTGAGCACAAGAGTTGACTAGAAGAATTGAGAGTATGTTGGAAATGAAGCACAGACACAATTTGGGAGATGGAGATGAACAGTAATAAAACCAGTAACTTAATGTGGCATTACAATGCAATAATTATATTTGTGAAATAGGACAGAACAAGAAAATCTGGAAATATTGGACTTTTTCAGAATCTGTTGGACTTATGGGAGACTTCATGTCATTAATATTCAGAAAATACTTTGGAGAGGGGAAGAGAGAGGAGAAAGTTAACTGTAAGTAAAGAAAATATATTTTTTCATAACAGTAATATTTTTGTGGTGTATGGTTTTCTTTGCATGCTATAAAGTAAAGTTTTCTCAGTTATTTTTAAGTGTAACGGAATGTAAATAGGTGCTGCTGCTCTTTTTTCCCTTTTTTTTCCGTTCTCTCTTTCTCCTTGTTCAGCTTTAAGAAATGTAGGTACTGCAATGTAAAATAAATAAATAAAAGAGCATAACAAAAAATAATAATTTTTCTCATTTTGTATGGGGGAAATGACTGGATTAAAGATCTTAGGTTGATTTAGTAACAGGTTTTAAGAGAAAGCAAGTAAATGAAAAAGAATACTGAATATTATGAGACTTTTTTTAGTAAACGAATATATGCTTAGTAATAATTCTCTATCTGGCCATCTATTCTCCATGGAAACAATCTGATAAAGAGAAACTGACTGTCTTGTTCTCATTTCTCTATGGGGACAATCTGATAATGAAAAACTGGCTGTCTGGTTCTCATATTTCCATGGAGACAATCTGATAAAGAGAAATTGGTTACAGTCTGGTGGAGAGTGATTGGCTGGAGATAATGTTCTCTGAAAGCATTCAGGGGATTTTCCAGCTGGGAAAGCTATGAAGTTAAGACAAAACAAGTTAGGACTAGTAAAAGCAAAAGCTTCACCATACATCTTAGCACAGATAACCTTTAGTTTGGATTAACTCAATTCTCTGAGTGTGGCTATCAATTTTGGGCATTTGTTCCTAATAGGAGGGTAACACTTCAATATTTGAAGATGTACATATTTTGTGTGTTAGTATTAAATCAGTAGGTTTCAGGGGTATTTTTTGAGGGCTTTCAATAAAACAAAACTTTTTGCAGATGTGACATAGGGTCGAATGGATATGACAAGAAACAACTATATAAAAGTTCAACCTGCCAAACAGTGTATGCATGTAACACAAAACCTGTAACTAGATATTTAACAAAAGTGTTATACATAAAAGGTGAAAATTATACCTTTTTAATATAATGATGCTTTCTGTAATGCCTTTAAATGTCAAAAGTCTCACAGATACATACAAAAAAGAAAGAATAGTGAACTGTATTATAAAATGTAGAGTGCAAATAAAGAAGTTATGTTCTTACCATAATGTTCCATCTGTGTAGTTGATCTTCATTCATTTTAGACTGATGGGTTTGGTTCCAAGCTCTTGGAACTGACTCTGCTGTTATACAAGCTCGCGCCAGCCAAAAAACTCTCCGAGCTAATGCTCTACCCATACTGCCTCTCTTCCCATTATCTCAGATCAAGTTTGCCTACAATGAAGAAAATATGGAAGCTCTGTCTGAGCAACAACCCTATAAAACTCCAGGACTAGATCTGAACCTCCAGGAGTCTCTAGAAGGGGGCAGGAGGGCGGGATGTTAGGAATGAATGAAGATCAACAACACAAATGGAATATTATGGTACGAACATAACTTCTTTATCTGATGTTGTCAATCTTCCTTCATTGTTGATTGGTGGGACAGAGTCCCCAGCTACTTTAGATCTTAGGAGGCCCTAAGGAAGGATACTCCTGAGCACCACAGAGCCAAAGGATGCTCTTCCCCTGGAGACCATGTCTAATTTGTAATGAGTGATAAAGGCATGAGGGGTAGCCCACATTGCAGCTGTGTATATGTCTTCCATAGAAGCTCTGGAATGGAAGACTGCTGAAGTGGAAACAGATCTTGTAGAATGAGCTCTAACTTTGGTTGGTACTTTGAGTTTATTCTGGTTGTATGTAAAGGTAATGTAGTCTCTTAACCATTTTGGCAAAGTGACCTTTGAAATTGGTTTTCCCAGTTTGGTGCCTGAAAAAGATATAAAACGTTGGTCTGATTTTCTACAGGCTTTTGTTCTGTCTAAGTAGAAACTTAACTGCCTGTGGACGTCCAACATATGTAGGCAGTACTCTCCTTTGTTTGAAAAATTTGAAACGAAAACTGGTTAGTCTATAGTCTGGTTAATATTAGACCTGATACCACTTTAGGAAGGAAGGAGGGATTGCTTCTGAATGATACTCTCTCTCTCTCTCTCTCTGTGGAAGATGATGTACAGATGATTCACGCAAAAAGCCTGTAACTCTGAAATTCTCCTAGACAAAGTGATAGCTACTAGGAAGAGGTTCTTCCAAGATAAAAACCTGAGGTCAAAAGTGGCTGCTGGCTCAAAAGGCTGATGAACTAGGCATTACAAGACTAAGGTCAAATCCCAAGGTGCTATTGGATCTTTGAAAGGTAGCTTCATATGTTGAGCACCTTTAAGAAAAATTCTGTAAAGATGGTGGGACATTAATGAATGATAGTCAAAACTGTTAAGAAAATTCGAGATGGTAGCTAAATGAACTCTAATGGTAGAGGTTGATGCTCTCAATTGAAATAAGGTGGCTAAGTATTCCAGGACCTTATCTACTGGAGCTGAAAAAGGATCAAGGCCATTTGTATCTGACCAAATAGAGAATCTTTTCCATTTGTCATGGTAAATCTTTCTGATGGACGGTTTATGAGAAGTCAGAAGTATCTTTTGCACTGGAGAGGACAAACTGTGTTGCCTGGCAATCACTGGAAGTGGAGAAACCAACCCGTCAGCTTGAGATGTTGGAGGCTGTGATGCACCAAGCTCTGAGGGTGAGACAGTAGGTCTGGAGTTGGATCCAGAGTCCATGGGCGGTGAACCAGATGAGGCCAGAGAAAGGGAAACCAGACCTGACAGGGCCAGTAATGTGCAATGAGAATCACTTTGCTTCTCAACCATTGGGCTTTCCTTAAAAATTGGGGAATTAGAGGAATTGGTGAAAAGGCATACAGAAGTCCCGGGGGCCAATCGCAAAGAAGTGAATCTCTTGGGGAGTCCCCATGAGGGGGGACTAGGGCAAAGTAGCTGCTGCATTTGTGGTTTATGGGAGAGGAGAACAGATTGCAGCAAGGCTGACCCGACTGACGAAAACTTTCATCACTATGTTGGGATTGAGAGACCACTTGTGAGGTAGAAGGATACACCTGATCAATTTGTCTGTAATCACGTTGGAGTTCCCTGGAATATGCATTGCTATTAGAAAGCAGTTGTAGGTGACTGCCCATTGCAAAGCTCTTAGGGCTTCCCGGCATAGTGGGTAGGATTTGGTTTCCCCCGTTTGCTGATGTACCAGACTACTGACATGTTGTTTGACTGGATAGCAATTGTCCTAGATGGAAGGGCAGACTGGAATGCTTGCAAAGCTAAAAGCACTGCCCTCAGTTCTAGGACACTGATGGCCAAATTGGCCTCCTATGGGGACCAAATGCCTTGGACAGTCTTTCCCTGAAAATGCCCCCCCCCCCCTATCAGGGAAGCATCCGTGGTCACTACAGCCTTGGACTGAGAGGTGGACAAGGGATGACTCCATAAATCCTCTTCTGGCCTCATCCACGAAGATAAAGTTTTCATGCAGCGATTTGTTATTAAGACTGGATGAGACATGGGATGAGTTAGAAGTGACCAGTGTAATACTAGGAGCCACTGAAACAGCCTCATGTGATACCTCATTAGGGGAACTAATGTTATTGTTGCTGCCATGGATCTGAGAAGTTGATGTACCAGATGAGCAGGGACTTTGTCTTGAGAGAGAATCACTTGAAGTTGCGATCTCAACTTTAACAACCTGTGATGAGGAAGAAAGGCCATGCAGGTTTTCGTATTTAGTTTTGCTCCAATGAATTCCAGGTCCTGTGTGGGAGACAGTTGTGATTCTTATTTGTTGACTGAAATGTCTAAGAACTCAGCAAAGCATAGAACAGAGTCTATGTCGCAAAGCAGCAAATGGCTGGAGAGGGCGGTGAGGAGCCAGTCGTCTAGATATGGAAACAAGCGGAATCCCTGTAGCCTTAAGTGAGCTGTTACAACTGCCATGCATTTGATGAACACCCTGAGGGCTGTGGTTTGACCATAGGGCAGCGCTCGAAACTGATAATGACTGGCTCCTAGCTGGAAGCAGAGATATCTTCTGGAACACTTGTCCATCTTTATGTGATAATACGCATCCTGAAGATCTATAGAACACATCCAATCACCCTTCTCTAGAAAGAAAAGGATAGACTGAACCATGACCATTCAGAATTTTATCTACTGTACAAATTTGTTTAATACACTGAGATCCAAGATTGGTCTCCAGTCCCCTGTCTTTTTTAGCGCTAAAAAGAATCTTGAGTATAATCTGGATCCTATCTGGTCTAGTGGGAATGCTTGGATGACTCTTTTTTGAAGCAGCTTTTGAAATTCTAAAGCTGCTATATCCCTCTGACTGAGTGGAACATCAGGGATTCACCTTTGTGGTTTGGGAAACAGATTGAAAGGAATGCAGTAACCTCTGGTGATTATTGTCTGCATCCAGGAATCTGATGTTACTGCGAGCCAGGCTGACTGGTGCAGAGAAAATCTTCCCCTGACTGCTTCCAGATGTAAGCAATCAGGCCGCTGCTCAGGAGCGCTGATAGAGTTGTCCAGAAAAGTAATCTCTGGAGCCCTGGTAGTGTGGACTCCCTCTGCCACAGGAGGGGCATGGGGAATACTCACCACGTGTATCCCAAAAAGGTCCTTGGGTTTTCTTGAACCACATCTTTCCACTCCTCTGAGTCCTAGAGTAAGGTCGCTGCAGAGTGGAAAAACACACGTCCACAGCAGAAAGGGTCTTTGTGTCCTTCTCACACATGGCTAATATGTCTCTAATCTTTGGGCCAAACAATGAAGTAGTGTCAACCGGAGCGCTGACAAAGGAAGATTTAAAGGGGTCCGCAAAATCACACAAGCGCATCCAGGAGTGATGCCTAATGGCAACGTCTGTACCCGCTGCTCTGGATGTCTCTTCAGCTGTATGTGCATTAAGCGGCATAAACTATTTAGAAATAGACTCCAGGGTGGCAAGCTGAGAGGCAACCTTATCTCGATCGTCATCAAATGCTGCTTCTGCAAGGGTATCCAACAGTTTAGTTATCAGATCCCTTTGGAGTCTAGTGAAGTGCACCAAAAAAAATTCAAGGACCAAATAGAGAGGGTCGATGAAGCAAAGACCTGCTTCCCAAATTTGTCCATCATCCGGGACTCTCGGTTGGGAGGATGGACAGTTGAACTCTCTTCAGCAAGTTCCTTCTTTCTGACCGCCACCACCACCATGGCATCCACTGTTAAACCCTTAGACCAATGGGGCTGATCCTCCGGTGCTGAAAGAAATTTGTCCGGTCTCCGTGGAATAGGCTCTATGGCTTCAGGAGCCTACCACACATGCTGTACAATTAGTTTAATTACTTCATCAGCAGGCAGGGTCACCCAAGAAGTAGATGGCCAGGCACAAAAAGCTTGCAAGAAAACAGATTCCTCGGAGGATGGGTTTGAGGGCTTCTAAACATCCCTCTTTTTTAAAATCTCCAGGATGGCTCCACAGGAGACATCTTCAGGGGGTGACCATGGGGACCCTTACCCTTCATCGTAATCTGTATCCTCAGTGACTGATTGTTCTGCAGAATCCAAGTGCTTCCTCTTGCATGATCTCTTATGGGGTGGCTCCTCAGGGTGAAGATATGAGGAGGACTCCAAAGAGAGGGGACTTTGCACTAGGGTATCTTGCTACTCTTGTGCTCGCTGTCCCAAAATAGCAGACTGTGGCAGCTGCGAACCAGAGGAAACAAAAATATGGCACTCTGACTGGGATGGTACCAACAACTGGGAGTCTGCTGAAGCTAGAGCTCTCTCCATAACCTGGAAGGCAGGCCTGCCCAAAGAGGGATGGGAGCCTGAAACCGAGAAAGACAACCTCAGAAGCGGGGTCACACCCTGCTCTGATAAGCTGCCCCTCAGAGTAGGAGCCAAGAGAGAGAACATGCAACTGCCAAGGCAGCAACAGGCATAGATGGCACTGTGGAAAAAATTAGACCTGACCAAGGGATCACGGAGCTGGCAGCCAAATCTCAGTCCCATGGGGGCAACAGTTCCTATGGAGCTGAAGACCACAGAGTAGGTTCTGGTACCGAGGTGAGCTCTACCGTCGGTACCGAAGTAGCTGGCACTGGCAGCATTGAAGCAGTGGGCTCCAAGACCTGTACAGAGATTGAAGAAGGAATATATGTGGGAGGCCTAGGAGAGTACGCCTTGGCTCTGGAAGAGAGGGAGGTCTGAGAGCGAGCAAGAAGGCCTCTGGCTGCCAAGAGCTAATCCACTAATCTAACTACATCCAATTCCGATAGACTCCTGGAGGAACAGAAGGACATTCCCAAAGGAGATTCGGGTCTTTCCATGAAGGAACTCAGCTGCTGACCCAAGAAGGGTCTACTGAAGGGGCGTGTCTAGTCTTGGGGGTACTTAGGATATTGAGCTTTGGCACCATAGACTGTTGTCTGGCAGGTGAAGATGGAACCAAAATACTAGAGGTGGCAACTATCGGTGCAGCAGAGGTTGTCAGTGCTAAAGACATGGTCAATACTGAAGATGTCTGGATACTTTCAGTGGTAGACGGAACCATAGAAGATTTCATCAGTTTTGGTGCCAGAGCATGATTCAACTCAATCTTTTGGTTTTGGTTTCGAGGAAGGAGTCGGAACCAGAGATTTTTGAGCCTTGGATTTGTGTACCTTAGGGGAAGACAGTACTGAATGGCTCCATTTTTTAGAGTCAGTCTTTGGAGATTTTAAAGTCTCTGCCTCAGAGAGAGCTTCAGCAAAAGGACATTTCAGTAAGCCCTTAAGAATCAACTTATTATGTCTTTCTTCAAGAGTTTGAGCACTAAAACCCTTGCAGAGTTCACATAGAGGTTGAATTTCCAGATGAGGGACTCCCAAACAATAGACGCATGAAAGATGCCCATCCGAACTGGGCATCTTTCTGCCACAGTCTTTACTTTGCTTGAACCTGGAGGTTATTTTTTGTTTTTCTGCCATTTTGTCTAAACAAGTAAATGGCACAACACACACAGACACTCACAAAGATAAGGGGAAAAGATAAAAATAATGTTTTTTTTTTTGTTTGTTTTGTTTTGTTTGTTTTGTTTAAATATACCAACAATGGTATATAAAGACTACCAAAAAAAGAGAAAAGAAGGAGGAAGGAGTAGTGAGAAAGGATATCAATGATGGTATTAGATAGTTACCAATGGTAAGAGGGGAAGAGAGGCCTAATACCAACAAGGGTAAAACAGAGATACCTTGAGGTAAAAAATGGAATAAAAGATTCAAATAGAGTCACTCACACCAAAAAAGAGTTGAAAATACTACAGAAAAGGTTGAAAAGATAGCTAAATAGCAAAAAATTTGAGCACTTAGCTGAGAGCAATGGCTGACGCATCCAATTTTCTACGCAGCAAATGAGATCTGAGGTAATGGGAAGAGAGGCGGCATGGGTAGAGCCTTAGCTCGAGAGTTTTTGACTGGCGCAAGCTTTGTATAATGGTGGAGTCAGTTCTGAGGGTTCGGAACATAACCCATCAGTCAAGAATGAATGAAGATTGACAACATCAGATACTGTAGTTATGTCACAGGAGACACACTTGGAAAGAAGTGACGTAAATTTGATAAAGAAAGGTTTTCGAGATGGCTATTCAGCGGAATATCCGGGACAAAGGAAAAGAGGACTACTTATATTAATTGCAACAGGAGCTCCAAAAGTAATAGAAGAGAATAAAAAAAAAAGATAATAATGGCAGATTTGTAGTGTTAAGGAGCTGCTAGTAAGGGAGGAAGATTATACCGGCATGTATTTATATTTCATCAAAAACAGCTATAATGGAGCTTAAGAAAATTCTGGGAGAAGTTATCATTTTTCAGCAAGAAATGTTACTTATAGGTGGGGACTGGCATTTGATTTGCAATACTGAAGATGATGTATCTGGGGACCCAGAAGGGAAAGTATAACAAAGGATGGTAGATTTTTGAAGAAATTTATGGAAACATTTGGCATGGAAGATGTGAATTCAGTAATAGGAGTTCAGAGTGAAGTGACAAATTATTCCTCAAGATATAAAAACTGGACTAGGCTAGACAGAATCTACATTTCACAGGAACATGTGCATTTAATTGAAGGTCCTGATACTCACCCAACAACTTTTTCAGATCATGTGCCAGTAATAACTAAAACAAAAAACACAGGATAATGAAATAAAAATAAGACACTGGTGCTTTCCCACCTATCTGTTGAAAAGAGGAATTTAAGGAATGGGTAGTGGAGATTATTCAGGAGCTATGCCAGAGGATAGAATTACTTCTGAAGATATAACTAGGGAGTGGGATAAAATTAAGGTGGAGTTTAAATATAGGGTGGAAATAAAAGAAAGAGAGCTATGGTTAATGAGTAACAAAAATTATTTAGAGGTACTGACAAATGTTAAAGTATTTCAGAATAGGGGGAATTCCACAGAACAAGAAGAGGATTGGCTGCAGAATCCTAAACAGAAAATAAGAGATTACCTCGATAATATAAATGAGTTTAGAAAGATTGCTGTTAAGCAACCATTTTTTAATAATAACGCTAGAACACAGAAACGTTTAGCACAACAATTCAGGCAACTGAAACTAGAAAGGGCTGTCACCAAGCTTAGGGAGCCTATAACAAGGAAGGTAACAAGGGATCCTGTAGAAGTATTAGAAATATTTTAGAAATTTTATGAAAGTCTGTATAAAGCAGAGAAATACGGAAATCAAGAAAAGATACAAATGTAAATGTTTATGGAAGAATTAAATATGCCAAGGTTTAGAGGTAGATGAGATTCAGATACTAATGATTAGGATAGGGGGAAATGAGATAAAAATTGTGATGTATAACTAATCTACAGGAATGTTCCCATGAATAAATAGATGGTATTCCTGTGGAGGTCTGGAAGCTAGGAGGAAAAAAATGATAAAGATCTGGAAGATTATGTTTAACAGTATTTTAAGAGGAGGAGAAGTACCAACATCCTGGAGAAAAGAGGTGGTGGCTGTAATACCTAAAGAGGGCAAAGTCCCAAAAGATCCAGCTTCATACAGGCCCATTTCATTATTAAACCGTGATTATATAGTGTTTATGTCTATAATGACTAAAAGATTGGCTAAAGTGATGTCTAAACCGATAGATATGGATCAATGTGGTTTTGTGGAGGGGAGGCAAACATTTGACAACATTAAGGAACATTGATGATCCAGAAGGAAGCAGAATGTAAGAAAATACCACTACTGTTGGTGGGTCTTGATGCAGAGAAAGCATTTCACTGAGTAACCTGGGAGTTTATGAGCAGGGCAATGGAAACATTTGCATTCCCTGATAAAAGGATGATTAGAAGGATATATGAGGGATCGGAGGCAAAAATTAAAGTGGGTGGGTTCCTCTCTGATAATTTCTGTTTGAAAAGATGAACCAGGCAGGGGTGCCCTCTTTCCCCTTTGTTATTTGTATTATATTTAGAACCATTGGCAAAGAAAATAAGGGACTCAGAAATTCAAGAATATAATCGGAATGGTAGTCAAGACATGCTGGCTCTATTTGCAGATGATATTATTTTATACCTGATGAAACTAGAAAAGGACATTTTAGTGTTGTGGAACATTTAGAGACAGTTTCAAATCTTTTCAAGATTCAAAATTAATGAAACTAAAACAAAGGCAATGGGTGTAGATTATGTGCCCACACACTAATTTGTTTTGCAATATGCATATTTATGTGGACATGATAAAATGAAATACTTAGGAATATGGATTACAGTGATTCTGGTGTGGCTGCTAAGGATATGTGGGAAGAAGTTAAACAAAAGATAATATAAAAACTGAGAAATTGGAGGCTCTGTTATGTTATATGGATGTGGACAGTAAGATACAAGCAGTTAAAATGTTTTTAGTCCCTTTAGTCTTATACACAGGTCAGGCATATTTTTTATCAAACAGAAGAAGCTATGGATAGCAATTAATAAAGAGCTGAAGGATTTTATCTGTGAGGGGAAGATGGCATGAGTCAAGTGGGATAAACTGATTCTTCCGGCAGAACAAGACACACTGAGATTACCTGATTTGAAGGGGTATTTCATATCTACACAGTTAAGTCCCCTATACATTGCAAAAGCAGAAAACTATAATTCAAAGTGGAAAGGGATGATAAAATGGGAAGGGATCAAGAAACAGGGAGACTGGGATTATGGATGCAGATCTTTATACGGAATAACAATAATCAAATACTAAGCCAACACGGGAATAGCAAAGGAGCTTCTGCCAAGAGGGATGACTGCAATTAGGGATACAGACTTCACTCCCCTCAACTCCTCCCCCAGCTCCTCCAGGTGAAATCCCCTCCAAAGTTCTTCCCCCAACTATTAGCAAGTACTTGCTAAAGCCAAGAACACTGCCTCTATGGTTCCTGACAACATTCCCAGACTTCTGAGCTGTCTAAAACATGACTTATTAGGACCACTAGTGGCACTCTTCAACTACAGCCTTGAAACAGGTTACATTCCAAGTGAATGGAGGATCATAACAGTCATTCCCCTCCACATGGGTGGACCACCAACCAACCCAGGGAATTAAAGACTCATCAATCTAACTAGCTTAATATGCAAAGCCATAAAATGAATTACTATGGAAATGATAATCAAAACACTGGCAACCTACAGAAACTGAATCCGGTCCAATCTGGCTTTGTCAAAGGAAGGTCATGCCTACTTAATCTGGTAGACTTCTTTGAGAGGGTCATCAAGGCAATGGATGAGGGTAAAATAGTGCATACTGTTTATCTTAACCTGGCCTAGGCATTCGATACAATACCCACTCACGCATTGTTGACAAGCTCTCTGAGTTAGGCATAAATCCCTACATAACTTGATGGATTTTTGGCTGGCTGGCTCACAGATAGGACCTAAGAGATCAGGATTGGTGAGACCACCTCCACCAAGAGACCGGTCACCAGTGGAATACCCCAGAGTTCTGTGTTTGGCCTACTCCTGTTTGGCATCTACTTCTCAGAAGTCAAAACTAATGTTCAAGGCCTCTGGCTCACCAAGTCTGCAGATTAATATAAATTGAAAGCTATTACAGACCCTGCAAGACACCAACATCTTGCAAGGGGGCTTAACACAGACAAATGAATGGTGCCAAAGACATGGCCTAAAAATACAATTGCATAATTTCTACTTACCTGTAGCAGTAGATGTTTGTAGAACACACTGCCTTACTGGCATATGGGTAGTAGTGTCACTATTCTGCAGTCTCTCAGAGCTTCAGATTATTCCCTCTGTATGTTTATGGGTGTGAAGGATCAGCTGCCAGAGCAGGATAGTCTTTCACAGCCACAGACAGAGGTCATCATTTGTCTCCCTATGGCCCCCAAAATGAAGAGCATATGGAAAAAGCAAGCATTGGGAACACCTACTATTCCATACCAAAGGCAACACACATATACATGCACACACACACACACACACACACACACAATAAAAGCTGCTAAACAAAAAACAGTAGCAACCACCAACAATACAACTGTGTACATCTTAGTAAATGGGGGTGGTGGGAGGATGCTGCCAGTAAGGCAGTGTGTTGTATGAGTATCTACTGTTGCAGGTAGGTGAAACAACATAAATGTGCAATGTTCAACAAACACATTACCTTATTGGCATATGGGCAGATTACCAAAGCTTAGCCAACCTGTGAGGAGGAAGATAAGGGCCCAGGAGCCCCTGGAGAATGGTCTGCTCTGGATCTAGAAAAGGCATCCAGTTTGTATTGCTTTGTTAAAGTATGGACCGAAGACCAAGTTGCTTCCTCTAGAATCCATCTAAATTCCACCTCTTTCAAAAATGCTACTGAAGTGGAAAAATCCCTAGTGGAATGAGCCTTTACCTTGTCTAGATTTATATTGCCATGGTGGATGTAACAAAAAATAAAAAATACCGGAGGAGAACCAATGTGCAATGGTTTGCTTAGAGACAGGTTGAAATTTTTTGCCCCAGAGAAGGAAATAAAAAGCCTTTCAGTCTTCCTGAAGGGCTTTGTTCTGTCAAGGTAGTACCACAGCTGCAGATGCACATCCAATGTATGAAGTATCCTCCTCCCTGATTCTTAGATTCTTCAAACTGGAAGCAGTCATTGAGTCCCCAAAAGATGTCAACATTCTGCAAAAAGGACTTAAGCAAACCAATGATTGATGCCAAAGTTATGCTTATTTATTTATTTTATATTTATTTATGGGAAAGTCTGACTGGACAACAAGTCCTTTTTCATTGGAGGCCCGAGGAGAAAAGCTCCACATATAACAGAGAATGATACATACAATAGTATTTACAGATTAGACAAACATTTGCAATGCTCTGCAAACTTAACACGGTAGATAAAGATAAAATGTATAACAGTTTTAGTGACTAAAATTTGTCAGAGTATATCAAAAACATACTAGGATTCAAACAAAACATTTTACAAGAGTTACAGAAATATTGTTTGTTTTTGTAAAGTAGTCAGGAGTATATACAGATTAGACAAACATTTACAATTCTCTACAAACTTAATACAGTAGCTAAAGAGAAAATGTATAACAGTTTTATTGACCAACATTTGTCAGAGTACATCAAAAACATGCTAGGATTAAAAAAATATATTTTAGAGAAATATTGTTGGTTTTGCAAAGTAGTCAATCGTATATACATTGGACCTCAAGTACTGCTAGTATACAGAGATATAATTATCGGTGCTGGGAGAGTTGTCATTCAGTTGTACACACATCGCAGAGTGCACCATATAAGATATTAGTGCATTTTGTAAACATTCCCCCTCCTGGCTTGCCTAAATTTCATCTTCATATTTTAATAACGCTTTGCTTCCTCATAAAACTTTACATCACCTATAATTGGCTAGATCGCACCAAATTATGCTGGCGAGAATTTAAAGATATGGCCATTAAATATATCTCTGCCCAGAAGTTTATCATAATTGGACCTAAGAAGAGAGCCTACTTCAGTAAGCTTTGGAAAAGCCTGTTTGAAGTAATCCTATGTGACTAAGCTATGGTTAAACTACAATTTTATCTTTTACATACTTTATCCTTCGTTCGAGGGGTTTCTCACTCCTACTGTAAGATATAAGTAGGGCCGCTAATATGTAGTAGTATACTTAATGACACTGTTGTTTTTTGGTTTTTTTCTTCTTCTTAGTACTGGTAGCATTGTAAATACTGTTCAGTTTTGGTGTTTTTTTTTTTTCTTTGCTGTTAGTTTGTGTACTATGCATACTGCAAGATGTTATACCCTTCTCCTATGTTCATTATAAACATGTTCTTTTGTTCCCTTTTCCCGCTAACTTGTTGCAAGCCATTATGTGTGTAATATTTACGTATTTTTCACTGCTTGTACCTTCATAAGTATGCATGGTTCTTATTATAAAAATAAAAATTATTTTTGAAAAAAAAAAAAGATATTAGTGCATTTTGCTTTTAATGTAGAGGAAGAAGTATTATACAGTTAGAGAGGAGAGTGGAAAATAGCAGAGGTTATGTGAAGAATGTTCTTAGCAGGGATGATATGAAGATGAAACGGTAAATATGTGAAAGTAGGAATGTAACTTAGGGTGGGTGGTAAGGTTAACAGCAGACTGGGGAGGGAGTTAGACTAGTCAAGAGTGTCACAGTTGCAAAACCAATAACACAGTACAAGTCAAGAAAGACTTTTTTAAACTCAGCTAAGGACGATAAACTGGAGATGTCAGTGGGTAGAATGTTCCATATTTTAGCTAAGTAATTCGAGTACAGGGAGGTTCCTGTTGCAGTTGACTTTTGTTACTTTAAGGAGAACTTTGTTGTTGGAGCAAAGTACCCTACTGCAAAAGTATGGATGTATTATGCTTTGTAGAGCAGGAGTTTTGTCAGGATAGATTAGAATCTTGTGGGTTAATATGAGCTGGTTGTAAAGCAGAAGATGAGGAAGTTCCAACCAGTTAAATTGCTTTAGGGCTGAGCAATGGTGTGTTCTGTTTGTGCTGTTGGTGGCAAACTTAGCAATTTTGTTATAGCAGGTGTCAAGTTTAGCTATGTCAGACTTCCTGAGGTTGATGAGGAGGGGTGAAACATAGAGAAGAGTGGAAATGAAACGGTTTTGTGCTATTTTTTCTCTAGTGTTATTTGTGAGGAAGTGTTTGTTTCTATATAATGCCCCTAATTTTTTTATGTACCTTCTTTATGGTGTCAAGTATGGGTGTCGAATTTCATACTGCTGTCAATTTCAACTTCTAGTAGTTTGGTGTGAATGACTGGAGATACAGTAGTGTTATTTTTAGATATGATGTTAAATGTGGGTCTGGAGGAGGTGTGATTAGTGGGCTGGAAAATGAGCAGTTTGGTTTTACTGGGGTTCAGAATTAGTTGCGATTCGGTGAGCCATTGTTCTACAGAAAGAAAAGATGGTTGTGTTTGCAGGTATAGTTGTTGTAGGGAAGGAGAGGAACACATTAGTGTAGAGTTATTAGCATATTGGATGACTGAGGTGTGTAATGTAGAGGTGTGGAGATTGTTGGTGAAGATAAAGAAGAGTAATGGGCCCAAGATGGAGCTTTGGGGAACACCTAAAGTAACTGGTAATATAAGAGAAAGTTCTTGCCTACACTGTACTGCTTGCTGTCTCCCTGTTAAGTAACTCTGGAGCCATGTAATACTCTATTTGCTAAGGTGCAGTTCAGAGGGTGTTATTATAAGCTTGGAGTAACTGACCATATCAAATGCTTTGGAAAGGTCAAGAAAAACTGCAGATACATAGTGTCCATTATTTCTGTGATTGTTTATTGTATAAGCAAAGGTCATTAGGGTTGTGGTGGTGCTGTGGGAGGGTCCAAAGCCATGTTGAGTGGAAGCGAGCAGTTTATTGGTATTGAGGTAGTGTATGAGTTGAGAATGTATACACCTCTCCAATATTTTGGAAAGGGGTGATAGTATAGTGAGATAGTAGTTGGTGAATTCTTTTGAGTTGCTCCATTTGTGTAGTGGGATAATGTGGGACGTTTTGCAGACTAGCTTCTCAGAGATTGAATGGTTGATTAGAATGGATACTGTGTATGCAATGACATTTGCAGCTATCTTGTGAAATTCAGCTGGAAGTTTGTCTGCAGCTAAGGTGGTTGGTTTTAGTTGTTTTAGAAGTGTCTTAATTGAGAGAGTACAGACAGGTTGAAGGGTAAAACCATTGTTATTGTCTGGGTCATTAATTGGATGGTTAGAGGAAGGGCAGTTTTGAGAATTACCTAATGCAGGAATTGATTCTGTGAAGAATGTGTTGAATTGGGAGGCAACGTTTGTTGAAGTATCTGTAATTTTAGGGGAGGGTTGCCTGACTTTCCTTGCTGAAGTATGCTGTTTACAAGATAGCCAGAACTTTCTTGGGTTATTTTGATATTTGGATTGAATATTCTGGTAATAGTTAATTTTGTCTAATTTGACTTTTTTCTTACAAAGGTTTCTTAATTCCAGATAAGCTTGCTTATCAATATGGGAATTGGTTTTCTGCCAGTGAGTCCAAGCTTTTTCTCTGGATTTCAGCAAGGATCTGGTCTCTTTGGTCAGTCAGAGAGCATAGTTGGATTTGACACATATTGTTCTGTAGGGGGCCAGTGAGATTAAGATATCTAGGAAAATGGAATTAAAGAACTGAACAGCTTCTTCGAGGGTGAGATACTTTAGTGGTGTCCAGTCACATTGTTGTAGTATTGTGATAAATTTAAGAGGGTTGAAGTTTTTCTTATTTCTTATTAATTGGTAAGTGGTAAGTTTCTCAGTACTAATACGATGTCTAATGGCATATGTTGGTAAATGATCACCAAGGCTGTCAGAGAGATAACCTGCATGAAAGATATAGCTTGGTCTATTTGTTAAGATCCAGTCACATGTGGGCTGCCTCTTTGTAAGTTTGTCAATTTTAGTGGGAGTTTGGATAAGTTGTGAAAATCTATGAAGATTAGTGAAGATGGTGGGATTATTAGATATACAAGTTAGCCAATCTATGTTGAAATCTCCCAAGATGATGGTTTCCTGAGGGAGAAATTCTGTGGCCCAGTCAAGAAGGGTCTTGAGGGTTGCTATGTTATTCCCAGGTGGTATATAACATCCAACAATATTTATATGTTTTCTGGCATTGACTTTTAGTCTAGCAAGTAAAATTTCTGCAGTACCTATGGTGGGTGTGATCATATCTGGACTTTTAACATTTAACTTATTTTTAAACAGTAATGCTACACCGCCTCCTTTTCTATTTGTGCAATCTTTGTGTAGTATATGCTCCGCTGAAAATGGGCTCATACCAAGTCGGACTTTCCCAGTAAACAAATGTCAAATAAATAAAATATATACAATATTGCAGCCTGGGGGCAGAATCTCATTGCTGGAGATGTCTGGCTTTAACCAAGTTTCAGTAAGTAGAAGTAAGTCAGGTCTGTAAAAGAAGAGATATGCGTGAAGGTCATGTACTTTGTTTGTGATACTTCTAACATTTATATTTAGTATAAATAGATCAAAAGCTTTTCTAGATTGTTGGACTATATTAGATTAATTTAAATTAGGTTTGTAGGTGTTGTTATCTGAGGGGACAGGATTAGGATGTATATCTTGAGAAGGAATTAGTTTGGCTTCGATAGCAACGATAGTTTTAATGAGTTTAGTTATATGTTTATCATGTTGTAAGGTCAATCTTTTAGATTGGGTGTATGAAAGTGTGGGATTATGAGTAAGATGAAAATTGTTTAAGTAAAAGATAAATGGAAAGATGGAGAAGTTGCAAGGTGTTGAGTTTTTATTAAGATAAATAGTAGTGGCATGATGGGGTAGTGTATGAGGAGTGTTATCATGACAGGTAGTCAGGTGTACCAGTATTACTAGTGCTGTTAGGGTAGTAATTTTATATGGTGCATGTTTAAAAGTGAGAATTGTAAATGTATAGCTAACTGGTAAGACCTTGGGTGAATAAGGTATTGGGTTTTCTAATTGATGTGATAGGTTATGGAGTAAGAAAGATAGGTTGAAATGGGTGTGGCATGTAATGTGGTGCTGTTAATGTATTGTGATTGGATAATTTGGTGTAGTGGGAGTGGCCTTAAAAGTATAAATCTAAGAAAGGTACGGGAGTGGAGTGAGCCTGAATGGAGTGAGGATGAATGGAGCGAGCAAGACCTCGGCCACCAAGATACTGAGAAAAAGTTATCAGCAAAACTCTGTGAGCCAAGTTAAAATACAAGTATCATTAGCCTCTTTATTATGTTGTTTTTACCAGAGGAATTTTACTAAGATGGCTGCCCTTGAAGTTATAATGAATACCAGTCTAAAATTATTGCATAAAAAGTGTGACTTCAAAGGGAAGAAATATTCTATTAATTATGCCAAAGAAATGCTTTGATATCAATTCATAAGAAGTAGACTACAACAAATTAAAAGCTTTAAAAGTCTGTAAGGGAAATAGGCAGCTAAGTTGGAGAGTGTGTGTGTGTGTGTGTGGGGGTGGTTGTGCAGTCAATGGCCCATGCGTTGTTTACAGACACACACAGCAAAGACCAATGAGCACAGCTTTAGGAACAACTAGTCTTCTATTATACCATAACCTACATTGGTTATTTATTCTTAGCTGTTCTGTTTGAGGCAAACTAGCAAGCCACAAATGGTAGAGGTAAATTAAGGCATAGTTGCAGGATGAACTCGAATTTCAGGGGTGTCTGCAGGGTTACTTTTGTCTGGCCCCGTATGGTGCAAAGCAAGAAGTCATTGTCACAGCAACGTCGAGCTCGCCATTGCATCGTTGTTATCCAACAATTTAATCTAAAATGCCTAGCTTTTTTATTTTTAAATGGACAATTTACAATCCAACCACCCCCTCCTTAATGCTTTAATTTAAACAATCAGATGGAAGGAGCAAGTAGCAGGCACCACTCTTCTCCTCCAGAAAATTTGTCTTCAGAAAAATACTCTTTCTAGCATCTTCTGGACTTCCAGAAAAAGTAGAACATTGTGAACATAAAAATAAATGTCTCCGAGTCACAGAAAACAAGGAGAAAGAGGAGACAATTCATAAGTCCAGTAATCTTCCCTCCAAAACGGGCTTATATTTACCTCAAACTTTCAGCTTTTTTGTCCTTCTTGAACTCTATACCAACTCATAAAGCATGTTTACCAGAATTGCAGTCCAACAGTGTTAAACTGCATTGAAAGCTGATGTAGCAAACATTTTTTTCACACCATGTTTTGAAAGGTTTGTAATAGAATTCAAGGACTCCTTTCTTTAATGGCAGCCACAGGGACAGCTCCAACTCAATGCAAAAAAATGCATTATCATTTCCTTTGGCAAAGGCAATGTTCCTGCAGATAACAATATTAATAGCAACACCCTAAGCTCTAAATCAGTGGTGAAAGATTTGGGCACACAGGTTAACAGCAACCTTACTTTTGATCACCATGTCTCCATAGTGGTAAGGAAGGCCTTCTACATTGCTCACCTCATAAACAACGGCATAGCTTCCAGAACAAAATAGGTTATAACCCCCCTGTACTCTTCCCTCATCAGGCCAATAACACAGTACAATGTACCCCCTTTGGTAAGTAACTAAACAGGTACATGCAGCAACTGGAGAGACCTCAAAGGTTCCTCACACAGAAAACTCAGGGTTTTCAGCACATGTCTTATGTGGATAGACTGAAATCACTGTCATTATACTCTGTATCATATAGACTACTCAGAGGTGGCCTTTGCCTTGCATACAGAGCAACCTCCGATCCTGCCTTAATGGAAATGCTGCACATTCATAAGCCAAATGGTACACAATTCACTCACTTTAGGGACCTTAACCTAACATGTGACATCAACAAGACTTGCTGGAGAGACAGCTATGTCTCCCAGAGGTTGCCTCTCCGCTGGAATAAACTTCCAATACAGGTTAAACAGAGCCCCTCATTAACCCTTTTTAAGCATATCCTGAATGACTGCATGGGAAACTACAAATTCACCTGAGGGGTTTCTCCTGTTTCCCTCTTGGACAGGGGCATTCAGTGCTGATTTAGATCTGCTTATAATATAGACTATATCTCTAAACCCTTAAGGGAACAATGGCTGAAGTTGGATAGGCTTGTAAGGGCCTTAGAGCCATTAGCCTATTAAAATTCTATGAACCTAAAAACCTACTGATGGACTGAGTAAGAGTAAACTCCAACCACTTTTGGCATGAAAGAAAGATCAGAGTACAACACAACTCTATCTTTGTGGAAAACAAGGTATGGATGCCCCACCATGAGAGCCTGCAGCTCAGAAATTCTCCTTGCAGATGTCACAGCAAAAGCAAAACAGTTTTCCACATTTAAAACTTGAGACTGGCTTGAGCAGTGAGTCAAAAGGTGGCAAATTCAATTTTTCTAGAATATAGTTGAGCTCCCCCGAAGGAGGAATTTGCTTGTGAGGGGAGTCTCATATGCAACAGTTTCATAAATTGTTTTATCAAAAGAGAAAGAGGGGGATCCATAGGCACACATGCAGAGATGGAAACATACAATAATGAAGTAGCTCAAATTAATATTTCAAGACAAGGGGGATATTAACCTTAACAGACCCCCTATTCCCATTTAGGTACCACTTAGAAAACTTCATCCATTTATAAACATAAGATTTTGTAATAGCAGGTTTTCTGGCCTCATTTTACACCTGATGCACATCCTCATGAAACAGGTGCCTAGTGGGAGTCAAAAACTGAATCATCCAGGCTGTTAACTGAATTTTCTCTAAATTGGGGTGTACCAGTCATTCCAAAACTATGTGAGCAGATCCGGAGTGTGAGGAAGTTTGTGGTAACTGCCCTTGGCCAATATCATTAAAAAGGAGAACCAATATTGGAATAGGGTGTCACCACAATGTTCTTTGGCATTTCTCTCTAAACTTTAAGAAGTGCCTTCTGAGTCACAGGAAAGGTTGGAAATGCATAAAGGAACATTCCCATCCATGGTAACAAGAATGCATCTGTCCTCCAAGCATGGATGCCCAGATGTCTGGAACAGAATTTCTCTAGTTGTCTGTTTTAAAAGGATATGGACAGATCTACTTGAGGCATTCTCCATATCTTGACTAGATACAGAACAGCACTTGTTTGAGCTTCTACTCATGCGGGTCTACCCATGATCTGCTTAGCTTATCTGCTGTAACATTCTGCTCTGATGGAATGTAAGAAGCTTGGAGAGTCAGGGAATCCTGAGAAGCCAGCTCTCATGCCATCACTGCAAATTGGCACCGAGGGTAAGACCTCATAACCCACTGTGTGTTGAGATACCACCTCACTGTGGTGTTGTCTGTAATTACCTGAAAAGGACCTGGAGTCCATAGGTGATGAAAAGCCTTCAAGGTGTGAATCACTGTCAATATCACAATACTGATATACTTCTAAGCATCCTTGGGACCCCATGTGGCTTGCACTTGCTTCTCCATTGACACAGCTCCCCCATGAGAAGTTAGACGAATCTGTCTGGACAGACTGCACCAGAATCACACAGAAGAACAGAAGTCCTGGACTGAAACTCAGCTGTTCTCCCCACCATTGAAACTTTTGTCTGATTAAAGGAAGCACTAGCAACTAGGTTTCAAGGGAATGAAGTTGATGATTTCAAGAATTCTGGACACACCAATGAATTTTCCTCATGTGAAGACAAGACAGTGGTATCATGAGAATCATGGATGCCATCAGTCCAAGAATTTTTAAGAATTCTCAAGTTGGGGCGACATTTCTCTTGGAAAATTCCAGAAACAGAATTTGACGAGAAAGAATCTTGTTCTCAGGCAAAAAAAAAAAACATTGTTATGCTGGAGTTGATAAGACACCCTAAAAAGATGAGTCTTTATGAGGGGATCAAGCACAACTTTAAGAGATTCAACTTTAATCCTAGAACAGACAGTAAGGCAGAAACCTTCTCTAACCATTCCAAACACTTGGATGCAGACTCTGCAAAGATCAGCAAGTTGTCCAAGTAAGGAAAAGTGTGGGTACACATAGTCCATCAGTGGGCCACTATCAGGGCCAGACATAATGTAAACACTTGAGGAGCAGTGGATAGCCTAAAGGGCAATACAGAAAACTGAAAGGTTGACCAGAGACAACAAATCTCAGATACCTCCAGAAATGATTAGTAATGGGGATATAATGATAAACATACTTTAAGCCTAGAGTCACCATGAAGTAGTGGTCTGGAAGAAGAGGAAGCACTTTCTATAGGGTGAGCATCTTGAACTTGGGAATCTGGATGTAGGTATTTAGAGAAGACAGGTCCAATACTGGTCATCATGCATTTTGATTTTTGGGAACCAGGAAAACTTGTGAATGAACCTCCCTCATTCTCTCAGAGGGAGGCAGTGGTACTTTGACCCCTGAATCTAGCACATGCTGACAAATAGGAGGGAATAACAAAGACTAATACAGTGGAGAAGGAGAAACTCCTTTGAATGGAGGAGGAGGATGCTCTTTCCACTGCCATCGTTAACCCTTGCTCACAATTTTGAGGACCCATTTGTCAGAAACCACTGATGGCCATGTTCCCTTGTTGAGAGACAACTTCAGCAGTGTAGCACTTGAAAAAGATGTGTGCATTGTCTCAGCATAGTCATACGTTGGGAGGGGGGTTATCTTTTTGGAAAAGGGAGCCCTTTTGTTGGACCTGGCAGAACTGCCAGCCTGCCTTTTACTTTTGTCATCTTAGTTCATGTTAGGCTGGGACCTGTGTTTAAAAGGCCACTGAAAATTATCCTGTTTAAAGGAAGGAAAGTTGGTAATATGAAACATTTTTGACACACCCTGCATCAATTTACCTCTGTCATCCCAATGTTTAAGGATCTGATTAGATACAGTACCAAACACACAATCAGGCTCAAAGGAAGCATTTAAGACATAATTTTTAAAGTTATCAGAAACATTTTGACTGTGCAAGCAAACCTCCTCATCACTACTAACATAGCTGCATTTCTAGACACAGTGTCAGCTCATTCAAAGATACTCATTAACACATTTGGGAAAAAGAAAACTTCTGTTTTGTGTCATAAGAGGAAACTAACTGATCCAACTCAGATAGGTCAAACCCTCTAGACACCTGATCCTCTTCAAAATCAGGATCCACAGCAGAAAGACTGAGGATGGAAACACCAGCATTACAATTAAACCAGGTATACTCCCCGTAATCAACTGTTTAAACAATGGATCTAGCCATCGACACCATCTCAGGTGGGGAAACCTGAAAGAAACTACTATTCAACTACACGGTAGGTGTTCTGTCTCTTCTTAACATGCACTACTGTAGTAGAAGATGCAAGCCATAGGCTGAGGCATATTTTTTGTTTTACATTTATGACTTTTAGGTGCAGATGGGGTAGATGTTGGTGGTGGTGGGGTAGAGTTTCACAGTCCATTTAGACAGGGGGCAACAAACTAGCCAGGTCAGTGCAAGCTATTGGTGAAACAGTACTCCCAGTATACAATGGGATAACGCCCCTTAAAACAGTAATGCAAAGACTAGTTAAACTGAGAAACAAATCGAATATTGTACTGAAGCAAAAAAAAAAAAGTAATTTAGTAGATACACACTAAACATCAATATATCAAAACCCCCAATAAAAAAACAATAAATGACTAACTTCAGTCCCACATGTATAAAAACAGTGAAAATTAGCCTTACAAAACGTATTCAGTTTAAACTTAACAAGCAAAATTTCTGTCAGAAAACAAAATGGTGCTAAAATCGCAATTTAAATAAAAATAAGAAGTTATGTACTCGCCATAACGTTCCATGTGAGTTGTTCCACCTCACCTTCATTCTTCACTGATGGGTTCGGAACCGATCCATCGGCTCCGACACGGCCGTTAGCAAAGCTCAAGGTTTACCAGTAGCTCGAGACCTAGCCCCTTATCCCATGATGCACTGCTGGAATTCCCTCAGATCTTGTTTGCTGCGTGTACCATATCCCTGTAAGAGAACTACTCTCCCAAGAGAAAGAAGGATTGAATAACCAGGATGAGACCAGCCACTAGGTCAACTATCAGCCAGGTGGGGGAAGGAGGGAGGGACGTAAGAAAGAAGGCGAGATGGAACAACTCACATGGAACGTTATGGTGAGTACATAACTTCTTAATGTGAAGTTGTTCAATCTCGCCATTCATTCTTCGCTGATAGGTAGCGTCCCTAGCACCCTGAATCTCGGGTGGCTCATGGGAATACATTCTTCAGGACCATAGACCCAAAGGAAGCCCTGTCCCTGGAGGCCTTATCAACTTTGTAATGAGTGATAAAGGTATGAGGTTTAGACCAAGTGGCTGCAGCACAAATGTTATCAAGGGGTAATTTGGCTTGAAATGCAGAAGATGTAGAAACTGCTCTGATAGAATGAGCTTTAATCTTGTGTAGTAAGGGCATATTAGCAGCTGAATAAACAAAAGTGATACAATCAGATAGCCATTTAGAAAGCGTTGTTTTAGACACTGGTCTACCTTTCCTGGCTTCAGAGAAAGACACAAAGAGCTGGTCTGATTTTCTAACATCTTTTGTTCTGTTCAAATAATATCTGAGCTGTCTGTGAATGTCAAGTTTGTGCAGCATGTACTCTAATTTGTTGGAATGGTTAGGGAAGAAGACTGGCAACTCAATGACTTGGTTGATATTGGATTCAGAACAAACTTTGGGCAAAAAAGAGGGGTTTGTCCTAAGCAATACTCTATCAGCATGAAAAATCAAATAAGGAGGGCTGATAGATAAAGCCTGAAGTTCTGACACTCTGTGGGCAGAAGTAATAGCTACCAGAAATATGGATGTTCTTCATACCACATTGCTGCAGTCCTAACACTTGGGTAGTCCGCTGTCCCAGTCGGCAGCAATGTGGATCTTCGAACATCTACATTTATGGTAGGTACAAAACTGTACTTTTTCCATGATAAAAATTTGAGATCACAAGATGATGCTGGTTGGTTCAAATGGGGGAAGAATCATGCAAGACAGCATAAAGTTCAGATTCCAGGGAGAATAAGGAACTTTCACTGGAGGCCTCATGTGGAAGGTCCCTTTAAGGAAAGCCTTGGACAACTTGTGGAACATTATGTTTACGCCGTCCACTCCTAGATGAAAGTTAGATATAGCAGCCAACTGGACCCGAACTGTAGCAGCTGCAGCTCCTTCATTAAAAATCAAAGTCAAGAATTCTTAAATGGACGTCAAAGGGGCTTGATAAGGATCAATGTACTGCTTAGAAGCCCATATGGAAAATCTCTTCCACTTACTAAGATATAGTCTTCTGGTGGAAGGTTTATGAGACGCCAATAGGATCTGTTTTGTTTCATCAGGAAGATCATGAAGCCTGGCTATGAGGGGAACTGGAGCAGCCAAGCTGTGAGTTGCAGTGACTGCAAGGAGGGATGGAGGTCCCCCGACGGATGTGTCAGAAGGTGTGGAACAGGGTCCAGAATCCATGGATCCTCCACAGGTTCAAAGGTTCATAGTTTAGTACTAAGCTAACTGCCCTTGCAAGCCATTTTAAGCCTAGTCAATCATCCCTTGTGAGACTCAAACCCTGCACCTTGTGTTTGTAAGGCAAATAACTTAGCCATTAAGCCACCCTCCCAACCTCCAATAGATGATGATGAAGAAATGGGAACCAAATCTGCCGAGGCCAATGTGGGGCTATGAGGATGATAGTCCTTCCCAGCAACATTGCTTTCTGTAGAAGTTTGGGTATAAGAGGGATTGGAGGGAATGCATAGAGGAGACCCGAAAGCCAATCATGTACAAGTGCATCTCTCGGGGGTTATCCTGGAGGGGGAATCAGGGCAAAGTAGCTTCTGCATTTGGTATTGACGTGACTGGCAAAAAGATCGCAGCAAGGCTGGCCCCATTTGTGGAAAATCCTGTACGCAGTCTTTTGTTTGCTGTTTGTCAGGCCTGTGGATATTTTTATGTAGGGAAAACAGAAAGAAAAATGAATAGGAGAATTTATGAACATATGTACAGTATTTTAAGGAAGGACGATAACAATGCCCTTTATAAACATATTGCCAGCTACCCGGACCACCATTTTCGGTTTGGGATTTTGGAGGTTGTGGCTAAGAATATTTGGGGAGGTGACTGGGCCAACCAACTGCTTAGAGCAGAAGTAAGATGGCAACTTAGACTAAATGCCACTGTAGTTCTGGGGATTAATGAGCATATTAGTTTAAAGCCCGAACTGAGGTATCGGGCAATTAAACTTTGAAATAGCCTAGTGGCTTCTATTTTTAATATTTTTTATATATTATTTTGATATTTTGTCCCAGAAACAATGTAACAACATTTCTCATCATTCCAACACAATCATATTTTGTTTTAATATACATATTATACATACGTTTTAAGTTTTGAGTGATTTGTAGTCTTTTAAGTGAAATTCTTAATTGTTATAGTATTTTTTAGCTCTAAATAACATTGTCACTTTAATTTAGGGTTGTTTCACTTAACTGATGGCAGTTTTTTTATATAAAAAGGTTAATTGCACAAGTATTGAATTGTTCTGATGAAGTCTATTGACGAAAGCGCTTGACCTGTTGTGTTCCAAATGGATTTTACATTGTGATTTTTTATGGATTACATTTGCGAATTGTGACCTGTGGACTAATAAACTTGTTTTTTCAGCTGTGGTCGTAGGTTATTGGCTCTGGGAGTGGATTTTACTTATTTACTTTTGTTTGAGGGACCACTTGTGTGGCAACAAAATTGCCCTGCTCAGTTTGTCTGCTATCACGTTGGATTTTCCCGGGATGTGCGTTGCCAACAGAAAGTACTGGGAGGAGACAGCCCACTGCCAAACTCTGAAGGCTTCTCAGCAAAGGGGGTAAGACTTGGTCCCGCCTTGCTTATTCAAGTACCAGACTACTGACATGTTGTCTGTCTGAACTGCAATCGTCCCTAGAGGAAGAGAGTCTTGAAAGTACTACAATGCCAGAAGTACTGCTTTCACCGCCGCCACCACCATGGCATCAACAGGGACTCCCTTGGACAAAACATCCTTATCTGTGGGGGCAGAAATTAACTTGTTGGGCCTCCGAGGGACAGGCTCCATGGACTCTGGTGACTCCCATGCCTATGAGAGACCAGCTGCATGAGCTCATCGAAAGGCAGAGACACCCAAGAGGTGGAAGGTTAAGACCCGAAAGCCTTCAGGAGAACTGACTCATCCTCAGTATGGCATTTGGATTGCCAATCACCCTTCTGCCTAAGGATCTTGAGTATCTCCGCAAAGGAGATATCCTCAGGGGGGGATCGTGGGGACCCTTCAGACTCATCCAAGTCAGTATCAGATGTCAAAGACTCCTGTGGGGAGTCCAAGTGTCTCCTCTTACACAATCTCTTCCTGGGAGCCTCCTCAGTGGGTGCCTCTGGGGAGGTCTTGGAAGAGCAAGGGGTGCCCTGTGGGGCTACCTGAGGCTCAGGGTCTCTATGCTTGGCCTGGACAATGGAGGCAGAAGCGGAAACAGGCACTTTGGGGGAAGAAGAGGCCAGACCTGGTGTTGAGGATATCTTTGGGGACAAGGCTCTCCTCGTGGCTTTGAAAGCATCATGGTTCCAATGAGAAGGAGTCGATAGACCCGAGGGAACCTCCATCCCCTTCCGCACTGAGGCCATGGGCTCCGAGCCGGAGGTAGGAGCTGAGCTCATCCAAGCCGAGGCCCCGAGAGGAAGAGTCGAAACCAAGTGGGTGCGACTATCCTCCTTGGACCCAACAGGAGAGTGTTGGCCCCCAGTGTCCCCAGTCGATGCTGAGGACATCAGAGTAGATGGATCCGATGACACCGGAGCAGGTCTTAGCTCCAAAGGCTCCATGAACAGCAGGTCAGCTCCCTCTGGCTCCGAATACCTGATGCAGCTCGGAGGAGGAGCAGTTAAATCCGGGATGGTGGTCTTCGGTTCCGGTGCTGGGGTCGGAGCCAACAACAATTTGGCAAGGCCTGGTGCCTGTAAGAGCTTCTACACCAATCGGTCCATATCCAAATCCGAGAGGCTGAAAGAAGACCTAGAGGAGTGCACCGAAGGTGTCGATTAGAGGAGTGGAGATACAGGTCTCTCGGAGACTGACTTCAAAACAGTGGACTGGTTCCGAAAGGAAGAGACACTCGGCTCCGAGAGCTGTGGAGCCGAAGTCCTGGAATCCTCCACTTTCTTAGACTTTTTAGCTGCCTTGGAATCAGTAGAGGATTTTGATGATTTAGAGGACTTGCTGGCCCATCCTGGAAAGACAAAGCTTCAGTAAAAGGATGCTTCAGCAAACCTCGATCCACAAGCTTCCTTTTCCTCTCTAAAAGAACCCTTGAAGAAAAGGAATGGCAAATGAACATGACCATCAGTGACAGACATCTTTTGCCCGCAGTCTGGACATTTTTTGAATCCAGACTTTGGGTGCTTGTATTTTTCCTCAAACATGTTTATAAACAATAAACAGACTAACCTAGAAGAAAAATCTATCCAAGGCTCAAGAAAAACACTTATAATTAACCAACACTGTTTAACAAATGGCCGGAGAAAAACAGCCAACAGTATAATACAGCCCAAAGGTTAAAGCAATCTTTAGGCTCGACTTTACAGAACACACTCTAATAATGGCCTGGGAAAAGAAGGCCAACTCTACTAAAACTGCAACAGCATACTATCTACACTATGAAAAGTATAATGCACACTATATAAGTAAAGAAACATGCACATTGAATAATTACGCCTAACACGAGGCCGCTACAAATATGTTAAACTATGAAGCACCAATGGAATAGGTCTAAAGAGACAACTACAGGAGCTTAATATAAAACTATCTATAAAAGATAAAGAAGTTTTTCAAAAAACTTGCGAAAAGCGATTTTGTGTCAAAAAAAGGCTTGAGCGAACTGGAACCACTGAGATCCGTGCTGTGGCAAACTAGATCTGAGGTAATTCCAGCAGTGCATCATTGGATAAGGGGCTTGGTCTCAAGCTACTGGTAAACCTTCAGCTTTGCTAACAGCCATGTCAGAGCCGATGGATTGGCTCCGACCCATCAGTGAAGAATGAACAGTGAGATTGAACAACTTCACATCACATGTTTAACATACCATTAAGTTACTTTATTCACCTCTTTATACAAAGATATGAAAAAAAAACTGTGAGAACAGCAAGTTTTCCTATAAAAAGATCCAGAATAATACCTTAAATCAATGGAAATAACAGCTCTGATTTATTTGTGACTATGAGTCACGAGGCAATGACAGAACTTGAGAAAAATGGCCCCAGTACAGAAAGTTTGTCAAGCATCCACAAAACACCATAAACACTTAGAAAAGGTTATAAATTCTTGAAAAATTAATATTCGGCTTACCATACAGCGAATAATCCTTCACAATCGATAGAAAATAAAGTACTGCAAAGATGCACTACTTTTCTTCTCTTAAAGAAACACACACATCAGAACTGTATACGTTACAAGCACTAAGAGAAAAGACAGAGGGAGGAATAAAATAATCCAAAGGGCTTCTTATCTGAGCTCCAGAGATCAAATCTGCCACAGAAAGGTAGTCTTCCCACAGATCCTTCTCTTCCAGTGGCACAAAACAAACTGAGGGTTGCTTTCTGTGGCTGAGAAGGACTACCCTTTTCTAGCAGCTGATTGGTCCTTCACACCCACAGACATGTACAGGGAGGATTCTGAAGCTCTGACAGACTGCCAGAGAAAGGGTAGTAGGGCACTACTACCCATATGCCAGTAAGGCAGTGTGCTTGTTGAATATCTCCGTGCCAAACATCCATTATAATGCCCTTTGGGAAATTGTCAACCCACGTTCATTACTCCATCAATAAACACCCCTAAGAGTCAACCTAGTAGTAAGGGATCTGAGAATATATGTAGACAGCAATCTGGCCTTTGACCAACATGTAGCTACTATAATAAGAAAATAATTTATATGTTGCCTAACTTATAGGAAAGGGTATGGCATCCAGGTCCAAGGAAGTTATAGTACCACTCTACTCGGCTTTTATCACACCTATCATTGATTACAATGCTCCCTTTGGCATGTACCTAACCAGATACCTGCACTAGTTGAAACGTCCACAAAGGTTTCTCACCAGAAGAATTAAGAGGATGAATACCCTTGTCCTACACTGACTGCCTAGATGGTCTGTCTCTGTATTCAGTTTCCTACAGACTGCTGAGGTGGGATCTTTACCTGGCTTACAGGGCTTTCTCAGACCCAACCCTGATCAATCTGTTGCTCATGTGCAAAACAAACAGTGCCAGAAACACTAGAGCCAGGTATTTGAACCTCATTTGTGACATAAACAGAATATGCTGGAGAGACACATGTCCCAAAGGATCCCTGTGCTATGGAAAAGTCTCCTCATTCATATAAAATACAGTTCATCCCTGACTCTCTCAACAGCAGGTACAAGTACGACTCAATCATTGTCCACGCTGGTGTTAACGACCTGAGACGTACCTCCTTGGACTACATGAAAAGAGACATAGAGGAGCTCTCTGATTATGTAGCCCAAGCAGGTATGACCCTGACCTTGAGCAGTATCCTACCTTCACCAAGAATAATGCCACAATACAGAGATAAGATGATCAGCTTAAACAATTGGCTTAAACTCTGGTGTCATTCAAAGGGGATCCAATGTCTGTCTGCCTGGGATGACATGCTGGACAAGCCACGCTGCTTCGCAAGGGACGGCTTGCACTTGTCACCCTGGGATTCGGATTTTGGCAAAGGCTCTTGCCACCCCATAGTGCCTTTTTAGGCAAGGCTCAAATTCTAAACCTACCACCCTAGAACAAAACAAAGAAAAAAAACTAAGGGTAATGCTGCTCAATGCCAGAAGTCTCAACCTCAAGATGCACGCACTCGAGGCCCTTCTCAGTATGGAGAACATCGATGTCTGTGCTGTGACAGAAACCTGGTTCAAGGCTCCTGAGAGCACCCCAGCACTATCAGGTTTTACCTCTTATCATGCGTTCCGGCCCCAAAACCCGGACAATACCAAGAAAGGAGGAGGGGTATCCATATTCATCAAGGACACCCACACCTCAAGATTGGTGGCATCGCACGATGCATCGGAAACCATCCAGGTGCAATTAACCATAGGCAAGACTGCTCTGCAATTTGTAGCATGTTACAGGCCACCCTCGCAAACTCAGGAACCTCATATGGCCTTCCTGAAAACACTGGAGGGGATAAATGTATCTCCGAACACCATCATACTAGGTGACTTCAACTACCCTAATATAGACTGGGAACACTACTCAAGCCCAAACACTCCAGCCCAAAAGTTCCTGGAATTCATAAACTCAAATGCCATGGAACAACTAGTCACCATCCCCACAAGAGGAGAAAACATACTTGATCTCATCATCACGAACATGGGAGCACAATGTTCAACGCCGGAAGTATACCCCTCACTGGTGAGATCTGATCACAAACTAATCTCGCTGGAGATCCTCATCCCACCCCCACCCGAAATGAAAAAGACCACAGTAAAGAACTTCTCGAAAGCCGACTTCACACTTCTAAAGACTAGTGTGGTCTCCTGTAAGGCCCCTAAGCCGGCGGTTAACATTACTCAAACCGCTGAATCACTTACAAATGCCTTCTACCAGCACCTGCAGGGCTGCATGGATCAGGCAATCCCAAGCAAAACAAAGACTCTTTGTACCAAAGGCAAGCGTCCAGTCTGGTGGACCCCAGCCATAAACAAACTCTACAACAAAAGGAGAAAGCTACTACAAGATAGAGCAAAATCCTTAAAAGGTAAGACACCGCTGATCACTATAAGTAAAAAGCTAAGAGCTCTCATAAAATCATCCAAAGCTAATTTTGAGAAAAAAATAGCTAAGGACTCTAAAGACAACCATAAGGCATTCTTTAGCTATGTCAGAAACCTAGGAGGAAACTCCCAGATATGCTCAGAATTAGTTCAAAATGATGTGAAGATTACTGATCCTACAGACATTGCCAACATACTGGCTGAAAGGTTCAGTGCAAACTTCTCCCCCTAAAGGAGAGATATCTGTACCAAATGATTGTAGCCCCCAAACATCTCTAACGCCCAGGTGAGAACTGCTCTCTCCAAGGCAAAGAACACAGCATCCATGGGACCTGATGGTGTCCCCGGCTGTGTGCTCCATGAACTCAACGAGGAATTAAACCCACAGTTAGGACAGCTGTTTAATCTTAGTCTCACCTCCGGATACGCACTCCAGGAGTGGCGCACAGTGACTGTGGTCCCACTCCACAAAGGCGGTGCCTCCACCGACCCTGGAAATTACCGTCCCATTAGCTTGACAAGCCTTATCTGCAAAGCCATGGAGAGGATTGTAATGGATCTCATAAATAAAGACATAGGGAACTTGCAGACTTTGGATCAAACCCAGTTTGGCTTTGTCAAAGGCAGATCATGCCTTCTAAACTTGGTTGACTTTTTTGAAACAGTCACCAAGGCCATTGACGAGGGAAAGGCAGTCCATACAGCCTACCTAGACCTGGCGAAGGCTTTTGATACAATACCTCACTCGGGTATCATTGAAAAACTCATCAACTTAAATGTAAACCCATACATTACAAGATGGGTTGCAAACTGGTTGAGTGACAGAACCCACAGGGTCAGAGTTGCTGGCGCCATGTCAGACTCAAAGCCTGTCACAAGTGGTGTCCCACAGGGCTCAGTCCTGGGCCCACTCTTGTTTGGCATCTACTTTTCTGAAGTACAAGCAAACACAGGAGGGTTATGGCTGACAAAGTTTGCAGATGACTGCAAACTGGGCCGTAGTTGAAAACACATCCGACACAGATATCCTTCAGAAGGGTCTCACAGAAACGGATAACTGGTGCCAGAGCCATGGCCTAAAGTTAAATGCCAAGAAATGCATAGTCATACCCTTCGGGAAAAATAAGGTTACCCTAGCTACCATATAGGTGGCAATCCCTGAACACAGAAGAAGTTATTAGGGACCTGGGAACCCAGGTTGACAGTAGCCTTTCATTCGACACTCATATTGCTAAAGTAGTTAGGAAGACCTTCTACATTGCCCACCTTATCATGAAGGGATTCACATCTAGATCAAGGGAAGTCATAGTCTCCCTATACTCATCACTCATCAGACCAATGATCGAGTACAATGCCCCACTCGGAATGTATCTGACCCGACACTTGCAGCAGCTGGAGAGGCCACAAAAGTTCCTCACCAAAAGGATAAAGGGTCTCAAAAATCTGTCTTATGCTGCCCGACTGAAAGAACTCCAATTATATTCAGTTGCTTACCGCTTGCTCAGAGGTGACCTATGCCTGACATACAAGGCCATGTCAAACCCAGATTTGATGAACATGCTTCATCTCAAAAATCTAGATCCCTCAGAGCCACAAGGGCGGGAGACTTAAACCTCGACACGGTTATTAATAGGACGTGCTGGAGGGATAGATTCATTACCCAAAGACTCCCTATGCTGTGGAACAAAATCCCGGTTTATGTGAGGCAGAGCACCTCGCTGGCCTTGTTCAAGAGGAATCTTGACCAATGGATGGGAGATCGCAGATACACCCCAGGGGTTACCTCAGTGTCACTGCTCGACAGAGGCACAGCAAAATAATGGGCATAGTTTCTCCAAACTAAAGGGGTGGCGTAAGCCACAAAACTATGGGCTAGGCTTATAAATGCCCTCGGGCAGATAGCCTAGTATGAACCTATGAACCTATGACTCTATTCAAATAAAACTTTCACAACTGGATGTGAAATCGTAAATTTACCTGCAGTCTGGCCTCAATGTTCCTTATAGACAGAGGCCGTCAATAAAAAAAGTATTGTCCTATCTAACAGGCCCCCTACAAATCTCTTAGTTACCTCCCTACTAACATGCCCCTATGCCCACAATCCAAATGGGTTAGGAGTGCACAGCTAGACTTCTAAGGGCCCTAGTGGTCATTAGCCTAGTAACAGCCAATTAACTTTTTTACTAAACAAACAAGAAATAACCCTAAACACTACAAGGGATATGGTGGGTGGGCACAGCAATGAGAAATTCTAAAATCTACATTATGCACACGACTATACTATGTTCATTATTCCCACTGCTGCAGCAGCCTTTAGGCAACATGGCTTGATTACCAAAGCTTATCCAACCTGGGAGGAAGAAGAATATGGTATAGGAACCCCTGGAGAATGGTCCTAACAAAGCCAGTCCTGGCTGGATCTAGACAAAGGAATCCAGTATGAAATGCCTTGTATAGGTATATACACGAGACCACTTAGCTACCTCTAGGAAACTTCTAGATTCCACTCCCTCCCAGTTTTCCACCAAAGAAGACAAAACCCTCATACAGTGTGCCTTAGTACTGCCTGGAACTAGTACACCATGGTGGGTATAACAAGGACGACCACCTGGAAGTTGACTGACTCAGGTCATCCTTTTTAAGTCCCACCATAAGAAATAAATGGACTGATTGGCTTTTTTAAAGGACTTGGTTCTATCAAGTTAGTACCTGAGCTGCCCCATGCATGTCCAGAGTATGTGAAATCCTTTCTCAATAGTTCTACCATGCCACAGTGGTCAGGAAATCCTTGTATGTGGCATGCCTCATCACAAAAGGTTTCTCATCCAGAAAAAAAGAGGTCATTGTTCCCCTCTACTCATCACTCATTAAACCCATTATAGAGTACAATGCCCCTTTTGGTATGTACCTCACAAGACATCTACAACAACTGGAAAGGCTGCAGAAATACCTCACAAAGAGGATTACTGGCCTCAAACAGATGCCCTACGCAGACCACCTGAAAAAACTCCAGCTTTACTCTGTCGCATATTGCCTACTCAGAGGCAATCTCTGCCTAACATACAAAGCTATGTCAAACCCAGAGCTGTTGGACATGTTCCACTTAAAGAAATCCCAATCCCACCGAGCTACATGCTCTAGGGACCTAAACCTTGTCACCACAATAAACAGAACATGCTGGAGGGATAGAGTCTTGTCCCAGAAACTTCCCATACTCTGGAACAGACTACCTATCTATGTCAAACAGAGTTCCTCATTAGCACTCTTCAAGAAAAAATCTTGATGATTGGATGGGTAATAGGAAATTCTCCCCAGGGATCACTTTTGTGGCTCTGCTTGACAGGGGCACAGAAAAATAATTTTCTTAGGTGGCGAAAACCAGGGTACCTTTTTGGCTAGGCTTGTATAGGCCCTAGGGCCAGTAGCCTGGTACATACCTATGAACCTAAAATACAGGAAGATCAATGCCCTGATTCAAAGAAACTCTGAAACAACTTTAGGTATGAATGAGGAATTTATTCTTTAAGTTATCCTATCCCAAGCAGAGTTAAAATAGGGTTTACACACCAAGAGAGTTTGCAACTCAGACAGCGATCCTGCAGGTGTCAGAGTAAACAGAACATTTTTTTCATGTAATGAACCTTAAATGTGGGTGATAGGCAGGTTCAGAAGGGAATGTGGTAAACTGTTCCAGCATCAAGTTAAGATCCCAGGGAGGAGTTATCTGTTTGCAATGTAATCTCCAGTGAAACACTCCTATCAGAAACTATTTAACTTAGAAAACACTTAAGAAAGAAAAGGATCCATAGGCAGACATACTGACGTTGCCACAAGATGAATCTTGGCAAAGTACAACAAAGGCCAGAGACTATTAAAACACACAAATATTTGAGCACCAGTAGGTAGGGTCCTGGTTATTTGGTATGCACCACCTAGAAAAGCCTTCCAAAAGTCAATATAGGATTTTCTAGCAGCAGTATTTTTGCATCCTTTAGTACCTAATTCATATTCTCAAAGAAGAGGTGCCTAAGAGGTATATGAAACTTGGCAGAAAATTTAAAATGCCATAGATTGGGATAAGTCAAATCCCCCATCTTGTGTGAGTAGATCCAGGGTAAGCTTGTGATAACTGCCCTTGGCCAGTTCCATTAAAGGGAGAGACAATATTGCCTTGGCTAAATGAGGGGTCACCACAAATACTCTTTGGAGAGCCTTTCTGAATCTTCAAAATTATCCTGGATACCAGTGGAAAGGGTGGAACATATAAAAAACTTATCATGGAACTCTGGTCCATGATAATTCTGTTAAGCACTTTCAGATTTTGGTTTTCTAAATGAAGGAAAAGGAAAATCTTCCTCCTTCTCAGGGTCTTAGGGGTAAAAGATGAGTAGACTGAACAAGCCTGCATATTGTGTTCTTCCCCCTTCCTTTCCTTCCTTCTTCCTTCATTCATATGCAAAGCCATTGGAAGTAATATCATGTAAATGATAAACAATTACATAAGAAATGTTCAGACACAAAGCCATTGGAAGTAATATCGTGTAAATGATAAACAATTACATAAGAAATGTTCAGACACAAAGCCATTGGAAGTAATATCATGTAAACGATAAACAATTACATAAGAAATGTTCAGACACAAAGCCATTGGAAGTAATATCATGTAAATGATAAACAATTACATAAGAAATGTTCAGACACAAAGCCATTGGAAGTAATATCATGTAAATGATAAACATTTACATAAGAAATGTTCAGACACAAAGCCATTGGAAGTAATATCATGTAAATGATAAACAATTACATAAGAAATGTTCAGACACAAAGCCATTGGAAGTAATATCATGTAAATGATAAACAATTACATAAGAAATGTTCAGACACAAAGCCATTGGAAGTAATATCATGTAAACGATAAACAATTACATAAGAAATGTTCAGACACAAAGCCATTGGAAGTAATATCATGTAAACGATAATTACATAAGAAATGTTCAGACACAAAGCCATTGGAAGTAATATCATGTAAATGATAAACAATTACATAAGAAATGTTCAGACACAAAGCCATTGGAAGTAATATCATGTAAACGATAAACAATTACATAAGAAATGTTCAGACACAAAGCCATTGGAAGTAATATCATGTAAACGATAAACAATTACATAAGAAATGTTCAGACACAAAGCCATTGGAAGTAATATCGTGTAAACGATAAAAAATTACATAAGAAATGTTCAGACACAAAGCCATTGGAAGTAATCATGTAAACGATAAAACAGTTACATAAGAAACTTTCAGACAATGAATCCAGTGAAGTTTGGTTTTGTTAAGGGCAGGTCATGTCTACTCAACCTGGTGGACTTCTTTAAGAAGCTCAGCAAAGTAATGAAAGAGGGCAAAACAGTGCATACTGCCTACCATGTCCTCGCCAAAGCATTTAACACAATACCCTACTTAGGCATTGTAGAAAAACTCCTGAAATTAGGCATTAACCCATATGTCACTCACTGGATAGCCCGCTGGCTCACGGATAGGACCCAAGAAGTTAGGAAAGGGGAGTCTGCTTCCACAAAAAGGTCAGTCATTAGTTGATTCCCTCAAGGCTCAGTGCTGGGGCCACTAATTTTTGGCATCTACTACTCTGAAGTCAAGGCCAACATAAGACCTCTAGATGGCCAAGTCTGCAGATGACTGCAAACTAGGGACAGTCATAGTAAATCCCCCAGTGACACAAATACCCTCCAAGAAGGCCTGACATATAGATTAATAACTGGAGCCAAAGCCACAGTCTAAAACTCAAAGCCAAGAAATGCACAATAATATCCTTTGGGAAGACAGCTACCCCTGAAAACTACCACATTGGTAATACACCCCTAAGAGCATACCCAGTGGTCAGGGATTTGGGAACACATGTAGAAAGACAGTAATCTGGCCTTTGCCCACTATCTGTCTACAATGTAAGGAAATCATTCTATAATGCGCAACTTATAAATAAGGATATGGCAGCTAGGCCCAAGGATGTCATTGTTCCACTGTACTTGGCCTTTATCAGATCACACAGTGTGTACAATAGCCCATTTGGTATGTAACTATATGCAACACCTGGAGTATCTGCGAGGTTCCTCACAAAAAGAATGCATGGCCTAAACAACAAGTTCTATGTGAGCTGTACTCGGTCTCCTACACATTACTGAGAAGTGATCTTTGCCTGCCATACAAAAACAATTCTCTGATCTCACTCTGATGGACCTACTGCACATTCACAAAAAACAGCATCATAATTACCCAATTTAGTGGCCCAAACCTCATCTGTAACATGCATTGTACATGTTGATGGGGCAGGTATGTGTCTTAGATATTACCCCTTCTTTGTAGCAGGACTCTCATTCATGTGAAGAAGTTCTTCCCTAATCTAATTCAAAAGTAACTTGGAACAGTGGATAAGGAACTGGAAATTTACCTCTGGTATGGCACCTATGTTTCTAGTAGGCAGAGACAGCACATGTTTGACCACCCATGCCCAAGCCTACATATACCCCTTAAAATAACCCTAGGGTATCAAAAGTTGTAAAGACACATTTAAGAAGCATGGCTAGGCTTAAAAGGATCCCCTGGGGTTGTTAGCCTAGTAATCACCTATGAACCTACACAAAAGAGGCAAGATGTGTGGTGATATTTATATGGCATTTGTTACACACACAAATTTCCTTTTGTCTTCCACACATAAATTCAGACAAAATGGTGCACTTTTTCACAAAAAATAGAAAGTAGTCCCTAATGGGGTACTTATCTGCCCACTTTCCAATACCTAGCTGACTGCTGTACCTATGAAATCAGGGGTGTAAGTTAACTGCTTAAGCAGTAAGAAAATTCTGAGTCTCATGTCCATACATCCGTTTTTATAGCAGTTCATCCTTGAGTTCCAATAGTGTCATGCGCATATGGAAGGTGCCCTAGAGCTCTGGAAACTTGTCAGACATTACGTATAGCTTAGGCTACTGCAATAGTGATCTAATGATGAACATCTAAGTTTATTTATTTATTTGCAGTTTGTTTACCAGGATGGTCCATTGCGCCACAAGCAGCCCATTTTCAATATAGTCCTGGGAAGAAAAGCTCCAAAATACAGAGTAAACGTGATAACATAAGATAGTAAAAAATACAAAATGCAAAATACAGGAATACAAGAATGCAAAATACAAGAATAAAGAAATACAGGTGAAGATGGTGTGTGCAAATTAATAAACTAGCAAATACAGAGATTATAAAAAACAAGTAATATTTACAAAAATATACTAGTTCCTGCTAATGGCAAACAGAAGTTAGAACAATAAGTAGATATTTACAAATAAGTTTGTTCCTACTGGCAGATATAACAGTAGGGGCAAAGAATGTATGGAAAGCATGTGGGTAATTTAACTGGGAAGTGAGCTAATTCAGAAGTGAGCAGAGAGTGAGAATTAAGGAGGTTTAAGTGGGATGGGAGCAGGAACATTCCCAATGGAGTGTCAGGTGTGAGTGAAGCAGGCTTTTGAAGGAAGAGAGGCTGCCAGTGGTATGGATATTAGGTGGTAGTGAGATCCAGAGCCATGCTAGGGAGAAGGACGGTAGATGTTTACCAGGTGGGTGGGCAGATTTATATAGTTCAATTAGATTCTGGGTGTTTGATCTTAGGAGTCTATCTGATGCATTTTAAACGTGGAGGCAAGGGAAGGACAAAGAGAGGGGCTGAAGAAGCGTTTGTGAGCTTGGATGAGTTGATTGTATGTAAGATAATTAGGTAGTTCAAGCCATTTTAATTTTTGAAGGGCAATACAGTGATGAGTAGAGGATCTATAACCTGTAGCAAATTTGGAAATTTTGTTGTAACAGGAGGAGAGTTTTGTTTTGAGGGAAGATTGTAGGTTCATAAAGAGTGGGGCACCATATAGGAGGGATGGGATGAGATATGTGGTAGAGAGAAAACACTTGGTAGAGGGAGAGAGATAGTGATTGTGGCGATAGAGCATAACAAGTTTCTGGTGTGTCTTTTTGATATTTATTTGTAGGTGGGTATCGAACTTAAGCTGATCATCGATGAGGACACCTAGCAGTTTTGCATTAGATACTATTTCAAGAGGAGTATTATTTTGACTTGTGATGGAGAATGTACTTTTGTCAGTGGTAGTGGTTTTTGAAGGAGTAAATATCAAAAGTTTAGTTTTTGATGCATTGAGTGCTAGGTGGTTATCTAACATCCATTGTTCGGTAGAAGAGAAGTCATCTTGGGTTAATTTTATTAGAGTGGAGATGGAGGTGGCAGAGCAGATGATTGTAAAATCATCAGCATATTGGATGAGTTTTGCAGTTGGGATGGTCTGGTAGAAGTAATTTATGAAGATATTAAACATCAGAGGACAGAGTATGGAACCCTGAGGTATACCTGTGGGAGTATTAAGGAATGATGAAGTGGCTTTTTTCAATTTGACTGCTTGCTGCCTATTAGAGAGGTACCTAGTGAACCAGTTGATAGTGGAAAGAGATAGGTTTAGTTCAGAGAGTTTATTTAGAAGAAGGTTATGAGAGATAGTACTGAAGGCCTTTGAGAGGGCTTGGAGGAGAGTGGACACAATATTGCCAGAATCACGGGCTTTATTAACTGTTTCTAGGAAGGAGAGAAGAGCGGTGGTAGTGCTATGGCCAGGCCTGAATCCATGTTGTGTGGGGATTAGTAGGTTGTTATCTGTGATATAGGGGAATAGTTATAGGTGGATGCATTTTTCTAGAAGTTTAGAGATGGGGTTAGGATGGCAATAAGTCAGAAGTTAGGGATACTGTTATTGTTGCCTCCTTTGTAAAGGGGGATAATGAAGTCTTTTTTCAAAGGTTGGGGTACATGGCCTTCTTTGACCGATTTATCAGAATGCAGATGGGAAAGGCAATGGCTTCTGCAGCTGCCTTTAGGAAGTAGGAGGGGATATTATCAAGGGTGTTGGAACATGGTTTCAAGTTCAGAAGGAGTTTTTTAATGGTAAATATAGAGATTAGATTCAAAGAGAAGGGAGGTGGTTGGGTATAAAATCTGTTAGAGGAGGAACAGTTAGGGGTGGGTAGAGATGAGGGTAAAGGATTGTTGGAGAAGGTTGATGCTAGTTTAGTTATGGAATCAATGAAGAAAAAAATTAAATTGTGAAGCTAAGTCTATGTCTGCAACATTTGGATCAGGGCAGTGGTTCTCTTTTTTACCTGGACTGAAGACAGAGGAGATTCAGTGCCAAAAGTTTTGGGGGTTTGTCTTATGGTTGTTTTGGAGTGTGGAGAAATAAGATTTGCAGTCGGATATGGTAAGTATTTTTACTTTATTTCGAAGTATTTTGAATTCATTGAGGGTGGTTGTGGTTTTGTTTTTCTGATAGAGTGTCCAAGCTTTGGCTAAGAGGCACATGACTGCTAAGGTATCTTTGGTTAACCAGGGGACAGAGTTGTTTTTTATCCTTTTTGTTTTCAGGGGGGCAAAGGTGTCTAAAAGGTTTATGAATATAGTATTAAAGTAGGTGATGGCATCTTCTAAGGGTAGATTTTTTTGTGGGTGCCAGTTTATTTGAGTGAGTTTGAGAAGGATATGGGGTTGAAATTTTTTAGGGGGCATGTGGAGATATAGGTAAGAGATAGTTGTAGGGAGGAGGTAAGGCGATGAGCAAAAGTGGGAAAGTGGTCACTGAATTGGTCAGGGAGGGAACCGCTATTTGAGATGTAATGCGGATGAGAGACCACAATCCAGTCAAGGGTGCTTCCTGAGGAGTAGTCTTTGGAAGGTCGGGTTGCGGAGTTGATAAGTTGAGTGAAGTTATAGAGGTTAAGGTTTAGGGAGCTTGTAGGGCTTTGTATGTTGGTCCAGTTAATGTTTACATTGCCTAAGGTTATAGTTTCATTGGAAATATTGGTGGAGAACCAGGAAAGAATATCTTCTAGGATAGGGACATTATCTCCTGGAGAGATATATAAGGAGACTATGCATATAAGTTTGTGTCTATTTACCTGAAGTAGGGCTGGAATTAGTTCAGCATTAGCAAACTGGGGAATTGGTTTGGAATAAGGAATAACTGAGAGGGAGGAAGAGTAAAGAAGAGCTACTCCACCACCTTTTTTGTGAGTTCTATCTTTTCTAATGATATGGCAATTGGGTGGTATAATTTCAGAGTCTTTTATATGGGGCTTCAGCCAAGTTTCAGATATGGAGAGGATATCAGGCTGGTTGTGAAGAAGCCAAGCATGGAGGTTAGGGATTTTATTACATATACTTTGAGCATTTAGTGCTGAGAAAAGAAGGGATTTCTCTATGGAGTGTGGAGTAGCTGTGGGGGGAGTGTGATTTGCGAGGGGGGAGGGGCCAAGATTAGGGTGAATGTCACCAGAGAGGAGGACAGATAGAAGTTTATGGATATGGCAAAACAGGTGTTTATTTTGCTAGTGTCTGGCTTTAGGGGTATGAGGTTTGTGAGAGTAGGGCTATTTGGTGTGAGGTAGCGTATATGGAGGTAAGTTTAAGTTTATACGGGAAAAATAGACAGTTGTAGAAGCAGAATAGGTAAGGAGATATAATGGATGAAGAGTGGATGTGCTGGGTGCTGACTGGACATGTATGAAAAGGGGGAGAGTGACTATCATTAAGAGGTCTAGTGAGATACCTTAGGAGAGATAAGTTGATAAGAAGAAGTATATGCGTTTTAGGTGGGACAGGTTTTATAAGCATGATGGGTTAATTTGACTTAGAGATAGGAGGGAATATTCCTGTTAGTTGCTAGTGGGAGGGGCGGTACTAAGTATGGTTTAAATTGGGCAAGAGGTGGGGGGGGTAATTACCTGGGGTGGGTTGCATTTTGGTAATTGTGGGTAGTGATGGGAAGATTATTGGAAGATTGAGGGGGTGGGTGTGGTTTTATAAGTGTAGACGTATTGGGGGTAGGTAGGAATTGGGGATAGGGGAGTGGAGTGAGTCCGCAGGGCGAATGGAGTGGGTAGAGCCAAAGGAGAAGGAAGGACACAAGCCAGCGAAATACCTTCAGAGAAGTAGGGTGCAAGGCCAGAGGGTAAGGACACCCAGGGATAGGCACTGGTTCACTACGTATAATGATGGAGGAAAGCAGAGAGTTCACAGGGGTTAGAAGCTAGAACAGGCCAGTAGCAAAGTAAGAGGGAGGGTAAAGTCCATGGTAGGTTGCTAGCAAACGCATGCTGAGTTACTTTACAACAGTAGTAAGATATAAGGTATTATTCAACAATGGGGTACATACACTTTGAAGGTAATTCCTGGGGGAGGCAGAGTAGTAAGAATAATACTGCAGGATCCCCTAAGTTAGTTCTTGCAATGGCGAGAAGTCAGGGTAGTCAATGTTGAACAATAGGAGGCACTTGGGGTGGTTTGAGATGCAGCAAAGGCAAACTCTAGGAAAGAAAGTCTAACACCTTATGTCTGTTCCATTTTGCTGACAGTGAACCCATCAACCATAACCTCACTTAATTTAAGGTGTCAACAAGATGGATCTAGATACAAGCAAACAGGTCAATATACCTCAGTTTCTTAGTTAAATCAATGACAGACAAATTCTAAAATAAATATGCTTTTTGCAGGGGTGTCCACATAGTGGAATGTAACCCCTATACCCCCTACTGCTTATTCATACTCCAAGACCACAATGTTATAGAGAAAGGGGAGGGGAACCATCTGAGCTCTCTATATAGGAACTGTTCCCCTCTATCCATGATGCTGGTCAGCTGTTTGGCTTTTAACGGTGTACTGTAGACAAGAATGATGCTCAGTGAGAATGGTATTATACCTCTCAGCAAGTTATTTCTCTAATTAAAACACTTTGCAATAGTTTGTTTTTCAGTTCTAGCACAGTAGGTTTGGGCATCCAATAATGAACCAACACTAATAAGGTAATGGTCTGCATTTTTAAGTATATCTGGATCTACTCCTTGTTGAGAGACATCTACTTGCAGAGTAACAGATTGTGTCACATCATAGAATTTCAATGTAGAAGCCTCAGTAAACAATTCTGAAGCATTCATAATCTTTTTTCGTGTTCCTTTTAACAAAAATAAAATCACACTCTAGTAGCTTCTTAGCTTCTTAAGAGTTATCATTATATCTGGTAAGTTTGGAATGAGTTTGGAAAGATGATGTACTATACCAAGAAATCACATAAATGATGATTTATCAGGAGACTTCTGTATACACACAGTTGCTCTGACTTTAAAATCTGGACCAGGTCAGTGAGCATCAGCTTTTAAAATACAATCCACATGCATGAAAACTAATACATAGATTTGACATATACATCTAGTCACATTCAAACCATTTTGCCTCAGTCTGTCTACCAGTTTAATGAAATCCAAATCATGCTCTTACTCAGATAACCTGTATAAAATTATGCTCAGTTATGTCAGATCAGCATCAAAGTCTTCAGTTTGTGTCCTAGTTCAGAAGAGTATACAGAAACTTGTATAATTTGTTAGAAAAAAAAAAAAAAGAGAGTGACTATATCAAATAGGAAGGGTACATTTCCCTGTAGAGGGTGTCATCAATGCACATATATGTCAGGAAATAATGTCTTTATACATCCAGATATGGGAAATTCCTTTAATTTTGACCTCTATGCTGATTGTAAGTCAAGAGATTTAGTTTATCTGGCTGTTTGCCAGGCATGTTCGTGTTTTTATGTAGGTAAGACGAACAGAAGTCTCAGGGAACGTGTGAGGGAACATGTATATGCCATCAACAAGGAGGATGATCACAATGCCTTAGCTAGACACATATTAAGTGTAGGGACATCACACTCTTAAGTTCAGTGTACTACAGTTAATGAAAAGAACGAAAAGATTAGGGAACATAAAAAATCAAACGGAAGAATGTGAGACTAGATGGATCATCAAGATTACAGGCATATAAAGGACGAGGGCTTAATGAGAAGGTTAGTTTTAAAATCTTTTCTAGCAGCACGTCCTTATAAACATTGATTTTATTGGATTTCCTTGATTCTGCTATTTATTATTGATATAATATATATATATATATATATATATATATGCTTGTTGAAATGTTATGTTTGTTTTTATATTTTAGGAAGGCACATTATGTTTATTATGATATGTAATAGAGATATATAGAACAATATATTTTATGATGTATGTCTTTATTTTTTAAGTGATCTAAACATGTGATGATATTGTGGTGATGCTGATTGGGTGTTTTGTATTGGTGCCTGCATTTAAGAATGTTTTTTGAAATGCAACTGATTTGAAGTCTGATGAAGCGTTGAGAGAACGCGAAAGCGCTTACTTGCACTGCAGTAATAAAAGAGTTTTTATTAGCCGTGGTGAGCCCTATCTGTTTTTTTGACTGTAGACAGACTAAATGCCTTACAGATTCAATGAACTGCATTCTGCATCACTACAAAGTTGTAAATGCAACGTTCGTGCCATTAATCATCAGGTTTTCTGACTTAAAGTGATCCTTGCTACTACTTGCTGTTTATATTACATTCACAACATGCAACTCTTTTATTCTGTACCTTTGCTTATAATATATACAAAAATCTCATTACAACATTCATTCAGCCAGCCATCCTCAACCCCTTTTCCCATTCTGCACATGGGATCAGGGTGTCACTTCAGCAGTGACAATCATCTCGAGCCAAGGTTTACACTACTGGGTGGCTAGCCCTGCCAAGGTAGTTCATTCGTACTACTCACTCACACACACACTCTCACGTACGGCCAATTTAGAGTGTCCAATCCACCTACGCACTTTATTTTAATTTTTACATATCTCACAAAATTATTATGCCCCTCAGACAATCTACAGATGCGATTTATTGTTTTTCAGTTTGCTTTGTGATGTCTGTAGTCATAATGCTTGGCATAAAGTACAGTTTCTGTCTGCTTCTTTATAACCAGGCACTGCCTTAGAGAACCTGCAGTTGCTACAATTTAACTTTTATTTTTATAATTCTGAATATTTTAGTGGTTTGCCTCTCTGCCATCCTTCAGTTTATGCACTTTGGGCTGTTCATATATCCTTCTAAGCTCCAGTTGTGAAAGCTCACTCACTCTGTATACATATGGCACTTTATAAGTGTCAGGCAGTCTAATATTAATAGTCTGCTTCTCACGTCGTTATTCTTGTTTGCACTCATAGTCTTATCTCATCAGTGAAGCATGGAAGTCAACAGACTGGCAGTCTTGAGCTGCATGTTTCAAAAGCAATCATATAACCATCTAATGATTCCTGAAGCCCTTTATTTCTGATGAAAAATAAATGTTTTATGTCCTTCTATCTATTGTAAATATAAAATCCTCCAAAACCCAAAACTTCAACACCAAAGTTACTTCTTTCATTCCAATATAAGTAAAGTTCAGTCCAATATTATGTTCACAACATGGCATAAAAAAGAAAAAATAAGCAAAAGACAGTAGTTTTCCCAGTAGTGTGGTCTCTTGGTGGGTTACTGTTTTACTGTGTGAACTGTCTGGGTCCATGCAATAACTTATATGTAGTTTATCTTCAAGCTCTCAAACTCTCAAGAGTTCGAGCACTTGAAATAATCAGCTGCAGAGTTTGAAAATGAACTTTTCAAATGTTGCCAGTGTTTGTATGTGTGAGTCTGCAGTAGTGGGAAATGGGGAATTTACCCTTTCCCCATTGCAGTGCCATCTTAGAGTTGTATATTTAATTAGCAGGGAGTGTGGGGGTGCAGGGGGGCTTGCCCCTGCCACAAATTGTTTTTGTTTTACTTTGAATCTTTGTGATTCAGTCTTTTGCTTTCAAATATCTGATTCAAACTGTTTTACTCTGTGTCTTAGTGTTCAAACTAAGCTTGAAATTTGTGTTTTAAGGCAGGTGCCTCAGAGAAAAGATCATTTGTTAATTAAGCTTTTCTCAGCGTAAAGCTATGGATGTTTTCAAAATGTTTATGTTAGCAGTGTTTACTTGATTTTGTCTTGAGAAACTTTCATTCATTGCCTGATTTAACTCCCAGATTCTGAAACATATCACATAATCTTTTCATGGTGAAATGTCTTGTAGTTAAAGTGCTGGGAAGATCATGAGCACACAGCATTATTTGGATTTCATTCACAGATCAGTTGCTACAAAAACAATATGATTGATAGAATAGATCAGATCTGCAAACAAACGCTATAGTAAACAAATTCCATGATTATATTAATCAGCTTCAAAAAGGTAATGTTTGGCTTACTCTTTTGATCAGGTCAAAGACTTTAAAATCACCTTCAAACACAGCAGCATCTGATCTCACTTCACTGTATGTATTATTAATGATTGCCAAAAACATGTTCTGTAAAGACAAATTAGGAAAAATGTTAAGGATTAGATAAAAACAGGCCTTCACAATTAAGAGAGCAACAACCAAATAATAATGACAACATTAGCGTCTGTGAAATATTGCTGTTAGACAACACTATATTCATCACTAATAGGCCTACAAAAGATCTCTGAGAAAGGTAACATTGGATATGACCATGTTGTCTATTCATCTGTTTACAGTGCAGTTTAACTGTAAAACTTTACAAAGTACTACTATTTCTGTACATATCAGCTTAACAACTGAGATGACTGTTAATATACACCATAAAGTACAGGTATGTAAAGTACTTAGCTTAGCCGTACCAGTCAGTCCATTAATGCTTTGAGTTGAAAACTTTATCATTTGGGATACAGTCCCATTAAGGGGTATAATGCTTCAGCAGTTTTAACAGCACATCCTTTTTCTTTAACTTGAGTTGCCACTCACTTTCAGTGAGCATCAACCTGCACCATGCATAACAGGTTCACAGAACTGAAAACCCAGAAAACATTGAAAGAAGTTGGATAAATGGCAGGTATAGCTCATAAACAAGCAAACAAACAAAAAAAGAAAGAAATAAAGAATGTATGCTGTTCAAGTCAGTACCTGCCACTAATTCCAGCAAAAGTGGCAAATAGAGAAAGTGCCTCCTTTATGAGTTGTGTATCACCAAGAAAACATACCAGGCCACAGTGATGCACCTTAGTATAAATATTTTTTTTTTCTCCTCAGCAAACCTTTCCATCTGGCCATTAGCTAGTTTGTGTTGCTCCACTTGCTGATAACTTTAGTGTTCTCAGTACTGCCTCCAGGGCTGGGACTTTTGTGGCCATCACAAGTTAGGAAGAGAAAAGATGGAGTGGAGCAACCAATCAATATCACATAAGATGTCCTAGTACGGCAGGGATGTTGTCATGTCTTAAATGGGCAGGCTGCATGACTGCACATTACATCATATACTACCACCAGGGGAATGACAGATCACAAGCAGAAACCCAGTGCTTCCTCCTTAACTGGGCAGCTAACACTTCCTACTCCTTCTCACTCCTCCCCTCATAGCTCCTCCAATGTCAACTTCACTAATCAAACAAAACATCAGAAGCTACCATAAATATTTCAAAGAAACAACAAGAATACTTTAAAATATTAATACTCACAGCAAGAAATTCTCCTGTTCGATTCTCGGCTGGAGTGCCTTCTGTGTGGAGTCTGCATGTCCTCCCCGCAGTCAAGTGGCCTCCGAAAGACATGCGTGAATGGGTGTGCCTTCGCTGAAGGTTGGGCGTCGGGCTGGCAACTCGGCACCATAAAAATCGACTGCCAATCATTAGCAGACCGGAGTTCCACTATGGCGACCCCTAACCGGGAAAAACCGAAACAACAACAACTAATTCATCGAAACACAAAGCCTTCAAACCAGCAACAGAATTACATAATCTATAAATTATCTTACAACATATCTCAATCACACTACAGCGCATTCAAAAATGCAGAGGCACTGCACTACAAACAATAATCCAATCACAATGTATTAATGTTTTCCTCACTTTCACTTTTTTTAAAATCCAGCCCACCACCCATAAAACATCTGAATCACTTACTTCAAACATTAGCTGATAACTTCACCCTGTACAAATGTAAAAAGACTTTCATAGTGCTGAAACTTTTAAAACTATACTATTTATTTATTGTAATTATGAATTTGTTAACCAGGGCAGTGAACTGATCTCACTGGGCCCATTTTAGTCTAACCCTGTGGAAAAAAAGAGGTTATGTTCTTACCATAATGTTCCAGCTGTGTTGTCCACTTTCATTTCCATTAACCTGTGGGTTACTGTGCCGATGCTCAGAACCTACCAACCCCCTTCTTCCAGCTTGAAACTCCCGACTTCAGCTCCTCCTCCCTACTCATAGGTTCATAGACTAGTACTAAGCTAACTGCCCTTGTTGGCAGTTTTAGGCCTAGCCAATTACCCCTACTGAGAATCAAACCCTGCACCATGTGTTTGTAAGGCAAACACTTTAACCATTATGCCAACCTCCCATCCCTAAAGGCAACCTCCTTCGAGCCAGAAATGAACCCGCGGCCTAAGGATGACTTGGGAACTCACTACAGTCCTCCGCTCTACCAGCTGAGCTATTGAAGGGATGCCCTGATCCCCCAAATACCTCAGATCTAGTTTGCCAAAGAAATTCAAACAGCTAACAAATATTAGACTATCCTAAAATACGCGCAGGTCAAGCATGTCTATATATACAAAGAAAGAAAACATCAGGAGCTCAACTGAAGGAATAGAGATTCCTTATAAATTCTATTAGGCTTTCCAAACATTTGGATATGGGGAAGGGGGGGCAGGAAGGTTAATGGAAATGAAAATGGGCAACACAGATGGAATGTTATGGTAAGAACATAACTTCTTTATCTGACATTGTCCAATTCATTTTATTAACCTGTGGGACACAGTCCCCAGCTACTATAATCCCAGGTAGCTATCAATGAAGGATATTGCGGAGTACAGCAGAACCAAAGACACTTCTACTCCAGGATATGATGCCCAATTAGTAATGTGCATAAGTGTGGGGATTTGACCAAGTAGCAGCACAAATGTCTTCAATTGAAACTGTAGACCAGAAAGCCTCAGACGTAACTATAGTCCTTGTAGAATGGGCCTTTATTGGTCCTGGTAAAGGAATACCTTTGAAAGAGTAAATGAAGGTAATACAGTCTTCCAATCATCTCGCTAGCATAACTTTGATAACCGCTCTACCTCTCTTTGTGTTCAGAAAGGACACAAACAACTGATCAGACTTCCTGAAGGACTTTGTTCTACGTATATTAAAGCAACTTGCCTATGTACGGTACATAAAGCAAATGCAAAGTGTATCCCCCCTTATTTTGATAATCATGAAAAAAGAGCAAAAGACTGTTACTCTCCTTAGCCACCTTGGGTTAAAAAGAAGGGTTAGTACATGGGTCACTCTGTTCTTATGGAAAATTAAATATGGAAATTTTGCTGAAAGGGTTTGGAGTTCTGACACTCTTCTGCCTGAGGTAATAGCTACTGAGTCTTCCAGGAAAGAAATTTCAAATCCACTATAGCTGAGTATTTGAAAGGAAGATGGATCAGAAGCTTGTAGAATCACAGTTAAATCCCACAGGACCTTTCACTGGTGGTCAGAGCAGGAAGGTGCCCTTGAGAAAAGCTTTACATAGTTTAGAAGAAGGAAGAGATAAGGAATCAACCCTATGTGAAAATTGGATATACCAGCCAGCTGAACTTTGACAGTACAGTAACTAGCACCATCCTTGAAAAGAGAAGCCAAAAAATCTAGCATGTCTGCCACTGGGGCTATAAAGGGGTCTATCTGTTTTTGTTCAGCCCAAAAGGAAAATCTCTTCCATTTGCTCTTGAAATTTTGCATGTGGAAGATCTATGAGATGAAATAAAAATTTCTCAAACAGGGCAAGACTTCCTGGGAGATCTTGCCATCACTGGAAGTGGAGAAACCATGTCATTAATTTCAGGCCCTGAATGTCTGGATGTGGATGCCCTGACAGATGAGAAAGCAGATCTGGACTCACATTCAATGTCATTGGGGGGCAAACCAGGTGAGACCAAAGGAAGGTGAACCAGGTTTGTTGAGGACAAAAAGGGGAAATGAGGATTACTTTGCTTCGCAACCTGAGAGCTTTCTGCAGGAACTTGGGGATCAATGGTAGAGGAGGAAAGACATAGAGCAGACTTCTGACTTAATTTCCTCCTCCCTACTCATAAAGCCCCCCTCCCCCCAAATACCTCTGATCTACTTTAACAAAAAAAGCACAACAGCTAACACATATTAGACTCTCCTAAAAAACACGCAGGTCAAACATGTCTATATATACAAAGAAAGAAAACATCAGGAGCTCAACATGGACAAGAGGATCCCTGGGGGACTCTCGCTGAGGAGGGATCAAGGCAAAATTCCTGCTGCATTTGTTGCTGAAGGGGGATGAAAAGACATTGCAGCAAGGATGACACCATTTGATCGCGTCTGCCATTGACTGAGTCAGGGACCACTCATGAGGCATCATTAACACTAGGTTGAACTTGTTGGCTAAAATGTTGGACTCTCCCAGAATGTACGTTGCTACCAGAAAGTGGTTGGTAGAAATCACCCACTGCCACACTCTCATCACTTCTCGACATAGGGGTTAAGACCTGGTCCCTTCTTGTTTGTTGATGTACCAAACCACTGACATATTGCCAGTTTGGACTGCAATAGTTCCCCGAGGTAGAAAGCTGTCTAGTTCTTGCAATGCTAGAATAACTGCTCTCATCTCAAGTACATTGATATGCAACTTGGTCTCCTGGGGCATCCACTTTCCTTGGACTGTCCAGCCCAGACAAACTGGGAGGCACCCATGGTCAATGTGGCTTTTGAGGAAGGAAGTAACTTCTGTGGAGTGAAGCCACCAAAGCAGAGACTCTTTACATGAGACAGGCTGACGGAAAGATTCAAAGGATTTCTGAGAAGTGATCACTGAACCGCTAAGGTCCACTGTAATAGCCGCATGTGAAAATATGCCATGGGCATATGGCTTATAGTTGCCGCCACTGAGCCTAATGCCCTGAGAACTAGAGAGGTTATGGGTTTTGGAATGGTCAAAATCTGGCTGATGTGAAATTTCAAGTTTGTTACCCTGTCCAGCATGAGATAAGCATAGAATATCCTTGTGTCCAGGTGGGTCCCTAGGAAATCTATGGCTTGTACCAGGCTCAACTGTGACTTCTGTATTTTGACAGTTATCCCCAGGGTTGTGGCCAACTTGAGAAAATAATCCCTGGCTTGAAGGAGTCGATGCCTGGTTGGAGTGGTCAGGAGGCAGTTGTCCAGATATGGAAATGTCTGATAACCTTACAGTCTAAGATGAGCTGCAACTACTGCTAGACATTTGGGGAACACCCTGTGGGCTGTGGTGAAACCAAACAGTAGCTCCTGAACTGGCAGTGACTGGCTGCCAGCCTGAAATGCAGAAAACACCTGGAGCACCTGTCAATTTTGATATGGTAGTACACATTCTTGAGGTCCACAGAGCACAGCTGATCACCCATCTTCAGAAAAAGTAAGATGGACTGAATCGTGACCATTCTGAACTTAGTGTGTTTCACTGACTTGTTCTGAGAGGTCATATTCAATATAGGTCACAAGTCCCCTGTTGTCTTGGGTACTAAAAAGAATCTGGAGTAAATGCCAGATCTGATTTGATCAGGGGAGGAGGACCTCTTGGATGACTCTTTTTTGCAGTAACTTTTTTATTTCCTGGGAGATGTCCTCCCTCTGATTGGGTGGAACATCAGAGAGGTGAAGTTTTCTTTTGAGAGTTTCAGAAAAAGGAATGAAGTATCCTCTGGATATGATTCTTAGCTCCCATTTGTCATTTGTGTTGCCCTCCCAGGCTTCTGGGTGCAAGGAGAAAAATCCCCCAATTGTTTCCACAGGAGAGCAGTCGGGAAACAGTTCAGAATTCCTGGAAAAGCTTGTCCTGAGAGGTTTCTCATGACACTTGATTTTGCAGACTCCCTTGGCCGTGTGGGTGGCATCTCCCGTTATAACTATATCCCACTCTGCCTCAGGGGGAAAGTCTCCTTGAATGTCCTGGAAAGGACCCTGCAACTTCCAAAACCATGTCTTCTTACTTGCACACTGGTTCCTGGGGAAGGTCGAGAAGGTCTGCTGTGGAGTAGAAAAATGTACTCCAGTGGCAGACAAGGTCTTACTATCCTTCTCACTTTGGAATAAAGTGTCACGTACCATGGACCCAAACAAGGTGGAGCCATCAAAGAGGCCATTAATAAAGGACTGTTTGAAAGGCTCTGCAAAATCGCACAGCTTCATCCAGGCATGGCACCTTATGGCAATGCCAGAACTTGTTCTTCCATAGACATGGACCCTGGGACCGAGCTAGAAAGTTCTTTGACTAAGTCCCTTTGTAGCTGAGTAAAACACAACAAATAGTTCAATGCACTAAGCACAGAGGTAGATGAGCTATAGACTCTTTTGCCAAATCTGTCCGATGACCAGGATTCTTTATTCGGTGGGGTGGACAGAGGAGCTTTGCTGAGCCAGCTCCTTCTTGGTGGCTGCCTCCACAACCATGGCATCTATGGGGATTCCTTTGTTCCAAAAAGATTTATCCACTGGAACACTCAAAATCTTGTTGGCACATTTGTGAATAGGTTCCACTATATCCGGTTCCTTCCAAGCCCTCAATGACACCAAATGAATAAGCGGGTCAGCCGGGAGAGACACCCAGGTAGTAGATGGGCTGGAACCAAAAGCCTCCCACAGTACCAATTCCTCTGTGGAAGGGTTTTGGGCAGACAAACCATCCCTTTGGTGAAGGATTTCAAGAACATCTATGAAGGAGACCTTGTTGGGTGGTGAGACTCTTCACCTTCACCTCCCTTGAAATCAGTATCCATAGTGAGAGATTCCATGGGGAAATCCACGTGCCTCCTTTTACAAGATCTCTTTTGACGGACCTCCTCAAACGGGCACTCCATGGAGGTGTCAGAAGAAACATGAGGATCTACTGAGGGAAGGGTGTGGAGGCTTTCCTGGACCGGCTGTCCATGTGGCAGGTCAAAGACTTCAGACACAAGTCCAGTTTGAGGAGGGTGAGGTTCCATAATGATAAATGTCGAGGATCTCCTAGGAATAGAGAACCCTCTCAACAACCTCAAATGCAGAAGGGCTCCGAACTACATGGAGCTGTCCCACTGAGGTTAAGACCACTGGAAAATAACCTCCCGGAGAGTACAGGCCTCCCACTCTGGAGGGGAGGGTTGGAGACAAGCTGTCGAAGGTTGAGGCACTGAGGGGAAGAGATGGCTGTGAAAGCTTTGCAGTCAAGGTAACCACCCCCCAGAACTAACCTCAATGCTACAGCTCCAAAATATGCTAGGAACTGAAGTGGCTGGAGCTGGGCAGGTCAGAGAGAAAGTCGGAGGCAAAGAGGAGATCTCTATCAGCTCCAACACCCTGGCAACAGAACCCAACAGAACAGACAACTCTGAAACCAAGGGTCAAATCAGAAAAACAGTTACCAGTTGGAACAGGAAAACCCTCATAGGTCCAGATGTGAACAGAGCAGACACAAGCCCCATCTGGATCTGTGTCTTGGGAAATTGCCTCATGAGCTTACCAACATACTTGAAGGGCAGAATTCAGGAAGACACAGAAGAAGTGGTTGATGGTCTGGAGGATCTCTGAAAGGAACGGGACAGAGACCTCTTAGCATATGTTGGCAGAGTTGACCCTGGCACCGAAACTGTAGGAGATGATGCCACAGGAGCATCATTCAGCCCTACAGCAGCAGAAGATGGCCGGGGCAGAGGAGAGGAAGTGGCAACTCAACTTGGAGCTGAGCAAGTCGGTTCCAAAGACTTCACCTTTTTCCTAGGCGGTTCAGAGCAAGAATGCACGGAAGAAGGTCTCCTGGACTCCTAGGACTCCCTGGGTTTTAGGGGGGGATTGAGCCCCTAATGTAGAAGCCATCCCTGAGGTGGATTAAGGAGGAAGCAAACCTTTTAAAATCAGTTTGCTCCTATTATCCACCACAGACTGAGGGTGAAAAGCCTTACAAATATCACAAGGGGCATCCAGATGTTTAGGCCCTAAGCAATACTTGCACTCCCCATGGGTGATGGATTGAGGAATCTTCTGCCCATAGGAAGTGCACTTTTTAAAACCTAAAGGTTTTTGACCAGCCATAAGCAAGGAAAGGGAGAGAGGAAAGAGAAATATAGAAGAAAAGAAAAGAGAAACTTTTTTTTAAAAGAAAAAAAAAAGACCTGATGGATAGGAACACGAAGGCTACATAGAGAAAACCAGAGTTAGATAAAAAAGTGAAAGGGTAGGAAAAAACTTACAATTCACTAGGAGAAGCTCAAGAGCGAGGGACTCAATACAAACTCAAAGCACGGCAAACAAGATCTGAGGTATTGGGGGCATTATGGGTAGGGAGGAACAACTCAAGTCAGGAGTCTCAAGCCGGAAGAAGGCGGCCAGTCAGTTTTGAGCACTGGAACCCACAGGTTAATGAAAGGAAGTGGACAACATCAGATCATAATAAATGCATGACACTATATACAGACAGAATGACAAAATACAATATATGCATGTATTATATACAAAGTGAATATCCTAATTGGCTTGAGGATATGCAGACTGTAGATAAATTAACAATATGATGCTGTCATTTTCAGTCAGTCTTCAACTGTTGGATCCAGATCCGACTGGGCTGTTTCTTCCAGCTTGTGGAACACTGAAACTCTCAAGCTACTCCCTTTACTCAAAATGCCATAGTCACCTAACATACCTCAGATCTTGTTTGCCGTCGTAGCATTTGAACGTGGTCGCTGTAAATTCTTGAATGAGCTATCATATGTTTTTCGTGATTTAATTTTCAGTTGATATAATTATAATTTTCTATATATCTTTTGCTATTTCCTCCCTTTAATAACTCTTAGGAAGTTATTTCTTAATTCTTCTCTACCCTTTATTAGATTACTCTTTAGGGTATTACTATTCCCTAATACCATTGTTGGTAATCTGTCCCTTACAGTACTTTGTAAGTACTCTCTTTTGAATTACCATTGTTAGTAATTTCTTCTTTTTCCTATCTGTATATAAAAAAAAAACTTATTTTCTAATTTACTCCACTTGTTGTCTGCATTATGTTCATAGGTGTGTACTAGGCTAATGGCCATGGGGCCTTTACAAGCCTAGCCCATAGAACTGCCCTGGCATCATGCCACCCGATGTTAGTTCCCAGTGCCTCTATCAAGTAAAGCCGCTGGAGTGATCCCCGGGGTGAATTTTCTATTTCCCATCCACTCTTCAAGATTTCTCAGTGAGGTGCTCTGCTTGACATGTGTGGGAAGTCTATTTCAGAGCATGGGCAGTCTCTGCATTATGAAACTGTCCCTCCAGCATGCTCTGATTGTGGTAATGAAGTTGAGGTCTCTGGAGTGTGTGGTGTGGAGGGATTGAGATTTCTTTAGATGTAGCATTTTTAGCAGAGCTGGGTCAGACATCCCCAGGGAGAACTTTCTATTTCCCATCCACTCTTCAAGATTTCTCTGTGAGGTGCTCTGCTTGACATATGTGGGAAGTCTATTTCAGAGCATGGGCAGTCTCTGCATTATGAACCTGTCCCTCCAGCATGCTCTGATTGTGGTAATGAAGTTGAGGTCACTGGAATGTGTGGTGTGGAGGGATTGAGATTTCTTTAGATGCAGTATTTTTAGCAGAGCTGGGTCAGACGTGGCTTTAAGTCAAGCAGAGATCAGCTCTTAGTAGATGATATCAGACAGACAATAGCTGGAGTTTGAGTCTCTCCATGTATGACGTGTTTAAGACCTAGCATCCTCTTTGTGAGGTACTTTTGTGTCCTTTCCAGCTGTTGCATGTGTCTAGTGAGGTACATGCCAAATGGGGCACTATACTCGATGATTGGCCTAATGAGGGAAGAGTAGAGAGAGATAATGACCTCTTCCTGGATGCAAAACCCTTGATAATGAGATGTGCCACACAGAAGGACTTTCTGACCACAGTGGCAAATGTGGTAGTCGAAGGAGAGGTTGCTGTCAACCTGTGTCCCCAGATCTCTTACAATGCCTTCAATGTTCAGTGGGCTCCCATCAATGTGGTTATTAGTGGAAAATGATTTTTTCCCAAAGGGGATGATGATGCATTTTTTGGCATTAAGCTTAAGGCCATGGTTTTGACACCAGTCATTGGTCTCAGTGAGACCTTTCTCTAGGATGTCTACATCACTTTGGGAGTTAATAATGGCTCCCAGCTTGCAGTCGTCTGCGAACTTTGTCAGCCAGACTCCCTCCTTGTTGGCCTGGATGTCTGAGAAGTAGATGCCAAACAGGAGAGTGCGATATTTTACTTCACTGGATCACCAGATGCGCAGTAGCAAGCACCGTCCAAACCGCCCGCGGTGTTTGACATCATGGTTAAGTACTGAATATTCAAGCAGACTGTCTACAACAGTAATTAATATCTATTATGTATACTAAAATATCACCAAATAATATACAGTAAATGGTATACTTGTGAAAATTGTGTGCACACTTAAAAACAGCCTAAATAAAAATGTGACGGATGATAAATGGACTGCACAGTGTGAAGAACTGTTACTTCTGTGCACACTCTGAAGAATTATTTTTGTTCAATTTCAGACCAACCATGTAAGCATCTTAGACCCCCCCAGGGCACAGACATACAAATGTGTAGCCACATAGAAAACATTCTATAGCCCATTCACAAAAGAAAAAGACTCGGAGAAATTAAACAGGGACGAACCATAAATTAGTGCAAAATGGTATAAATCACAAATTGTCACAGCTGAAGTGACACCCCAGCCCTATGTGCAAAAACAGGAAAAGCATGAATCAGAAAAACTGCAAGTAATAGTTCTGATGACAACATAGCACAGGGGCGGCCTTAGGTCAACTGGTGCCCTAGACAAAAGGGCTCCACGATGCCCTCCACCATACCACCCAGTGCCCCCATCCTGGTATATTTAAATCAAATAAATGCTGGAAAAGCATCCCTACTAGAATGGCGTCCTAGGTGGCCACCTAGCTGGCCTATGCCTAAGGCCAGCTATGAGCACTGTGACTTAACTGCATTGTATTTAGCCTCAAAGAGGCTTTAGTTCTACAGCATTCTTTTGGCTGAATTCTGATGGAGTATTCTAAGTATATGTGCTAATCATATTCTGTTTTAACAGCAGTATATCAGGAGCGTCAATGCACTGGACAACTGCTGATGCTAATAGTTTTTGTGATGATGACTTACTGAGGTGAAATGTACTTTTCCTGAACTTTTTCATATCACTTGGATAAATAAATGTTAAATTTTAAATTAGGATATGTGGTCCAACATTTCTTAGTTTTGACTACTCAGCATGTGTTTCTTGGAGGATCAATTTATTTCAGTTAAGTTTAGACAATGCCAGGTCTTAATGAGCACTGTCTGGCAATTTTAATATTTCAGTGGATTACTAAATTCATTCATTATAGACCATGCCTGTCTAACAGAGGTGAATAAAGTTGTCTTGTCTATCCTCATGGTCGGAAAGAAATCTGTAGGATATGTCTGGTCTAAAATCTTTTTTTTTCCTAGAAATGTTATGTTATTACTTGGGTAAATGCCTTTAATACATTTGTAAGGCAAACAACTGAAAAACTGTATATGTACAAGAATAAATCCTTATTAAACCCAATAAAGTAAAACACTGGCTAATATGAATGGCATGTCAGTCATGCCTTATTTCATATGCAAGTTCGCTCATCAATCATCTGTGCTATGCTCACTCCTGCGCAAAACTCCGGGTGAGCCAGTGAAGTACAATATTGTCCAGGAGAGGACACAGTATTGATCTGTGTAGGGCTCCACTAGTGACTGGTCAGCAGTCTGACTTGGCGTCCGCTACTTTCACACTGTGGGTGTCTGATAAACCTTCAGGCTTAAAAAAATGTGTGGCCTGCAGCCACAAAATTCCCAACTCAGATGCAGATTCATAGGTTCATAGGTTCATAGGTTGGTACTAGGCTATCGGCCCTAAGGCCTATGCAAGCCTAGCCATAACAATTCCCTGGAAGTTTCTTCCCACAATATTTACTTCTCTGGGCCCCTGTCTAGCAGGGCGACTGACATGATCCCCGGGGTGAATTTCCTATCTCCCATCCAATCATCAACGTTCCTTTTGAAGAGGGCCAATGAGGTGCTCTGCTTGACATGTATGGGCAGTCTATTCCAGAGTATGGGGAGTCTCTGGGTCAGGAACCTATCCCTCCAGCATGTTTTGTTCATTGTGATGATAAGGTTTAGATCCCTGGAGCGTGTGGCTCTGAGGGATTGGGATTTCTTTAAGTGGAGCATGTCCAACAGCCTCAGGGTTTGACATGGTCTTGTATGTTAAGCAGAGATTGCCTCTGAGTAGACGATATGCCACAGAGTATAGCTGGAGTTTTTTTAGACGGTCAGCATATGGCATCTGCTTTAGGCCTGTGATTCTTTTAGTGAGGTATTTCTGTGGCCTTTCCAGCTGTTGCAGATGTCTTGTGAGGTACATACCAAATGGGGCATTATACTCTATAATGGGTCTAATGAGGGATGAGTACAGTGGGACAATGACCTCTTTTTTTCTGGATGAAAAGCCCTTAGTGATGAGGTGTGGCACATAGAAGGATTTCCTGACTGTTGTGGTGATGTGATTATCGAAAGTGAGACCACTGTCCACTTGTGGCCCTAAGACTCTCATCACACTTTCGATGTTTATTGTCCTGCCACCTATGTGGTAGTTCATGGGTGCATGTTTTTTTCCAAAGGGGATAACTATACATTTCTTGGCATTAAGCTTGAGCCCATGGCTCTAGCACCAGGCATCTGTTTCTGTAAGGCCCTTTTGTAGAATATCCACATCATTTGGGGATTCAGTAATGGCTCCCAGTTTGCAGTCATCTGCAAACTTTGTTAGCCAGAGTCCCTTAGTGTTGGCCTGTACTTCAGAGAAGTAGATGCCAAACAAAGAGTGGTCCCAGGACTGAACCCTGAGGTACTCCACTTGTCACTTGTCTGGAGCTGAATTTGGAGTCGGCTACTTTTACAGTCTGGGTTCTGTCAGTAAGCCAGTTGGCAACCCATCGAGTGACATAGGGATTTATGCCCAGCTTAGTAAGTTTATCTATGATTCCAGAGTGAGGGATGGTGTTGAAGGCCTTGGCAAGGTCCAGATAGGCTGTGTGGACCGCCTTACCCTCATCCACAGCTCTGGAGACTGATTCGAAGAAGTCAATCAGATTCAGGAGACAAGATCGGCCCTTCACAAACCCAAACCGGGTGGGGTCCAGTGTTTGAAGGTTGCCAATGTCTTTGTTTATAAGCTCCATGATAAAACGTTCCATGCCCTTGCAGATCAGGCTTGTCAGACTGATGGAATGGTAGTTCCCGGGATCCAAGGTGGATCCTCCCTTGTGGAGCAGGATAACTGTAGCTGTGCGCAACTCAGTGGGCATGAAGCCTGAGGTGAGGCTATGATTAAACATGACACTTAGGCGGGGTGCCAGTTCATTTTGTAGTTCATGTAGTACACAGCGTGGGATGTCATCTGGTCCCATGAATGCTGTATTCTTAGCTTTGGAGAGTGCTGTTTCTACCTGTGTGGCTGTGATTATAGGAATTTGGCAATCTTTTGGTATTGAGATGGGCCCTTTAGGGGGTGAGAGGGGGGTGAAGTTGGCACTAAATCTATCTGCCAGGATATTGGCAATATCCTTGGGATCAGTATATTTAATGCCATTCTGTTGTAGCTCAGAGCAGATCTGAACATTGCCATTTAGATTCTTGACATAACTATAGAATGCCTTGTGGTTGTCTTTGGAATCTTTGTCAATTTTATTTTCATAACTAGCTTTTGAGGATTTCATGAGGGATCTCAGCTTCTTACTGAGGCTGGTGAGGGAGTTTTTTGCATCCTGGGATTTTCCTCTTTTCTGCAACAGTTTCTTCCTTCTGTTGTATAGTTTGTTTATAGCAGGGGACCACCAGATTGGCTTCCTTTTTTTGGAGAAGAGCATCTTGGTTCTATTTGGGATGGCACAATTCATGCACGAGTGAATGTGCTCGTACAGTGCCTTAGTGTAGGATTCTGCAGTTGAACTTCCAGATCCTGTCTGCATGGGTGTTGTGAAGTTTGTCACTTCTGACTTCAGTAGCATGAAGATGGCTTTGGCGAACTTTTTTAAGGAGGTTTCCTTACTGGGGGGTGGGGGTGGGATGTGGATTTCAAGGGTGATTTGCTTATGGTCAGACCTGACCAATGAGGGGGTGACCACTGGTGTGGAGCATCTATCTCCTGTGTTGGTAATGACCAGGTCCAGGATATTGGAGCCCCTGGTGGGACAATGGATTAGTTGATCCAGGGTGTTGGAATTTATGAATTCCAGGAACCATTGGGAAAAGGAGTTGGTACCCAAGTAGTTTTCCCAATTAATGGCAGGGTAGTTGAAATCACCCAGTATTAGGGTGTTTGGTTGTATCTTAATATTTTCCAGTATGTTTAGCAAGGTGTAGTGAGAATCTTGGGGTATGGTGGGGGATCTGTAGCAAGCTACAATTTGGATTGCAGTCTTACCTAGTGTTAGTTGCACCTGGAGAATTTCAGATGCGTTGTGTTGGGCAACTAGCCTGGATATGTGAATATCTTTGGTGAATATGGACACTCCTCCACCTTTAGTGTTTCGGTCTTGGTTTTGTGGCCGAAAAGTGTGGTAAGAATTGTAGCCTGGTATTGCAAGGGTGCTCTCTGGAGCCTTGAACCAGGTCTCAGTCACTGCACAGATATCAAACTTCTCCATTTTTAGGAGTGCCTCGAGGGAGTGCATTTTGAGGTTTAGACTTCTAGCATTGAGTAGCATTACCTTCAGATTTTGCATGCTTGTATCTGTTATGGTGGTGGTTTTATCCTTTGAACCTTGCCTAAAAAGGCACTATAGGGGTGGCAAGAGCTTTAGCCAGTAACCTGAATCCCAGGGGTGACAGGTGCAGACCATCTCTGGCAAAGCATCGTGGTTTGTCGATCATGTCTTCCCAGGCAGACAAATACTGGATCCCCTTTGAATGACACCGGAAGCTTAGCCAATTGTTGAAGTCAATCATTTTGTCTTTATACTGTAGTATCATTCTGGGCGAAGGCAGGATGCTACTCAGGGCTAGGGTCATACCTGCCTGGGTTACATGATCCAAGAGCTCTTCCATGTCTCTTTTCATGTAGTCCAGGGAGGTACGTCTCAAGTCATTCACTCCAGCATGGACAATGACAGAGTCGTATTTGTACTTGTTGTGGAGTGACTTGAGTGCATGCGTTATGTGGCGGATCCTGGCACCCGACAGGCAGCTGACTGTAATTTTCTCCTTGTTCAGCCTGGTGAGTGGGACATCAGTGTGCCTGACTATAGAGTCACCTATGACTAAAGTGTTGGGTACATTGTCTTGCCTTAGGGGCTGTTGTTGGGTGGCACACTGGTGTTGTGAGCTATGTGTCACTTTGGTTGTGACTGTTGTTTGCTTGCATTTCAGCTTCAGAGGTCCTTGTTGCTTGGGCAGGTTAATGTTAAGGGCCTCCGCATATGTGGGTTTAGTGTTGCTATGTGGGGGTGTTGATGGTGTGGGTTTTGAAGGGCTATGAGTTGCTAGAGGTATAATGCAGGTGTTAGCCTTCTCCTCTTGACTGTCTAGCACAATCTTGACCGGAGAGAGCTTTGCTTTCAGTTTGGCTATGCAAGTGCATCTCTCGCAGGTTGTAGTGTTGGGTGGTAGGAGGAGAGGATTGTCTGTGTACATGAGGCAGTTGCCGCATTGCCCCAGTATGCCCAGATTCATCAGGTGGACAGGAGAAATCACCAGAAGCTGACCCTTGGACATGCCTGTTTAGGTGTTTTTTTGTAAAGTTTAAGAGCTGTTTTCTCTTACCTTTACAAGGTACTTTGCAACTGTAGGCTGTTTAGTGCCTATGATTAATTTCTCCTTATTGACAAGGAGAGCTGAGTGCTTGTATCTGTTTCAGGCTTCCTTGTTTAGGGCTTACTCACCTCGACACTGATTGTGATATCTGTAAGGGGTTTAATAACCATGCCATGATTGACAAAATAAGTTAATTCTTAGGGGCTTGATGCCCTGTAAACCTGCTTCTACAGCCTATGGGACTCAAACCCCAAAAACAGTAGACAAAAAAAAAGGAGATTCTCAGACTAGAGAGTCTCGTAAAACATTCCTGGAGCAGACAATGTCTACTGTTTCAGCTCTGTCATCAGAACCTCCTCTTAAGTATGCCAAAAAGTTGTATCCAATAGCTTCAGATGTGAAACCTAGAGCAGATAAGTCTCCATGGATCCATCCTCCACAGATATTGCTGGATCTGATCAGCTCATGACTCCCATCCCCCTTTTTTGGCACAATCACCCCGACATCATACAAGACCTTAATCCACCTCATCCCCTCGATCTTACAAGGGTCTTACATAAGCTGACATAGACAGGATGATGAGGAAGTTCCTAAGGACAAAGATACAAATGGGAGTTCTAGCTCCAGCCCCATCGAGTCCAGAGCCCCTTGTCAGTACTACTCCTCTGTTATTAGCTCCATCTCCAATCTGACCTTTGGTTTCAGAGCCATCAGATGCAAAAGTCTTGGAGTCGTCTGCCTTGGATCCAAAGATGTTGGCATCTTTGACTCCAATGGTGTCCCTGAGTGGTCTGGTGCCGAGTACTTTGCAGTTGGATGACTCTCAGAGCTGTAGCATTAGCAATGGCTCCGGGGTGTTGGATTTGACCTGAAGTTGTCACAGCCATCTCTGCCTCTTGGAGCTTTGGTACTGGATAGCTCAGCTCTGACTCCTTCCTCAAGTAGTTTGTCTTTGGAGTGAAGGGAACCAATGGTCTGTAAGCCTGCCTTATCACATCCATCAGTGTCTTTTTCTCCAAGGCACTCTGCCTTCGAGGTAGTAGAAACAGCTTTCTCTTTTCCCAGAGTTCAGACTTCTCTTCCCTCTTTGGCTCCTACTACTCAGTGCCATTTGATTCTGTGTCCAGAGTATCAATTAAATGTTTCACTGGGACAGCCAGCCCAAGCTAGTCTCCAGACAATCCAGCAGGATACAGTAATCTCTTCTAACACCTCTCCAGAGCATCCCACCAAAGAAGTCCCTACTAAGAGGAAGTGTAAAAGGAGGCACTTAACTCTCCAACAGTCTGTCACCCAGGACACTGACTTTGATCAAGAGGAAGTGTCCCATAGATCACTATCCGATGGCATCTCATTTGGACACATCTTGAAACTCCTGAAACAAAGGAGTGATTGGTTCCCTGATAACCCTTCCCAAGAGGAGTCGGTGTTCCTGCAGGCTTTTAGTGCTGGTCCGTCTACCTCCTGGATGACTCTGCCCATGATGAGCTAATTGATTTGGTCTTACAATAGGCGTGGAAGCAGCCTGACATGATTGATCCTATAACTAAGAGACCAGATTGGATGTTGGCACCACCTAAGGAAAGAACATATTCGAGTAAAGAAGTACCCATTAATGCCATGGTCATAACAGCGACCACTAAGAAGGAACTGACAGAACAAAGATCTTCTGTCTACCCCCTAACAGGGAGTCTAGGGCACTGGACAAATTTGGGAAGCATGTCTATGCTTCAATAACCTTCACTCTTAGGTCACTGAATTACTTGGCACATTTTCCAAGACTTCACAGGGACTTGATTAAATAACTTTTCAAATCCTTCTCTGGGACCACATCCTCTGAAGTAGAGAGCACTATTTCCTCACAGTTGGCTACCCTACAATCTACCACAAAAATAAATAGCAATCTCTGAAACCACAACAATTAACCAAACAGAATGAGGTGATGTTAAGTCTGTCCCAAGAAAAACACCATTTCCATAGCCCACAGATTAACATACCATTTAATCCAGTTGTTAAAAAGGCAACTCAAAGTTAAGCACCTTCAATCTCATATACATTGGGACTGCCTCAGAACAATGGTGCCTTAGCCATTAAGATTAATAAATAAATAAACAAATTGAACAATCACACGTTTTAAAACGTTCTATAGTATTAAGACCTCAATTATTTAAATTATTTAAATTCTTGTTTTAAATTTTGAAAACTGATTTACATAATTAAAACAAACTCAGAAATCATTTCAAGTTAAAATTCGCAAACCTGATAGACAATAGGAGGTGTAGTCCAGTCTAATGTCTTTAAAAACAGTTGAAAAATGTTCTGACATATTAAAAACAGTAACACAATTCTATTACATCACAGGAGTAAACTGAAATTGAATGTCATAAAGGGAACCCTCATAATATAGCTGCCCTCAGTTTAAGTAAAGAACTTATTGATATACAGTTGTTCCACACTGGATGAATGTCAGCATTGAGTCTGACCTACCATAGTAGTTCCCTGTATTCAAGTCTCCTTTTCCACTGGCCCCTTATGCTAGTGTGCAATTGTTCAAGTGTACAAAAAAGAAAAATAATTTACTTTGTGTGCAAGTCAACCTATGTTTAAATAGATCACTATTCGTGTTAGCCTTCAAAATATCATTACAATGTTTGTACACCCTTTTCCTGAGAGAAAGCTCAGTTTTGCCCATGTCAAAACAATGATGGTGGCTGCAAAAATATAGATACACCACTCCTTTGGTATTACAATCACAATGGTGATTTAGTTTGAACTCAATACTACATGTGCTAAGTTTCAAATGCGTGCCTTCATAAATGTGTCTGCAAAAATTGCACACTCCACATTTTCTCATTCCTACCAATTCCTGTCTTGGTTTGAAATGGTGTTTTTGTACCTCCTTACTTAATAATACCTTTAATATTAAAGTGCCTTTTAAATACAAACTGGGGTTGTGCACCTAGGATGCAATGTAATGTAATGGTCAGCACTCTGAATTCTGAATCCAGCAATCTGAGTTCAAATCTCTTTCAAACCTTTCATCAGAGGGAGCTTGGCATAATGGTTAAGATAGTTGCCTTACAAACACAAAGTTCAGGGTTTAATCCTCATATGGGTTATATGAATTGGCTTAAATGGCCCCAAGGGCAGTTAGCCTAGTACTAGTCTATGAACCTGTGTTAAACATACCACAGTCACTTTCAATAACCCTCCAGTTCTTCCTAATTATTTGTTGAATGGTATTGCTGTCACTACCAAATCTTAAAATAATTGCGTGGTCAGGGTTCATGTTGTGCTGTACATCTTGGCTTTTAATGGTTCCATGAAACCCTCTCCCTAGCGGGTGGAAAGAAATCAGCATGCTTCTTGAGTATCTTTTTTGATCTCAATTAACACCCCCTCAGAGTATTTTCTAATGTTCAACATGTCAATAAGCCTATCCATCTCCAACTTAAAGTTATCATCCTTAGAGCTGATCCTAGATAGTTGAATCATCTTCCTCTTAACCAACCCATTCTTCTGGTTGAATGGGTGGTTGCTTAAGAAAAGTAAAAAGTAGTTGGAAAGCATAGGCTTCCTGTAGATCCTGGAAATAAATTTCTGTTCAGTGGAATTTTTAACAATTAAAACATCAAGACAGTTTATTTCTGTACTATGGGCACTATATGTAAATTTTAAAAACCCAGTGGTGTTTTTCAAAAATTCCACAAATTCTTCAAGTAGTCTAAACCACTTGTCCTGATGATAAATATATCATCCAGATACCGTAAAAATATGCCAACCTTTTCCTGTATTTGGATTTAAAAACAAAATTATTTTCCCAGAACCATAATATCATGTTGGCATATAAAGAGGCACAAGAAGCTCTCATGGCTATTCTAGTAAGCTGTTTGAAGTATTCTCCCTCAAAAAAAGAGCAACATTAATAAAATCTTAACCAAAAATAAGCACCTGGATAGCAGTTTACCCAAACAGAATTTTATTTTAGACAGAGCAAACACTCGGTAACTCTTTAATGCTGAAACATCAATATATAGTACATTTCCGTACGTAACTTCGTCAGGATAATGCCAAGCTTCCAAACTCAACATTATATAACAAAACCCACCCTCAATAATTAATTCCAGCCAATTAATTAAACATCAGTTATAAAATTAGTATAAAAAGCTGCCCCAAAACCACTCAATACAATCATATATAGCTTACAAGCGTACATGTTAAAATGTAGACTGAAAATGCTTAAAGCACATAAAATTCATATACATTTAATCTAGGTCATTAAAATATAAACAGTTTAGGAGTTTCCTAACTCTAAAATCCTAGTTTACAACACCTATCTCAGAAATGAATGAATAAATATATAAAATAGTAGTGTAACACTGCCCTTAATGGAAAAATGCATCCTCTTTGGTTTTAAAAGCTTATAAGTACACAATAAAACTGAAGAATGATAAAAGGTATCTTAAAACCAAAACATTTTACATATATTAAAACGTTTGAATAATATTAAAATATGTTACATATAAAGGCTTACAACTTAGAAGCTCGTAATTTCAAAACTGGTGCCAGGGACACCATGTCATTTAAACCAGGCCATCTGTTGGCTTCTAAAATCAACTGCCAATATACCTCTAATTGTGTTTCCCATGGTCCCCCTCTGGCATCTCTTTGAACTTCATCTAGTATAAAAAACTTAAAAATTGCTTGCCCACATTTCTCTGTGTGTTTAAATAAAGCATTTTTGTTATTACATTTTTTAATGTCATATAGATGTTCATAAATTCTTATCCTTAAATACCTCTCGGTCTTCCCCACATAAAAACTTTAACACATCTCACAGGTCACAAGGTAAACTACTCCTTTTGATTCACAGAGTATACCTTAGAGGCAATACATCTATTATGACTAGAGACATATACCTCAGACTTGTTAAGAGTGTAGGGACATTGTGGGCAAGATCCACATTTAAAAGTTCCAGCTTTTTTGTTGCTTCCTTTAGTATAATTATTATTTTCCAATATGTTTTTTATACATTTCCCTTTCCTAAAAACAAACCTTAAAGGTATGTTAAACTGGAGATTCACATCAGATAAACTGCTAAATCTATCCCATTCTTCTTTCAATGATTCTATAATAACATTTGTGTCGCCACTATAGTCAAGAACAAAGACATTTTCATAACCATTGTTTTCGCTACTCACCTCCTCACTTCGTGCATTAATGCCATCTGCTCCTAAAATTGGAGCAAATCTGTCCCTTCTATGTAAAGTCACTTCCTTAATCACTTCTTCAATCATATAAGCGGGGTAACCCCTTTCTAAAAACATACTTTTTAATAGATGTACTTATTTTAAAAACTCATCATCATCCGAGGTCATCCTGTTGACCTTTGACAATACTCTTCTTCTGGGCAAAGGGATGTGCACTTTGAAAGTGTAAAAATGAATTACAGTATGTATCTTTCCTATAAACTTCTGATTTAAACTTTTATTTTCCTTGTCCTTTCTAATCCTTACATATAAATATTCAATAAATTCATGTCCACAGTTGTGAGTAAATTTCAAAAAAATAGTAGTTAAAGATATGTAGTTCACAAATTCATTGAGCTTATCCTCCCCTCCTGTCCAAAAGATACATATGTCATCCAGAAATTGACTATATATAGGACCCAATCATCCTGATATATGGAGTGAAAAATGTATTTTTGTTCCCACCATGAAAGGACCAAATTAGCGTAGGTTGGTGCACACATTGCTCCCATTGCTACACCTTTTTCCTGACGGAAGTACTCACCTTCAAAGTAAAGGAAGTTGTATTTGAGTACCATTTCCATTAAAGTAGTTATCAAATATATATCTCTGTCATTAAATTTTCCACACTTCCTAAGTCCCTCTTCCAAAAATTCCAGCCCTTCACCGTGAGGAATGGAAGTGAACAAGTCAACTACATCTATAGTTACAAACATCAACTGGTCAGAAAACACCTCATTCTTTACTTTCCTAAGGAGCCCATGAATCTTTGAGTGTATTCTGGTAATTTAAGGAGCCATTTTTTAACTTAACGTCCAAATATTTGGCTACTGGTGCAGTGGCTGACTAGCTGCCACTATCGGTCTCATTGGGGGGGTCTGCTATATTTTTGTAGGTCTGTGGAATACCCAAAATACTAGTAACTCTCGGCTCTTTGTTATACAAAAAATTGAATGTTTCCACATCTATTACATTATTACCGGGAGGTATACTGGCAGTTGATTTTAGTAGCCAACAGATGGTCTGGTTTAAATTACATGGTGTCCCTGGCACCAGTTTTAAAATTATGAGCTGCTAAGTTGTAAGCCTTTATATGACACATCTTTTCATATTATTCAAAAGTTTTAATATATGTAAAGTGTTTTGGTTTTAAGATACCTTTTATTATTCTTCAGTTTTATTGTGTACTTATAAACTTTTAAAACCAAAGAGGATGCATTTTTCCATTAAGGGTATTGTTACACTACTATTTTATGTATTTATTCATTTCTAAGATAGGTGTTGTAAACTTTTAGTTATGTACTCACCATAACTTCAGATGTTTGGGATCCATCTCGCCTACATTCTGAATGATGGGTTCGGAGCCCATCCCTCGGCTCCGAGTCGGCACGCTTATGCCAAAGAGCGAAGTCTCTTATTGGCTGAGCTTACTATATCCCAGGATGCACCACTACCAGTCCCCCAGATCTAGTTTGTCCGCATACATGCACACATGCATACCCTGCTTATATAACATTGTCAGATGAAACAAGATAAAAACAGTGGAGCTCAAAACCGTTCAATCTCTTCTGATCTGCAAGGCAGGGGGAAGGAGGGTGGGTATCAGGAATGTAGGCGAGATGGATCCCAAACATCTGAAGTTATGGTGAGTACATAACTAAAAGATGTTATGTGATCCTATCTCGCCTACATTCTGAATGATGGGACAGCGTCCCTAGCACCTGAATCCTGGGTGGCTCACTGGAAAACACTCCTGAGTACCGTGGAACCAAATGAAGCTCGTCCTCTAGATGCCACATCCAATTTGTAGTGGGAAATAAAAGTGTGCGGATTGGACCAAGTAGCCGCAGCACAAATTTCCGATATAGCGAGCTTGGAATGAAAGGCTATAGAAGTAGCCATAGCTCTTGTAGAATGAGCTTTGATAGATGATGTAAGTTGTTTATTGTATGAAGAATAGGCCTGAGTTATGCAATCTCTGATCCATTTTGAGATTGTAGCTTTTGTAATGGTTTGGCCCAATTTATTATCTGAGAAGGACACAAACAACTGGTCTGACTTACGAAGTTGCTGAGTCCTGTCTAAATAGAAGCGTAATTGCCTGTGAACATCCAATTTATGGAGAGTATATTCTGCTTCATTAGAGAATTTTGGAAAGAAAACTGGTAGCTCTAGAGATTGTTGAAGACAGAAACTAGAACAGACTTTGGGGACAAAGGATGGATTAGGCCTAAGTGATACTCTATCCTTGTGGAAAATCAAGTACGGTGGTTTAATAGACAGGGCTTGAAGCTCTGAGACTCTCCTTGCAGAGGTAATAGCCACTAAGAATGCCGTTTTCCAAGACAGATATTTTAATTCATGTAGCAGCGGTTCAAAGGGGGATGTTAATGCACGAAGCACCAAATCAAGATCCCACGGAGGTGCAGGATGAAAACTGGTGGTCTTAACAGACTGGCACCTTTAATGAACGTTTTGCATAGTCTGCTGCTCATCAAAGGAGGATCCGTGGATTCATGGAATTTCGAGATAGCAGCTAGTTGGACTTTAATAGTTGAGACAGAAGATCCCTGATTAAACAGGGATGTTAAGAATTTCAAAACCTCTGGGACAGGAGCAGTGATAGGGTCTAAGCCCTTGAGTTGAGCCCAGATAGCAAACCTCTTCCACTTACTGAGGTACAATTTGTTAGTGGTGGGTTTGTGGGCCGAAGATAAAATGTGAACAACTTCCGGGTCTAGTGTGTGCCTTCTAACTAAGGTTGGAAGTGGAGGAGCCAAGCTGTCAATTTTAGAGATTGAAGGGACTGATGCCAATGTCCCGACTGATGGATTAGCAAATCCGGGATCAGGTCTAAAGTCCACGGATTGTCCACTGCATGCTTTTTCAGGTAAGGAAACCATATCTGACGAGGCCAGTATGGGGCAATCAGAATCATTGAAGACCCCAGTTGAGAAGCTTTTTGAATAACTTTTGGAAGGAGTGGAATTGGAGGAAAGGCATAAAGTAGCCCTGTTGGCCAAGGTTGTGCTAGAGCATCCATGGCTGGTACTTCCTGATGTGGAATCAAGGAGAAGAACCTCTGGCACTTGGTGTTTTGTGGAGTTGCAAATAGGTCGCAGCACGGCCCCCATCTCTTGAAAACCTGGGCTGCTACTGTGCGGTTTAGAGACCATTCGTGAGGAGAGAGAATTGTCCTGCTTAATTTGTCCGCCAATACATTTGACTTTCCGGGATGTGGGTCGCTACCAAGAAGCGGTTGGTAGCTACAGCCCATTCCCACACTCTCATGGCCTCTCTGCAAAGGGGATACGATCTGGTCCCTCCTTGTTTGTTCAGATACCAAACCACCGACATGTTGTCTGTGTGGATGGCGATGATGCCCTGAGGAAGAAACTTGTGTAAGGCCTGTAGGGATAGAAGTACAGCCCTCATCTCCAACACGTTGATGTGGAGAAGAGCTTCGTCCGGAAGCCAGGAGCCCTGAACTAGCCTGCCCAGACAATGTCCCCACCCTATCTGGGAGGCATCTGTCGTCAGGGTAACCACTGGAGGAGAGAGAACAAAGGGTTTTCCCTGATCCAAGTTGGATGTCTGAAGCCACCAGCGAAGGTCCCTTTTGCATATTTCCGTAATCATGATGTGATGATTGAGGGAAGATCCTGAAAGGACCATTGAGTTGACAAGAGCCACTGAAGAATCCTCATGTGTAATCTTGCTAGAGGAACTAAAAGAACCGTGGCAGACATTGAGCCTAAAACCTGTAGGACCATCCTGGCTGGGGCTTTGGACCTCGAGATTAGAGCTTGAACTTGGCCCTGTAAAGTTCGGATCCTTTCGGCGGAAGAAAGACGCCAAGATCAATCTTGAGTCTATCTCTGCTCCTATAAACTTTATGCTGAGAGGGCAGCAAGACAGACTTTGACCAATTGAATGTAATCCCTAGGGAAACACCCAAGGAGATGGTGGCTTTGAGGTTGTCCATTAGTAGATGCCTGGTGGTGGCAGTCAGGAGCCAGTCGTCGAGATAGGGAAACACTTGGAATCCAAGACTTCTCAGGTGAGCCGTCACTACTGCCAAACACTTGGTGAACACTCTGGGGGCTGTGGTGAGACCAAAGGGCAGAGCACAAAATTGGTAATGACTGACTCCCAGGCTGAAGCGCAGATACCTTCTGGACGCCTGATGTATCGGTATGTGATAATAGGCGTCCTTGAGGTCTATGGAGCACATCCAAACATCCTTCTCCAACAACGGGAGAATGGATTGTAACGTGACCATTCGGAATTTGGATTTGGTGACGGATTGGTTCAGTCTGCTGAGATCCAATATTGGTCTCAGGTCCCCTGTCTTTTTTGGCACTAAAAAGAACCTGGAGTAATTTCCTGATCCGATCTGGTCTGTGGGGACCGGTTGGATGACTCCTTTTCTAGCAGCTTTAAAGCTTCTGCGGCTGCTATTTCCCTTTGACTGGGTGGTGGGTCCGGGATTCTCTTGGACGGTGGGGGTGAGTATTTGAATGGGATGGTGTAACCTCCGGCAATGATCCGAAGCACCCATCTGTCCTGAGTGATTGACTCCCAGGCATTTAGGTGCTTGGCGAAACGACACCCGACTGGCTCCGGAGCAGCACAGCCGGGCAATCCCTCATGACGTGTGGGAGGCTGAAGAGCCACGAAAGGACTCGCGGTCTCCAGAATTGCGGGGCCCTCTGCCGCCTCTGGGACGGCGTCTCCCTGAAAAATTTCCAGGCCCTCTGCCTCTGGACGGGGAATCTTCCTGCTGTTGGGAGAAAAACTTGCGAGATTTTCGGAACCACATTTTCCCCCCTCCTTTAGCCTTGGGGTAAGGCCGAAAGGGAGTGGAATAACGGGCACCTACGGCAGATAACGTTTTTCCCTCTTGCTCACAGCGGGTAAGGGTGTCTTTCACCTTGGGTCCAAACAATGAGGACCCATCAAAGGGAGCGTCGGCGAAGGAAGACTTGAAGGCCTCAACAAACTGACACAAGCGGAGCCAGGCTTGTCTACGTAGAGCCACGCCTGTGCCTGCCGCTCTACCCGCCCCTTCGGCCGCATAGGAAATGAGCCTCATGGACGAGTTAGAAATTGACGTAAGGATAGCCAACTGAGAGCTAACGGACTGGGCTAGCTGCTCAGGTAGGTTACCCGAGAGGGAATCTGACAACTCCTTGACCAGATCCCTCTGAAGCCTGGTAAAATGTGCCAAATAATTCAGAGACCTTAAGGTAAAGGCCGCTGAAGTCAGGGTGCGCTTCCGCACCTATCCATACTCCTAGACTCCTTATTAGGAGGATGGATGGACGTTGAAGCCTCTGCCACGTCCTGTTGTGTAGCAGATGCCACCACCATGGCATCTACAGCCACGCCTTTAGTAAGGAACTCCTTCTCGGGGAGCAGATAAAAATTTATTTGGACGAGAAGGGACTGGTTCCACGGTATCTGGATGTTCCCACGCCCTTGACAAACTAAATCCAGAAGCTCGTCTAAGCGGGGTGACAGCCAGGAGGCTGAGGGGTGGGCCCCAAAGGCCTTGAGGGGCACTGACTCGTCAGCAGAGGGGGTTTGGATATCCAGCCGCCTCGTTGTTTGAGGATCTCTAAGATGTCTGCAAATGAGACATCATCCGAGGACGACTGGGACCCCTCCGCATCATCCATATCAGTGTCGATGTAATAGACTCGGGGAGTCCACGTGCTTCCTCTTGCACGATCCCTTCCTTGGGGGTTCCTCTGAAGACAACTCCGAAGAACCCTCAGGAGGAGGGGAACCCCACTGGGGGTAACCTCAGGCCTCGGGGCTCCGCTGGCTACGGACAGGGGAACTGCCAAAGACCCAGTCTCCATGCCCAGGGAAGGTGCTGGTAAAACCGGAGAGATGGCCGAAGAGGTCTTGGCCAAGGCACTCCTCATGGCCCTGAAAGCCGGACCCCCAGAATCCTGGGAGTGTCCGGACTCCGGAGCCGTGATAGCCGACGGAAGTCCCGCAGCCGAAGCACCGAGGGGGAGGCTCGGAACCGAAAGCATAGGTCCCGAAACATCACCCCCGGGTCCAGCCGAAGAAGTCTGCGTACTAAACTCGGACCCGAAGGCCCGGGTTGGAGTAAGGGTCGGAGCCGACCCTGAGATCTCCACCGGCTCCAACAGCACCTGCTCCGACGGAGCCGAAGCGGTCGGAGGAGGAATGGCAACGGGGTGGGCCAAGGTCATCGGCTCCGAAACCAGCTGGGTCGGAACCGAAACAAATTTTGGAAGACTGGGGACTGGAACAGTCTTTGGAGCACCCTGTCTATATCAGAATCCGACATCCTCGAAGACCGAGAGGAAACAGAACGGGTTCGAGAAGGCCTCTCCATCGGCCCCAAAGGGCTAGGGGACCGGCTCCGAGGCGACTCGATGAGTATCGGCGCCGAGGGAATACTCACAGCAGATTCCATCGATGCCGAGGTGGACTTGCGCCGAGGAGGAAGTGTCTGAGCGGCGACCCTTGTCGGCCCCGAGCAGTGGAGCCGACGAAGGTGACCCGCCTCTCGATGCCCCAGCCATCGGCTCCGAAGCCAGAGGAGTCGATACTGGTGGCATCGAGGCAGACCGTTCAACCTCGGCTCCAAGTCTTTGGAGCGAAGGAGAGGCCTGCCTAAGTTTCTTGGCAGTCGGGTCCGACGGACTGGTCGGAACCAAGCCCTTTTCTTTGGTTGGAGCAGGAGAGGATGCCAAGGCTTCTTCAAAGGAAGGTTTAACTAACCCCTTAAGAATCAATTTATTTTTCCTCTCCTGGAGGACCCTTGAGGAAAAAGCGTGGCATACACTGCATGACTCCTGCAAGTGCTTTGCCCAGAGACAATATACACAGAGCGAATGATCGTCTGTGATAGACATTTTAAACCCACATTTGAACATTTTTAAAGCCGAAGGCCTAGGGGTTTGAGACATGATGATACACAATTCTAGTCACTCTGACAGGAAAGTACACTAAATTTTTACTGCTGATAAATCTAAGCTTACAGTAATAACTAATGCAAACACTTCCTGTAAAAAAAGAACAGGTAACTCTAACCAATTATATAATTACTAGAGACCCTGTAAAGTATTAAGGTTGACAGTCCGGGAAGGCCCTGGATGGAGGGGCCGAAAACAAACTGAACCCAATCACACACAACAATTTAACAATCCAAATCGTACACAAAGTTAGCGATAGCCGTTAAAACAGCTTTTGTGAGCAAAACAGCAAAAAACTGACAGAAAAGTTAGTTAATAAAACTACTCAGCCCAGCCAGCTCGAGACCACGTCTTCGCAGGGAAGCGGCAAACGAGATCTGGGGGACTGGTAGTGGTGCATCCTGGGATATAGTAAGCTCAGCCAATAAGAGACTTCGCTCTTTGGCATAAGCGTGCCGAGTCGGAGCCGAGGGATCGGCTCCGAACCCATCATTCAGAATGTAGGCGAGATAGGATCACATAACATCTAGGATTTTAGAGTTAAGAAACTATTACATTGTTTGTTTTAATGACTTGGATTAAATGTATATGAGTTTTATGTGCTTTAAGCATTTTCAGTCTACATTTTAACATGAACTCTTGTAAGCTATATATGATTGTATTGAATGGTTTTGGGGTAGCTTTTTATACTAATGATTTTATAATTGATGTTTAATTGGCTGGAATTAATTATTGAGGGTGGGTTTTGTTATATAATGTTGAGTTCGGAAGCTTGGCATTATTCTGACGAAGTTACGGATGAAAACATACTGTATATTGGTGTTTCAGCATTAAAGAGTTGCCGAGTGTTTGCTGTGTCTAAAATAAAATTCTGCTCGGGTAAATGGCCATCCAGGTGCTTATTTTTGGTTTTATATTTATTGGCACCTTTTCCTTCTTTTGAACTTTATTTGTGGTGGTTTCGGAGGATGGACGGGCTTATTGTTTCACCCGAGGATATTTCAGTTGGAAATAGCAGTAGCAGAGCTTTAGAAACTCTGGACGAATGACACAGCTGGTGGAATTGCTTAAGCCGATTTGCCATTCTTGCTTAAGACCACCCCTGGTTCTATAATACCAGGAAATCAGGAGTCGGGATCTTCTAGGAGTGGTAATGGCAGTCACAGTAACCAGCATGGTAATGGTGGATTTACATTGCAGAATATGGGAACTTTTTATCCAAAACGAACACCAGAACTGTTAAATACAGGGGAAACAGCTTCAAAGAGTGGTGCTGATGGTGGGCGGAGTAAAGAAGGTTCGCCAGGAAACAGATGTGATTGTGAACCTAACAATGATTTGTCAATTAATGCAGTACAAACCTCTGTGAATTTAGAGACTTGGCTTAACATGAACATAACATTTGATAAATCTGTGCGGTTAAACGCGGATGTGTATACAGACACCTATGCTAATTTACTTAAATTGAATGATCTATTGTACAAATTTAAAGTATTGAATGTGGGCAATGCATATCTTAAAGACTGTTTAGATAAAAAAATAGTACTGAAAGGGTTGAGAGTTTATAGGTATCAGAACAATGTAAAGGAAGGTTCGGAATTCCATAAAGAACTGCTTGAAATATTTGATAATTGTGGTTTTAATATTTTACCTGCCATTATAAAACAAAATGAAAAGATAATGGCAAGTATGAATGATAGAATTAATAGAGTAAATAACTGCATACTGAATGACCTATTGTTTAGTGTGGAAGGGGAAAAAAAGAAGTATTTTGATTTGAGAAATCAAATTGACAGCATTAATGCCATTATTAATAGAAAGAAGAGAAAAATGGAAACAGATTCATCTGAATATGAACATAATATACATTATCCTAAACCAAGGAGCTATATTGATTTTTCTAACATGGAAGTTGGTCCACCCAAAGTAGCAAGGTTGAGAAATAATGAAGAGAGAGTGAACACTGATTATTATAGGAATGGGGGAGATGAGGCACATAATGATAGAGAAGATGGTTCAGGTGATGTCAATGGCCCTTTAGGTTATCCCCCCCCCCCCTTCGAAGATCCGAAAGACTGAGGAACAAGACAACACATCTTCGAGGAAATTGGAGGGGGTGGAACAACAGAGGGGGACATCAGAGGTATTGATGTTGGCTAATTTATCAGACGAGGGTCCAGATGTAGGAACCATAGAAAGTGGAGGTATAGAATCCAAAGGTTACATGTTAAGGTATAATGGGTACACTATTTTTAACTATAGCAATTTGGATATTACAGAAGAGTTTTTTAATTTGTTTGCATAAGGTTTTACATTTGTACCCAGAAGGAAGTGTGAGATTAGTAAGCTGCTTATTGACCTTAAAATGTTAATTAAAAAGAAAAATATGGAATTACTATTAAAGCAAAATAATACTGTGGAAGGGAATTTAAGGAAAAATAGTACTTGGAATCCTCCACTACACCCCCAGATAAAGAACTTTGAAAGTCTGGTTGAGAATAAACTCAGAAAAGAGTTTCTAATAACAAAACTTGGTCAAATTTACCCAAAGAAGAAAGTCTTATTTTGAATACACTTAGAGAAAATAAGTTTATAAGGGTAATGAAGCCAGACAAGGGGGGGGGGGGTGAGAAATGTGAAAGTTTTTATGTGGGGAAGACCGACAGGTATTTACGGAGAAGAATTTATGAACATCTATATGACATTAAAAAATGTAATAACAAAAATGCTTTATTTAAACACACAGAAAAATGTGGGCAAGCAGTTTTTAAGTTTTTTATACTAGATGAGGTTCAAAGAGATGCCAGAGGGGGACCATGGGAAACACAATTAGAATACCGGGAGGTATATTGGTAGTTGATTTTAGAAGCCAACAGATGGCCCTGTTTAAATGATGGGTCTATATCAGAACATCAAAGTGTCAGAACTTCGAATGTTCTAATACTGAACCCAATTCAGCGAACGCTGACAACATCGAACATTCAGAACAGCAATTTGTTTCCTAGGGGAAAAAAATTGCTGTTCCAAAACATATACACACAACACAAGCACACCAAACAAACAGCAATCCACACACATACACCTAAAATCTTACATCTAACCCTACACTAAACTGTACATACACCACTAACTATCCACTTACCTTAACCCAAACCCTAACCCTAAGGTCCGTCACTATTGCACACTCATCTCACATGCGCCCTAACCCTAACTCACCTACCCCACCTAAACCCTCACGTCCACACAATCGCACACTTACCCGACCCGCACCCTATCCCTAACTCACCTAACCCACCCTAACCCTCACATCCACACAATCGCACACTTACCTGAACCCGACCCGTAACGTTCCACCACAGCACTGAAAATAGCAAAGCGACAAACAGAGAACCAAATTCTTTCCCTAGGAAAAAAATCAGTTTTCTGCAGCCTTGCTATTTTCAGTGTTCACTGAATAGGGTTTGATATTCGAACATTCGATGTTCTGAAACATCGATGTTTTAATATAGACCCTAAATGACATGGTATCCCTGGCACCAGTTTTGAAATTACGAGCTGCTAAGTTGTAAGCCTTTATATGTAACATCTTTTTAAAATTATTCAAAAGTTTTAATATCTGTAAAGTATTTTGGTTTTAAGATACCTTTTATTATTCTTCAGTTTTATTGTGTACTTACAAACTTTTAAAACCAAAGAGGATGCATTTTTCCATTAAGGGTAGTGTTACACTACTATTTCATGTATTTATTCATTTCTTAGATAGGTGTTGTAAACTATGATTTTAGAGTTAGGAAACTATTAAATTGCTTGTTTTAATGACCTAGATTAAATGTATATGAATTTTATGTGCTTTAATCATTTTCAGTCTACATTTTAACATTTTAGCATGTATGCTTGTAAGCTATATATGATTGTATTGAGTGGTTTTGGGGAAGATTTTTATACTAATTATTTTATAATTGATTAATTGGTAGGAATTAATTATTGAGGGTGGGTTTTGTTATATAATGTTGAGTTTGGAAGCTTGGCATTATTCTGATGAAGTTACAGACGAAAACGTACTGTATATTAGTGTTTCAGCGTTAGAGTTACCAAGTGTTTGCTGTGTCTAAAATAAAATTCTGTTCGGGTAAACGGCTATCCAGGTGCTTATTTTTGGTTTTATGTTTATTGGCACATTTTCCTCTTTTTGAACTTTATTAATAAAAATCTTCAAGCATATTGATTTCTCTACCATTTAAGAAGTCATGTCAAGAGTATATCACTGAACCAGGTCAATCCTACCTGATATGGAATGCAGGAAAACAGGCTGACCACATCAACAGTGACCAAATAAGTCATCAGTATAAATTTCTTGTTGGATTTGCCCCAGGAAATCCCAGGAGTCCTTAAGAGCATATGAATGATTATCACAATTTGTTTTAACATACTGTCTACAAACAATGCCAGTGGATGTGTTTTGGAACCCGTTGCTGCAACTATAGGACCTAACGGTGGATCACTAATGTTTTTATGAACTTTGGGTATATCAAATATACTAAGTATAGCTGGAAATTCTACCTACAAAAAATTGTAGAGTTTAGGCCCCAGAGTGCCTTGATCAAGCAAATCCTCAAATTCCCATCAATTTTGTAGAAAGCTATATTAATTTCATTCTCAAACGAGCTGGTGTACTGGGAGTTGTTATTTAACAATTTATGCATCTTATACTAATAATCAATGGCATTCATAATAACAATATCACCTCCTTTGTCTGGTTTCATAACCCTAACAAATGTATTGTTAACCAACTCATTCAAAAGTTGCTTTTCCCCTAGAGACAAGTTGTAATGAACATATTTTCTTGGCTGTGCAAGTGTTTAATGGATGTCATTTTCACAAAACTTTTCAAAGATTTTCCAAATAGGGTTTAAAGGGGGATTAATAGTGCTAGGTCAAACAAATTCAGCAGGTACCCTACCCAGGCTTGGGTTGTCAGTAAATAAATGTTTCAAGTTCAGTTTGTATAGAGACATTTTAAAATCCAAAATAGTATTAGCAACATCAAGTCTCTTTCTTAGGTACAAAAGTAAAACCTCTACAAAATAGCTAAAAAAAAATACTGTTAATCTCAAGGTTAACTGTAGCTGAAAATCTTAAAATCGTGCCTCTCAAAAGTGATAGTGTCATTGTTCTTACAGCCAGAAGAACAAATGCCAAATAATCCATTGAACTGGTGTTCCCAGTCAAATCACTGTCAAATGTAACATCAATGAGTCCTACACCCTCAGGACGTTCAGAGAATTCTGGTACCTTGGGGGGACAATGTACTAGTTTATGGTTCCCCTCCTGGGGTATCTTTTTCACCCCTTGTGCCATTTTGCCCTTGTGTTTGGCTGGGTCTCCCTTGGTTGGTTCATAGACTGCCAATGGTGTGCTAACTATGCTGACCTGCACAGAGGGGGAAATTGCTGATGTCTTAAAAAATCCTCATCCTCATCACTCTCTACATAATGTTGTAACGAAAATTTAGCATGTGTGTGATTGGAGACTGTGGAAAGCAAGTTAGTCTGAGTCCATTTGGGGGGGGGGATAAGCACACCTGTTAGTAGTCAGACTTGTCCCTAGTAAGATATTTTTGCTTCCCTAATTTACTTTTTACTAACAGCTCATCAATACTTTTAAAAACATTAAAACAGTTGTCCCGTTTGATGTCAAGTAACAAATCACGCTTAAGGGAAGATTCAACAGAACTGATTTTATCAAGCAAGACCTGCATTTGTTTTTTATTGCTACGTATTCTAATTCTCATTACAGCACAACCAGAGTCATCAAATAAATTAACTAGCTCTTTATAAAGTTCCCCATCCTCAGTAAGTCCATTGGGCAACTTCCATAACCTAAGTCTTCTAGATACTCTCCTAAAGGAAATGCACTCATTTAGATACACATTGTCTAGCTGCAATAGTTTACATATAGTAAGCTTTTTCACAAAACTAGACAACTGGAAATCAGACACACTGTGTGGTGAAGAAACATCCATAGGGCTACTACGATGAAAAGAAACATTTTGTAACTATGTCCCAAAATCAAAGTTCCTATCTTTAGAGTTGAGTAATCCATTTTGAACATTGTTAATGGAATTGCTTGAAAGTTGTGCCTCCCTTACATTGCAAGAAGGTAAAACATGGGCCATTCTTTCCACTTCCATTAATCTCCTGGCATCATCCACTCACATCAAAGGTGGCAAGCCAACCCAATTCACCTTGTTACCCTTCAGTCTATTTCAAACTGATCTATCAGGCTCATCTCCCACATAGCTGAAAATACCTCACTGGTGGTGGGTTCAGGCATTTCCAACAGAAAACATGCCTGGATGTGCTTGTATGACTTCAAGGAACTCTTCAAATCTTCCTTCATCAATGCTCATTTTGACGGAAGTTCCCTATTTGACCCCAAATTTAAAGACACACTCTCTAGGTGTGAACCGGAAGGAAAAATACTGTCTGTTGTGGGTGTACATTTTTCGACCCCCTCAACGGACCTTTTCTAGGAACCAATGAAGTGGATGGAAAATGTGGTTCAAAAAAATCCCGGGTCCCTTCCAAGATACCAGTGGAGACAGTTCCCCAGTGGCAAGGGGTGGACTTTAATGGAAGACACTATCCCCTCAGCAGAGGTGGTCTGCATAACAAGGGATCTAGAGATACTTTCTCTGACAGATCCTGTCAGCGCTCTTGAAAGGAGGCCTGACTGTTCATCTGTTGGTGAAGTCAGGGCTTATCTCTCCCTGCACCAGACAGTCTGGCTAGAAATTACAAAAGATTCATGGGTGTGGAGGATAATATCCAGAGGTTATACAAAACCATTTTCCCATCCACCCCCGATAGTATCAAACAAAATCCTCGATGTTCCACTCAGTCAAAGGGAAGCAGCAGCAGCGCTAGAAATAAACAAGCGGCTAGAAAAAAGAGTCATCCAAGAGGTCCTCCCAAACCAGAAAGAGCCAGGAACTTATTCAAGATTAATTTTAGTGGCAAAGAAAATAGGGGACTGGAGACCAATCTTGGATCTCAGCAAACTAAATTGATTAGTTCAGTACATAAAGTTTCGGATGGTCAAGGTTCAGTTCATTCTGCCTCTTCTGTACAAGAACGACTGGATGTGCTCAACAGAGCTTCAGGATGTATACTATCATATAAAAATGAACAGATGACCTGGGAGATATTTATACTTCTGGATGGCAGCACTGCCCTTTGCTCTCGCCACAGCCCCCAGGGTGTTTACCAAGTGCATGGCAGTAGTTGTAGCTCACTTGAGACTGCAGGGATTTTGGGTGTTTCCATATCTGGATGACTGGTTAATAACTGCTCCAACCAGGCATCAACTAATTCAGGCTTGGGTCTACTTAATTCAGTTATGCTATCTGGGGATCTCTGTCAATTACCACAAATCTCAACTCAAACCTACTCAGATATTGGAAATCATCTGATATTTTTAATGCAGTCACTCAAATATCTTCTCTCCCTCTGTCCTGGGTTCAAACAATTCAGTTCCAGGTCAAAAAGATCATTTAAAGTTATCTTTCAGCTCTTCTAATTCTCCAAGCATTGGGATCCATGTGAATGACAATCACTCTAGTACCGCTGGCAAGGTACCATATGAAAATTCTTCACTGGATACTTCATGGTCCATTCTCCTTCAACCATTATCCAGTCAAGTCAAAATAACACAAGCTTGCAAAAAATTACCTTCTCCGGTGGATCCATTTCAAGTAAATACATTACATGTTCATTCTCAACCCAAGGCCACACTGACCACAGATGCTTCTCAGATCAGGTGGGGGGGCACTTCTTGGCAAGGATGGTGCAAGGCACACAGTCCTTCAAAGATGCCAATACACATATCAATGTCCTGGAAATGAGAGCTGTCCTCCTAGTATTGGACGCCTTCTAAGACACTCTCCCAACTGGGACCGCCGTGATTCAAACAGACAATATGTCAATAGCCTGGTATATCAACCAGATATTACCCTCTGTTGAGAAGCTGAGAGTATAGCAATGGGTGATCTCATCCAATCACTTTCTGATAGCAACATACATCCTGAGAAAATCCAGTGTAATTGCAGACAACTTAAACAGGTCTATTTTAATGCCTCACGAGTGGTTTCAAAACATGTAGGTGGTGGAGAGGATTTTCCATTGACGGGGCCAGCCATGTTGTGATCTCTTTGCATCTCATTCCAACAATAAGTGCAGCAGGTATTTTGCCCTGATGCCCTCAGTGGGGGAGTCCCAGAGAGATGCTCTACTTCACACTTGGCACTCCATTCTCCTTTATACTTACCTCCCAATACCCCTCATTCTCAAATTTCTCCAGAAAGCATCTCATTTGAAGAGCACAGTTATCCTCATTGCCCCTTACTGGCCTCGTCACATCTGATTTATCTTCATTTGGCCTCATCTTCTACATCTGCCCTGGAATTTGGATTCATCTCCAGGCCTACTGCCTCACCCGACAGATATGATTAAGCTGGACATTTCAGGTCTCAAGTTGATGGCATGGTTTCTCCAATTCAATTAATCGCTAGACAATCCAGGCTCTCATCACCTGTCTGTCACATCCTTTTATTATCCCACAAAGCTTCCACTAGAAAACTTTACAAAAGTAAATGGAAAATATTTGTTTTTTGGACACAAAAATAATTTACATGCATTTTCAGATCCAATTTATACAGTTCTTGAGTTTTTAGCTACAATTTTCAGTGACGGGGATAACTCCTTAACCGTAAGAGTACAATTAGCAACCATTTCTAATTTTCATATAGGAGTAAATAATTAATCTTTAGCATCTTCCAAACTTTGCAAAGCCTTTCTCAGAGTGACATATCTACTTCGACATCTGTTAAAGGAACCTGCTGCTCCTTCAGATTTAAATATTATGTTACAGACTTTAACCCAACCCCTTTTGAACTATCAGCTAAGTGTGAACTAAACATTTTGACCTGGAAAACTATCTTCCTGGTTGCTATTAATTCTGCCACAATGGTATCAGAATTACAGGCTCTGCATCTAAACCTCCTTATTTGATTTTTTACAAGGATACAGCATATTTACAGACAAATCCTTCTTTTCTACCTAAGGTGGTGTCAGAGTCCAATATTAATCAGGTTATCAACCTTCCAGTCTTCTTTCCAAATTTCTCAAATAAAGGAGAATGCATGTTACACCTATTGGATGTCAACAGATAGTTACATTTCTGTCTTCACAGAACCAAAAATTTGAGGAAATCCAAAAAAACTATTTGTTTCCTTTTCGGAATCAAAATTAGGCAACCCATTTTCTAAAGTGACTTTAGCCAAATGGTTGACTGATTGTATTACCTTTGCTCACAAAAAAGCAGGTTTGTCTTTACCAAAACCACCAAAAGACCATTCCACAAGGTGTATAGTGACTTCCTCAGCCATTTTGTCAAGAACTTTCTTGGAAGATATTTGTGCAGCTGCAACTTGGGCTAACTCTCACACCTTTATTGTTCATTACAAACTGGATCTGATCTCTAGCAGAAGAGCTGCCTTTGGCTCAGCTGTGCTCCAGAAAATCCTTCCTTAGAGTCCTCCTGGAGTAAGGTAGCTGGGGACTCTGTACCAACAGTTGAGGAATGAATGAAAATTACAACACAGAATAAAAAAGTCACGTACTCACCATAACTTACTATCTGTGTTGTCTGTTTTCATTCCTCCTCAAAATCCCCCCTCCCCTTACTTTACCCTTGGAAAGATCAAAGGATGCTGCATGAACCACTGCTCCTTTGCTTTTTTTTTTTTTTAAACAAAAAACATCTTTATTAAAGTATCACTTATGACATAGGCAATTATACATTTATAAAAATGAAAACAAACCATACTGACACAATCCTAGCTGCAAACATTTTTCATCACAATGCTGATATAATCCCAACTGTAAGCATTACACATCACTTATAATCTACCCAATGTGTCAGTCAAACATTACATAATTAATTCAAATCCTGCCTTCTTTTAAACCTCATTCCTCCCCTGTACATATTGTTCCCATAATTCATATTTTTTCGTATGTAATTTGCTCCTACCCATTTCTAAAGATCCAGATTCCGGCTGTTTTATCTATGTTACTAGTGGCATTGACAAAAGGGCAGGAGTCAGAGCTGGACATGGCAGAATTAAAGATGTTAAGATTTGTACTGGGTGTGACGAGGGTGGACAGGATTAGGAATCAGTATATTAGAGGGTCAACTAAGGTTGAACGGTTTGGACACAAAGCCAGAGAGGTGAGATTGCATTGGTTTGGACATGTGCTGAGGAGGGATCCTGGGTATATTGGGAAAAGGATGCTAAGGATGGAGCTGCCAGGTAAGAGGAAAAGAGGAAGGCCTAAGATAAGGTTTATGGATGTGGTGAGAGAGGACATGCAGGTGGTTGACATGACAGAGCAAGATGCAGAGGACAGGAAGAAATGGAAACAGATGATCTGCTGTGGTGACCCCTAACAGGAACAGCCAAAAGAGAAGAAGACTATATTCACTACTACTGGTACAGTTGGCTTAGACTTTGATTTCCATTTTCTAGTAAATATTTTTTTTTGGCAGCCACCATAATTAGACTCAGCAAGGTCTTACTATGTCTAGGCAATTCCGATTTTGTATCATAGATCAAAAAAAATCATTGCCCTAGATACCCCACTTTCCTCACCTAGTATCTCAGATAGAGTTGTCTGCAGGGAATCTTTAAAGTCTGCCAGCTCATTATACTCCCAGAAAATATGTTTCCAATTACCTCTTTATTCCCTATCAGACCTCCAACATTTGCTGTCTACCTGAGGAAAATTCTCTGGAGTCTACTTGGGTTATAAAAATATCTATGTAAACATTTCCAAGCATAATTCTAAATCTTCTCGATTTTAATTGTATATTTGGGAGACAAACATACATCCCCTATTGTTTTTTTATAAGTTGCTTATCCATCTCTTCCCAATCATTTCTAACCTCCTTTGATTGATTCTTATGGTTATTATGTAATATTTTATATGTTTTACTAATTATCCCTTTTTTTAATAGTAGCTTCTGTTCTAGATTCTATTAAAAATATGCCAGTGCTGGTCTTTCATTTAGGATCCCCCTATTTATTTCTCTTTGCCTATACCCTGAAATCACTCCTCAATGGGGAAGGCAATCTCTAACCTGTAGTCCAAATAAATTCTTGGCATGTTCCCATTCTATTACCTTTCCCTTTCTAGTAAAAAGACTCCATGGCTTCAAAAGCAGTCTGTTCAATTCAGTACAGCCTATCACCACAGTAAATAGCTAAAACAGCCAGAATATACACCAAAACTCACAATTACAGAGTTTTGGTGTATATTCTGGCTGTTTTAGCTATTTACTGTGGTTGTAGGCTGTGCTGAGTTGAACAGACTGCACAGTGCAATAAATATTCAGGCTTTCTTGTGCAGGGATAAACAAAACCAAAGTACCGCCACAGGTGGGCAATTGGGCCTCCTTTCAGGAGTGCTGATAAGACCTATCAGAGAGAGAATCTCTTGACCCCTGGTTCAGTGAGTCTACTCTGCTGTGTGAGTGGCGTTTTCCAGTTTTCCATTGGAATTCCTTCCTCTGCCTTGGGGAGTACTTTCTCCATGTGTGTCATGGAAATGACCCTGGAACATCCTAAACCACATCTTTCAACCACCTCACTGATTCTGGGAAAAGGTTCTTTGAGTCAAAAAATGTACACCAACAGACAAAGAAGGTAATAAAGAAATACCATTAAGTGTTAAGATAAGATAAGGTAAAGAAAGGATTAAAACTACGAAAAAACAAAGGAGCAATAACAATGAAAAAGGTACTTGTTGTTTTGAAACAAGCTGTGCTTGAGAGCTGTAGCGACCATATCTGTTCCTGACAATGGCAAACGAGATCTGGAGAGTGAGGAAAATGACTGCATTATGGGTAAGGGAGGAGCTCAAGCATTTGTGGTTTCCATGAGCTGTAGAACAGCGGCCGAGTCAGATCTGAGGATTGGATATAAACCCATAGGTTGAGGAATGAATGAAAATTGACAATAACAAATCCCTTATTTTCTGATTGGCATTCTGCAGTTGATCCTCATTTTGTTCTGTGAGATTCCCCCTATTCTGGAAAACTTTAACATTTGTCAGTCCCTCCAAATAATTCTTGTTACTTCTTAACTACATCTCCTTTTCTTTTACTTCCACCCTATTTTTAAACTCTACTTTAATTTTATCCCACTCCCTAGATATATTTTCAACACACAAAACTAAGTACATCTTCAAATACAGAAGTTGCACCCTCCTAACAGGAACCAATGTTCCAAAGTGACAGCTACACTCATAGACTTGAGTTAACCCAAAATAAAGGTTATTCATGCTAAGATGCATAGTGCAGCATGTACTTCAACTAAGTGCTGTCTGGTTTTGTTTTATCTTTATAGCTCTCCCAGCTGAGTAAATACTTGAATGCATTCAGAGAACATTATCTCCTAGCCATTTCTCTTTATCAGATGGTCTCCTGGAGGCACGAGAAAGAGATATATAATTGCTACTAAGCATACATTTACTTGCTAGAAAAAACCCTTATAATATTCAATATTCTTTTTCATTTACTTGTTTTCTCTTAAAGCTTGTTACTAGATCAAGCTAAGGGCCTTAATCCAGTCATTCCCTTATGCAAGAATGAGAAAAAGCAAACTAGTCATGTTTTTTAATCAGACTTTTTTGACATTGCAATGCCTACATTTCTTAAAACTGAACAAGGAGCATTTCTTAAAACTGAACAAGGAGAAACAGAAAAGATAGAAAGAAAAATAAAAACACATGAGCATCTGTTTACACTTAAAAATAATTGAAAAAAAACTTTATTTTATAGCATGCAAAGAAAATCATGCACCATAAGGATAGTACCCTTAAGAAAAAAATTGTTTTACTTACAGTGTACTTTCTCCCTCCTCTTCCTCTCTTCTAAGTATTTTTTTGAACATTAATGACATGAAGTAGGGTATATGCTTTAGAGTCCCCCACAAGTTTAACAAAGTCTAAGCTTGGGATTCAATAAACTCAAACTTCCATGCAGGAACAGTGTAGCCATTTCTGCACAGAATATCGCCGCAGAGCGATCCAGCAAACAGCTAATCTGACGTGCACAAGCATGCCTTACACTGTTCCTGCATGGACACGACTGCAGAATGCTAATTACCTCATTTGCGAAAACCATGGAAATGAGGTGAATTAGTGATTCAGCAAGCAGGCAGGTATCCGTGCAAGAACAGTGTTATTTGCAGAAATATATTTGGTTACTAACCAAATACAATTCTGCAAATAACAAAACGGAGGCATGACAGCTCCCAAAAAAGCATGTATTATAGTGTTTAGGCATGCCAATGGTCAAATATATGGCCATTGGCATGGAAAACCACTTCATTTTTATAAAAATCAAAGTTATTTTGTTGGGGCCGATCTCGGCCATATGCCGAAAAGAAAAAGAAAATGTGAAAACTCAATTTTAGGGTAAATCTGCATTTTGCCATTACAGTCTATGACACGCAGAATCAAAACAATACCAGGGAACACTGGCTGTCAAGGGGAAAGGCTCTGTGTTAGTACAGTAACTACGGACTAAGGCAGTGGGGTATGCAAATGAGGGGAAATTTACTGAATTACAAAAATCTTCTAAGTCCCAAACTGCACCTAACTGTGTAGGTGCTATAGCACGCTAGTGTAACTAAGCGGAGCAACAGACATGAAAAGGGGGTGTGTCAGGCATGCTGTAAGCACATTGGAGATCTATGGTGCAAAGATAAGCTTAGCTAAGCACAGCTAAGCAAGGGTGTGTGTCTGAGGCTGTATCGACTTATTCCATGAAACGAGGAGCATGTTCGTGCCCAGGGCAGGGCCATTTCTTCGTGTTTACATTAGCTAAATGGGTTTGCATGGTGCACACCCAGTCTAAAACAAAAAAATCCCCCCCCCTCATAAATAGCAGGACTGTTTACATTTGGGCACTGGGTTTGCGCGGCATGCCTCAGGGTTTAAAAGGAGAGGAAATGGGAAGGGAAAAAAAGGAAAAAGGGAAATAGCAAAATAAAAGCAATCAAGAATAAATTACATACCCAGCAGGTGAAATGCATCATAGTCAGCCAATCACACATGCAGCATCTGCAACACAACAGTATAAACTATGGAAAAACCTTACAGTCTGTTTTTTTCCACAAACTCTGCACCATTGGTGTACACATGCAGGGGAATTTTAACTGGAAATATGTTAGGGGCTGCCATTGCTTTGATCCATCAGTATGTGCTAGAGGCTGAGGGAGGACAGGAGGACAACGCCGACAACTGCCACAGATTGAGGAGGAGAAGAAGAGTGTTCAGACCATGGTAACTTACCAGGGGCTACATGATCTAGAAATACTAGAGCACTACAGGGTGGAGAGAGACTTACTTCAGCAAATCAATGAGCTGTGACGGCCACAACTCAGACCTAGAGCCAATAGAGGGGAACCCATCCCAGTAGATACCAAGGTATGTGTAGCCTTAAGAATTCTAGCTACAGGTACTTTCCAAAGACCTACTGGGGACATCATGGGGGTCTCACAGATATCTGCATCCAGGGTACTCCACCAATTCCTGGATGCCATGCTACCACATGCCAGTGTGCACATTTCCTTCCCCAACACCCGTGAGGAGAGGACCAGCAATATGTGTCACTTCCACCATGTAGCAGAACACCTGGAGATAATGGGTGCCATAGACTGCACTCACATCCAAATCAAAGCACCACCCGGTGAACAGGGTAGGGTCTACATAAACCACAAGGGCTTCCCCTCCATCAACTGCCAGGTCATGTGCAATGCCCAGAGCATTATCATGAATGTGTGTGCTGGCACAACTCCCACATCTGGCATTAATCACAGCTGTACCAGACATTTGCCAGTGGGGGCATCCCGTATGGCCATCTGGTGGGGGATGTTGGTTATGCACTGGAGCTGTGGATGATGACAACCATCAGAAATGCACACACACCCACACAAGAATGCCATAATGAGGCACACACACAAAGCAGGATCATTATAGCGCATGTGCTTGGGATACTTGCATCATGGTTCTTCCATCTTTAAAAATCTGGTGGAGCCTTGCAGTTCTCTCCAGCCACATGTGCACACATGTTCATAGTATGTGCCATGCTACACAATATGATCCTGTGGAAACAGCTGCAAAAGGAACAGCACGGGAAAGGGACACACAGCCCACCACCAAATATCAGCACAGTCTATGCAAATGTACACAGTTGACAGGTGTTCCCCGTATATACCCACACAAATGCAGTAACGTATATTTGCAGGGAAATAGCAGCATAGCACACATATTGGCAGGGCTGTACCAATACACCGAAAGCATGTTGCCTGTCCACAATATCCAGGGGTCAATGACCTATGTGTATGTGTGGTTAATACTGTCTGGATCTGGCTAGCACGTTCTCCTGGCAGTTGTTTTGTAGTGCCCTAGGTACAGTGCTGTCTTTGACAAGGCCATGTGCAGATAACTGCAGTGCCAACTGTTATGCATGTCAGTGACACCCACTGCTCTGCCACTGACATACCTGGAAGTCACAGTGCTATGTGGAATATTGTACAAAGTAGTGACATCTTGAAGGATGTGTAGCTGAGGTGCCAAGGCTTTTGTGAATATACGTGCTTTTTGATACTGTTGTCAGTAGTTATTCTCAATAATCCTTTATCAGTCCTGTTGATGTCATACCCCTTATCAGCACCTTTGGGCAGTTGTCAGCCCAGTAATCTCCATAGTATGTGTGATAACTGTGTAACACTATACTACAAATCACAAGCTAGGCAGTGGTTCTAATCTCAGATCCAGCAAATGAGTGTGTGTGTATGTTTGTAAGAAGAAGTATTTTAATAAGTCTCCCACCCACTGCCCTATTTTATCACTCCTGATGATGTCATTCCCCTTATCAGCACCTTTGGCCAGTTGTCAGCCCAGTAAGCTTTGTAGCGTGTGCGATAACTGTGTAACACTATAGTACAAATAACTAGATAGGCAGGGGTTCTACTCTCAGAGCTGTCAAATGTATGTGTGGGTGTATAAGTGTGTGTGTGTAAGTCTGTATGTTTGCAGGAAAAAGTATTTTGATTAAGTCTCCCATCCACTGCCCTATTTTATCAGTCATGCTGATGTCATTCCCCTTATCAGCACCTTTGGCCAGTTCTCATCCCGGTAAGCACTGTAGTGCATGCGATAACTGTATAACACAACAGTACAAATCACTAGTTAGGCAGGGATTCTAATGTCAGATCTAGTAAATATGTGTGTTGGTGTATAAGTGTATGTGTATGTTTGTAAGAAAAAGTATTTTGATAAGTCTACACCCACTGCCCTACTTTATCAGTCATGCTGATGTCATTCCCCTTATAGGTTCATAGGTGTGTACTAGGTTAATGGACCTGGAGCCTTTACAAGCCTAGCCCTTAGAAGTGCCCTGCCATTGTGCCACCTGACATTATTTCCCAGTGCCTCTATCAAGTAGAGCCACTGGAGTGATCCCTGGGGTGAACTTTCTATTACCCATCTACTCATCAAGATTCCTCTGGAACAGGGTCAGCTAGGTGTCTGCTTGACATGTATGGGAAGTCTATTTCAGGGCCTGTTCAGTTTCTGAGTGAGGAACCTGTCCCTCCAGCATGTTTTGTTGATTGTGGTGATGAGGCTGAGTGTGTGGTGCGGAGGGATTGGGATGTCTTTAGATGTAGCATTTCTAAAAGAGCTGGGTCAGACATGGTTTTGTAAGTCAAGAAGAGATTGCCTCTAAGTAGGTGATATGAGACAAAGAATAGATGGAGTCTTTTGAGTCTGTCTTTGTAGGACATCTGGTTAATGCCTAGAATCCTCTTTGTGAGGTACTTCTGTGGCCTCTCCAGCTGTTGCAGGTGTCTAGTGAAGTAAATGCCACATGGGCCATTATACTTGATGACTGGACTAATGAGGGAAGAGTAGACAGAGGTGATGACCTCTTTCTTCCTAGATGCAAAACCCTTGGTAATGAGATGTACACATAGAAGAACTTCCTGACCACAGTGGCAATGTGGTGGTTGAAGGAGAGGTTGCTGTCAACCCGTGTCCCCAGATCTCTTATAACGCCTACAGTGTTCAGTGTGCTTCCATTGATGTGGCACTTAGTGGGAACTGAGTTTTTACCAAAGGGGATGATGATGTATTTTGTGGTGTTAAGCTGCAGGCCATGGTTTCCTCACCAGTCATTTGTCTCAGTGAGGCCTTTCTGTAGGATGTCTGCATCACTTGTGGAGTTAATGATGGCTCCCAGCTTGCAGTCATTTGTGAACTTGATCAGCCAGAGTTCCTTTGTGTTGGCCTGAACTCCTGAGAATTAGATGCTGAATAGGACAGTACCCGGGAGTGATTCCTGTGGGACTTCACTAATGACTGGTTGGCAGTCTGACTTGAAGTTCACTACTTTCACACTGCAATGATTTAAAGCATAAGAAACCTAGCACACTCATGCCACCTAGTAACATGACTATAGATGTTTTTTCACAGTTATCTGAGACTGAACTGTTCAATAAATTGAATGGTGGTAGAAAAAGTTATTTCTTCAATATGAGTAAGCAGGAAAATGAGGCTTTGAAAATGTTATAAATGGATATGGACATTATCATAAAGCCTGCGGATAAATGAGGTCCGATAGTAATTATGGACAGGGACTACTATAAGACCATGTATTTGAAATGTTAAATGGTAGTAAAATATATAAATTGATTAGTCCATTTGAACTTAGGAAACTGATAGCAAATGTTGAGAATATTTTGTATGACATGTTATTAGATCACACAATAGACTCTGACTTGCATAACTACTTTAAAATTGTGAAACATTTAACACCAGTCATAAATGGGCTAACCAATGTCCATAAGCCATTTTGCAACCCACCTAGTGATATAGGTGTTGATGCCTAATTTTGTAAGTTCATCAATAATTCCTGACTGAGGAATGTGGGTGGGAGGGTGGCGTAATGGTTAAAGGTGCTTACCTTAGAAACACAAGGTGCAGGGTTTAATTCTCACAGGGGGTAGCTGGCTAGGCTCAAAATGGTCCATGAGGGCAGTTAGCCTAGTAATAATCTATGACTCTATGACTCTATGAATGGTATCAAAAGCCTTGGCCAAAGCAATGTAGGCTGTATGCAAGTGCCTTACCATCATACACAACCCTGGTGACTGACTCAAAGAAGTCAACCAGGTTGAGCAGGTATGATCTTTCTTTCACAAAGCCAAACTGTGTGGGGTCCAGAGTTAGGAGATTACTTATCTTTGTCAATCAGGTCCTTAATGATGCACTCCATAGCTGTATATATCAGACTCATCAGGCGATAATTCCCAGGGGCTGTAGTCACTACCCCTTTATGGAGAGGGATGACTGTAGCAGTGCGCCATTTGGGAGGGACAAAGCCTGGGGTGAGGCTGTGACTGAACAAGGCACATAGATGTGGTGCCAGGTATCTTTGTAAATCATGTAGAACACAGCCAGGGATATTTTTGGATCCCATGGAAGCTGTATTCTTGCCCGTGGACAATGCAGGTTTAACCTGGGCTGCAGTAATCCTAGATGCCTGGCATTCTTCTGGCATTCTAATTGTTCCCTTAGAGGGGGAAAGAGGGGTAAAGCTGCCACTGAATGTGTTGGCAAGAATGCTGGCAATATCTGTTGGCTCAGTATAGGAGGTAGCATTGTGCAGTAACTCAGAGCACTTCTGGGTATTGCCGTGGAGGTTCTTGATATAACTATCAAAGGCTTTGTGATTGTTGTCAGGGTCTGCTGCAATTCTGCCATCATAGCTGATTTTAGATAATTTCATGAGGGCTCTCAAGTTGTTGTTTAGGCTAATAAGGGAGTTTTTCCACTCCTGGGACTCCACCTTTTTCTGCAACAGTTTCTTCCTTCTGTTGTACAGGTTATTAATGGCAGGGGAACACCAGATTGGCTTCCAGTGTTTGGAGGAGAGTGTCTTGGTTCTGTTGGGTATGGCTAGTTCCATGCATTTATGCAGATGTTTGTATTTGTGCATGATTCGACAGTCATGCAGCCATTTTCCATTGGCATGGGTGCAGTGAAGTTAGCCACCTCTGTTTTTAGGAGTCCAAAGTCAGCTTTGGAGAAGTTTTTCAAGGTGATTACCTTTGTGGGGGGGTGCGGGTGAGATGTGGATTTCCATGGTGATTACTTTATGGTTGGATCTGACCAGGTAGGGATTGACTACTGTTGTCAAGCAACGGTCCCATATATTAGTAATCAACACAGGTCAATTATGTTGCTTCTTCTACTGGGGGGGGTCAGAATGAGCTGGTCCAGGGCATTGGAACTGATGAATTCCAGGAAGCGTTGGGCCAGTGTATTGGTGCTTGAGTACTTTTCCCAGTTGATGGAGGGGTAGTTGAAGTCTCCTAGTATGAGAGTGTTGGGTAGGACCTTGATAGATTCCAGGGTATTGAGGAATGTGGATTGAGTGTTTAGGGCCTTGATGGGGACCTATATCAGGCTATGACCTGGATTGCACTATTACCCAATGTCAGTTGTACCTGAAGTATCTCAGATGTGTTATGCTGGAATACTAGTCTGGAGGTGTGCATATCCTTTATGTATATGGAGACACCACTGTCTTTGGAGCGGTGGTCCATGTTTTGGGGCTCACAGGTGTGGAATGAGTTACAGCCTGGAAGTGCAGGGGTGCTGCCTGCTGCTGTAAACCAGGTCTACTTTACAGCATAAATGTCAATGCTCTCCATTTTGAGGAGTGCTTGGCGTGACTGCATATTGAGATTTAGATGTCTAGTGTTGAGCAGCATGACCCTCAGATTGCATATATTTATAGCTGTTACAATGGTAATTTGATTTGGAACACCACCTAAAAAGGCACTATAGGGGTGGCAAGAGACATAGCCAGTACCTGGAAACCCAGCGGTGACAGATGCAGGCCATCTCTGGCAAGGCATTGCAGTCTGTCAATCATGTCATCCCACGTAGACAGATACTGGATCCTCCGAGAATGACACCAGACACTTAAGCCAATTGTTGAAGTCAATCATTTGTTGTTTGTACTGCTGTATCATTCTGGGTGACAGTAGTATACTGTTCAGGGCTACTGTCATACCTGCCTGACATAATCTGAGAGCTCCACCATGTCTCTTTTCATGTAGTCCAGGGAGGTGCGTCTCAGGTCATTCACACCCACATGGACAATGACAGAGTCATACTTGTAATTGTTGTGGAGTGACCTGACTGGGTGTGCTATGTGTTGGATTCTGGCACCTGATAGCTGACTGTTACCTTCTCCATGTTCAACCTAGTGAGTGGGGCATCTGTATGCCTCACTATTGAGTCACATGTGATTACTGTATTGGGCAAGGTCGTTAGCTTTAGGGGCTTAGGTTGAGGGGCACACTGTGTAGGTGAGATATGTGTCCTAAGGTTTGTGCTGTGTTGTGGTGGTCAAGTGGGTGTCTGTCTTGGTGGTCTCTGCTGTTTGAGTAAATGTCTACGGAGTGCCTCTGTAAAGATGGGTGTGTGGTTTTTGCTTGTATGTTAGAACTGTGATTGTGGGGTGTTCTGGAAGGGTATGTGTTCCATATGGTGTGGTGCAGGTGTTGACCCTTCTCCTCTTGACCAGTTAGTCCAGTATTCGCTGTAGAGTGCATATCTTCCAATTTGGTGATATAGAGATATCTCCCAAGTCTGAGTGTTCGGAGTTTAGAGAAGAGGGTTATCTGTGTACATGAGGCAGTTGCAACAGTGCCTCAGAATGCCCACGTGCACCAGGTTAATGGCTGAAAGCACAAAGAACTGCACTTTAATCATGCCAGGAGGGGTGGTCATAACTACTAAGTACTGGAGCTAATTCCATGAGGAATGACTACTGCTGATGGCTCTCAGGTGTGCTAGAATAACTGATACAAAAACCTGTTGAAATGCAAAGCTATTATGCTATCTGAAGTGCAACAGAGAAATAACTAGCAAGATCTAAGGGAAAAACTGAAGGCAGACTTTCTGGCACCTGTAATAGCTTACCTCAGCTGTGCAGTTATCAGCACCTTAGGCCAGTTGTCAGTCCAGTAAGCTCTATAGTGCATGCAGTAACTGTGTAATGCTATAGTACAAATAAAAAGATAGGCAGGGGTTCTAATCTCAATACTGACAAGTAAGTTTGTCTGTGTGTGTTTCGGAGAGAATCATATAGTGTGTGGGTTATACCATTTTGAGTTATGTACCACCCTGTATATTTCCCATCACCCTACTTTACTAGGCCTGCTGATGTCATTCACTTAGAAGTACCCTGGGGCTACGTGAAATCATATAAGCTCTGTGGCACATCTGATAACTGCATAACAATATAGTAGAAATAACTAGAAATGTTGGGGTTCTAATCTCAATACTGGCAACTGTTTGGGTGACAATCATATACTGTGTGGGTTATATCATTTTGAGTTGAGTACCACCATGTACACTTCCCATCACCATACTTTACTAGGTCCTGCTGATGTCATTCACCTTAGAAGTATCTTGGGATTAGGTGAAATCATATAAGCTCTGTGGTGCATCTGATAACTGCGTAACACTCTAGTAGAAATAACTAGATAGGTAGGGGTTCTAATCTCAATACTGGCAACTGTGCATGTGTTTGGGTGAGGATCGTGTCTTGTTTGGCTTATACCATTTTGATGTGTGTACCATCTACGCCTGTTTACCACCTCCTGATGGCATTACTTTATATAGTGTAACAGCATCTGCCTCACATGCAGCATGTTAAACCACTGTACAGGCCATACCAGTTCTCTATACAGATGTCTATGGAATATCCAGATGTTTGCAACCTATATGTGATCTGTATCTCTTAACAATGCCCATGTATGTGCTATTGTTGCCAAATCAGCCACAGTGAGTGTAGTGACACACATGCCAGCATCAGGTATCATACCTGATTGAAACATCATGCTGATAGAATGTCTGCTACCCTATCACTTGTCCAGGATTGTAGGAGCAATACATGACTCCAGATGCTATTTCTGGTGGGTGCTTTCTACAGTTTATGTTAAAAAAGCATGCTTTCTACAGTTTATGTTAAAAAAGCGTGCCTTCTACAGTATATATTGAAACGTGTGCTTCCTATAGTGTATGCTTAACATTAGGTTACAGGAATAGTGTGCTCTGCATATGTTAAACTAGAAAAGTGTGCTCATTACACCTAGCTCCATACACTAACTTTAGGAAACTCGTTTTCTGGTTTAGCCATGCTCCGCTCGCCCACGCTTCACGAGGGCTAGCTTCACGCCCCACCCTGCCCCCATATACCACGCACCCCCAGTGATGCTAAATTTATAGTGCCATCACCACTCCCCTCTAACCAATCAACAACCTGTGAATCTATAAAACTGCCAACTCCTGGGACTATGATATATCTTCCATTAACCACAATATCAATATTAGCCTACTCCCAACTATTCTCTGCCTAAAAAGCATTAACCTGTCTTACATATTCTTCACGTAAATATAATACCAGAATTTACCCTAGTAGTCACAATGACTAGACCCAAAATACTCACACTACTATCTATACTACTCCTGCTATTTATTCCTTACCACCTAATCTTCTATGAAAATTTACATTATCCAGAATTCTAATACCAAAATTTCAAACCTCCACCACCCTAGCATTTAATAAATTTGAGCACTTTATAACTTCCCTCTCTCCTAATTCCTTACCCCCCAAATACTACCAACCGACTAAATACAGTTACATTAGCCCCAAACCAAAGGCTACGAAAAACTTATAAACAAATTCCTGAAACTCATAAATGGCTTGAAAATTAACCTTATGAGGGACAGACATCCACCCTAACCCTGGCCTATCCACAGCTGTTGACCCAAGCTCACTGACTAACAATCCAACATGCACTACCCAGATAAATAGGCTCCCAAACTCATTTCTGGCCTGCCATCTTAACATCAGAAGCCTAAATAACAAGATCCATAGCCTCCATGCACTCCTAGCTGTTCACTCCCCTGATATTCTCTGCCTCACTGAAACCTGGTTAAAAACAACAACTAAAGACAATGAAGTAACATCCCCCCAATACAACATTATTAGATTGGACTAGACCTCAAGGAAGGGTGGCAGGGTAGCTGTGCTATACAAGTCCACCCTAACAGTAACTAATGACACCCAACAACTACCCCAGTTTAGCAATGCAGAAATTCTCATCATCAAATTACAAATAAATAAAAGTAAGTGTAGATAAATTGTCTGCATTTAAATACCACCTGGTAAAAATGTCAATATTCTGGAAAGTATTCTACACTGGCTATCTTGCAACTATCCCCAGGAAACCTTAGTCTTAGGTGATTTTAACATTGATTGGAACACCTGTTCCTCTGAATCTCCCTCTACCCATATAAACCTTCATGGGTTTACACAGATCATTTCCACCCCCACTAGATTCAATAAAAACAAAGCCAAAGATAGTATTCTTGATTAGATACTTATCAATGGCCACCCTCAAATGTACAAGCTAGGTATACTACCTGATGATCTAAATGATCACTGCCTTACCTATATTATTAGGCTTAAAGCCAACATTCCCCATCAGCCCATCTATAAAACAATAAGAAACATCAAGAACTTTCACCTCAACAACTTCCAAAAAGAATTCAAAGCGTGTAATTGATCTGTTCTGAAACAACTTCCATTACAAGAGGCAGTGGATTACTTCAACATTAAATTCCTGGCTATCCTTTAATTTACACGTTCCTACCCACACCATCCATGCCAAAACACAAGTTGCTCCATGGCTATCTAAAGATATAGAATCCAAAATTACAAAGAAACAAGGCCTGGGCCATGTGTCATGTTACTAAAGCCCCACTGGAGCAAGTCAGATATCAATAATTAAGGAATGAGACTAAAAAATCTATCATTCTAGACAAAAAAATATCACTCCCTTCTGTAACAGAAATACTAGCAAAAACCTCAAAAGTTCTGGGCTGGAATAAACAGCCTTCTCCACCCAGGTCGTACCGCCACTCCTACCCCATCAGCTGGCCTTTATAAATCTCCTGTAGAAATCGCAAATGCCTTCAATACCTTCTTTACCAAAACTATCCAGTCTCTAGCTACCCATCTCAATTCCACGTGCTCAAACTCCAGCACTGTCACACCTAGCTCTGACCGACTCAATGCTCAACCCTCCTTTAGATTACAACCCATACTTACTACCTTAATCTGGGCCCTACTTAAAAAAAAAGAAGTTATGTACTCACCATAACGTTCCATCTGAGTAGATACTTCATTTGTCTGCAACCTGTGGGTGTCGGATCCAACCTCGGATCTGATCCGGCAGCTTTCCAAGCTCCAAGATTCAAGCTCCTAGCTCCTCCCCTACCCATAATCCCCTACTACCAACCACATTACCTCAGATCATTTTTTTGCCTCACCAACTCGAGACAGAAACCAACTCCGAATGATCAGAAAAATTCCCGATGTTCGGGGGATGGCAGGGGGGGTCGGTTGCAGACAAATGAAGTATCTACTCAGATGGAACGTTATGGTGAGTACATAACTTCTTTATCTGAAGTAGTTACTTCATTTGATCTGCAACCTGTGGGACAGAGTCCCCAGCTAACCTATAAGAACCTGGGTGGTCCTTACGGAAGGATATTCCGAAGCACCGCGGAGCCAAAAGAAGCCCTACTCCTGGAAATCATATCCAGTTTGTAATGAGAAATGAATGTATGAGATGAGGACCAGGTAGCTGCTGAACAAATATCGTCTACTGGAACCCTAGACCAAAAGGCTGTTGAGGTAGCTACAGATCTTGTGGAATGAGCACGGACGCCAACCGGAGCTGGCTTCCCAGATGAAGTGTATGCCAGCATAATGCACTGACAGATCCAATTTGCTACAGTCACTTTAGCAATTGCCTTCCCCATGGCTGATTTTGCATAAGAAACAAACAACTGGTCCGACTTGTGAAACTCTCTAGTCCTGTGCAAGTAAAAACGCAGTTGTCTGTGTACATCCAGTTTGTGCAACATGTATTCGCCTTTGTTGTGAAAATTTGGGAAAAATACAGGGAGATTTATTGATTGATTAATGTTTGATTCTGTAGCCACCTTAGGCAAGAAAGATGGGTTAGTCCTGAGGCTCTATCTTTGTGAAAAATAAGGTACAGAGGTTTGATACACAGAGCTTTTAATTCTGAAACTCTCTTGGCTGAAGTAATAGCCACTAAGAAAGCTGTTTTCCAAGACAAGAACTTCAATGGAACCGAGGCTGCAGGCTCGAAAGGTGGTCTCGTTAAGGCTTGTAAGACCAGAGTGAGATCCCACGGGGGAACCACAGTCTTGACTGGTGGTTTCAAAAGAAAAACGCCTCTTAAGAAGGTTTTGCACAACTCTGTAGATGCTAAGGAGTCTATGCTGTCGCCCACATGAAAATGGGAGATGGCTGCCAACTGCACTTTGACTGTGGAGGCACTTGCTCCCTGTCTAAAAAGCAGGGAAAGGAAGTCCACAATAGTCGGAATAGGGACAGTAAATGGGTCCAATTCTTTATCTTTGGCCCAGATGGAAAAACGTTTCCATTTACTGTTGTAAAGTTTCCTGGTAGATGGTTTATGAGCCGCCACCAAAATGGCCTTAACGGGGGATGAGATACCGGGAGTCCTAGCCATTAATGCAACTGGATCAACCAAGCAGCAAGTTTGAGATTGACCAGGTTTGGGGTATGGCATCCTGCTGGGTGCGAGATTAGGTCTGGACTGGGATCCAGAATCCATGGGGAAGCCACACTGTGAGACCGCAGAAAGGGGAACCAGATCTGTCGAGGCCAGAATGGGGCTATGAGGATAACTCTGCTACCCAACCGACAGGCTTTCTGGATGAATTTCATCATAAGTGGGAGGGGGGGTAAGCATAAAGGAGTCCGGGAGGCCAAGCATGGACTAGAGCATCTCTGGGGTTCTCCCCTCTGGGGGAACTATCGTGAAGTACTCGCTGCATTTTGTGTTTAAAGGAGAAGCGAAAAGGTCGCAGCAAGGCTGACCCCATTTGTGGAAGATCTGCTTCGCAACAGATGGATTCAGAGACCACTCGTATGGAGTGAGGAACACTCGACTTAGCTTGTCCGCTAATATGTTGGACCGTCCCAGAATGTGCGTTGCTATCAGAAAGCGGTTGGTGGAAATCGCCCATTCCCACACTCTCATGGCTTCTCGACACAGGGGATAAGATCTGGTCCCTCCTTGTTTGTTTATATACCAGACTACTGACATGTTGTCCGTCTGGATTGCAATAGTCCCTATGGGAAGACGGTCGTGGAGAGCTTTCAACGCCAAAAGCACCGCCCTCATCTCTAGGACGTTGATATGTAATGCAGTCTCGAGGGAAGTCCACGTGCCTTGGACGGATCTGCCTGAACAATGCCCCCCCCACCCGAGGCAAGAAGCGTCCGTGGTCAACGTGGCTTTGGCCGGGGGGATCACAAAGGGTCTCCCTTCTCTGAGTTCCTGTGCCTGTAACCACCACAGAAGGGAGTCTCTCCACACCCTGCTCAAGGGTATTGGCATGCATAATGGGTGGCTCGACAGAGACCATTGGACTTGAAGGGTCCATTGTAATATGCGCATTCGTAGACGGGCATGAAGAGAGAGACCGATCGCTGCTGACATAGACCCTAGTGCCCTCAGGACTAACTCCGCTGGAGGAGCAGGGCTCCGAAGAAGGGCTAACACCTGAAACCACAAGCTGTTCAGCCTGGCTGACATTAGAACAACTTTAGAGATTTGTGTATCTAACCTGGCCCCTATGAATTCTAGGGCTTGAGTGGGGCACAGGCAGGATTTCTGCTCGTTCACTGAGATGCCTAGGTTGTGGGCCAGAGACAGAGCATAATCTCTCGCCGCACAGAGCTGATGCCTGTTGGTAGTGGTGAGGAGCTAGTCGTCTAGGTAAGGGAAGACCTGAATGCCCTGGAGTCTCAGGTGGGCTGCAACCACTACCATGACCTTGGTGAACACTCTGGGGGCTGAGGTGAGGCCAAATGGAAGAACCCTGAATTGATAATGACTGGCTCTGAGCCGAAAGCGGAGGAACCTCCTGGATCATCTGTCCATTAATATGTGGTAATATGCATCCTTGAGGTCTAGCGAGCACATCCAGTCATTCTCCCGCAGCAGGGGGAGAATTGATTGGAGAGTGACCATCCGGAACATTTCCTTGGGTATGAACAGGTTTAAGGCGGAAAGGTCTAAGATGGGTCTGAGGTCCCCCGTTTTCTTTGGCACCAAAAAGAACCTGGAGTAATAACCCAATCAGGACAGGTCTGGGGGGACGGGCTGGATGGCTCTTTTTCTTAGCAGCTTTGAAATCTCCAAAGCCGCTGCCTCCCTTTGATCGGGTGGGACATCGGGGAGACGTCTGGGTTTGGGGGGAAGGTTTAAGTAACCTCTGGATATGATTCGGAGCACCCATCGATCTGTTGTAAGGGACTCCCAGTTTGACAGGTGCTCCGACAATCGCCCCCCGACTGCCTCCAGAGAGGGACAGTCGGACAAGCCCTCAGGGCTGTTGTGCGGGTCTGTCCGAGAAAGGTTCTCTAGACCCAAAATTACGCGGCCCCCCTCTGCCTCTGGGCCGGTGTCCACCTTGTCCTCCTCTGCCTCTGGAGGACGAGTGGTCCACAGCAAGATGGGGTTGCTGAGACTTACGGAACCACAGCTTCTTTTGTCCACTCTGATTCCTGGAGAAGGATCTTTGGGGATTAGAGAAGCGGACTCCGACGGCAGACAGCGTCTTCCCGTCCTTTTCACTTTGGACCAGCGTGTCGCGAACAGTTTTGCCAAACAAGGCAGAACCGTCAAAAGGGGTGTTCACGAAGGACCCCCAGAAGGGGTCCGTGAAGTCGCACAGACGGAGCCAGGAAAGACGTCGCAAGACGACCCCGGCTCCGCTAGCTCTAGCGGCTCCCTCCGTTGCATGGGAGAGAAGCCGCATAGATGTATTGGAGATGGATTTTAGAGTGGCCATTCGAGTCTCAAAAACCTTTTTGTCTGGGACTGACATGGACTCCGGGGGGGCTGCAGCGTATTCTTTAATCAAGTCTCGCTGTAGCCTAATGGTATGTGCCATATAGTTCAGCGCCCTTATGGAAAAGGTCGCTGAAGCAAACATCCGCTTCCCAATCCGGTCAAGTGCTCGAGATTCCTTATCCAGCGGGTGAACCGAAGAACTGTCCTGCGCAAGTTCTTTCTTGGTGGCCGCTGCCACCAACATAGCATCAACGGGGGTTCCTTTGGCCCAAGATGGTCTATCTGTGGGTGGGCTGAGGACTTTATCGGGGCGCCTAGGGATTGGCTCCACGGTGTCAGGCTCCTTCCAAGCCCTGGTGGTAATTAAGTCCACCAGGGGGTCGGCCGGAGGGGACACCCAGGAGGTAGATGGGCCTGCCTCAAAGGCCTCCAGGAACATGGACTCATCAAGGGAGGGCTTTTGGGCTGACCACCCCCCTCTGATAAGCAACATTTCCATGATGTCTCCAAAGGAGACATCTTCAGGGGGTAACCTTGGGGAACCTTCCGTATCATCTAAGTCCGTGTCTGTGGTAATGGACTCGGGGGAGTCCAGGTGCCTCCTTTTGCACCGATGTTTCCGAGGGACCTCCTCGTTGGGACTATCCGAAGAGGGCTCGTCCACGGGTTGTTGTTCCTCCACGGGAACTAGCTGGAGGGCTTGGGCAGGCTGTCCAGATGGACGGATGATGGAAGACAGACCCTCATACAGTGGGGGTATGGGTGGATCCGAAGCCCGGGTCGGGGATCTGGAGGACCTCGACAGTACCCTCTCCACTACCTCGAAAGCCGAAGGAGAGCCACTCTCGCCAGCCTCTGAGAGCAATCTCCTCGGATCCGAGGAAGGGATCGGGGTCGGCGCCGATGCAGTCGGCGCCGAGGCAGAGGTGTGCTCCGACGCCAACAGCGCCGAAGACACAGCAACTCCCTCGGATCCGATGCTCAGCCCTTGGCCCCGAGAGCTCGAGTCCGACAAGCTTGAGGGTATAGTCGGCGTTGAAGAGACCACCGCTATCGGCGCCGACAATTCCCCGGGTCCGAAAGGGCCTGGATCCGATGACTCCAAGACCCGAAAACGAGTCGGAAAAGGAGTGATCGGGGCAAATATGGGGGCTGCACTCCCCCCAGAGGGTGGGAGGCAAGAGCATCCCCATCTGCATTTGGGTCTGTAAGAACCGACGCATCATCCGATCCATATCCGCTTCAGAGATGCTTCGGGTCGACCTAGATGAAGTAGTAGAGGCGGGCCGGGAGAGCCGCCTCGAAAATCTCGAGGGAGACCTATCCTCCTCCTCTGACTTTGGTGAAAAACAGGGCGAACGGCGTAGAGAGGAGGGGGATCCGGAGACCCTCGAGGGAGATTTAAGTAGTTTTGCTGGTGGAGCCGAAGGATGAGATTCGGCCCGCCTTTTGTGGGACTTATGTCCATCCTAATCCTTGTGCCTCTTCTCTCTAAGGGAAGAGGCACTAGTTTCCCCAGAGCTCAAACCCAATGAGGGAGGTTGAGTCCCGGGTAGAGCTAAGGGGATAGACGGTGCCGAAGCTGCCGAAGCAGCTGGAGCCCGAACGGGAGAGGAAGAAGAATCCGACTCCTGGGGGAGCTTTCCTGCCAGGATCAGCTTGTTCTTCCTATCCCGAAGTGCCCGGGGGTTAAAGGCCGCGTAGATTTGGCAGGCCTCTGACAAATGGGCTGTCCCCCAGGCACAAAACGCACTGAGTGTGGCCATCAGCTGGAGAAAGCTTGTGGCCACACTCAGTACATTTCAAAAAAATGGCCTTAGGCCCTTCTGACATCATTCACACACACACACACCCAAACACTAGGAGGGGGAGGGGAGTGAAGATAAACTAGTAATAAATTTAACAGAAAGGGACCAAAACTAGCACAAGAAGCAGAAAAAGGGAACTAACACACACACAACGACAACTTTGAATGAAATTTGGTTTAAAAACCAGCAATGATCTCACCCAGCCAGGAGCTCTTCACAAGGAAACTACTTCAGTAGCAGCAAAAAATGATCTGAGGTAATGTGGTTGGTAGTAGGGGATTATGGGTAGGGGAGGAGCTAGGAGCTTGAATCTTGGAGCTTGGAAAGCTGCTGGATTGGCTCCGAGGTCGGATCCGACACCCACAGGTTGCTGATCAAATGAAGTAACTACTTCAGATCAACCTACTACATTCGCTGCCGACCTCCTCCCTGCTGAATATCTGCAAAAAGCAGCAGACGCCATAGTGCTCGCCATTTCTATCCTGATTAATAGATCCATTTCCGAGGGAATCATCCCCTAAATATGGAAATTTCACATGTAATACTTCTCCATAAAGGAGGTAGTTCCACAGAGCTGTCTAACTTTAGACCTATAGCCATTCTGTCACCACTAGCTAAAAACATGGAAAAATGCATCCACAAACAACTCATGCACTTTCTTATGCAAAACAAACTGCTCTCTAACTCTCAGCATAGCTTTAGGCCATTCCACAGTACCACCACTGCTCTCCTATCTTTAATGTCATCAATCTTAATTGTAACAACAACAAACTATCCTCAGCACTTTCTAGATCTTTCAAAGGCCTTTGACATTGTCAATCATCAGCTACTGCTCAATACCATGAAATCCATTGGTTTAGACCATCAGGCTATACTATGATTCCAGTCCTACCTACTCGCTAGACAGCAGGTTGCCATATGGCAGAATAAGCTGTCATCCCATCTGCCTTTAACCCTAGGAGTCCCACAGGGGTCCATACTAGGTCCCCTTCTTTTCTCAATCTTTATTAATGATCTTCACACAACCATCCCAAAAGCTACTTGCATCCAATATGTGGATGACTCAACATTAATATGTTCTGCCTCCTCTCCAACACATCTACTGTCCCTAACCCAGATTACTTTCAACACCATAGAAAACTGGCTAGCTAATCGCCACTTGCTTCTAAATCCTAACGAAATCAAACTGCTGCTTTTCTCCCAAACCCGTGGGTGCTCTCCTCCATTCTTCACCATTAAATCTAATAATGACACCATTATCTCCCCAGATGACCACACTAAGCTACTAGGTGTAATACTCTACAACAACCTTAAATATGATACACATGTTAATAATACCATTAAGTCCATTAACAAAAAACTTGGCTCGTTGTACAAGCTCAAACCTTTCCTCACCCCTCTTGCTAGGGTGGCTATTGCATGCTCCCACCTTCTCTCTACCCTTATGTATGCCTCCCCTGTACTCACCAATCTGTCCAAAACTGATCTCAACAAATTATCGGGCTGTTACAACCATATAGCTGATTCGCTACTGGCATAGCATACAGGACTCACCATCATTGTCAAAACCTAAAAGCTCTAGGATGGCTAGAATTTCCTACCCTTTTGCAGTTCAATCAACTTATAGTAGCACACAAAGTCCTCCACCAACCTGAAAACATCCCTGCCCTTAAAAATATTTTCAGTCCCCATAGTGCCCTCAGGCCACTAACTCATCTAATAAACTAATGGTACTGACCCAAAAATCCAACAACTCTGCAGAAAACAAGCTTCTGACTGTAGTTGAAACTACTTTGGTGCTTCACTATTTTGGATTTTCAGGATTTCTGCTATTGCTGGTTGGAGAACAGGTTCCCAAGACACTGAAGGAACTGGCGTTCGTTGATTTTCTTCATTGGTAATTTTGTTTCATTGAACAACTCTGCAGGAGATGCTCTATTTGCCAACTCAGTTTGCTAACACTTGAAATCTACTTCCTACTAATCTTACCAAGGAAACTTTGCTACCCCTATTTAAAAATGCCTCAAAATTACTTCAAATCACACTGGCTCTACCCTTGCTCAAATCCTGATTAACATCTCCACTAAAATAAGTATTCCTTCCCAATTTGCTGTTTAGCAATTTACCCATGCCACATTACATATGTATGTCTGTACATATTGAAAGATGTTATCTGTTTGTATCCTATGTTAATATTTTGATATGTTTCCTGTGTTTAAAACTTAGTTATGTATTTACTGTCTCTGTTTTGTTTTGTTATGTGGAGCTTTTCTCCCTGAGTCTCCGCTGAAAATGGACATGTATCCAGTTGGACTATCCCAGCCAACAAATGTAAAATAAATAAATAATCTCACCATCCATGAAGGAATTCACAACATTATGTTTTGTAAGAGGTAGTGTGTTATGTTCCATGCATTTAATCTATGTGAGGCATGTCATGTGTATGTAGTACTATAGTACATCGAAGTGGATATGGAGGTTTACTAATCTGTCTATTGCCAAGTGTGTTTGTGTTACTGTATGCTCATCCCCTGTGTCAGTCTGTGTATGCAAGGGATATACCATTTTGTCTCCCTGTTCCACCCTGTGAACTCAGGAATACATACCAAAACCTGTCATACACAGTATCATGCATGCCCTCACCAACTGCATCAGGGTTGAGCGTATGGGAAAGAAATGGCAGGGCCAACAGGTGTTGACAGGTGAATCTGTTGCAATTAGTGTAATGGCAACGCTTGCGAGGGACCTGCTGACAGTACTGCAGTAACGTGTTCTGTATGTATGAGCCTGTCTTATTACACAACAATGAGGTGACATGTCTGACAACACTGGCCCTCACACACTTGCATGCATACACACCTGGTATATGTACATATAAAGCTGTACCTTGCCTATGACATGGTCAGTGTATTCCCACTCTGCCATACTCTTTCTTGGGAATGTCTGCAGGGCCACAGCCTATAGACACCTGGAACACAAACAGAATACAGCATGTCAGACTACATTCAGTCAGTGGTACTAACAGCAATTATGCATCCTGGCTAATAAGGTACATACACCTGTATGTGTACCCATAACAAATGCAAGCAGACAGCACCTTACACAGTATTACATAGCTACACTGTACTATATTCACCATGTCTATCAGACCCATATTAGCATGTCCCTGCATTGATGGTATGGATGATAGGAATGTGGCACAGGTATGATCATATGCACAGGGTGTGGTGTTGGTTTGCCAGAGGCCTAGGCTGGGCCATATGTTTGACATCATGTGTGTGTGTTTGGAGGAGTATCCAATAGATGGGCTGTGCAGAGGTGCTGTGTATGTCTGGAGGTGACCTGCCTGTGATACAGATGTGTGTGTATGTATGCACAAAGTCATACCATGTGGCTGCCCTACACAGGAGTATGCTGGACAGCTGTGGAGCGTACATGGCAAAGTGTCCAGTTCACAGTCTCAGGCCATGGACATGGGAACTTCTCCTGCCAGGGGTCTGACTGGCAACACCAGGCCCAAGGCCAGATGCAGTACTGCTTCCTGATGGTGACTCCTGTCTGCTGGATCCGTGTTCCTAAAGGGACTGGCCAGGACCACGTCCTCATGGCCTTCTCCAGTGTGATGTGTACAGCAATCCCCCTTTGGCAGTGCTGGTGTCACTGCCACTATTGGAGTGTGAAGGTGCATGGCCCCATAGAATCTCAGCTGTTGTTGGCATTGAACTATGTCTTTGTGACAGATGCCCATCTCCTGCCACACATTCTAGCACAGACGTGCTACAGTTCAGGATTGCCAAGATCTCACCTCACCGTCTGTTCATGACCTCAGTATTTTGATGTGTGGCCTCAACAAGGTCATGTTTGTCACCACGTAAATCAGGAATAGTTACATCCACCACCCTGAGTATTTGTCTGGTGTGGCGTTCACTACATGCCTGTGCATCCATGACAGCCCGAATCATGCGTCTGGTGACATCTTGTGTGGCACTTGTGACAGTCACTTGATGTGCAGCAGTCCTCTTGAGAGCCCCCCTGTCCATCCACCTGTGTGGGACCTCGCCTGCACTCTGACTATGGCCAGTGTCTACACTCACACTAGCCTGTTCAATGCCACCACCTGCCAACTGTCTATCTGTGGCCACTGGTGATAGGGTATGTGTGGGTATTGTCACTGTGTGCGGGGATGGTGTGGACAACAGTGGGATGCCAACCGATGGCACAGATTCAGCCCCTGACAACCCCAATTGTACCTCACTATTCCTGTCATCATTGTCAGAGTCTGCAGAGAGAAAGACATCAGTTTCCAAGCGGAAGGGACCCTGAACTCCATTGCCACCTGTGAGGGGAAGAAAACATATGTATATTAATATCTGCACTTTAAGGTTGGCTGGTACACACACACACACACACACACACACACACACACACACACACACACACACACACACACTTATAGGTGAGGTAGTACAAATCTGTTACACAGATCTCACAATACCCAAATGGTGACATGCATGACACATGGCCCTCAACATCATGCATTGCAGCCAGTTTTACCCCATGTAACTAACAATATAGAGCTCTGGAATATGTGAGTAGTGTTAGTAGCCCTTCCCCAGCACAGACTGCACCCATGTACACATCACTGCTGTTCACCTGTATAGCACAGTGGCAAATACTACCGAACATACCTCACAACAGATCCTTGCAGAATGTGTAGATGTCTGGCTCATATGTTTGTTCTGTTTCTCATAACCCTGTGTTTGTTTGATACATAACTGTGATGATCTGAGGAATAATGTCACTAATTAATGACACATTTGAGTTTCAGACCTCCTAACCGGCAGTAAATGTGTGGTCACACAAATTCTGTTACACATCAACCTTCTAAGCTTACAGAGGATATGATAACTGTACATAACCCTGTTAACATGTCACGTTCTTGTAATATATAAAATGAGACCGCAATATTGCATTCAAAAATATTATCCACCTTTCATATGACATATGAACTGTGTAATCCAAGCGATAAACAAATGTGTTACATGTAAATTATAATGAATTAAATATGTAGAATATAGTGTTTGCGTAAGTGTGCACACCCTTAAAGTGAAACTTTGTTGAAGCACCTTGTAAGTGACTTACAGCATTCACTCTTCTTGGGAAGGTGTCTATCAGCATGGCACATCTTGACTTGACATTATTTAGCCACCCTTCCTTGCAAAGGTCCCCCATCTCTGTCAGATTGCAAGGGCAGCTCATGTGCACAGCCCTCGTCAGGTCACATTAGGGTTTTGCTATCCGGTTTGGGTCTAGGCTCTGACTAGGCTAATCCATAACCATGAGTGTGTTCAGGTGGAGCCATTCTTAAGTAACTTTGGATGTATGCTTTGTGTTTTTGTCATGTTGAAGGCTGACATCCCTCCCCATCCTTGCAGATGCCTGATGGATTTGGGCCAGATGTGAATGTTATTTGGAACTGTTCAGAATTCCTGCCACTGTGACTACAGTCCCAGTTCTGGCTTTGGAACAGCATCCCTGCAGCAGGCCAATGCCACCAGCGTGATTCACCATGGGGATGGTGGTCTTCAGGTGAAGAGGGGTGTTGCTTGTGCACCACATGTACCTTTTGGTATTGTGGCTGTGAGGGCGATCCATAGTCTCATTACGCCATAACACATTTTCATACATGCCTTTGGGAGACTTGATGTGTTGTATTGCAAATTGTATCCATCCCTGGATGTTTTTTGGTGTGGGGAAATGCTTCCATCTTCTGACCCTACCCCACAGGCCAGAGTTATGAAGAATATGGGAGATTGTTCTCACATGTAGTACACAACACCAGTACTTGCAAGAGATTCCTGCAACTCCCTAAGTGTTGCTGTATGTCTCCTGGCACCCACCCTGACCAGTTTTGACATGTCTTTTCATCAGTTTTGGAGGGACGTCAGGTTCTTTTCAACAGCACTATTGTCCCATATTCAATACACCTTTTGATGACTGTCTCCACTGTGTTCCATGGTGTATGCAATGCTGTGGTAATGTTGTTGTACCCTACTCCTGACTGATACCTTTCAAATATGAGATCCCTTTGCAGCTCTGTAAGCTGTCTGCAAGCCACAGCTGTTGTTGTTGCAGGCAATTGAGCAAATGTCATGAATATCCTACTTGGATAGCAGACTGTTATTTGGTGTTACTCAGAGTGCCTTTACTTGATGGCAGATGTGTACCCAAGCAGACTGAATGCTGTCAGTAAATCATAAGCTGCTGCAATAAAATATTATTTGAAGGATGTCCACACGTATGCATCCAGTGTATTGTAAGGTTTGTATACTCCATATTTGGTGCCCAAGAGACTGCTTGGTTTTACAGGTGTTCACGTTATAGGTCACATTAAAGGTTGGAAAAAGTGTGGACTGACATATTGTGGTCTCAATTTGTACATATCACAAACACCTGGCATCTTAACAGGGGTGTGCACACTGTTTATATCTACTGTATAACAGTAATGTTTCACACATGTCCCTACCTTAAGCATTTGTCTCCCCATTTTGTTGGCCTCTGTCCAGAAGTCTTGCACTGACAGGTTGTGAGGTATGCTACAGGAGTGTTACATTCTCTTCAGATAGGCACCTTTAGTGATGACTGTGATGCAATGCAATGCAGTTAACCTCACCCCAAGTCAACATGCACATAAAGCAATATGGCTATAAGTGACAGCTGTGTGCATGGTAAATTGCATGCCCTTCACATGCCTGGGGTGTTGGCAAACCACAATAGAACAATTCCATACTCACCAACTTCAGGCTGCTGTCCCACATGTAGACCAGAGGGACCTAGGTAGTTGTGGGAGAGAGGTATTCTCAGCAGACTCACATGTGGCATTGCTACAGGATGGATGCAGCATATCTGCAAATTTACAGTACAATCCCAATACTACACAATTTGTTGTCCTTCACCATAGATGTGCACTTCTGTGCATTAGAAAACCCCATCCACAACTGCAATCTGACCTGACACATGAATGTAGGTGCTCTACAGATGCAAATATGTCTGCTACATTAGTCTAGTAATCTCCATTGGGGCCTTACCTGCATGCTCCTCGTCCATTGTCTGGGTGCCACCCACCTGCAGTGTGTGGGGGGTCTGTACCCTGATGTACTGGAATGGGTGCCCCAAGGTTGGCGATGAGCACCTCAGTGGGTATCAGTGGGGGCTGCATGGCTGGGCCCCCACCTGTGGCTGTGTGGTCCTTGGCCATGGCAGCAGACCTTTGTCAGGCATGGCATATAAGGTCGGTTGCACAATGCCAGATCTGCTCGTATGCACGTGCATGCAGGCTGACATCATTTACCCTGTGGACAAGGTCGTCCCACAGGGCGGTCCTCTCCCGCAGATGTTGCTGGCTCCGGCAAAACATTATGGTATGGTTCTATGATTATATTTGTCTCAGCCGCTGAGAAAGTTGACCTACGCTGATGCAACATTACACCTGGAAGACATAAACATGGAAACACATCACAGGACCTCATACATTTGGCAACAGTATGTACAGAACCTGCACATCTACATTGAATACCAGTAGCCACCACTCTCAACCACACCATACCCCTGTAATCTATCTGCACAGTATCAGCTTGCATTGCACTCCTGGTCCTGATGCCTCCTATTCCCTCAATGAGGGACAGTTAATTGCATAATCCTCTATTCCTCATTCATGTCTGTGTAGAGGGATGACATTGGCCATCTTCCATGCAGATGAGGTATGAATGGTAGCGAGGCTTGGTATGACTACAGTGTGTAATGGAGCTGGGTGCAGATGCCTGAGTTCATGTAGGATGCAGACAGGGATGTTATCAGGTCCCATGGATGCTTATGCTTGTTGCCTTTCAGTAATATAAAATATGAAAAGTCAAATAGTTAGTGAGAGATCTGTTTTTTTGCAACCATATATGCATGCTAATAGCAATTAGCCTATGAGCAGAAGGAGAGAACATCAATTGGGCTATATGCTGAAGTTCAATAGTCACACGAATATGATTAAAAATATTATTCCTAGGAATTGGTCTATCTTGCAGTCTAATTATGAAGTTAATAATATAGTTGGTGAACAACCTAAGTTTATATATAAAAGAGAGAAGAATTTAAAATAAATTATTTGTAATAAAGAGATGAGAACAACCTTTGCTAAAGATAATGTTTCATAGATTTGGGACAGTTCCATGCCTTAACTGTGTTTACTGCAGTGAAATAAACCCTTAACTGTGCTTACTGCAGTGAAATAAACACTGATATTAATTTCATACATCTGATAACAAAAAAAAAACGTTGAGATTAGAGCACCTGGCTCTTGTTATACAGAAAACATAGTGTATATTGCTAATGGTGTTGAATGCCAGTGCAGTGTTTTTATATCGGTAAAACAAATGTGAAATTCAAAGAAAGAAAGAATTGGAGCTCACCTTTCTGACATTTGTAGGGGTGTATCAACTAATGCCCTATTTAAACACATATTAGCAAAAGGGACACAACATAAGTTCAAGTTTAGAATTTTGCAAAATATATCTTTAAATTTGCATGATGGAGATATTGTAAATGCCACAGAGTTGGCTGAATATAAATGGATAAACTACTTCAGGTCTGATACATTACCTGGTTTGAACTCGGCTAATACTATCAAACCAGTTTTGAGACCCAAGCAAGAAATTATTTGATGGCTTGTAAATATGTCTTATTAACAGCTTTTACAATATTATGTATGATGTTATTTTTTAATATTTTGTATAATATAGAAGTATTGCTTTTAATAGTGCTTTAATTTAGTCGCATGTTTTATGCTGTGTAATTATTGGCTGACTGACTATTTAAATAAGGATGTTTTATGCATTGAAAAAGAGCTTGTGTCTTGAAAGCTTTGCTGCTACTACTTTTATTAAATTCTACAAATGTGGGAATGTGGTGTGTTTCATTGCTCACTGGTGATGAGGGGAGGGTGTGGGTGCTGTGCATATCCACCTATAGTAATGCTGAGCCAGGGGGATGATGTTTGCCCTAACCCTATATGCAGTAGATTGGCTACAGCGTATGTGGTCTGACTGACCACCATTACAGGGTGGGTTGGTTTGTTGCCTCTGAGATTGCAGACTTATGTGAAGATGGCCTTGTTATTGGCCTTGGTGGATGTGTCCAATTTGTAGTCATAGGTAACCTTACAGTAATCCACCTGTGACCTTATATGCTTGTTCAGACAAAGGTTGACTTGATGCCAAGTTGGTGCCTGCTCCTACTTTGCTGTCCAGCCAATATAGGGACCAAGTCTGTGGTTTGTGTATTGCTGCTGTCCAGCAAAGGGGATTACTCTACTTTGGTGGAGGCAGGTTTTACAAGTAAGGTATTGCTGAGTCCATACAGCTATGTAGGTGTTCATATAGCTGTTTGTAGTAGGCATGGACACAAAGTCATAACACAGTTGGACACCTCTCCAGTTTCAAACAGATAATCATGCTTATTGTAGTACCCATAGCTGTATCAGGGCAATGCAACAACCAGTAGCTGTAGAAATGTCACTTTGTTGGATGCACAGTAACTAAGATTACACACATGTACAACATGTACAGATTATTTAACTGACATTTTGCATCCCATGTCTGTTATGAGGTGGCCAGATACACCTACTCATAGTACCAAAAGAAGAAGCACCACAGTGTATCCAACTGCCAAAATAAATCCTGCAAGCACGATGAGTTAACATACTCTTTATTACAAAAAACAAAAAATCACATAAAGCACTTTTCGTCAGGCCACATAGCCCAACTTCTTCAGATAATTATACAACATAGGCCATATACTATATAGGAAATGAAAAGTCAGCTGGTTCCTGAATCAGCAGGAATCAGCTACTCTTAAAGTGGCAACCACCTTCATTCATTACCTAAAATATATAGCTTAAACAGTTCTCATCTAACACATTGTTTTAAAGCAATATTTTAAAATAATAGATAAATAGTGTAAAAAAATCTAAAACCAATAATTATCTATTATAAAATATAAATGCAACTAAAATTAACAGTGTGTGTATGTATGTATTTATATTTTTGTTTTGTGTTCGAGTGTAATAAACCTTAAAAGCATGTAAATAAAAACATGTAAGTGAAAAACAGCAAAACCTGACTTAAGAAGCTGAAAGTCAAATACACTCTAAGACAATAGAATGCATAGACCATTTTAAACACAGCATAATAGTCAACTCCTAACCAAATTTTTAAGTTGTGGAATGCACTTAATTGAATACATTTCGTTAATGCCCAGAGGGTAACATGCAAAGGTACGTAATTGCCAAATCAATTCTAATTTCTCTAAGAGCAAGGAAAGAGGTCCTCCTCTAGGGTCATAGGCAATACAATCTATAGCCCTAAAAGTAAAACCGTGGGTGGGTGCTTTCATAATGTGCCTGGCCAATGCGTTCTCTGATTTGTTAGACCTAATAGCGTATGTGTGTTAATAGACCCTGTCCCTAAGCCTTCTGTCAGTTTTGCCGATATAGAAGGCAGGACAGGTATGACACTTAGCCAGGTATACCACGAGGTCCTATTGACTTCCCTAGAATAGTTAATAGAAAAGGAAAAAACTTAAAGAATCTAGTGGAAACTCGGTACTCAAACTTTGCTACATTTAACCATGCAGGTATATACAAGTGTTTCTCATGCCCCTATTGTAAATATATAGAGCAGGGAATATAATTTAGTATAAGAGGTTTTGAATACAACACTAAGTACAAATTTGATTGTAACTCCAAGGGAGTGGTATACCTGGCTAAGTGTCACACCTGTCCTGCCTTCTATATCGGCAAAACTGAGAGAAGGCTTAGAGACAGGGTCTATGAACACACATACGCTATTAGGTCTAACAAATCAGAGAACGCATTGGCCAGGCACATTATGAAAGCACCCACCCATGGTTTTACTTTTAGGGCTATAGATTGTATTACCTATGACCCTAGAGGAGGACCTCTTTCCTTGCTCTTAGAGAAATTAGAATTGAGTTGGCAGTTACGTACCTTTGCATGTTACCCTCCGGGCATTAACGAAATGTATTCAATTAAGTGCATTCCACAACTTAAAAATTTGGTTAGGAGTTGACTATTATGCTGTGTTTAAAATGGTCTACGCATTCTATTGTCTTAGAGTGTATTTGACTTTCAGCTTCTTAAGTCAGGTTTTGCTGTTTTTCACTTACATGTTTTTATTTACATGCTTTTAAGGTTTATTACACTCGAACACAAAACAAAAATATAAATACATACATACACTGTTAATTTTAATTTTAATTGCATTAATATTTTATAATAGATAATTATTGGTTTTAGATTTTTTACACTGATTTTTTACACTATGTATCTATTATTTTAAAATATTGCTTTAAAACAATGTGTTAGATGAGAACTGTTTAAGCTATATATTTTAGGTAATGAATGAAGGTGGTTGCCACTTTAAGAGCAGCTGATTCCTGCTGATTCAGGAACCAGCTGACTTTTCACTTCCTTTTCACTTCCTATATAGTGTATGGCCTTTGTTGTATAATTATCTGAAGAAGTTGGGCTATGTGGCCTGACGAAAAGCGCTTTATGTGATTTTTTGTTTTTTGTAATAAACAGTACGTAACTCATCGTGCTTGCAGGATTTATTTTGGCAGTTGGATACACTGTGGTGCTTCTTCTTTTGGTAGTACGGATCCAGTTTGTGTTTGTGTCTTAACACCTACTCATAGTGACCTGTGCACAGGTGATACCTGATATACATTTCTGTTCTATATCAGTATGGCACACTGTATTCACACTCTTGCTGCCCAGTCATCCCTCTCAACCTGTTAGAGCAGGACATCTGTAGGACACCACACATTCATGGGGCCATGGGACAAAATTAGTGACACTGTCTTAATATTGCTGTAACATACTTCAGTCATTTGATAGCACAGTAGCCTTTGCATTGACAGACATACCTTAGAGGATGCCCAACACACATATGGCAGGAAAAGAGGAGAAAGGCTAGGAGTGTGGTAGTGAGGGTAAGAACTTTTAATGTTGGCAGTATGACAGGTATAGGGACAGAGACAGCTGATATGATGGCCAGAGTAAGGTTGATATGTTGTGTGTGCAAGAGATCAGATGAAAGGGGAGTATGGCTATGTGTATCAGAGGCAGGTCACAACTGTGCTATCATGGTGTGGATGGGAGGAGAAAGGGCGTAGGGGTTATCCTGAAGGAAGAGTATGCCAAGAGTGTTTTTTTTTTTTTTGCAGGATGAAATAAGTGACTGATAGTGATGTTTATGAAGCTGGAAATTGATGGTGTAATGATGAATGTTGTTAGTGCATATGCTAAGCAAGTTGGTTGTGCAATGGATGAGAAAGAGAAATGTGAAGTCAGTTGGATGACGTGGTGATGACTGTACCCAATGGTGAGAGTGGTGATTGCAGCAGATTTCAATGGGCATGTTGGTAAAGGGAACAGAGGGGATGAGGAAGTGATGGGTATGTATGGTGTTAAGCAAAGGAATGCAGATGATATGTTACTGTTTTTTGCAAAAAGGATGGACATGGCTGTGGTGAATATGTACTATAACAAGAGGGAGGAGCATGGGGTGACATACAAGAGTGGAGGAAGATGCACACAGGTGGAATATATCCAATGTAGGAGGGCCAATTTGAAGGAGACTGTAAAGTGGTGATGGGAAAGTGTAGTTAGGCAGCATAGAATGCTGGTCTGTAAGATGATGTTGGTGATCAAGAAGAGGAGTGTGAGGGCAGCACCGAGGATCAAATGGTGGGCACTGGAAAAGGGCGACTGTGAGGTGGAATTCAGGAAAGAGTTAAGACAAGCACTGGGTAGCAGTGAAGATTTACCAAATATCTGGGTAAGTACAGCAGAGCTAGTAAGGGAGATGGCTAGAAGGGTGCTTGCTGTAACATGTGGATGGAGGAAGGAGTACAAGGAGACCTGGTGGTGGACTGAGGAAGTACAGGATAGTATACAGAGAAAGAGGTTGGAGAAGAAGGAGTGGGATTGTCAGAGATGAGGAAAGTAGACAGGAGTATAAGGAGATGAGGTGAATGGCAAAGAGAGAGGGGGCAAAGGCTAAGGATGAGGTGTATGAAGAGTTGTATGACAGGTTGGACACTAAGGAGGGATGAAAGGACTTGTACTAGAAAGATGTGCAGCAGATAAGGGTGATAAAGGATAATAAGGGAAATGTACTCACAAGCAAGGAGAATGTGTTGAGCAGATAGACACAGTACTTTGAGAGGCTGATTAATGAAGAGAATGAGAGATAGGAGGTTAGATGATGTGGGTATGGTGAATCAGGAAGTGCAACGGCTTACCAAGGAGGAAGTAAGGATAGCTATGAAGAGAATGAATACTGGAAAGCCTGTTGGTCCACATGACATACCTGTGGAAGCATGGAGGTGTTTAGGGGAAATGGCAGTGGTGTTTTTAACCTGATTGTTTAATGATATCTTAGAAAGTGAGAGATTGCATGAGGAGTGGAGTGAAAGTGTTTGGGTACCGTTTTAAGACTAAGGTTGATGTGCAGAGCTATAGTAACTACAGAGGTATAACATTGATCAGTCACAGCATGAATTTATGGGAAAAGTAGTGGAAGCTAGGTTAAGCAGGGAGGTGATGAGTAGTGTTCAGCAGTATGGTTTCATGCCAGGAAAGAGCACTACAGATGCAATATTTGCTCTGAGAGTGTGGATGGAGAAGTACAGAGAAGGTCAGGAGCTGCTTTGTCTTTCTATACTTACAGAAAGCATATGACAGGGTGCCTAGAGAGGAGTTGTGGTATTGAATGAGGAAGTCATGAGTGGCAGAGATATATGTAAGAGTGGTACAGGATATGTACAAGGGTGGTGTGACAGTGATGAGGTCTGCAGTGGAAGTGACGGATGCGTTTAAGGTGAAGGTGGTACGACATCAGGGATCAGCTGTGAGCCCTTTCTTGTTTGCAATGGTGATGGACAGTTTGACAGACAAGATCATACAGAAGTCCCTGTTGACTATGATACTTGCAGATGACATTGTGATCTGTATTGAGAGTAGGGAACAGATTTAGAAGACCCTGGAGAGGTGGAGATATGCTCTAGACAGGAGAGGAATGAAGGTGAGCAGGACTAAGACAGAATAGCTGTGTGTGAATGAGAGGGAGGATAGCGGAATGTTGAGGTCATAGGGAGTAGAGATGGCAAAGGTGGATGAGTTTAAATGATTGGGATCGACATTTCAGAGAATGATGACTGTGGAGGACAGGAAAAAGAGAGTACAGGCAGGATGGATAGGGTGGAGAAGAGTGTCAGGAGTGATTTGTGACAGACGAGTACCAGTAAAAGTGAAAGGGAAGGTCTACAATTGGTAGTGAAACCAACTATGTTATATGGGTTGGAGACAGTGGCATTGATAAAAAGGCAAAAGTCGGAGCTGGATGTGGCAGAGTTACAGATGTTAGAATTTGCACTGGGTGTGATAAGGTTGGACAGGATTAGCAATCTATACATGACAGGGTCAGCCCATGTTCGATGGTTTTGAGACAAAGCCAGAGAGGCAAGATTACATCGGTTTGGACATGTGCTGAGGAGGGATGCTGAATATATTGGGAAAAGGATGGTAAGGATGAAGCTGCTAGGTAAGAGGAAAAGAGGAAAGCCTCAGATAAGGTTTCTGGATGTGGTGACAGAGGACATGCAGGTAGTTTGTGTGACAGAGCAAGATGCACAGGACAGGCAGAAATGGCAACAGATGATCCACTGAGGTGAACCCTAATGAGAACAGATTTGCCAATGATTTGCCAGACGTAATACAACTCTGAGTAAATTACTACAAATATGAGGCACACATATGGTCAGTGTGCATAACACTGGACAGTTAAATTGTATGAGCTCAGTATATCACATGCAGTTCAACACACACGTCTGCAACAGTATTTTACTATGCAAATACCATGTATAGGTCTCTCACATTTCTGAGAAAAACAAGTATACCACAGTTGTATTCACAAGTAAGATATGGATATGTACAACATCCCAGTAGCTGGCCCAGCATTGTCACAGTCAGTATTGTTCAACACACACTCCAGTAGTGGTCATATGTGAATTTCCTGGGGGGGACTCAGGGGCCTGACCTATGATCTATGCCACTGCAGACAGACCCAGATGCTATGGCCATAGGTTCTGATCAACAATATATCAGTACAGCAAGTCTTGTTGAGACATATATGTTAAACTTCATATTCCCCATTCTTACATACTCCCTACTGCAGTCCATTACATGCTTACTTGTTTGACATTTTTTAGGTGTAGGTCGTTATATCCTGCTTGCTTTTTTTTCTTTTCACTGTTTCTCTCTCTCTCTCTTTCTTTCTATCTCTCTCTCTCTCTCTCTCTCTTTCTTTCTCTCTGTCTAGGATGTAGGGTGTGCATCTGTTTTGCATAGGCAGCAGTTTTCCTTTTCTATGTAATGTTCATGAGCAGCTGATGCCTGTGCACCAACTGGTGTCCCCCACTTGATAACTGCATGCAGAACAGCGGTGTTGTTATTCATATAGCCAAAGGCATGGCAACACACTCCTATAATTAAGTACTTCATGTGAGTATTGGCCCTTTTTCTTGCCACTGAGGAGGACTTCATAGAGGTGTGTGAACAACAGCATCACAGAGTGTATTTGGAAATACCTCTTACAACCAAAACTGTGGAGGCAGGCCAACAAAATGGGGGAGAATGTTCCAGACATAGGGACAGAATGTAAGTATTGCTGTTATACATTTGGATTAATGCTAGTCTAACAGGGTTTGTGTAAACATGGAGTTTCTGTATGATTTTAACTCTGACAGTGTTATGTGTTTGACGGGCTAACCACAGAATGGCCAGAGTTTGGACTCCTATGTTTGGTGTGTTCCTCAGACATTGTTTGTATTTGTAAAATAAGCAGCATACTCTGGGGATTGCAGTCAGTAACTGCTAACATCCATTTCTGTTTCTGACCTAATATCCCTCAGAAAAGATATGTTACAACTAACCCTGTTACACCAGCAACTTTCTCAGTTTATAACAGCAATACTTCAAACATGCCCCGGTTTTTGGGCCTCTGTCCCACAATTATGCCAGGCGTTGTCCAGATGTCATGCAGTAAGAGGGTGATAGGTATGGTATATAATTATTTAGTGCCTACATTCCTGATATCATCCCTGTGATGTATCAGACTGCCAGACATGTTTTGTGGAAGAGGCCTTATATATGAGGAGAAAGCCTGGATATTCTGTGGGACTCTGTGCAGTTGAGAGGTCTGTGTATTTATGGCAATTGTTGACAGACTGTCAGGACTGTGTAGCAGTGTAGTGTGGCAATGTTACTTGGCCTGTGTAGGGAGGGGGGGTGGATGTATGTGTTATGCCTCCTTTTCTATCTGCCTGTGCATGCTGCTCCTGTTTCTGGTGGTCTATCGGCTGCATATATCTGTAGGGGCAGACTGAGACATGTGTCATACCATGGTTAGGTGTCATACTACATTGTGAATTGGGCCAGTATATGCAGAAGTAGTGTGTGAGTGGCAAATATATTGAGATGTTTTTGTTCACACAGTCCTTATACTGTAGTATTCCTCTGGCTTACCAGTATGTCACTGACTGTGGTGGAATTGGTTGTGGGTATGCACTTTCACAGTGGTGTCTGTTTTTCAGTACTTTTACATTCATGTAGTGCCTGATATATTTAACAATGCATGTGTAATTCCCCCTAGCGGATTTGGGTTAGTGTTGTGTCAGTCTGACTGTAGTTTGGACAGTGCTTGGTGACATGCTTAGCAGCTGAGTGTAGTTTCCTTAATGTGATGCTATGTCCAGATATTTGTAGGATGTACTGCTGCCTGGCCCCCATAAGTGTTGTGTATTTCTGACACACCAGTGGGATGATGTGAGGATTTCAGTCACTAACTAGTCAGAAGTAATTGAGTGTTAGACTTGTGATATTTCAGTCAATATATGTTAGGACAGACATGAGGGTGTTACTGCAGCAACTGTGTCAGCTTATCTACTCCAGTATTTCAGAGATGTCCCTATTTTCATGGCTTTCTCCCCACACTTTGTCAGGCTTGGTCCAGATTCATTGCACTAAAGGGTTATGAGCCTATTGTTGCAGTATGTCCAGATTTATTGCTCATATTTCTGGTCTGTTCTACAAATTCATTATTTTTATATCCCTGCTAAATCACTGTGATGATCTGAGGATTTCTGACAGTAAATGATGACATACATTTCAGTTTCAGAACTCACATCCTTCAGAACAGGTATGCTGAAACAAACACTGTCACTCTGGCAACATTCTACATTTATAAGAGCAATATATAAAATATGCCTTTAGTTTGGGCCCATCGTCCCCCCATTTGGACAGCCTTTGGCCAGATTTCTTGCACTAAGAGGTTGAAAGGTATTGTTGTGAGGTATGACTCCACTATATGTTATGAGCATATATATATATATATATATATATATATATATATATATATATATAACAATACCTGTATTGTTTTGAGTGTTTTTTAATTACTTTAATAATAGCAGTACCTGATTAAATTTCTTTAACAATAGCAGTTTATGATGTAATACTGTTTATTTAGTATTAAGGTTTCTATTCAGGTTTATAATTATGTTTTTAGTGATGTGTTTTAATTTGTATGCTGGCCTACTTTTGAAGTTATAAATACTATCATATAACTATTTAATTGGTAAATTGATAGTTGATGATGTCATTTTTAGGTGTGTATATAAAGTTTGCTGTTTTTTGTATTAGTTGTGTTCTGATGAAGTCGGATTAAAGACGAAACTTATACACTGCACCAGGCCCCTCTACCATCTTTCAGTATGTCGATGCTTTTATGCTCATTTCCTCAGACCCCTCATTAAATGAGCATCAATCAGTGACTCAGGCTTCATACTCCACTATCAAGCATTGGCTGCAACACTCTAATCTAATAATCTATCTTAAAAAGGCTAAGGTTAAGCTGTTCCCTCTCAAAACATCATCTCCTGTGCTATTCTCAGAGAATATAACACATGACATAATTTCAAATATCAAGTTACTAGGTGTCACCTTTGACAATAATCTTTGATCTAGATATCAGTAACACCATGAAAATCCTCCTCATTCTGTGTACCATATTGATGCTAATGGATCTTTTGTTACCTATGTATAGTTGAATTAGTTCTACTGTGTATATATAGCCTTACATATCTAAGTAAGTGGCGCATAGAAATCAACTGTAAATTGCTTTTGGAATGTCTATTAATGGCATTTAAAATGTTTTCTGGAATGTCCATTACTACTTGGTTGTAAATTGTTTTGAATCTTTTCTCCCCTGATATCACTGATATGGGGTCTTGCATGGTCCAGTCAGACTTTCCCAGTAAATAAATACAAATAGCAATTTTAGGAAAGTACAACTTCCAGTGATAATATGATATCAACAAAATGAATCCTCTGTGTATCATCAAAATAAAAAGTGTCACACATCCAACCAAAGGAAACAAACTGGTCAAAGGTGTAAACAGATAAAAATAACATGAAAAGGTGTTTTTTGCAGGAGTCAAGACTCTCTTTATCCCCCCCTTCCCTGTGAGATCATGTGAGAGACGGTTACAGGCCTCTGCTTTGTATTGGGAGCTCTAGTACTGGCCCTGCAGCAGTCTCTCCTCATGGTCTTTCATTAGGAGTCCAACCAAGACCCTGGACTCCTGAACGCCCCAGCATTGCACCTGAAAGTGCGAACCATCTCCTACAACAGCCATAGTGCCTATAAGGATGAGCTACAATTGGTTATGGCTGTATTCCCACCTGTGAGGTTTAAATAAAGCCAACTTCCCACCCTTTGCTGTCACTGGACCATTTTGAATATGCTGAGCTAAGCTAAGTGATGCGCAAACCTGTTTTGCTAAGGTTGGCAGTGCTTAAAGGGATAGATGTTGAGCACTGCTTACCAATGCACATATCTGCTTAGCTGGGCTACTTATTGCTTACACCAGCTTAGCATAGATGAGCAGCACTTAGCATTGCCATTTCATTTTATAAAGTATCAGGATTGTGGGATTGATTCGTCATTACTGACATATTATAATGTTATGCTTACCTTCCATGACATCCCCCTATGTGCTTTCATTAAATTATATTCTTGTGTGGTTATACTGTATGTGTATACGTGTTTATATGTGGGTTTCACATTTTTTCTAGACTGGCATCTCACTTTTGGACCTGTTACACTACACTGGTTGACAAAAAACAGTTGCTACATAATTTAAGTTACAAATAATAATTTTAATACTACTTTCCCATAGAAAAATAAGTTGTCTGTCTTGGTACTCAAACTGTGAATACCTGCATGTAAAACCAGGACTCTAACCACTACACTATCACAGCTTGGACATTTCACCTGTATATTTGCATTTATCTCCTATGGGATGTTTAAGCTATGCTAAGTGCAGTGCCATAACGTGCGCGCCTGCTTAGCTATGCTTAAACATTCCTTAGGCTTGAAAAAAAGTATATATTATTATTATTATATTATGTTATATAAGTGAGTCTTTTGGTGTTCTGACAACTCAGTGAGGACTGCAATCGTGAAATAATGGCATTCATTTGGCTTTCAGGCTTCTATCCTTCAGGGACTCCTGCTAATACATATCCTGTTTTCAATCAACTTTCTAAGTGTGTGAGGGAAATTTTTCAGATGTGTCCCTAATTTGTTTATAATTAATTTTTATTGCAACCTGTTACTTTGTATTTTTTGCACTTCTATTTGTATTTGTATTTTGTATTTTTCTGGAGCTTTTCTCCCCAGGACTCCATTGAAAATGGCCTTTTCGTGGCCCAATGGACCATCATGGCAAACAAACTGCAACTAAATAAATAAACTGCAAATAAAATAAATAAATGTATTATTTATTCCCCCCATCATTTGTGCCTTTGTCACTATGCACTGTTGTAAGGGAATATTGGCATATATTTGCTTTCAGACTTCTACCCTTTCGTAATTTATGCTAATGCCATACCTGTTTTCTATCAACTTTCTAGGTTTCATGGGCAATATGTGTGTTTTGCCCCTTTTGAGGGAATTCTCCCCCATTATTTGTGCATTTACACATATTTCCTGCTTTAGCAGGTTGCGGAGGTATCGTATGGCACTTTGGCAATGCAGGGGGTATGTCACAGAATCTCTCTCTCATAACCCCCTGCATTGCTTTCTTCATGCTAATGTTTATTTTAGTGTCCATGGACACTGAAATGATCATTATATCATTTTGGTGTCTGTGGACATTGAAATACTTGCATAATATTAGAGTAAATCTCTAATATTATACCAGTTCAATTTAGAAAGTGCTGTACGGCACTTTCTGAGTGCAGGGGGTGGGTTCAGTGTCCATGCACTACTTGGATATGCCTCCTGCACTCATTCACGGTTTGTGTCTGTATAGGGAGTACAGCAGTGCGTCTTAGTGACTATGCAAGGCACGCTGCTGTGCTATACGGGCATGAACCATTCCGTGTCTTGCATGGAATGTATTGAATCCAAGGATAAGTGTCCAATATTATTAGATTTTCTTGTTCTGTCATGTTTCACAAATATAATCATTGCTTTGTAATCCCACATTTGTCTAGTTCCAAGTTTCAGGCTTTCTTCCGGTTCATCTCCATCTCCCAATTCCTGTATTTGCTTAATTTCCAACATACTCTTGATTCTTCTAGTTGACTCTTGTGCTTTTTTCCTTCTATCAAGCATTTTCCATTGAAACATTGGAAAAAAGTTTCACTAACAGTCTCTCTGCTGTCTTTATTACTAGAAGGACAAGAAGCAGAATCTCCTGTTTCACAGCTCGTTTTTTGTTGGACAAACTTTTGTATTTCCTCCTTAACAGCTATTTCATTAAATTATTTTGTCCTTCCAGGGTAGAATATTTTGAAGATAGCTGGTATAGCAGTTCAAATCTCACACCTGCTTCTCGACACTTGCTGAATAGTGGGATAAATTTACTCCTTTTCTGCTGGTGTACAATGAGTAATCATTCTCCACAAACACTCTGCTGTCTCCCACTTTTAGTACGTTGTCTTCCCACCACAGTTTTGTCAGAATCAATTCTTTCTGGTAGCAGGATTGCATCTTTACTAAGGTCTAGGTTGCTTTCTCATAGCCAGGTTTGGAGCACACATGATGCACACTTTCAAATAACAACTCCTGCTGTGGAATACCAGTACAGTTGCTTATTTGTCAAAGTCAAAGCCAAAGTAAACTTTATTATCATTAAAATCTATACTACAGTGTAGCTGAATGAAATTGTGTGGCTTCATTCCCAGTGCAAGGACATACATACAGAAAATATTTTAGTAAAAAAAAGTAATTTGACATCACAAAAACATAACATGTAAAGAGAAATAGACAGAACAAGTTTTAGATATTGCATGGTGTATATTACACTCCCACAAATTTCTCATATAAGGGTACAGGTGAAGAACAGAAAGTTAGAAATGCACATTCAAATATGGACACTGACTATCTATATTACACTCCTATGAACTGTGCAAAATTAGTAAAATTTGTAGAAGGTGATGAGCCTGTAATGTGTACTATTCCTGATAAGACAGCTATATACATGCCTAGGTGACTGGGGGGGGTGAAGGAGCTGACTTTCTTCTGGTTCACCTGTTGACAGAGTTCAACAGTCTAATGGATAAGGGGAAGAAACTGTTGTTCAGCCTGGAAGTTTTGCAGTACATGCTTCTGTATCTTCTACCTGAGGAGAGGCAGGAGAACATGTCATTTGCAGGATAGATAAGGTCAGTGGTTATCTTTCTGGCTCTTCCTATGCAGACAGTCTCATGCCATGTCTGACCCAGCTCTGTTAGAAATGCTACAGCTAAAGAAATACCAATCCCTCCACACCACATGCTCCAGAGACCTCAACCTCAATACCACAATCAACAGAACATGCTGGAGGGACAGATTCACAACCCAGAGACTACCCATGCTCTGGAATAGACTTCCCATACATGTCAAGCAGAGCACCTCATTAGCCCTCTTCAAGCGAAATCTTGAAGAGTGGATGGGTAATAGAAAGTTCACCCCTGGGATCACTTCAGTGGCTCTACTTGATAGAGGCACTGGGAACTAATGACAGGAAGCACAATGCAAGGGCACCTCTATGGGCTAGGCTTGTAAAGGTCCCAGGGCCATTAGCCTAGTACACACCTATGAACTTACGACTTCCAAGGGTGCAAGCAAAGAACCAATGATTTTCTCTGCTGCCCTTACAACTGACTTGAGAGCCCTATGGTCAGAGGCATTAAAATTCCAGTACCAGACTATGATGTTGTTGGTTAGGATGCTCTCAATGATGCCCCTGTAGAATACTTGGAGGATGGAATGTGACATGTTTGCTTTTCTCTGTTTCATTAAGAACAGCAACCATTGTAGTGTTTTTCTGACAGTGTAATTGGTGTGCTCTGACCAAGACAAGTCCTCTGAGATGTGTATTTCCAGAAATTTCATACTCTTGACCCTTTCCACTGGCAACCCTTTTATCTCTAGAGGTTTATATGCTTCCTGATACCTTCTTAAGTCCACAATCGGTTATTTGGATGTTCTTCATCTCACATTGCTGCAGTCCTAACACTTGGGTAGTCCGCTGTCCCAGTCGGCCCGAATACCAAAGTATAAGGCTGACGTCGGTCAAGGCGCATTATTCTGACGTCAGGACGTCAGGGTACAAATGCGCATGACCGACGTCATATCCTCAGTCTTTTTTGCCGCATGGTCCGATGCAGAAGCAGTATTGCGAGTGCAGGTTGGCGTTCTGAAATTTTCTGAAGTCGGAGTTTCAGACCGAATCAAAGTTGGCTAAGTACCCCGTTGGGGAATATTTTGGTTTTTTCTTGCCTCAGTATTTAACCGGATGTCAGAAAAAGTGAATAACTGTATTTCTTGTGGGAAACAGATACCTCATAGGGATTACCATACCTTGTGTATACCTTGCTTAGGGCCTGAGCACGACGTTGTTGGGTGTCGCTCTTGTGCTAGATTTAACAAACGCACTATAAAGAGAATATTAGACTGTGCCAGGTTAGTTTTTGGGAAGCGTTGTAATTATAAAATGCCGTCGGATGCTCCGATGCCCGCTTCGTCAAAAAAGCACAAGGACAAAGCAGCAAAGCCTAGGTTGGAAGAACCGTCTGTCCCGGACGTCGGTTCTTTAGAGGGCTCGGTGGAGCCGGAGGTTCTGCCAGAAGTTTCTTTGGAGTCTCAGGGAGAGACTTTACTGTTACAAGATGTGTCCTCTCAGGAGGTAGGCCAGGCAGAAGGAAGTTGTTGCCATCACCCCATCCTATCAGTTGCTCCACCTCTCTTCTGGAGGATGTTTCCTCTCCATTCCTGACTAGACCTATGATTGTTGTATCATCTGCAATGATTTTATTGGACTCTTGTCTGGCCATGCAGTCAGGAGTTAGCAAGGTGAATAATAAAGGACTCAATGCACATCCTTGCAGAACCCCTTTTTCAGAGTTATGCTTCCAGAACTGTTGTCATCCACACAAACCTTTTGAGGCCTGTCCGTGAGGAAACCTGGGATCCAACTACATAACAGGGTGTTGATGCCCAGCTGTACTAGTTTCTTTACTAGATTCTGAGGGACGACAGTGTTGAAGGCAGACCTGAAGTCGATGAATAGCATTCTGGCATAGCAGTTCTGACTTTCCAAGTGGGTCAAGGTTTCATGACAGATGGGATCTGCTGTGCAGTGGTTCGGTCTATATGCAAACTGCAGTGTGTCCAAAGTTGCTGTTAAGTTTGAGGTTATGTGGTTTTTAATCAGCCTTTCAAAACACTTCATCACTGTCAGAGTCAGAGCAGCTGGTCGGTAGTCATTTAGACTTGTTGGCTGTGGTTTCTTGTGTAAAGAAATGATGGTCATCTTCTTAAAGTACCTAGGTACACTGACTAGTTGCAGTGAAGTGTTGAAAATGTCCATGAGCATCGATGCCATTTCTGATGCACAGTCTTTCAGTACCCTGCTCATGCTGTTATCAGGGCCAGCTGCTTTTTTGGGTTGGGTTGACACATCTCAAGGTTCTTAGGACATCTGCTGTGTTTAGGCACAGCACTACTTCATCCTTACCAACAGTCAAACATGCTGAAGACGTTATTCAGCTCATTCAAGAATGCAGTGCTGTCATCCAAAGAGGCTGATGTAGGTTTGTAGTTGGTTATGGTTTGTATGCCCTTCCATAGATGTCTGCTATTATTTTGATCATTAAATGACCCTGGATCTTTCTGCCAGAGGTTCTCTTTGCCTCTTTTATACGTTTGCTCAGTTTGCCTCTGGCTACTTTTAGGGCTTCCTTGTCCTTGGAGCTGAATACTGCATTTCATGCTTTTATGAGCTTTATACACCTCACTAGTTAAGCATGGTATGATCTTCATACACCTCACTAGTTAACCATGGTATGAGCTTCATACACCTCACTAGTTAACCATGGTATGAGCTTCATACACCTCACTAGTTAACCATGGTATGAGCTTCATACACCTCACTAGTTAACCATGGTATGAGCTTCATACACCTCACTAGTTAACCATGGTATGAGGATCATACACCTCACTAGTTAACCATGGTATGAGCTTCATACACCTCATTAGTTAACCATGGTATGAGCTTCATACACCTCACTAGTTAACCATGGTATGAGCTTCATACACCTCACTAGTTAACCATGGTATGAGCTTCATACACCTCACTAGTTAACCGTGGTATGAGCTTCATACACCTCACTAGTTAACCATGGTATGAGCTTCATACACCTCACTAGTTAACCATGGTATGAGCTTCATACACCTCACTAGTTAACCATGGTATGAGCTTCATACACCTCACTAGTTAACTGTGGCTTTTAGTTCACTCACATGGTGATGCACTTAGTGGTAGTTATGTCATTTACACATTTTGATATATAAGCTATAACCGGCTCTGTATATCCTTCCAGGTCAATTTGGTTGTTTGAAAAGGCTGCATCCTTAATCACTGACCAGTCTGTACACTTAAAGCAGTCCTGCAGTGCTGAGACTGTTCCCTGAGACCACAGCCTTATTTGTTTCCTTGTTGGTTTGCCACATTTTAGCAGTGGCTTACATGCAGCAGCAGCATGATGGCAAGATGATCAGAGTTTCCAAGATGTGGATATGGTGCTGTCTTATATGCCTGCTTAATGCTGGTGCAAATCTTATCCAATGTATTTACTCCTCATGTTGCAAATTTCACATGTTGATGGTAATGGGGTAGTACCGACTTTAGGTTGGTCTGATTAAAGTCACCTGCAATTACCTGTGCAAACTCTGGGTTCCTGTTTTGGAGATCACTTACGGACTGATAAAGAGTAGACAGTGCTTCATTGGTGTTCGCAGTGGGCGGGATCTAGACTGCTGTGATGCATAATCCATTAAACTCTCTAGGCAAGTAGTATGGCCTGCATTTTATAGGGTCATAGGTAGGTACTAGGCTACTGGCCGAAGGGCCTAAGTAAGCCTAGACAGCAAGTTTCCCTTTTCTTGTTTTATTTAAGCCCTGCATTTGCACTTGTTTATGTGCAGCACACCATCACTCACTGCTGCATAGCAGTGATTACCTTTGGGGGTTATAAATTCAAACGTTTTGCTTGTTACATTTTCCCTTAGCACTTTGCTTGTGGTCCTCCAAAGGTTTTCCCTGGCCCTGCTCTACTGTGAGGTATAACATTAAACCGAGCCTCAGAGGTACCAATACACCTCTCACACACTAGCCATTCCTAAGTGTGACCTCTTTTCCTGACCATATAAATTGACCTAACACTATGGATGGACAATTTCTCACAGTTTCTCCAGCCAGCTTGGTTGACATGGGCATCATGAGGCAGTGTAGCAACTGCCTCATGTTCAGTGACATCCCTCTACTCCTAGTCCACACAAACTCAACATGTGAGAGATGCAACTATATTAATAACCTTGAATCCATGCTCTCTCGCACACCAGTACATATGACAATGAGTGGGTTGTCAGAATGCACACTTCACCTCCTACTCCACTCAAACCCACCACACACATGCCTACATATGCAGAGGTCCTCACTAGAAATACATCTAAACACCAGAGACCTCATAAACACAAAAACAAGCACCCTGCACATAATAATTCCTTTGCAGAACACGATACACATAATAGCTCTAGCATCAGTGTCTCACCTCTCAAGCCCTTAAGGCAAAACACAAAACCAAACATATTAGTCACAGGTGATTCCACTGTGAGACACACAGATGCCCCTCTCACCAGGCTGGATAAGGTGAAGGTCATGGTCAACTGTCTGTCAGATGCTAGGATACGCCATATCACACATGCACTCAAGTCTCTCAAAAGCAGGCACTGTTATGACTCTGTTATTGTCCATGTTGGTGTGAATGACTTGAGATGTACCTCTCGACTATATAAAGAGAGAGATATGACTGAACTTTCAGACTGTGTATCTCAGGCAGGTATGTCACTAGCCGTAAGCAGCATTTTACCTTCACCTAGGATGATGCCTCAATACAAACAGAAAATGATTGACTTCAATTACTGGCTTAGGTTCTGGTGTCATCTGTCAGCCTGGGATGACATGATCGACAAACCTTGATGCTTTGCTAGAGATGGTTGTCATCTGTCACCTCTGGGATTTTGGCTGCTGGCTAAGGATCTTGCCACCCCCATAGTGCCTTTTATGGGCAGTGTCTCAAGGACAAAATTTACAATATAAAACCACCATCTAAAATCAACCTCAAGGTTATACTGCTGAACGCTAGGAGTTTTAACATAAATCTGCACTCACTGGAAACAGTCCTCACCTTGGAAGACTTAGACATTTGTGCAGTCACAGAGACCTGGTTCAAGGCTGTGGAGAGCACCCCAACAATACCAGGCCACACCTCCTTCCACACGTTCAGACCACAAACTGAAGGCATGAAAACTAAAGAAGGCGGTGTACTGATATTCGTTAAAAATAAATATACCTCCAGACTGGTTAAACAGTATGATTTCCTGGATATACTCCAGGTGCAATTAACTGTTGGCAGGACACCTATACAAGTCACTGCCAGCTACAGAACCCCTTCCATGAATCAGGACACCCACTCTACCTGCTTATATTTACTTGAGTCTATCAAGATACATCCAAACACCCTGGTTTTAGGCGACTTTAACTATCCATCCATTGACTGGGTAAATTACTTGTGGTCTAACTCACTTGTCCAAAGATTCCTTCACTTCATTAACTCCAATGCCCTGGACCAGCTGGTTGACACCCCCAAAAGGGGTGCCAACATCCTGGATCTGGTGCTTACCGATATGGGGTACCACTGTAGCACTATGACTGTGAGGTCTTCCCTAGTGAGATTTGACCACAGCTCAGTCTCATTCGAAGTACATATCACACCTGATCCCTCCCCAGCAGCAACTAAAAAACTTCTCCAAAGCAGATTATAACCTCTTATAGCTTTACTGCACCACCTCCTCAGATGGAACTGGCAGCTATGCTGAGTTCTACACCAATGCTTTATATAAACACCTGTATAACTGCATTGACTCGACCATACCTGATAGGACCAAAACAAGCTCCTCAAGGAAGAGCAAACCTACCTGGTGGACAGCTGCCATTAACAGGCTTTACAATAAGAGGAAGACATTGCTGTCTAAGATTAAGAGGGAGAGAGCCCTAAACTGGAAACACTCCCTCCTCAGCCTAAACAAGCAAATAAGACTTCTTGTGAAGTCCTCCAAAGCAAACTATGAATCCAAATTAGCTCCCTCAATTAAGGACAACCACAAGGCATTCTTTAATTACATCCATCACCTAAAAGGAAAAGCCCAGATTTGTGCTGAACTGGTAGTTAATAACACCATATTTCCTGAACCTGTGGACAAAGCTAACCTGTTAGCAGACAGGTCCTGTGAAAACTTCACTCCCCTGTCTCCACCACAAGTACCTTATGACATCCCTACCACCTGTCCTCTACCTTGTATCTCTAAAGAACAGGTCATAAATGCTCTCTCTAAGGCCAAAAATACAGCATCTATGGGGCCTGATAACATCCCAGGTTGCGTCCTACTTGGGCTCAAACAAGAAGTAGCAACACCACTGGGTACTCTTTTCAATCATAGTCTAAGCTCAAGCTTCATCCCAGCTGAATGGAAAATGGACACTTTTATCCCCTTGCACAAGGGTGGTGCTTCCACTGAACCTGGGAACTACAGCCCTATTAGCCTGACTAGCCTTATCTGCAAGGTGATGGAGTGAATCATCATGGACCTTAACAACAAAGATACTGGTAATCTTCAAATCCTTGAACCTACTCAGTTTGGAATTGTCAAAGGGAGATCATGCCTGTTAAACCTGGTGGACTTCTTTGAGACAGTCACCAAGGCCCTGGATGAGGGGAAATCTGTGCATACAACCTGCATAGACTTAGCCAAGGCTTTTGACACTATTCCCCACTCAGGCACCATTGACAACTCACCCAGCTAGGTATCAACCGTTATATCATTAGATGGGTTGCTAACTGGTTCACTGGTAGAAACCATATAGTCAAAACTGGGAATCCACCTCCATCAGCAGACCTGTAACCAGTGGTGTTCCACAAGGATCAGTCCTAGGACCTCTACTGTTTGAAATCTATTTCTCCTAAGTACAAGCTAAAAGTAATGGTCTGTGGTTGACAAAGTTTGCTGATGACTGCAAACTGGGAGTGGTCATAGAATTTCCAAATGATGTCAACATCCTGCAAGAGGCTCTTACACAAACAAATGACTGTTGCCAAAGTCACGGCCTTAAATTCAGTGCAAAAAAAATGTATTATCATGCCTTTTGGTAAGTGCGATGTTCCTGCTAACTGCCACAACAATAACAATAACACCCTAAGTATGCACTCAGTGGTGAGAGAGACCTGGGCACACGGGTTGACAGCAACTTTACCTTTGATCACCATGTCTCCACAGTGGTAAGAAGGGCATTCTATATTGCTCATCTCATAAGTAAGGGCATTGGATCCAGAAAAAATACGTTATAACCTCTCTGTACTCTTCCCTCATCAGGACAATAATTGAGTACAATGCCCCATTTGGTATGTATCATTCCAAGCACCTGCAGCAACTGGACAGACCACAAAGGTTCCTCACAAGGAAAAATGCAAGGTCTTCAGCATCTGTCCTACATGGATCATCTGAAATCACTGTCACTTCTGTTTCATACAGACTACTCAGAGGCGATCTAAGCAATCTTTGACCCTGCTTTATTGGAAAAGCTCCATATCCACAAATTGGCACATGGGTTACTCGCTCTAATGACCTTAACCTGGTATGTGACATTAATAAAACATGCTGCAGGGAGAGATTTGTCTTCCAGAGGTTACCACACCTTTGGAATGGACTCCATTTCATGTCAAACAGAGCACCTCATTAGCCCTATTCAAACACAATCTGGACAATTGGATGGGTAACCATAAATTCACCCCAGGGATTCCACCTGTGTCCTCTTGGACTGGGGCACGTGGTGCTGATCGTGGAAATAAGAGTAGAACTTGGCTACGTTTGTAAAGGCCCAAGTGCCATTAGTCTAGTAACTTCCGATGATCCTATAATCCTTTTCTGATGGGATCCAAAGCAGCCACAGCCACACAGGGCGCCTCCATTATGCTTTCATACTCATAAAATTAATACAGTCAGTTTCTTCCAGCTTCTCTGGTATAGCTGAAAATTACAGGATTTCTCTATGTGCTCTGTCCTCTAATTCTATTATTTTTTGAAACATCTCATCTGAAGTAGGCAGACTTCATTTGTCTGCAACCTGTGGGTATCGGATCCGACCTCGGATCCGAGCCGGCATTTCAAAAGCTTAGGCTCCGAGCTCCTAGCTCCTCCCTCTACCCATAACCCCTTGCCAATCCCTGACTGACCTCAGATTTCGTTTGCCGCTTTCAAGTTGCGACGGATTCCTTGAGCTCCTAGTGCAGATAAGTTTTCTGACAGGAAAATTTTGAAAAACTTTAACTTTTTTAATTTAATTAGTTAGAAGTGTTTGTGTTAGGCTTTCCTTTCTCTATTCTTTTAATTTTTTCTCGGGTTTTGCGTAGTTTGTGTGTGTGTGTGTGTTTTTAGGCCTGTTAGGGCTTAACATGTCTGAAGCCCATAAGGCAGTTTTCTCTAAATGTACCGAGTGTGGCCATAAGCTGTCCCCAGTGAATGGCCACACTCGTCGTCATCTTGGGGTTGAACACCTGTCATCTGGTTGTACCATTTGTGCAGGGTTCAACCCCGAGCTTTGAGGGAGCGGAGGTGAAGCTGGTTCTGGCGGGACTTCTCCTCCAGATACCGCCGGCTTCTGCCCTTCTACACAGCAAACAGTTGCTGTGGGCTCTCCTCCACCGGCTGGGACTCAACCTCCCTCTAAGATGCCGGAGGAGAGAGTCTTCTAGGGAGCGAGAGAAGAAGGAGAGGCACAGGGAGAGGCACCACAAACGGAGAGCTGAAACTTCTAGTTCGGCTCCTCCATCCAAGCGGGCCTTTCCTGTGCCTTCTAGCTTTCCTCCTCCTCGGCTCCACTCCCCTCGGTTCTCTCCTGGGCCCGAGGAGGAGGAGGCTAGCCCTTCAGCGAGGTCCCCAAGGCGGCTCTCTAGATCCGCTTCGGTGGCCTCGACTAGATCCACCTTCTCCATGAGTGAAGCAGACATGGACCGGATGATGAGGAAATTCATCCAGGCCCAAATGCAAATGGGAGTGCTCCTAGCCCCCCCCCCCATCCGGGAGGGGCTTCGACCCCTTTTTTCGCCCCTTTGGCTCCTTCTCCGACCCACACCATGGGTTCGGAGCTGTCGGCGCCGGGCAGAGTTGGATCCGGGGGTGGGTCGGATCCGATAGGTCGGCGCACCTCGGATCCGTCCCATCCCTTGAGTGCTTCGGGTGCTTCGGACCCGACCTCTCGGAGCCGAGGACCGAGCCTCGGACCCGAGGGAGCTGGTGTGTCTTCGGCTCCGTCTAGGTTGGAGCACACCGGTCTCTCGGATCCGACGGTCTCGGCTCCGGCTCCGATCCGTCGTCGGATCCGAGTGGGGTCGGCTCTCGGGGTTTAGAGAAGCTGGCTCCCCTCGGCCTTCGGCGTAGTGGAAAGGGCACTGTTGAGGACTTCGGACCCCGGTCCCTGCCACGGCTCCATCCCGCGCTCCCTTGCAGTTGGGCCAGGCCCCCACCAGCCGGTCCCAGGGACAGCCCGCCTCGATGTCCCAAGTAGTTCCCTTGGAACATCCAGCTGCGGAAGAGTACTCCTCGGACAGCCCCCCGAAGAAGTACCTCGGAAGCGTAAGTGCAAAAGGAGGCACATGGACTCCCGAGTCCGTTACAAGACACAGACCTGGATGAAGGGGAAGGCTCCCCAAGGTCACCCCCTGAGGACGTCTCATTTGGAGACATTATGGAAATGTTGAGGATCAGGGGGGGGTGGTCTGCCCCCAAGGCCTCCTCAGACGAGTCTGTGTTCTTGGAGGCATTCGAGGCGGGCCCATCTACCTCTTGGGTGTCCCCTCCTGCCGATCCTCTGGTGGACCTTATATCCATCAGAGCGTGGAAGGATCCGGACACCGTTGAGCCTGTACCCAAGCATCCTGACCGTATCCTTTCCCCTCCGGCGGACTGCACTCACTGGAGCAAAGGCCCCCCAGTAGATGCCATGATGATGGCTGCAGCCACTAAGAGGGAATTGGCCCAGGAGAGTCCCTCTATGCATCCTCCGGGCAAGGAGTCCCGCTCGATGGATCGCATTGGGAAGCGAGTTTTCAGTTCAGCAACCTTCTCCTTGAGAGCGCTGAACTACATGGCACACGTCATCAGGATGCAGCGGGATCTGATTAAAGAATACGCTGCATCTCCCCCAGAGTCCATGTCGGGTGAGGATAAGCAGGTATACTCCACCGAATGGCCACTCTTAGAGCAGTTTCTAACACATCTATGCGGCTGCTTTCTCACGCTACCGAGGGAGCCGCTAGAGCCAGCGGAGCAGGCCTAGTCATGAGGCGGCAGGCCTGGCTCCGCCACTGTGATTTCGCAGAGCCCTTCAAGGCGACTTTCGCGAATGCCCCCTTCGATGGTTCTGCCTTGTTTGGCAAAACTGTTCGCGAAACATTAGTCCAGAGTGAGAAGGACGGGAAGACACTGTCTGCAGTCGAGTCCGCTTCTCAGCTCCCCAGAGGTCCTTCTCGAAGAACCAAAAGGGACAGAAGAAGATGTGGTTCCGGAAGTCGCAGCAGTCCCAACCTGCTCCAGATAACCAGTCCTTCCGTGGCAGAGGAGGACGGGGAGGTCGCCATCCTAGAGGCAGGGGGGCTCCTAGCAACTTTGGGTCCAGAGAACCTTTCTCTGATAGACCCACGCAGCAGCCCTGAAGGGTTGCCCGGCTGTCCGTCTCTGGAGGCAGTCGGGGGCATCTTTGGAGGCACCTAACTTCTTGGGAGTGCATCACAACAGACCGTTGGATGCTTCGCGTGATATCCAGAGGTTATACAATTGCCCTATACAAAGTTCCCAGATCTCGCAGCCTCCCAGATGTTCCACCCGACCAAAGGGAGGCAGCAGCTATCGAAATCGGACAGCTGCTAGAAAAAAGAGCTATCCAGTCGTCCCCAGATCAAACCGGGTCAGGGTTTTACTCCAGGTTCTTTTAGTGCCAAAGAAAGCGGGGACTTAAGACCGATCTTAGATCTTTCCCTGCTGAACCTGTCAGTAACCAAGCAAAAGTTCCGGATGGTCACCCTTCAATCTATACTCCCCCTCTTGAGGGAGAACGACTGGATGTGCTCCATCGACCTCAAGGACACGTACTACCACATTCGCATGGACAGACGGTCCAGGAGGTTTCTTCGCTTCCGACTGGGAGCTAGTCATTATCAGTTCAGGGTCCTTCCCTTTGGTCTCACCTCAGCCCCCAGGGTGTTCACCAAGGTTTTAGCTGTTGTAGCGGCCCACCTGAGGCTCCAGGGATTACAGGTCTTTCCGTACCTGGACGACTGGCTGCTAACGGTATCATCAAGGCATCTTCTGTGCTCAGCCAGGGACTACTTCCTTCGTATAGCCCCAAGGCTGGGCATCACTGTCAACTGGGAGAAATCTTTACTGCACCCCACACAAGTTATAGATTTCATAGGAGGAAGACTAAACACCAGGTCAATGCGAGCCTTCCTCACCCCAGACAGAATTTCCAACCTGAAGTGTCATGTCGCAGCGGTCCTGCAACCATTTCCGACAGCAGCTTCGGTCCTGAGGGCCCTAGGTTCGATGGCGGCAGCTATCCCGCTTCTTATTCATGCGTGCCTACGCATGAGGGTTCTTCAATGGACCCTTCAAGTTCAGTGGTCCCCTCTCTGTTCCTCTCTCAACACTCCGATAGCGGTCAGCAAAGCATGCAAGGATTCCCTTTTTTGGTGGCTTTGATCTCCGGAGCCTCTGACAGGGAGACCTTTTTGTGCAGCATTTCCCCGAGCCACAGTGACCACGGACGCTTCTTGCCTCGGGTGGGGGGGGCATTCTGCGGGGAAGATTGTCCAAGGCACGTGGAACTCCACAGAGACTTCGTTGCATATAAACGTCCTGGAAATGAGGGCGGTGCTCCTAGCGTTGCAAGCACTTCACCACGTTCTTCCTTCAGGGACTATTGCAATTCAGACAGACAACATGTCGGTAGTCTGGTACATCAACAAACAGGGAGGAACCAGGTCCTATCCCCTTTGTCGAGAGGCCATGAGAGTCTGGGAATGGGCAATTTCCACCAAACGCTTTCTTGTAGCAACGCACATTCCGGGAAAATCCAACATCCTTGCGGACAAACTCAGTCGCACCATTCTTTCCCCTCACGAGTGGTCTCTCAATCCTCAGGTAGTGAAGAAGATTTTTGCCATTTGGGGGCAACCCTGTTGTGATCTTTTTGCCTCTCACTCAAACGCCAAATGCGACAATTTCTTCGCTCTGCTTCCCCCACCAGGGGAATTCGAGAGATGCTCTGGTGCATGCTTGGCACGCCGGTCTTCTTTATGCCTACCCTCCACTACCTCTAATGCAGAGGCTTCTGCAGAAAGCCAACAGTTTGGGGAGCAGAATGATTCTCATTGCCCGTTCTGGCCTCGTCAACCCTGGTTCCCCTTTGTATGGTCTCACAAAGTGAATCCACCCTGGATTCTGGATCCGATTCGGATCTCATCTCCCATCCTCTGGGAATTTCGGTCCCCAGTCTACGCACCCTGAAATTGACAGCTTGGCTGCTCCAGTTCCACCCTTGATTAGGACTCGGTATCTCGTCACCGGTCAAGGCCATTCTAGTGGCAGCTCATAAACCTTCCACTAGGCAGGTTTATCGGAGCAAATGGAAGAGAGTCTCTATTTGGGCGGTCCAGAAAAGTTTGGATCCTTTTCAGCACCTATGTCGGCAGTGCTGGATTTTTAACAGACCTCTTTCATCAAGGGGCAAGTTCTTCCACCATTAAGGTACAATTGGCAGCCATCTCTCATTATCACATTGGTCATGAGACAGCTCCCCTCATGACGCGAAATTGTGCAAAACCTTTCTTAAAGGGATTTTTTGTTGAGGCCTCCAGTCAAAGACATTGTACCACCTTGGGACCTATCTTTAGTTCTGCAAGCCCTTACTGCTCCTCCCTTCGAGCCTGCAGCGTCTACGGACCTGAAGTACCTTTCCTGGAAGACTGCCTTCTTAGTAGCTATCACTTCAGCCAGAAGAGTGTCTGAACTTCAGGCTCTATCGTCAAGCCGCCTTACCTTTCCTTCTTTCCAGATAGGGTGTGCCTCAGGACCAATCCATCTTTTCTTCCAAAGGTCTCTTCAGAATCTAATATCAGCCAATCAATCAACTTACCTGTGTTTTTCCCAAGTACTCAAACAAAGGAGAATACAAACTGCATTCCTTGGATGTTCATAGACAATTACGATTTTATATTCACAGAACAGCTGGTCACAGGCAATCAGATCAGCTGTTCGTCTCCTTTGCTAAATTTGCTTTGGGTAAAGCAGTTTCTAAAGTCACACTATCGAGGTGGATTGCTAATTGTATTCTGCAGGCTTATGACACTTCAGGTAGACCTGCTCCTCAGAGGGTTACGGCTCATTCTACTAGGGCAGTCTCCACGTCAGCCGCCTTTAAGTCCCGTGTGTCATTGGATGATATCTGCGTGGCAGCCACTTGGGCCTCACCTCATACCTTTATTTCTCATTATAAGGTGGATGTTGTTTCCAGAGGAAGAGCATCCTTTGGCTCAGCGGTGCTCAAACATCCTTCCATGACGCCCAAGATTCAGGTAGCTGGGGACTCTGTCCCACAGGTTGCAGACAAATGAAGTCTGCCTACTTCAGATTTAGAAGTTATGTACTCACCATAACGTTCCATCTGAGTAGGTGACTTCATTTGGATGTAACAAATCCTCCATCCCCCTGACCTTTATACAGCGAGTATTTTTTTGCTTTGTTCAGGTACTGTTGTCAGTATTATATAGGCAAACTCAATCTGAGGTCAGTCAGGGATTGGCAAGGGGTTATGGGTAGAGGGAGGAGCTAGGAGCTCGGAGCCTAAGCTTTTGAAATGCCGGCTCGGATCCGAGGTCGGATCCGATACCCACAGGTTGCATCCAAATGAAGTCACCTACTCAGATGGAACGTTATGGTGAGTACATAACTTCTAATTCTTCAGTGGTCTCGTGTTCAGCTAGCCTCTTCTTCATTTTGACCTCTGATTTTTGCACTTTTGTCACCTTATCTGAATATCTGTTTAAAGCTTCTTCCATTTTTCCCAGCCTTTTGTTATTTGAATTGATATACTACATCAGTGTTTTGTTTATTTTAATCAGGTCTGTGTGCAGTTGTCTTGTACTTTCCTCTAGGCAACTTGAAACCATGTCTGGAGCTTGTACTGCTTTTTTGCTGAACAGCTACAGTACTTTTCCTCAGTCAGTGTTTTTTCTCACCTTCTGCAGATGATTTTTTTCAGGTCCTCTGTATTTCTTTTTTCCCAGCATCCAGGCAGTGCACTTACTTGCCATTCACTTAAATTTACCCAGAAATATAAATCTTCTGGCTTTCTCTGCTAAGTTTCTGTTTTCACACTTGGAGAGCTAGAATTAAGCTGTTACTCAATGTGCAGCCATCTTGGAAGTTCCCCCTGCTGTTCCTTTGCTTGAGTCCCAGGTTCTGTTATGTCAAAATTCCTTACTGCTTTGCAGGTCCATGGACAGCAAACAAGGTCTGAGGTATGTGAGGTGACTAGACCATTATGGGTAAAGGGAGGAGCTCAAGAGTTTCAGTGTTCCACGAGCTGGAAGAAGCAGCCAAGTCAGATCTGAGGATCAGATCTGAACCCATCAGTTGAGGAAGAATGAAAATGGACAACATAGATGGAATGTTATGGTGAGTACACAACCATTTTTTTAATATACAGAGCAACTGAAAAAAACAGTACGTGGCATTATATGCAGAGTGGCATCAGAGTTAGCATGCTGAAAGAATCACAATCAAAAACAGAATCACAGCAAGGTATGCAGACAGAAAGAATGAAGTAGTTAGGTTATATCACCAGAGAGATGGCAGCTGGATTTTCTTTATTTTCTTAGAGTCTTGAAATGTGCCTTTAGTTGTGGATGAAAAATGTGGTAAGAGAAATGATCTTTAAGAAAAGAAGGGAGAGATATGCAAAGTTTTGGACTAAGGAGTAAGAAAGCATGGTCTATAGAGCAAAGCCTAGTTTGGGGTATTTGGAGGAGAGGACATGAGTAGCTATGATGTCTAAGGTTGTATATTGGTGCATCTCTGAACAGTCTAGACGGTAGTGGAGGGAATGTGTCATTCTTGATAAGTGTAGATAGTTGAGAACCAGGTAGAACGTCAACATGTTATTTCACATGTAGCTAGTTAGCATTTTAAATTGTTTTGCAGTGGTGTTCATTTCTTGGGGAGAGAGTGATGAATCTGCAAATGGCATTTGAAAAGGGACTGAATGGTGGATATATTTATTTTAGAAACTGTAGCAATTAGCAGAAGACAATATTCTAGCTGAACCAGTAAGATACATTAGCCTATTACATTTCTATAGGACCTAGATAGAAAACAGGAGATCACATCAGCCCACAACAAGACAGAGTAAGTGTGTGTGTGTGTGTGTGTGTGTGTGTGTGTGTGTGTGTGTGTGTGTGTGTGTGTGTGTGTGTGTGTGTGTGTGTGTGTAGTGTCCAGGTTGAGCTGGAAATTTGGGAAGAGGTCCAATCAACCCCCTAGATATCTGAATGAAGTGACATTTTCAATTGTGTTATTAAAATGATCAAGGATATTTAGAGGCCTGGAGATGGAAGTGAGCTTTTGCCTAGTGCCAAAAAGCATTTTGTTTTTGTTTTGGAGGAGTTTAATAGAAACTGTCTATTACTGGTCCATTGAATAAGGGCATGAAAATCAGCCTGAAATTTGAGTTTAAGAGAAGAGACAGAATGTTTGGAGCAGAATAATACCATGTCATCTGCATAAAGCAGGAGAGGAACATGCAGTAAGTCAAAAGGAAGTTTGTTAATGTAGATAGAGGACAGGTGGCAGAATAGGTCCTTGAGGGACACCTTTCTGCAGAGGGACTGATGTAGAAGTAGATGAATTAAATTAACAGAGAAGTGGCGGTTAGAGAGGTAGTGTTTGAACCAGAGTAGTGTCATCACTAATGCCCATTTCAGCGAGATGGTTTAGCAGAATTGTGTAATTAACAGGATCAGAAGGACTGATGAGGTCAATAAACATTAATTGAGTAATTAAGCCTCTGTTCATTCCAAGAAGAAAGTTGTTAAAGTGTCCAGATAGCCGTGGATTTTCTGCTACTAGAGAAAAAGCCATGCTGTTTTTGAGAGAGAAGATGGTATTGGTTGATGTACTGCGTGAGTTGTAAATAAGGTAATTTGTCCAGAATCTTTCCTAAGGTAGGGAGAATAGAAATGGGCTGAAAGTCTGATAGACTGGAGAAAATGGTTTCTCAGGGAAAGGTTTTACAGTGGCATTCTTCCAGATCTTAGACATAATATTAAGAGTACTACACAGGGTACAGGTGTGCTTCAATGGGGTTATGATATTGTCTTTACAGTGACAAGCTATATACCTATATCTTCATCTATCTATTTATCTATGTATTCAACCTAACACCATTTTACTGCTACTACTAATTTACAGTAACACAGAAAATAATCCAGGTCCGTTTCTTATACCACAATCAATTCCTCTGGCGAAAGACACCACAACTGCTAAAAGATGAAACCACATGAGTAGAAAAGATCAAAAGGACACGGTCCACAACAATATAGGGATCTGCCACGTCTCCCGACTGTCACAGCAGGTGGTTCAAAAACTCATCCTTTAGTATTTTATGTGGAATTAAATCATTTTGATCTAAGCACCACTATATTTTAAGGAGATTCTTGGGATTTTTAGGGCAGATAAAGTAAATGTTTTCACCTAGACTGGCTGTTAGTAATGGTGGATGTTGATTTATGTTCATGTATTCCACATCAGATTGGGTTATCTTGGAATCATGAGGCTCTTTCCATGTGCAACAACTCAACCAATAGAGAGATAGTACAATTTTGTACCTACCATAAATGTAGATGTTCGAAGATCCACATTGCTGCAGTCCTTACATATGGGTAGTCCGCTGTCCTCGGTCGGCCCGAATACCAAAGTATTAGGCTGACGTCGGTCAAGGCGCTTAAAACTGACATCAGGACGTCAGGGTACAAAAGCGCATGACCGACGTCATTTCCTCAGTCTTTTCTTGCCCCAGATGTCAGAAGGCCCTAACAAAACAGGCCAAAGCCAAAAACCAGCAAAAACCAACCAACCACCCGTGCACTAACCATATTTACAATATGTACAACACAAACCACACCACCACCTTCAACAACAGAGGGGAAGGAGGGAGCGTAAATTGGACTGCAGCAATGTGGATCTTCGAACATCTACATTTATGGTAGGTACAAAACTGTACTATGTTCTTCATCTCACATTGCTGCAGTCCTTACATATGGGTAGAATCCCAAAGCAGAGGTAAGGGAGGATGGCAAAACTATAAAGCATTAGGAGCTGCCAACATGCCTTGTAAAATTGCAGTTGCAAATCCAGCCCTAGATTTAGAGTAAAGTGGAAGGTGGTAATGCTTAGAGAAAGTATGCACTGAACTCCAAGTAGCTGCTTCCAAAATATCTTTAGTAGCCACCCCCCTTAAAAAAGCTGTCGAAGTGGCAGTAGCCCTAGTGGAATGAGGCCTAATCCCAGCTGGAACCTCCTTACCATGATGGGAATAACAGAAAGCAATACAAAACCAATCCACTTAGAAATAGTTTGTTTTGAAACAGGTTTGCCCTGAGAACCCAAAGCAAAAGAAACAAACAACTGCTGAGACTGCCTGAACCCTTTAGTTCTGCTCAAATAATATCGCAACTGTCTGTGAATATCCAAAGTGTGCAAAATCTTTTCCCTTTATTTTGGGGTTTGCATAAAAAGTAGGCAAATGAATAGTTTGGTTTAAAGCCACACTAGAAACCACTTTAGGCATAAAAGAAGGGTTAGTACGAAAGACACCCTATCCTTGTGGAAAATTAAGAAAGGCTCAACTGCCATAAGGGCCTGTAATTCAGAAACCCTTCTCGCAGAGGTAATGGCCAACAAAAAGCAGTCTTCCAAGATAAATATTTCAACTCTGCCAATGCTGCAGGCTCAAAAGGTTGTAGAGTGAGTTTCTCCAACACAAAATTGAGATCCCAAGCAGGAGTAGGAGCTCTACGTGGGGTCTTATATTCTTTGCCCCTCTAAGGAATTGCTTAAACAAAGGCTGAGAAAATAATGGTGGGTCACAGTCATAGTGAGCAGAGATTGCTGCAGCATGAACCTTTATAGAGGAGAAGGACAAACCTTTGTCCAATAACTCAGTAAGGTATTGAAGCGCCACACTTAAATTAGGTTTAGAAACATCAAAGTCCTTTGCTGTACTCCAAAATAAAAATCTCCTCCATTTATCTGCGTACACTTTCCTTGTACTAGGCCTTCTGGCCTCCAAAATAACATTCAAAACTTGTTGTGGAAGCTGAGACCCTCCAGGGTTTAAACCAGAATATGCCAGGCTGTCAGATGTAGAGAATGAAGTTTGACATTGAGTAAATGACCGTTCTCCTGAGACAGCAGGTGAGGAATCAAAGGCAAAGGCCATGGAGGCTCCTGTACCAGACTTCTCAGTAATGGGTACCAGTGCTGTCGAGGCCAATCTGGAGCTATTAAAATCATGTTTGGCTTGTCCTGTCTGACCTTCAGCAGTACCTTTGGGAGGAGAGGCAGAGGTGGAAAGGCATACACGTGAAGATTGCTCCAATTGAAAGAGAGAGCATCCACTTTCCAAGCTGAGGGATGAAACCTTTTTGTGCAAAACTTTGGCAGCTGGTAATTTAGTGGAGAAGCGAACAGATCTATGTCTGGAGTTCCCCATAACACTGTCAACCTCTGGAATACATGAGGATCCAATTTCCACTCGTGGGGATCCATAATTTGTCTGCTCAACACATCTGCTAAGGAGTTCTGTGCTCCTGGCAGAAACCTTGCCTGAAGATTTAGCTGTAAACTGAAAGCAGTCTCCCACAAAATCATTGCTTGTCTGCATAGAGGATAAGAATGCGTTCCCCCTTGCTTGTTGATGTACCACATGACAGTTGTGTTGTCTGTTTGAATCAACACCTGCCCTGGAAGAAGTGAATCCTTGAAAGTTATCAATGCAAATTGGACTGCTAACATCTCCTTCAAGTTGATATGTAGATGTTGAAGTCTGGCAGGCCACGTGTCTTGTATCCATTTTCCATTTAGATGAGCTCCCCAAGCTTTGTCTGAGGCATCTGTCGTTAAAATCTGACTCGCCTCTGGCCGGGTCACAGAGAGTCCCTTGTTTAGGTGACATTCCTGAGCCCACCACAAAAATTCCTTTTGAATGCAAGGTATTATTTGAATGACAGTGTCCAAATCTTGACAGTGCTGTGTCCATACATTCTTGAGATACCATTGTAGCTTCCTCATATGCAGTTTGGCATTGGGAAGTACCAGAATACAAGATGCCATGAACCCCAAGGCTTGAAGGACTGTCCTTGCAGTCAGCCTGGACTGATGAGACAACTGGTGGAAGTAAAGAGAAAGATTCTTTTGTTTGTCCGGGGTCAAAAGGCCATCTGGGATGCTGTATTCAGTCTCACACCCAGAAAGCACATGTCCTGAGAGGGTACTAGACTGGACTTTATTTCGTTCACAGAATACCCCAGGCATCTTAACACTGCCATCACATACTGTAAATGATGAAGAAGTTCGTCCTTTTCTTGGGCCAGTATCAGGCAATCGTCCAAATAAGGATAGATCTGTATTCCTCTTAGCCTGAAGAAAGCTACCACTGGAGCCAGAACCTTCGTGAACACTCTGGGCAGTAGATAAGCCAAAGGGCAATGCAGAGAACTGATAATGTGAAGTCCCAGCCCGAAAACGCAGATACTTCCTGCAACTGGGCCTGATAGGAACATGAAGGTAAGCCTCTTTGAGATCCAGAGTCACCATCCAGTGATCTTTGCCCAGCAGAGGTAAAAGCTGTTGTAACGTTAACATTTTGAACTTGGGAATGTCCAGATATGTGTTGAGGACGGATAAATCCAAAATTGGTCTCCACGTGTTTCCTTTCTTTGGTACTAGAAACAGGCGAGAATAAAATCCTAGGCCCACTTCTGGCAGAGGAACCGTTTGTATGGCCCCTATTTGAAGTAGTAAAGAAATTTGCTTGAGCCTCTAGTCTTTGCTGAGGAGGAACGTCCGGCATGCCTTTGAAAGGAGGCAAGGTATGGAAATAAAACTTGTAACCCTGGTGTATGATATCCAATACCCATTTGTCTTGGGTAATCAACATCCAATTTTCCTTGAAGAGTGCTAACCTTCCTCCCAAAGGTGCTGCCAGGCAAGAAGGATCTGGCAGCTGAAAAAGTAGGTCATTGGGCCTGTTTACGAAAGGACTGGCCCCTGCCCTCACCCGAAGATTGTGCAGGTGAACTCACTGTTCTAGGCCTGAAAGAACTCTGAGCTCTGCCCCTACCACGTCTAGATCTACCCCTAGACTGAGAATCATAAGAAGGATACGTCCACCCCTTAGCAGGCCAATTCCTACTAAACTTCGGAGGCTGAACTTGCAAAAAATCCTTAACAGCCTGCATAGACTTAGCCTTGTCTTCCATTTTCTTCAAGACTGATTCCACAGGTGAACCAAACAACACATCAGACTGCAAAGGAGCATCCAAAATCCTAGTTTTAACATGGTCAGATAAATTCTGATCCTTTAACCAGGCGTGCCTGCGAAGAACTGAGCCAGTGGCAGCCACCCTAGACGAGGCCAGCACAGCATCAAAACCACACTGTAAAGAATGCTTACCCACTTGTTCAGAGACATGCACCAAATCTTGCAACTCTTTACACTCAATGCCTTCCGCCAGAGCATCCACCTTAGACTTCAATTGAGAAAGAAGAAAGTTTTGATATTTCAACATATGAAACTGGCAATTCAAAGCCCTCATAGCTAAGGTAGAAGATGTATAGACCTTCTTTCCCCATCTATCCAAAGCTCTGGCTTCTTTATCTAGAGGAACCGGATTTTTCACAACAGAGGCCTTGACACCCTTAGGTCCCTGACTAATAGTTTCTGGGTCCGCCCTAGGACTCTTATAAAGATATTTATGAGCCTCAGGCACCCTGTAATACCTATCTGGTTTAACAGGAGCAGGAGGCAGAGAATCAGGATTAAGTGAAGCCTCTGCAAACACATCTTCCACAACATCCAGAACAGGGGGAATAGCCAAGGGCCTATGCTGGGGTAACAGCAAAACCTCCCTAAGCCTTTTCCTAGAATCAGAGAAGTCCTGACCTTCCCATTTAAAATGTTCCCTCATAGAATGAAGTGTCTCTGAAAAAGAAAAATCCTCTGGAGGAGAAGCAGAAGGAGTGGAATCATCTGCATCAGAATCAGAATAAGGAGAATACTCCTGCAAGTCTTCAGCTGAAGACTCTGAAATATCCGAAGCCTGCTCAAAACTTCCCAACTCTGGCTCCACCCTAGGCCTCATCAGGAGGGGGCATAGAACCTCTAATCAGAGTAATTCAATCTTCTGCCATTTTAAGCATGTGCTTCTTAGGCACAGACCCTGCTGAACTAGGAGTGACACCAACAGAAGCTGAAACTGGCCTGCCTCTGGGAGAAGCCTTGGAAATAGAAGGAGAAGGCCTAACCACCCTAGGAAGGGAGGGGAGTACAGTAACTTGGGAAGCCCCTTCAGCCTGACCTGCCTCCTGAGAGACCACCTCCTGCAAAATCAAAGTCTCCCCCTGAGACTCCAGAGAAGTCTCCGTCGGAACCACCGGTTCCACTGAAGCCTCTAAAGAACCGGCGTCCCGAACGGACGACTCATCTTGCCTGGGTTTAACTGCTTTGTCTTTGCGCTTCTTCAAGAGAAGCGGGCGGAGAATCCGACAGCATATTATAATTGCACCGCTTCCCAAAGACCAGCCTAGCACAATCCAACCTTCGCTTAATAGTGCGTTTATTGAACCTAGCACAAAAGCGACACCCAACAACGTCGTGCTCAGGCCCCAAACAAGGAATACACAAAGAATGATAATCCCTATGCGGTATCTGTTTCCCACAAGAAATACAGTTATTCACTTTTCTGACATCCGGTAAAACACTGAGGCAAGAAAAAACCAAAATAATCCCCAACGGGGTACTTAGCCAACTTGGATTCGGTCTGAAACTCCAAATTCGAAAAATTTCAGAACGCCGAACGGCACTTGCAACGCTGCTTCTGCATCGGACCATGCGGCAAAAAAGACTGAGGAAATGACGTCGGTCATGCGCTTTTGTACCCTGACGTCCTGATCTCAGTTTTAAGCGCCTTGACCGACGTCAGCCTAATACTTTGGTATTCGGGCCGACCGAGGACAGCGGACTACCCATATGTAAGGACTGCAGCAATGTGAGATGAAGAACATCAATATTATTTTAGCATTTATGGAAATGATTTTGACCAGTAATTTTACTTATTTCAAAGGTGAACATTTCAAACAAGTAAGTGGGGGGGGGGGCTATGGGTGCATCTAGTGCCCCCTTTTATGCTGATGCTGTTATGTAGTTCTGGGAACAAAAGTTTATGTTTAAATCTTTACATTATAATCATATTTTTATTTATTTACGTTTTTAGACTATAGTTATTATTTGGAAGAGCAATTTAAAGAGATTAGATGATTTTGTAATATTCATTAATACAACTACTGATCTGATTTCTTAAGTTTTCCCTACAATGTCTCAGAAGTTAGCATTAATTAGGACATGTTGATTATTAAAGATTTTGAACATGGTGGGTTTAAATCAAATATACATATATATATAAAATATATGTGTGTGTGTGTGTGTGTGTGTGTGTATATATATATATATATATATATATATATATATATACATATATATATATATATATATATATATATATATATATATATATATATATATATATATATATATACATACATATATGAAACCCGCATTGTCTAATTGCTACCTCTGTTTTCATAGTTGCCACCTATTAACACAGAAATTAAGTTTAGTCAAAGGCCATATGATTTGTTTGGCTACAATTATTTTGAATTATGAGGATTTCATCTATGAAATGGAGGTTCTATATATTTCTAGAAAGGGTTATCCTAGTGATAAAAATCAGATTCTTTTGAACAAGCCTCACAAGTTAATCTATACTTGGAATACTTTTAAATTATTATTATTATGCTAATATAGACAAAATAGGAAATTTTATTAACTATGGCAACACTTCGTGTATTACATATGGTGAAGAGAGTCATATGGTATTATCCTTAATTCGGAGAAATCAGAATATTACTGCTCATGACAAGGAACTGTATGAGAAATTAGGGGCTAAACCCTAGTTTACTTTTATGAGACATTCTAATATCAAAGAAAAACATGAAAAAGATAGGTCTCTAAATATAGTGAAAAACAAATTCAAGTAAATTAAGTACAAGAAAATGTGGAGCTTGTATACAATGCAAATATACTTTTGGGGGGGCACTGAATGGCCTTTGAACATTATAAACTTTTAGTTATGTACTCACCATAACTTCAGATGTTTGGGATCCATCTCGCCTACATTCTGACTGATGGGTTCGGAGCCGATCCCTCGGCTCCGACTCGGCACGCTTATGCCAAAGAGCGAAGTCTCTTATTGGCTGAGCTTATTATATCCCAGGATGCACCACTACCAGTCCCCCAGATCTAGTTTGTCCGCATACATGCACACATGCACGCACTGATTATATAACATCGTCAGATGAAACAAGATAAAAACAGTAGAACTCAAACCGTTCAATCTCTTCTGATCTCTAAGGCAGGGGGAAGGAGGGTGGAGTATTAGGAATGTGGCGAGATGGATCCCAAACATCTGAAGTTATGGTGAGTACATAACTAAAAGATGTTATGTGATCCTATCTCGCCTACATTCTGACTGATGGGACAGCGTCCCTAGCACCTGAATCCTGGGTGGCTCACTGGAAAACACTCATGAGTACCATGGAACCAAATGATGCTCGCCCTTTAGATGCCACATCCAATTTATAGTGGGAAATGAAAGTGTGCGGATTGGACCAAGTAGCCGCAGCACAAATCTCAGAAATAGCGAGCTTGGAATGAAAAGCTATAGAAGTCGCCATAGCTCTGGTAGAGTGAGCTTTGATAGATGTTGTAAGTTGCTTATTCGAAGAGGAATAAGCCTGAGTTATACAATCTCTGATCCATTTGGAGATAGTAGCTTTTGTGATGGTTTTACCCAATTTATTGTCTGAGAAGGACACAAACAACTGGTCTGATTTACGAATTTGCTGAGTCCTGTCTAAATAGAAGCGCAATTGCCTGTGAACATCCAATTTATGGAGAGTGTATTCTGCTTCATTGGAGAATTTTGAAAAGAAAACTGGTAGTTCTAGAGATTGTTGGAGACAGAGATTAGAACAGACCTTTGGGACAAAAGATGGATTAGGCCTAAGTGATACTCTATCCTTGTGAAAAATCAAATACGGTGGTTTGATAGATAGAGCTTGAAGCTCTGAAACTCTTCTTGCAGAGGTAATTGCAACTAAGAATGCAGTTTTCCAAGACAGATATTTTAACTCACATGTAGCAGCCGGTTCGTAAGGGGAAGATGTTAATGCGAAGCACCAAATCAAGATCCCACGGAGGCAGGATGAAAAACTGGGGTCTTAACAGGCCCGCACCTTTAATGAAAGTTTTGCATAATCTGCTGCTCATCAATGGAGGATCCATGGATTCGTGAAATTTAGAGATAGCCGCTAGTTGGACTTTAATAGTAGAGACAGAAGATCCTTGATTAAACAGGGATGTTAAGAATTTCAAAACCTCTGGGATCGGAGCAGTGATAGGGTCTAAGCCCTGAGTTGAGCCCAGATAGCAAACCTCTTCCACTTACTGAGGTACAATTTCTTAGTGGTGGGTTTGTGGGCGAAGATAAAATGTGAATAACTTCGGGTCTAATGTGTGATTTCTAACTAAAGTCGGAAGTGGAGGAGCCAAGCTGTCAACTTCAAGGAGTGAAGGGACTGATGTTGTCGTCCCGACTGATGAATTAGCAGATCCGGAGTTAGATCTAAAGTCCAAGGATCGTCCACCGCATGTTTCTTCAGGTAGGGAAACCATACCTGACGAGGCCAGTGCGGAGCAATCAGTATCATTTTGGACCCCAATTGAGAAGCTTTCTGAATGACTTTGGAGAGAAGTGGAATCGGAGGAAAGGCATAAAGTAGCCCTGTTGGCCAAGGTTGTGCTAGAGCATCCATAGCTGCTTCCCCCTGATGTGGAGTCAAGGAGAAGAACCTTTTGCACTTTGTGTTTTGTGGTGTTGCAAACAGGTCGCAGCACGGGCGTCCCCATCTCCTGAAAACCTGAGCTGCTACTGTTTCATTTAGGGACCACTCGTGAGGAGAGAGAATTGTCCTGCTTAATCTGTCTGCCAATATATTTGATTTCCCCGGAATGTGGGTCGCTACCAAGAAACGGCTGGTAGCTACAGCCCATTCCCACACCCTCATGGCCTCTCTGCAAAGGGGGTAAGATCTGGTCCCTCCTTGTTTGTTTAGATACCAGACCACCGACATGTTGTCTGTGTGGATGGCAATTATGCCCTGAGGGAGAAAGTTGTGTAAGGCCTGTAGGGACAGAAGTACAGCCCTCATCTCCAATACATTGATGTGGAGAAAAGTTTCGTCTGGAAGCCAGGAGCCCTGAACTAACCTGCCCAGACAATGCCCCCCCCCACCCTGTCTGGGAGGCATCTGTCGTCAGGGTGACCACTGGAGAGGGAATAACAAAAGGACTTCCCTGATTTAGATTGGATGTCTGAAGCCACCAGCGAAGGTCCCGTTTGCATGTTTCTGTAATCATAACGGGGTGATTGAGGGGGAGATCCTGAAAGGACCATTGAGTCGATAATAGCCACTGAAGAATTCTCATGTGTAATCTTGCCAGAGGAACTAGAAGAACCGTGGCAGACATCGAACCTAAAACTTGTAGGACCATCCTGGCTGGGGCCTTGGATTTTGAAATCAGGGCTTGAACTTGGCCTTGTAACGTTTGGATCCTTTCGGTAGGAAGAAAAACGCGCATCAATTTTGAGTCTATCTCTGCTCCTATGAACCTTATGCGCTGAGAGGGCAGCAAGACAGACTTTGACCAATTGAATGTAATTCCCAGGGTAGCACCCAGGGAGATGGTGGCTTTGAGGTTGTCCATTAGTAGATGACTGGTGGTGGCAGTCAGGAGCCAGTCGTCCAGATAGGGAAACACTTGGAATCCAAGACTCCTCAGGTGAGCCGTTACTACTGCCAAACATTTGGTGAACACTCTGGGGGCTGTGGTGAGACCAAAGGGCAGAGCACAAAATTGGAAATGACTGTCTCCCAGGCTGAAGCGCAGATACTTCCTGGGCCCGATGTATCGGTATGTGATAATAGGCGTCCTTGAGATCTATGGAGCACATCCAAACATCCTTCTCCAACAATGGGAGAATGGATTGTAACGTGACCATTGAATTTGGATTTCGTGCGGATTGGTTTAGTCTGCTGAGATCAATATTGGTCTCAGGTCCCCTGTCTTTTGGCACTAAAAGAACCTTGAGTAATTTCGGATCCGATCTGGTCTGTGGGGACGGTTGGATGACTCCTTTTCTAGCAGCTTTAAAGCTTCTGCGGCTGCAATTTCCCTTTGACTGGGTGGTGGGTCCGGGATTTTTTGGACGGTGGGGTGAGTGTGTGAAGGGATGGTGTAACCTCCGGCAATAATCAAGCACCCATCTGTCCTGAGTGATTGACTCCCAGGCTTTTAGGTGCTTGGCAAAGCGGCACCCGACTGGCTCGAGCAGCACAGCCGGGCAATCCCTCATGAAGTGTGGGAGGCTGAAGAGCCACGAAAGGACTCGCGGTCTCCAGAATTGCGGGGCCCTCTGCCGCCTCTGGGACGGCGTCTCCCAGAAAAATTTCCCGTCCTCTGCCTCTGGAAGGGAATCTTCCTGCTGTTGATGGAAAAACTTACGTGATTTGCGGAACCACATCTTCCCTCCTCCTTTAGCCTTGGGATAAGGCCGAAGGGAGTGGAATAACGTGCACCTACGGCAGATAAAGTTTTTCCTTCTTGCTCACAGCGGGTAAGAGTGTCTTTAACCTTGGGTCCAAATAAAGAGGACCCATCAAAGGGAGCGTCGGCGAAGGAAGACTTGAAGGCCTCCATAAAGCGACACAAAGAGCCAGGCTTGTCTCCGAGAGTCACGCCTGTGCCTGCCGCTCTACCCGCCCCTTCGGCCGCATCTGAAATGAGCCTCATGGACGAGTTAGAAATTGAAGCAAGGATAGCCAACTGAGAGCTAACCGACTGGGCTAGCTGCTCAGGTAGGTTACCTAAGAGGGAATCTGACAGCTCCTTGACCAGATCCCTCTGAAGCCTGGTAAAATGTGCCAAATAATTCAGGGACCTTAAAGTAAAGGCCGCTGAAGTCAGGGTGCGCTTCCCGTGCAGTCCATGCTCCTAGACTCCTTATTAGGAGGATGGACGGACGTTGAAGCCTCTGCCACGTCCTGTTGTGTAGCAGATGCCACCACCATGGCATCTACAGCCACGCCTTTAGTGAGGAACTCCTTCTCGGGTGGGGCAGACAAAAATTTGTTAGGGCGAGAAGGGACTGGTTCCACGGTATCTGGATGTTCCCGCCCTCCGACAAACTAAATCCAGGAGCTCGTCAAAGGCGGAGACACCCAGGAGGCGGAGGGCTGAGCCCGAAGGCCTTGAGGAGCACTGACTCATCAGCAGAGGGGGGTTTGGATATCCAGCCGCCTCGTTGTTTGAGGATCTCTAAGATGTCTGCAAATGAGACATCATCCGAGGGCGACAGGGGACCCCTCCGCATCATCCATATCAGTGTCCGATGTGATAGACTCGGGGGAGTCCACGTGCTTCCTCTTGCACGATCTCTTCCTTGGGGGTTCCTCTGAAGACAACTCCGAAGAACCCTCAGGAGGAGGAACCCCCAATGGGGTAACCTCAGGCCCAGGGGCTCCACTGCCTAAGGACAGGGGAACTGCCAAAGACCCAGTCTCCACGCCCAGGAAAGGTGCCGGTAAAGCCAGAGAGATGGCCAAAGAAGACTTGGCCAAGGCACTCCTCATAGCTCTGAAAGCCGGACCCCCAGAATCCTGGGAGTGTCCGGTCCCCGGAGCCATGATAGCAGACGGAAGTCCCGCAGCCGAAGCACCGAGAGGGAGGCTCGGAACCGACAGCATAGGTCCCGAAACATCACCCCCAGGTCCAGCCGAAGAAGTCCGTGTACCAAACTCGGACCCGAAGGCCGGGGTTGGAGTAAGGGTCGGAGCCGACCCTAAGATCTCCACCGGCTCCAACAGCACCTGCTCCGGCCGGAGCCAAGCGGTCGGAGGAGGAATAGCAATGACATGGGCATGGGCCATCGGCTCCGAAGCCAACTGGGTCGGAGCGAAACAAATTTTGAAAGACTGGGGACTGAAACAGTCTTTGGAGCACCCTGTCTATGTCCGAATCTGACATCCTCGATGACCTAGAGGATACTGAACGGGTTCGAGATGGCCTCTCCAACGGCCCCAAGGGGCTAGGGGACCGGCTCGAGGCGACTCGATGACTATCGGCCGAAGGAATATCCACACTAGTTTCCATCGGTGCGAGGAGGACTTGGCGCCGAGGAGGAAGTGTCTGGCGGACAACCTTTGTCGGCTCCGAGACCAGTGGAGCCGACAAGGTGACCCGCCTCGATGCCCCAGCCATCGGCTCCGAAGCCAGAGGAGTCGAGACTGGTGGCATCGAGGCAGACCGTTCCGCCCTCGGCTCCGAAGTCCTTGGAGCCGAAGGAGAAGCCTGCCTATGTCTTTTGGCGGTCGGATCCGACGGACTGGTCGGAGCCGACGCCCTTTTCTTTTTAGCGGGAGAAGGAGAGGATGCTAAAGCTTCTTCAAATGAGTATTTTACAAGACCTTTTAATATGAGCTTATTTTTCCTCTCTTGGAGGACCCTCGAGGAAAAAGCGTGACACACGCTGTAGGACTCCTGCAAATGCTTTGCACCCAAACAATAAACACAGAGAGAGTGGTCATCTGTGATCGACATTTTAAAGTTGCACTTGGTGCACTTTTTAAAGCCTGAAGGCCTAGGTACCTGTGACATTCCGGTGAATTAAAGTTCAAAAACACAGTACAAACACTGTAAATTATTAAGAAATTCTCTTCTTTTTTAACAAGAAAGATAAACTAATTACAGTATAAAGGATCCGAGATCCCTAACAAAACAGAAGTCACCTACAATCAAAAAGACCGGGAAAGGCCTTTACACACAAGAGGTACTCCTAGTCAACACTCACAACACAAGAATTTACTAAGTAAATTCCACCAAACACACTCAAAACACAAGAATAGCTGTTAAAACAGCTTTTGTTGAAGAAAAATAGAAATTCCTGACAGAAAAACTAGTGAAATTAATCACTACTTAGCTCAGCCAGCTCGAGACCACGTCTTCACTTGTTAGCGGCAAACGAGATCTGGGGGACTGGTAGTGGTGCATCCTGGGATATAATAAGCTCAGCCAATAAGAGACTTCGCTCTTTGGCATAAGCGTGCCGAGTCGGAGCCGAGGGATCGGCTCCGAACCCATCAGTCAGAATGTAGGCGAGATAGGATCACATAACATCTATAAGTTTAGTTTCACTGCTTGGTATGATTGCAATAATAAGAGGATGGTGTATTTAACTTTTTGTGACTTCTGCTTTGCCTCTTATGTCGGCAAAGCAGAACATCACTTGAAGAACAGGAAACAGAAACACTATTATGATAGTAAGACTGAAAAAACATCTAACTCCATTTTTAGACATAAATCAGTATGTAATATGAACAAAAAAATTATTTTATGGTTCTTGAGCAAGTGGTCCAAAACCCAAGAGGGGTCCTTGTGAATATACACTTGAATACCATGAATTTCTTTGGCAAGTGAAGTTAAATGCAAATGAACCCCTGGGTTTAAATGATGCCGTCTCTTTAAACAGTATGCTAAAATTTTATGCTGCAAAATTATAAAAAGAAGTTATGTTCTTACTATAATGTTCCATTTGTGTTGTCGATCTTCATTCATTCCTGACTGTTGGGTTTGGTTCCAATCCTCAGAACCAACTTGGCCATCATATCAAGCTCACGCCAGCCAGAAACTCTCAAGCCAAGGCTACCCATACTACCTCTCTTCCCTTCATCTCAGATTGTGTTTTGCCCATAAAGTAGAAAATCATGGAAGCTTTGTCTGAGCAACAACCCTACTAGGACCCCAGGACTAGTTCCGAACTTCCAGGAGTCTCTTGGAGGGGGAAGGAGGGTGGGATGTCAAGAATGAATGAAGACTGATAACACAGATGGAACATTATGGTAAGAATGTAACTTCTTTGACAACATCAGATAATCTTCATTCATACTTGACTGTTGGGACAGAGTCCCTAGCTACTTTAGACCCTGGGAGGCCCTAGGGAAGGATATTTCTGAGCACTATAGAGCCAAAGGATGCTCTTCCCTGGAGACCGTATCAAATTTGTAATGACTGATAAAGTTATGGGGGGGTAGCCCAAGTTGTGGCTGCACATATGTCATCCATAGAAGCTCTGGAATGGATGGCTGCTGAAGTGGAAATAGATCTGGTAGAATGAGCCCTAACTTTTGTTGATAAATCTAGCTTAGTTTGGTCATAAATAAAAGTAATGCAATCTCTCAACCATTTTGACAGAGTGACTTTCGACACTGGCTTGCCCAGTCTAGTACCTGAAAAGGACAGAAACAATTGGTCGATTTTCTAAATGATTTTGTTGTATCCAAATAAAAATGTAATTGTCTGTGTACGTCCAACAAATGCAAACAATATTCTCCCTTGTTTGAGAAATTTGGGAAGAAGACTGGTAAATTTATGGTCTGATTAATACTGGAATCTGATACTACTTTAGGTAGGAAGGAGGAGTTAGTTCTGAGTGATACTCTCTCTTTGTGGAAAATGATACACGGATGTTTTAAACCCAGAATCTGTAATTCAGGATTCTCCTGGTCGATGTGAATGCTACCAGGAATAGAGTCTTCCAAGATAAAAACTTGATATCACATGTGGCTGCTGGCTCAAAAGGCTGACGGTCCAAACACTGCAAGACCAACTTTAAATTCCAAGGTGAAATGGGCTCTTTGAAAGGTGGTTTCAAATGTATAGCACCCTTAAGAAAAGTTTTGCAAAGATAAGACATCCGGAGTGGTCATCAAATCTGTTATGGAAATTTAAAATGGCAGCTAGATGAACTCTAATGGTAGATGTAGCGGCTCCCAATTGAAATAAGATGGTTAAGTATTCCAAGACCTTATCGAGCGAGGCTGAGAAAGGATCAATACCCTTTTCATCAGACCAAAACACAAATCTTTTCCTTTTACTAAGATAAAGATTTCTGGATGAGTTAACAGTGATCACTGTGATGCCAGGAACCATTGAAGCAGCCTCATGTGACACCTCGCCAGAGGAACTAACGTGATGGTTGCTGCCATGGACCCAAGGAGTTGTAAGACTAGATGACACAGAAATTTGTCTTGAGAGAGTATCCCTTGAAGTTGTAACCTCAACTTCTCCAGTCTGTGAAGTGGAAGAGCAGCCTTGCAGGGTTTTGTGTTTAGTGTTGCTCCAATGAATTCTATGTCCTGTGTGGGGATAGTTTTGACTTTTCTTTGTTTATTGAGATGCCTAAGAACTCTGCAAGCCTTAGAACAGAGTTCAAGGTGGAAAGCTGCAGATTCCTGGTGTAGGCGGTGATGAGCCAGTCATCTACATATGGAAACACATGGAATCCCTGAAGCCTTAAGTGAGCTGCTATCACTCCCATGCATTTGGTGAACACCGGGACTGTGGTGAGACCAAAGGGCAGTGCTCAAAATTGGTAATGACTGGCTCCTAGTCAGAAGCGGAGATATCTTCTGGAGCATTTGTCCATCTTTAAGTGGAAATATGCATCCTGAAGGTCTGTGCAGCACATTCAATTGTCTTTTTCCAGAAAAGGAAGGATAGACTGAACTGTGACCATCCAGAATTTTGTTTGTTGTACAAATTTGTTCAGAACACTGAGGTCTAAGATTGGCCTCTAGTCAACTGTCTTTTTGGCACTAAAAAGAATCTTGAGTAAAATCCGGATCCTATTTGGTCTGCTGGGAGCAATTGGATGACTCTTTTTTGAAGCAGCTTTTGAATTTCTAGTGCTGCTACAGTATATCCCTCTGACTGGGTGGTACATTAGGGATTCGGCATTGTGGTCCAGGATAAAGATAGAAGGGAATATGGTCATCTAAAATACCCCCAAAAGGGTAATAGAAGGAAAGAAGGAGAATAAGATACAAGCAATGGTATCGAAGAATTACCAGAAGTAGAGGGAAGGGAAGGGCCTATACCAATGATGGTAAGTGGAAACTACCAGAAAAGGTAAAGAAGAGATTATACAAACACTCACACCAATATGACAATAACTACAAAGGAGAACACACAACAAGTTAAACAAGTAGAGAAAAATATAGCAAAAAAAAAGGTCCACACTATGGCAGAAAACACACAGCATAAAAAAGGGGGATGAAGGGAGGGAGCGGCTACTGCATGAAAATTCTACATGAAAATTTGTGATAGGTGCAAGTTGAATTGTTACAGTAAAATAACTATCACCACTTTTAATTATGAAAGCAAGAAAATCAAGAATAGTTGGAATGTGTGTCAAAAAGGGGTCTAATTGTCTCTGGACATCCCAAAGGAAAAATCCTTTCCATTTGCTGTTACACACCTTCCTAGTAGAATCCTTTCGAGAGGATATGTTTGAATGGAAAGGAAAACCTGGACTGGCTAGTCATCATTGGAAGCAGAGAAATTATGCAGTCAACCTGAGAGTCAAAATGTCCAGGTGAGTTATTTCTGATGGGTGAGTGAGAAGATTTTTTTTATTTTATTTATTTTACATTTATATTCTACTGCTGTCACAACTTCAAATGTTACACTTCATTTTTTACAAATCTTCATCCTGCCTGAGGGTCAAAATATCCAAGGGAGTTATTTCTGATGGGTGAGTGAGAAGATTTTTTTTGATTTTATTTATTTTACATTTATATACCAGGTAGTGTCTAACTGGGCTGGTGGCCCATTTTCAGTGGCAACCCGGGGAGAAAAGCGCCACATATAAAAAAGAAATCTACATTACTACATAAACAGACATCTGCATTACTACATTATCTAAAAACATAAGAACATATTTACAATGAGTAATAACAAACTCATATCATGTCTCTTCCTTGACTTTTCCAAAGCCTTTGATACAGTCTCCCATCCCTACTGCTATCTAAACGTACAGACCTCAGTCTATCTTCTTCCTCCCTTTCCTGGTTTTCCTTTTTGCTTTTTACTTTCTGAGGAAGGAAACGCATAGTCGTTTCCGAAAACACTATTAAAGTTGTGTTAAAGAAACTAACTTCGTGACTGTTCGTGACTGCTTTATACAGTAGTTTGGCGGTTTCCAGTCTACCACCTTGGGCTTTGTGTTTTACTGGTTTTCCAGTTACTTATCCTGCAGGCAGCAATCTGTTAAATGGCTGTCTTCCACTTCTCCAGTCATACCTGTCCCAACCGGGGTACCACAAGGTTCCATCCTGGGTCCACTCCTATTTAATGTCTTTACCACTGATCTCTATACTTCTTGTAAACAATACTCCCGCATCCAATATGCAGACGACTCAACACTCATCTCCATCAAAGACAATATCTCCAGTCTCCACACTCTTACTCAACAGGCCTTCCTATCCACTAATCAGTGGTTGTCCGGGAATCTACGCATTCTCAACCCTAAAAAGACCAAACTCTTATTATTTTTCCCCCAATCTCTCTCTCGCCTCAAATTCACATTTACTTTTACTTCCTCTAATAGCACTGTTATCTAACCTGAAGCTCACACTAAACTCCTTGGGGTCATCATAGATGATGAACTCAAATTCAACTTGCACATCCTCCAAAGTGTAAAAAAGACTCACCAGAAATTTGGATTACTGTATCGCAACAAAAAATTTCTAACTACAAATGCTAGACTCTCCCCTGCACAAGCGCTTCTCCTCCCCTCCCTTCTATATGCTGCCCAGTACTCACCAACATCGAAACTACTACTTTAAACAAACTCCAACAAACTTACCACAAGATAGCAAGATTGATTATAAACTCTCCATACAATACACATCACTGCCTTACCCTAAATACTCTCCATTGGTTAGAATTCCCCCATCTTCTACTGCTGTCACAACTTCAAATGTTACACTTCATTTTTTACAAACCTTCATCCTGCCCTGTTCTCTCTTCCTTCATCTCTATCTACACTCTTCCGTGGACTCTCCGTACCTCTAATCAGCAACTACTACAAATCTACCAACCCAAAAAAATAGCTGGCAAGCTCCTATATAAACACTCCGTCGCCCAAGCCTAGAACAAACTACCAAAAGTCATTTGTTCCATCATTCACACATCCCACTTTAAAGAAAAACTCAAACTTCATCTACTCATCTTCAAAATATGTCCTTGTCAAGCCCCTACTTAAGCTCCCCACAACCCTACTATATACCTTTTCAGTCCCTCCACATACAGATAAGTACTCCACTATTGTGGATATTTATTAAACTCTACAATCAATACTGTTGGAGTTAACTCTTTTTGTAAATATGTAAATATATTTTTTAGTCTGCAAAATATTGATCTGTATATATCATGTGTTTGCATTTCTGCTTTGTCTCTCTAACATTCTTGTATAACTGATTTTGCCCAAACAACCACAAAAGGAAGCCCGCAACAGAACTGGAAACTCAAAAGGGTTTATTAGAAAAATACGAAGTAACACACCAACAGGAAATAATGCAAATATCCTAGTACGTTTTCGACAAAAGTCTTCATCAGAATCATAACAACAAATTGAAATTAATTGCAAACATATATACCCTGGCCAATTAATACTTTAATTATCAATCCATTTAAAAACAACAAACAATTAGTGCAATAAACCCTAAAAAGAAACAGACTCGTTTCTAAACCTGATACTTGAAAGCACATATTAGAGATTGAAGTTAAAAATGTGTATAAAACCAAGACAATACAAGATTATTTCCATTGAAATAAAATTGAAAAACATATAATTCATCACAACAATGACTGGAACATTTAAAACAACTAATTAATCCAGCACAGGTTCCAAAAAAATAAATAAATAATTATATATATATATATATATATATATATATATATATATATATATATATATATATATATATATGTGTGTGTGTGTGTGTGGAAAAACACTGCCATCTTGTGACTTTAGTGGGAATTACAATTAATTTATCAAAGTTTAGCAGATTTCAATTTAAGTACTGGCTTAATAGATAAAAAATCATTTAGACCCGGAGGTTTATTACATTCCAAAACTATCTGCCAGTATAATTCCTTGTATTCCAATTTATCCTCCCACATACCTCCCCTTATGTCCTTGGGGACTGAATCCAAAGCAAAAAAGAAAAATACTGCTTTGGAACAGGTTGTTTGATGTCTGTACAATGCATTTCTGGTATTCTGTTTTTTAATTTCATACAGATGTTCATAAATACGACACTTCAGTTTTCTTTCTGTTTTCCCCACATAAAAAGAGGTACAATTGTCACATATAGCCAAGTATACTATTCCACAACTGTTACAATTAAAGGTTCCCCTGCTGGTAAGTAATTTATTCCTAGCTTCTAAAAAAATCTGACTTTTGTTAACTATACGAGGGCACTGGGAACAAAAAACACATTTATAAGTCCCAACCCCACGAGAACCTGTACTTTTAAACTTGGGACCACCGAATTCAAAGATTTGTTTGAAGTTGGTGTCCCTACGATAAATAAATTTTAGAGGGGTTTGGCTGTTAAGAGGTAAATCAGTGATTTGGACAAACCTACCCCATTCTCTAGAGATCATTTCTTTAATGGGTCCGGAATCACCAGAATAATCCAAAATATATGCCCTATCCCAATTGGTAAAATTTTTATTCCCTGAATCCTCAGTAGAAATGGGTGGATCTTGTCCCAAAATAGGGGCAAATCTATCCTGCCTTGCTTGAACCACCACTTTTAAAACATCATCCAATAGGGACCTTGGGTAACCTCTGTCAAGCAACATACTAAACACATGGTCACATTCGTTTGAGAATTCATGGTCATCAGAGGTCATTCTACTCACTCTTACTAGTTGCCCCTTCACTAAATTTTTCTTCTGAAAATAAGGGTGGGCACTCTTGAAATGAAGGTAAGAGTTGGAGAAAGTTTTTTTACGATGTATACTACAAGAAAACCCTTAATCAACCTTCCTAAGTGTGATGTCAAGAAAAAACAGTTGTTCAGCATTGAAATCAAAAGTAAAATCCAAGAAATTGGTCATTCCTTTCACATAATCAAGAAATTCAAACAATTTTTCTTCAGTGTCTATCCAAAAGATACAAATATCATCTAAAAATCTCTTGTACAGAGACCAACATGTAGTATATGGACAATCCAAAATATATAACTTCTCCCACCAATTCAAAACTATATTGGCATAAGTCGGTGCACATTTAGCACCCATGGCTACTCCCCTGTTTTGTTTGAAGAATTCCCCCTGGAAAAACATGAAATTGTTTTTCAAAATAGTCTCCATAAATAAAAAAATTAGTGAAATCACTATGGGAAAATGTACCATTATCAATCATGGACTGTTCCAACCATAGTAATCCATTCTCAAGAGGAATAGAACCAAACAAGTCTACGATATCCAGGGTAACAAAAATAATGTCAGGGGTATAAAGATGTGGTTTAACGCACCACAAAAAATCCCATGAATCTTTGAGGACGGTGTCACCAGAATATGATAATCTCTTGAGTTTGTCATCCACAAATTTGGCCAGGGGACTGATCACAGACCCCTCTGCGAAGACAATCAATCTCAAAGGTGGATCCATGGGATTCTAATGTACTTTAGGTATACCAAAGATGGCGGGAACACGGGGCTGTTGATTGAACAAAAATTAAATTGTTCTTGACTAATAGAGCCATCCAACAATAATTCTTGAAGCATTAAATGTATTTTACTTTTAGCAATATTTACCTCATTAATAGAGGCCCTAGAATATTTAGAGGTATCATGAAGTGAATCTATCATCTTGGATTCATATACGATGCTGTCCATAAGAACTTTCCCCCCTCCCTTGTCTGGGTACATCACCCTTACATTACCATCCTGCTTTAAATCATTAAGTGTTTTCTTCTCAAACTGAGACAAATTGGAATAAACATAGTGTTTTGAAATAATGTTTCTGATCTCCCTCTCCATTAAATTACCAAAATTCTTCAATTGAGGGTGTAGAGGGGGGATTAAAAGTACTCTTCCTTTTAAGTGTAGAGGTGGATGGTATACCCAATTCATGCCCCTGAAACATGAGAGCCAAATTTTGTTTTCTCAAGAATAATTTCAGATCAATAATGGATCTGGGAATACTGGCCTTCCTATTAGGAACGAATTTAAAACCTTTTGAAAAAAGCTGAAAATGTTCAGGGTGTTCATCAATGCTGCTATAATTAAATATCTTATAGTTGTTAAATTCTAAAGTGTTACCCTCACGGGAAATGTTGGAAAAAATCTCTATCTCCTGTTGTAACCCCTCTGATTGTAATAAACTTGATTCTGGTTGTGGATCCGGTTGGACCAGCGAAGTGGGGGTCGTTGATCTAAAGGGAATTACCTCTCCTGTAGGGGGAGATCATCGTATTGTCCCCTGTCACCTTCCTCAAGAATGTGTGACTGATAGCCCGTTTTATCTGTGGTCGTCTTGTGTTCATGAAGCTTAGGAAAAAAAAACTAGGTTTGGGGTATGCTAACTTATCCCTGTATTCTTTAAGGTCCCTTTCAAGCTTCCCCCGTTTCCTGTTCATGTTAGTTATACAATCAGAATCAATCTGAGAAAAAATATTAAAATACAAATTCTTCTCATGTTCAACTTGAAATAAAAGATCCTTTACTATCTTACTATTAATTATCTCCATTTCAGTTAAAATCCCTGACATAACTCTCCCATTTTCTCTTAAAATAGCTCTGATAACTTCAAAGCCACACTGGTCAAAAATTTTTAATAAATCTACATGGAATTCAGACCCCTCCCCAACCCTATTGGGAAACTTGGAAAGCCTTAAACCTTTCGGTACCACCTGCTTGTTTAGGCATTCCTTGAGGTAGGTACAATTACATTCCAATCTTTTGTATTTATCTAAATAGAAGTACAAATCATCAAGGCTTTGCCTGTAGGTTTTAACAGCCTTATCACCAGTCTCAACATTGCTAGAAACTTGTTGCATGTCATAGTTCTTTTTTAAAAAACCTTGAAAATAGAGGTTTTGCTGCTTAGTAGTAAAGTCACCTTGGTTAAGAACATCAGGGGAAAGTACAGTTTTGTACCTACCATAAATGTAGATGTCCGAGAGGTATGCATCTGCAGTCCTAACAAATGGGTTGTCCTGCCTCAGGCAGCCCTTCGGTCGGCCGGATTCCAAAGTCTGGGTCTGGCCTCGGCTGATGTCGCACTTCACCCGACGTCATAGCTGCTGTCAATTGGGTATAAAGGCATCAGCCGACGCCATTTTCCTCAGTGTTTCTTGCCCCAGATGCCAGGTGCCCTCTAGGAAGGCTAAATTTGGATAAATGCAAATGATTCCAAACAGTAGAGAGCAAACAAAAATAAACATGTATGTACATATATACAAACAAATACACCATAATAGATTCCCCCAGCTAGCTACAAGATGGGCAAATACCCTAGGAGTACCACAGAGGGAAGGAGGGTGAGTAATCCTGACTGCAGATGCATACCTCTCGGACATCTACATTTATGGTAGGTACAAAACTGTACTATGTCCTTCAAGGATGCATCTGCAGTCCTAACAAATGGGTAGAATACCATAGCCAAACTGGGGGAGGAGGCACTAAGAAGATTATGGTGTAGTTAAGATCCCTTGCAAAACAGCAGTGGCAAAACCTGCTCGGGATCTGGAATATAAAGGCAGATTATAATGCTTGGCAAATGTATGCACGGAGCTCCAAGTAGCAGCCTCTAAAATGTCTTTGGTAGCCACTCCTCGTAAGAAAGCTGTAGTAGTGGCTGTAGCCCTTGTGGAGTGAGGTCTGATGTTTTCTGGAGTAGTCTTTCCATGAAAGGAGTAACAAAATCTAATGCAATTTCCTATCCATTTTGAGATTGTCTGTTTTGAAATTGCTTTTCCTTCCATTCCTGCTGCATATGCTACCAGAAGCTGGTCAGTTTTTCTATTGTTCTTGGTTCTGTCCAGGTAGTAGCGCAATTGTCTGTGTACATCCAAGGTATGCAGTAGCCTTTCCCCCCTGTTCTGTGGGTTGGGGAAGAATGTTGGTAGGTGGATTGCTTGTTTCAATGACACCCTGGAGACCACCTTTGGCATAAAAGTAGGGTTAGTTCTCAAGGACACTCTATCCTGATGGAAGATAAGGAAGGGCTGTACTGCCATTAATGCCTGTAATTCAGAAACCCTTCTTGCTGAAGTGATTGCAAGCAGGAAAGCAGTTTTCCAAGATAAGAACTGTAATTCTGCTGTTGCTGCTGGTTCAAAAGGGGGAAGTGTTAACTTTTCTAGCACAAAGTTCAGGTCCCATGTAGGCAAAGGTGGCTTCCTTGGAGGCTTTACATTTTTAATTCCTCTCAGAAACTGCCTGAGTAGAGGATGAGAGAAGACTGGAGGATCCATGTTATATTCTGCTGAAATTGCTGATGCATGAATCTTAATGGAGGAGTAAGACAGGCCATTGTGGAAAAGCTCTGCTAAATATTCCAGGATGTTGGCTATGTTTGCCAATGATACATTTTCTCCTTTTGCTGCACTCCAAATGAGGTATCTTTTCCATTTTGCTGAATACGTCTTCCTTGTGGAGGGTCTGCGAGCCTCCAGGATAATGTCTTTAACCCTCTGAGATAAATCTGGGTTATTTTGTTTTATGTAAGATTCCAAGCAGCTAGCTGCAGTGTTTTCAAGTTTGGATGCAGGATCTTGAAGTTGTTCTGTGTTAGCAGCAAAGGAACTAGGGGTAGAGGCCATGCGTGTGTCCGAGACATACTCCTCAGGAGCGGGTACCAATGCTGCCTCGGCCAGTCTGGAGCTATCAGTATGATCCTTGGGTGATCTTCTTTGATCTTCAGTAGCACTTTGTGCATCAAAGGAAGAGGTGGGAATGCATATGCTGTTAGGTTTTTCCAACTGAAGGATAGGGAGTCCACCTTCCAAGCAAGTGGGTGGTATGTCCTTGTGCAGAATTTTCTCAGTTGGTGGTTGTGTTGGGATGTGAACAGGTCTATTTCTGGTAGCTCCCATTTCTTTGTAATGGATTTGAAGATGTCAGGATGCAGCATCCATTCGTGGGCATCTGTGGTAGTTCTGCTTAAGGTGTCTGCTAGTATATTTTCTTTTCCTGGCACAAATATGGCCTGGAGCTGAATGTTGAGGTTCAGGGCCACATTCCACAGGTCCATTGCCATCCGGCATAGAGGATATGAATGTGTGCCTCCCTGCTTGTTGATATACCACATAACTGTGGTGTTGTCCGTCCTTATCAGCAAATGACCTTGTTGAAGAAACGGTCTGAATGTCTGAATTGCCTGTTTCACTGCCAGCATCTCTTTTTGATTTATGTGTAGGTTCAGCTGATCCTGTGTCCATAGGCCTTGTATACACTTGTCTGTCATGTGTGCCCCCCAACCGAGGTCTGAGGCGTCCGTGGTGATAGTCTGGCTTGGTTGAGGGCTGTGGAAGGGCAGTCCTTTGTTCAACTGACAGGCCTGAGCCCACCACAGGAATTCTTGCTTCAGGCATGGAATTATTGGAATTTGGGTTTCTAGGCTGTGCTTGTGCTGAGACCATAAATTCCTTAGGTACCATTGTAACTTCCTCATATGTAGTCTGGCATGTGGGATCAATATTATGCAGGATGCCATGTAACCCAGGGCTTGCAGGACTTTCCTTGCTGTAAGTTGGTTCTGTGTTGTTAATGCCATGAAATAGAGTGGTAGTTTTTGCTTTTCTGCTGTGAGAAATGCCATTTGATTTGATGTGTCCAGTTCTGCACCCAAGAATGTAATCCTTTGGGATGGAAACAGCCTTGACTTTTTTATGTTGACTGTGTATCCCAAGGCCTGCAATAGGTGAATAACCTTTTCCAAATCTTTTGTTAATTTGATCTTGTTGTCCACTTGTATCAGGCAGTCGTCCAGGTATGGATAAATTTGAATTCCCTGAAGCCTGCAATGAGCAATTACTGATGCCAGGCATTTCGTGAATACTCTGGGCGCAGTAGATAAGCCAAAAGGCAATGCTGAGAATTGATAATGCTCTGATCCTGCAAGAAATCTGAGGTATCTTCTGCAGTCTGGTCGAATAGGGACGTGCAGGTATGCCTCCTTGAGATCTAGAGTCACCAGCCAAGACTCCTTGCCCAGCATGGGAAGAAGTTGCTGTAGGGTCAGCATTTTGAATTTTGGAACAATGAGATATGTGTTCAGAGCGGACAGGTCGAGAATAGGTCTCCATTGGTTTTCTTTTCTTGGCACCAGGAAAAGTCTGGAATAAAATCCTTGTCCTTGTTCCATAGCCGGTACCTTTTCTATAGCTCTCATCCTTAGTAAGTGGTTGATTTGTCCTAGAGCGTTTGTTTTTTGGTTTGGTGGCAGGTTTGGCATTCCTCTCTTCCTTGGCAGAGTATGGAAGTGAAACCTGTAACCTTTGTCTATTGTCTGTAAAATCCATTTGTCTCCTGTAATGTGATGCCAGTTTACTGAAAATAAGGCTAGCTTTCCGCCTAAGGGTGCTTCCAGTTGTTCCCTGGTAGGCGGTATCAGAGCCAAGTCACTGTGACTGTCCTGTGGAAGTGGTAGTAGGTGGATCTGTGGCAATACTTCTCTGGTTGTTAGGCTGCCACTGATGTCCCCTGTAGGCACCTCTGGATTGACCCCTGCCTCTTGAGCGCCTATTTCTGCCTCTCTGTGCTCTGGTGGTGTCTGGAAAGGACCAATTCTTCGTAGGCCAATTTCTACTAAACCTAGGAGGCTGGACCTGTAAGAAATCCTTGACTGTTTGGACAGATTTTGCTTTCTCTTCCACCTTCTTTAACACTTGCTGTGCAGGGGAGCCAAACAAACTGAGTTTCTCCATGGGAGCATCTAGGAGCTTTGACTTTACATGGTCTGGTAATGATTGCTCTTTTAACCATGCATGCCTTCTGATCACTGTACCAGTCATAGCTGATCTAAAGGAAGCCTCCAGTGCATCATAGCCGCATTTTAAGGAATGATTACTGACCTGCTGAGTGTTATGTACCAAATCCTGAAGGGACTTACGGTCTATAGGTTCAGAAGAGGATAGTTTTTTATTTAGCTGATCTAACAAAAATTCCTGATACTGAATCATGTGGAATTGACAGTTTAAGGCCCTAGCCGAAAGAGTAGCAGAAGTATAAACTTTTTTACCCCATCTCTCTAATGCTCTAGATTCTCTTTCAGAGGGGAGGGGGGTTTTGGCAGTTGCTACAGCTTTAGGGCCCTGAGAAATAGTTTCAGGGTCTGCAATAGGAGCCTTATACAAGTGATAATGTGTGTCCGGGACCCTGTAGTATCTGTCGGGCTTAGCAGGGGCCGGGGGAAGAGAGTCAGGGGCAGTACAAGCATCATTGAATGCATCATCCACAACTGTTAGTACTGGAGGAATGGCTAAAGGCCTATGCTGTGGCAAATGTAAAAAGGTCCTTAGCCGTTTCCTAGACTCTGAAAAATCCTGGCCCTGCCATTGAAATTGCTCCCTCATAGCATGCAAGGTTTCCCCAAAAGAAAATTCCTCAGGAGGAGAGGCAGAAGGAATGGAGTCTTCTGCGTCAGAATCCTCATATGGAGAATAAGGGCCTTCTGGAGGATTTGAGTTTTCTGAATCATCAGAGGAGTAATCCGTAGAAACTGGTTCAGGGGCTCTGCTCTAGGCCTCTTCTCTGGAGGGATGAGAGGCCCTGTCAGGATGAGGTTGGGATCCCTGATCAATGAAATGAGATCCTCTGCCAGGCTGAGCATTTGGGAACTAGAGCTAGGCCTGTGAGGGGTTTTAGTAGGCAAGGCCTTAGAAGATTTAGCTGCTTTAGCCCTAGAGAAAGCCTTGATAGACATGGATGCAGGGGGCCTAGCAGCTCCACATACAGGAGTAGATATGTCTAAAGGAATAGTATCTGATAAATCCTGGGTGCCTGCAACAGCAGGAGAAATTTCAGTAGCAGATTCAGCCATGCTGTGTGAGGCCTCGGCTGTAGGAGGAATGCTTTCGGCCGAAGGAAGAACCGAGGACTCGGTTTCAGCCGAAACCGAGACACTCGCGGTTGGCTTAACCGTGGTTTCGGCCGAAACCGCGGACCGCGAGTGTCGGTCCTTTTCCTTACGCTTTTTTGCTAATTGGGAAGTCGGAGTCTCCAACGGCATTTTGTAAGCAAAAGCGGGACCAAAAAACTCCTCCGCAAACTCCGACCGACGTCTAAGTGTCCGTCGGTTGAAGGAAGCACAGGCTAGACAAGCTGCTACATCGTGGTCTGGGCCTAAGCAAGGAAGGCAGTAAGAGTGGAAATCCTTATGAGGTATTTGTTTCCCACAAGTTAAACAATTATTTACTTTTTCTGACATCGGCTGAGGCAAGAAAGAGTCCCCAATGGGGTACTTAGCTTTTTAGAAGTCTTCGGTAGTAGAAATCTCTGGATCTGACCGACCGGCACTTGCGAACAGCTTCTGCTTCGGGCACCACGTGGCAAGAAAGACTGAGGAAAATGGCGTCGGCTGATGCCTTTATACCCAATTGACAGCAGCTATGACGTCGGGTGAAGTGCGACATCAGCCGAGGCCAGACCCAGACTTTGGAATCCGGCCGACCGAAGGGCTGCCTGAGGCAGGACAACCCATTTGTTAGGACTGCAGATGCATCCTTGAAGGACATCCATCAACATGCATGGAAGACAACGGTCTACTGCTACCCGCCTGCGGAGTACCAGAATGAAGAAGCCTCAGAAAATCCAAAAACGCTTGGTTCCCTTGAGAGGTGGAACTGTTAGTTTGTTCCAACGGACTAGTATTAGGGCTTAAATCAACCGGCCCAGTTGCTCATGTTAATGTCTCTCTCGGCAAACCATTACTCTGCCCGGAAGCTAGTAAAACTAAAGAATTACACACCGGGGTAAGTAGTTCCACCAATTGAGAGAGCTGTCCAATGACCTTTCTCAATTCGCCTCTGGCGTCTGAGCGAGAGTCCAAGTCGGTTGCTGCCTCCGTGGTATCTGCCATCTCGTGCAAAACAAAAATGCCAAAAAAAGAAGATGAAGGCAATAGTAAGTCACTGGTAAACATAAAATATTGCCCAAACAACCACAAAAGGAAGCCCGCAACACAACTGGAAACTCAAAAGGGTTTATTAGAACAATACGAAGTAGCACACCAACAGGAAATAACGCAAATATCCTAGTACGTTTTCGACAAAAGTCTTCATCAGAATCATAACAACAAATTGAAATTAATTGCAAACATATATACCCTGTCCAATTAATACTTTAATTATCAATCCATTTAAAAACAACAAACAATTAGTGCAATAAACCCTAAAAAGAAACAGACTAATTTCTAAACCTGATACTTGAAAGCACATATTAGAGATTGAAGTTAAAAATGTGTATAAAACCAAGACAATACATGATTATTTCCATTGAAATAAAATTGAAAAACATATAATTCATCGAGTCTGTTTCTTTTTACGTACTAGGATATTTGCGTTATTTCCTGTTGGTGTGTTTTTGGATTTTCCGAGGCTTCTTCGTTCTGGTACTCCACAGGCGGGTAGCAGTAGACCGTTGTCTTCCATGCATGTCGATGGTTCCCCTGATGTTCTTAACCAAGGTGACTTTGCTACTAAGCAGCAAAACCTCGATTTTCAAGGTTTTTTAAAAAAGAACTATGACATGCAACACGTTTCTAGCAATGTTGAGACTGGTGATAAGGCTGTTAAAACCTACAGGCAAAGCCTTGATGATTTGTACTTCTATTTAGATAAATACAAAAGATTGTAATGTGATTGTACCTACCTCAAGGAATGCCTAAACAAGCAGGTGGTACCGAAAGGTTTAAGGCTTTCCAAGTTTCCCAATAGGGTTGAGGAGGGGTCTGAATTCCATGTAGATTTATTAAAAATGTTTGACCAGTGTGGCTTTGAAGTTATCAGAGCTATTTTAAGAGAAAATGGGAAAGTTATGTCAGGGATTTTAACTGAAATGGAGATCATTAATAGTAAGATAGTACAGGATCTTTTATTTCAAGTTGAACATGAGAAGAAATTGTATTTTAATATTTTTTCTCAGATTGATTCTGATTGTATAACTAACATGAACAGGAAATGGGGGAAGCTTGAAAGGGACCTTAAAGAATACAGGGATAAGTTAGCATACCCAAAACCTAGGTTTTTTTCTAAGCTTCATGAACACAAGACGACCACAGATAAAATGGGCTATCAGTCACACATTCCTGAGGAAGGTGACAGGGGACACTACGATGATCTCCCCCTACAGGAGAGGGAATTCCCTTTAGATCAACGACCCCCACTTCTCCGGTCCATCCGGATCCGCAACCAGAATCAAGTTTATTACAATCAGAGGGGTTACAACACGAGATAGAGGTTTTTTTCAACAGATCCCGTGAGGGTAACACTTTAGAATTTAACAACTATAAGATATTTAATTATAGCAGCATTGATGTACACCCTGAACATTTTCAGCTTTTTTCAAAAGGTTTTAAATTAGTTCCTAATAGGAAGGCCAGTATTCCCAGATCCATTATTGATCTGAAATTATTCTTGAGAAAACAAAATTTGGCTCTCATGTTACAGGGGCATGAATTAGGTATACCATCCACCTCTACACTTAAAAGGAAGAGTACTTTTAATCCCCCCTCTACACCCTCAATTGAAGAATTTTGGTAATTTAATGGAGAGGGAGATCAGAAACATTATTTCAAAACACTATGTTTATTCCAATTTGTCTCAGTTTGAGAAGAAAACACTTAATGATTTAAAGCAGGATGGTAATGTAAGGGTGATGTACCCGGACAAGGGAGGGGGGACAGTTCTTATGGACAGCATCGTATATGAATCCAAGATGATAGATTCACTTCATGATACCTCTAAATATTCAAGGGCCTCTATTAATGAGGTAAATATTGCTAAAAGTAAAATACATTTAATGCTTCAAGAATGATTGTTGGATGGCTCTATTAGTCAAGAACAATTAAATTTTTTGTTCAATCAACAACCCCGTGTTCCTGCCATCTTTGGTATACCTAAAGTACATAAGAATCCCATGGATCCACCTTTGAGATTGATTGTCTCCGCAGGGGGGGTCTATGACCACTCCCCTGGCCAAATTTTTGGATGACAAACTCAAGAGATTATCATATTCTGGTGACACCGTCCTCAAAGATTCATAGGATTTTTTGAGGTGCATTAAACCACATCTTTATACCCCTGACCTTATTTTTGTTACCCTGGATACCGTAGACTTGTTTGGTTCTATTCCTCATGAGACTGGATTACTATGGTTGGAACAGTCCATGATTGATAATGGTACATTTTCCCATAGTGATTTCACTAATTGCCTTTTATTTATGGAGACTATTTTGAAAAACAGTTTCATGTTTTTACACGGGGAATTCTTCAAACAAAACAGGGGAGTAGCCATGGGTACTAAATGTGCACCAACTTATGCCAATATAGTTTTGAATTGGTGGGAGAAGTTGTATATTTTGGATTGTCCATACACTAAATGTTGGTCCCTGTACAAGAGATTTTTAGATGATATTTGTATCTTTTGGATAGACACTGAAGAACAATTTTTTGAATTTCTTGATTATGTGAAAGGAACGACCAATTTCTTGGATTTTACTTTTGATTTCAATGCTGAACAACTGTTTTTTCTTGACATCACACTTAGGAAGGTTGATTAAGGGTTTTCTTCTAGTATACATCGTAAAAAAACTTTCTCCAACTCTTACCTTCATTTCAAGAGTGCCCACCCTTATTTTCAGAAGAAAAATTTAGTGAAGGGGCAACTAGTAAGAGTGAGTAGAATGACCTCTGATGACCATGAATTCTCAAATGAATGTGACCATGTGTTTAGTATGTTGCTTGACAGAGGTTACCCAAGGTCCCTATTGGATGATGTTTTAAAAGTGGTGGTTCAAGCAAGGCAGGATAGATTTGCCCCTATTTTGGGACAAGATCCACCCATTTCTACTGAGGATTCAGGGAATAAAAATGTTACCAATTGGGATAGGGCATATATTTTGGATTATTCTGGTGATTCCAGACCCATTAAAGAAATGATCTCTAGAGAATGGGGTAGGTTTGTCCAAATCACTGATTTACCTCTTAACAGCCAAACCCCTCTAAAATTTATTTATCGTAGGGACACCAACTTCAAACAAATCTTTGAATTCGATGGTCTCAAGTTTAAAAGTACAGGTTCTCGTGGGGTTGGGACTTATAAATGTGTTTTTTGTTCCCAGTGCCCTCGTATAGTTAACAAAAGTCAGATTTTTTTAGAAGCTAGGAATAAATTACTTACCAGCAGGGGAACCTTTAATTGCAACAGTTGTGGAATAGTATACTTGGCTATATGTGACAATTGTACCTCTTTTTATGTGGGGAAAACAGAAAGAAAACTGAAGTGTCGTATTTATGAACATCTGTATGAAATTAAAAAACAGAATACCAGAAATGCATTGTACAGACACCAAACAACCTGTTCCAAAGCAGTATTTTTCTTTTTTGCTTTGGATTCAGTCCCCAAGGACATAAGGGGAGGTATGTGGGAGGATAAATTGGAATACAAGTAATTATACTGGCAGATAGTTTTGGAATGTAATAAACCTCCAGGTCTAAATGATTTTTTATCTATTAAGCCAGTACTTAAATTGAGATCTGCTAAATTTGATAAATTAATTGTAATTCCCACTAAAGTCACAATATGACAGTGTTGTTCCACACACATATATATATATATATATATATATATATATATATATATATATATATATATATATATACATACATATATTTTTTTTTTTGGAGCCTGTGCTGGATTAATTAGTTGTTTTAAATGTTCCAGTCATTGTTGTGATGAATTATATGTTTTTCAATTTTATTTCAATGGAAATAATCATGTATTGTCTTGGTTTTATACACATTTTTAACTTCAATCTCTAATATGTGCTTTCAAGTATCAGGTTTAGAAACGAGTCTGTTTCTTTTTAGGGTTTATTGCACTAATTGTTTGTTGTTTTTAAATGGATTGATAATTAAAGGATTAATTGGACAGGGTATATATGTTTGCAATTAATTTCAATTTGTTGTTATGGTTCTGATGAAGACTTTTGTCGAAAATGTACTAGGATATTTGCATTATTTCCTGTTGGTGTGTTACTTTGTATTGTTCTAATAAACCCTTTTGAGTTTCCAGTTGTGTTGCAGGCTTCCTTTTGTGGTTGTTTGGGCAATATTTTACATTTACCAGTGACTTACTATTGCCTTCATCTTCTTTTTTTGGCATAACTGATTTTGACCATATTTTTGACTCTGATGTTTGATTCTCTGTAAACTGTTTGTGTTTTTTTTTTTTTGAGCTTTTCTCCTCGGGTCTCCACTGAAAATGGGCCACAAGCCCAGCTGGATCAACCCGGTTAACAAATGTCAATAAATAAAATAAATATTGAAAAACTTTTTACAAACAAAAATGATTTATTAGTAGTTTTCTTTGTATAAAAAAACAGCTTTAAAAGAGCACTCTTTTAAACAGGAAGATTAGTATTTAGCTGAATAACAAGCAGTGATCAGGCCTAAACTGCGAGGTATGCAACTTGTTAAGCAGAAAAAAATTTTTGCTTTTGGAAATAAATTTTAGAAAAAATAAAACAAGATCATGGTTTAGATCCAACACCCAAGGGTGATGCACCAGGTGAGGCCACAGGAAGGGAAACCATACTTATCAAGGCCAGAATGGAGCAATGAGGATGACTTTGCACTTCTGGTGAGACGCTTTCTGCAGACATTTGGGAATTAGAAAGATAGGAGGAAAAACATGCAGGAGTTCAGGTGGCCAACTGTGAACTATAGAGTCTCTCCATGACTTCCCCTCTAAAGGGATCAGTGTAAAGTCAAATCAAAGTCAAAGTAAACTTTTATTGTCATTCAGTATCACACAAGTGCAAAAACTGAATAAATTCTGTATCTCTGGGCTCAAATGTGCAGATATCACATAGACTTAATACGGCAAGATATTAATACATATATAACTGCTTAACTATATACCATGTTTTACATACATAATCTTAATATTGGACATAAATTACACTCACTTTAACATTTATTATACAGTGATCTCTTTGCTTGAGTACTGCACAGTAGTGAGGTAAGACACTGCATTAAAGACTTACATTGATATTGCCCGTATTGAGACATTCATGAGTACTGCACTGTGACTGAGTTACAGACTAGCATTAGATATTGCAGATAGATTGGGGAATTAATGTTGGGCGGCATGATTCCAGGTCACTTCTATGGGTTAAATGCTCCAGGGCCATTAGCCTAGTACACACCTCTGAACCTATAATGAGACATTGTTCTGGCTTTACTACTAACCCTGATGACCAGTGAATTGGCTTGACCTACTAAGTATTGCACTAATACTGGATTGAGATATGCAGTCAAGTTATTGCACAATTTGAGACGGTCTTCCACACTGAATTGATGGCCCAGATGGTATGCATGGAGCATGATTACTGCCAGAGTTCAACAGTCTGATGGCCTGTGGGGAAAAAGATGCCTCTGAATCTCACAGTTCTGCATCTTATGCTACAGACGCTCTTGCCAGATGATAGGTAGGCAAACAGTCTGTGAGCAGGGTGGGTGCAGTCCTTAATTATTCCTTTGGCCCTGTCTAGACATCTGGACATGTGCAGATCATGAATGACTGTTAGGGTAGTCTTAATGATCCTCTTGGCTACCTTCACCACTCTCTGGAGAGCCGTGTGCTCAGACATACAGCAGCTTCAGTACCACACAGTGAGGCTGTTTGTCAGGATGCTTTCTATTGTACCCCTATAGAAGGTTATGAGAGCTGTTGATGGTATGTTTGCTCTCCTCAACCTTCTCAAAAAGTGCAACCTCTGATGTGCCTTCCTGTCAATGGCATTTGTATTGGTAGACAAGGACAAGTCCTCACCAATATGCACCCTCCAGAAACTTTGTGCTACTCACTCTCTCTACTGTTTCTCCATTGATGGTTAGAGGAAAATGTTCCTTGCTGTTTTTCCTGTAGTCTGTACTTATTTCCTTTGTTTTGTTCATGTTTAATGCTAAGTTGTTACGATCACACCAGGTAATCAGTTGTTCTACCTCAGCCCTGTATGCTGCCTCATCATCACTGCTGATGAGGCCTACCACTGTTGTATCATCAGCAAACTCTAGTTAGTGTTGTACCTTGCTGTGCAGTCATGTGTTAGCAGGGTGAACAGCAAGGGACGCAGTACACAGCCTTGAGGAACTCCAGTATTCATAGTGATGCTATCGGAAGAGTTATTTCCTACACACATTTTCTGAAATCTGTCAGTGAGAAAGTCCAGAATCTAGTTACAAAGTGGTGTGTTGATGTTAGTTGAAGCAGCTTCCTTACCAGTTGCATAGGGATAACTGTATTAAAAGCAAAGTTGAAGTCAGTGAATAGTAACCTCACATAGCTGTTTTTACTTTCGAGATGGTCCAGCAGTAAGTGAAGTGCCAGTGCTATGGCATCCTCAGTGGAGCGGTTTGCTCAGTAAGCAAACTCCAGCAGGCCAAGATCTGCAGGTAGTTTAGATGTTATTGCTTCTTTGATCAGCCTCTCAAAGCTTTTCATCACAATAGAGGTTAGGGGTATAGGGCGGTAATTGTTGAGGCATGATGAGGCATGGTAGTGGTATTATTGTCATGTTTTTGTAGCGTATGGGAACTATTTCCTGACTCAGAGAGATATTAAAGATATCTGTGAGGACATCTGTTAGTTGAATTGCACAGTCTTTGAGTACTTGCACAGGGATGGTGTCAGGCCCAGCTGCTTTTCTCAGATGCAATGTGCAATGTCCTCTGGACATCAACTGGATTGAGGATGAGCTCCTCTTTGTTTTGACCAATGGGCATTTTCATTGCTGGTTTTGTTCCTTTCTTCGAATCTGCTGAAGTAGAGATTGAACATGTTAAGGAATTTCTTATTGTCCTTAAAATATGAAGATAAGGCCCTGTAGTCTGTTATTTGCTGGATACCTTGCCGTAGGTGCCTGGAGTCTTTTTGGTCAGAGAAGTAGCTCTGAATCTTCCTACTGTAGGCACATTTTCCTTCTCTCATTCCTTTGTTCAGAATTGCTCAGGCTGTTCTGAGGCCATCCCTGTCTCCAGACTTAAAGGCTGCATTCCTTGCTTTAAGGAGCTCATACACCTCGCTAGCCAACCAGGATTTCTAAATGCACAAGTAATGATGGTTTTGGTTACTGTTTCATCCACACATTTTGAGATGTAGCCCATCACTGTCTCAGTGTACTCCTCTAAGTTGATACATTGATCCACAGTAGCTGACTCTTTAAATATGCTCCAGTGTGTACTCTTGAAACAGTCTTGGAGTGCGGACACTGCACCCTCTGGCCATATCCTTACTTGTTTCACTGTTGGTCCTCCCTCTGGTTAGCACCAGTTTATTTGCTAGGAGTAACATGATGGAGAGATGGTCAGAGATGCCCAGGTGTGGGTGAGGCATTGTCCTATATGCTAGCTTAACACTGCTGTAGACCTTATCCACTATACTCTCTCCTTTGGTTGCAAAGTCTACATGCTGGAAGAAGTGAGGCAGAACTGTTTTCAGGTTGGTTTGGTTGAAGTCACCTGACACTATATGAACACATTCAGGGTTTTTTGTTTTGCAGCTCATTTAAAGTCTGATATAATGTATAAAGCACTTGCAGCACTTCGAGTTGAGAAGGGAAGCAAAAAGACTGCAGCATGTCTAGCCCCACTGACGAAAAATAATTTCCGCCACTACAAGATCGAGAAACTGCTCATGAGGGAATAAGATGGACCTACTCAATTTGTCTGCTAGCTATCTCTGGGATATGCATTGCCAAAAGAGATCACTCATCACCTGTCAACATAGGGGGCAGGATCTAGTTCCCCGTTCCCCCGACTACCAACATATCTGTCTGGATGGCAATCATCCCTTGAGGGACAGTATCTTGAAATACCTGTGACACTAATATGACTGCTCTCATTTCCAGGACACTGATGTGAAGACTGACCTCCAACCAGGACCAAGTGCCCTGGACCATCCTTCCCAAGTATTCCTTTGTACCCAAGTGTCTTTGGTGATGCCTGTCAAGGTTTGTGGGTGCAGGGATAAGTGCCCCCCCAAACTGCCTACAGACTGCAGCAGTCGGGCAACCTTTCAAGAGTGCTGGTAGGGCTTCTCTGAGGAGGGACCTCTGAAACCCTGGTTTTGCAGGACTCCTCTGCCATAAGAGCATCATCTATTATTGGAGGTCCCCCTCTGCCATGGGGTGATCAATCCCTGTAGGTGCCCTGGGAACAGCCTTGTGACCTCCCAAACCACATTCTCCTACCACCTCAATGGTTTCAGGAAGAAGTCCTTTGAGGTGTAAAAAAATATATCTTTATAGCATATCCTGTCTTGGAGTGAACAAGATAAGACTGTGTTTCTTTAACCTTAGGGCCAAATAAGGTACATCCATCAAAAGGAGCACTGAGGAATGATGACTTGAAAGGCTACACAAAGTCACTTGAGGTGCATCCAGGCATGCTGTCTCACAGCAATTCCTGAACCCATGGCTCTTGAAGCAACTTCTGAGGTGAGGGAAAAAAAGAAGTTATGTGCTTTCCACAACGTTCAATCTGTGTTGTCCACTTTCATTTATCTATGGCATATGGGGGATCAGGTCTGATAGCAGAACCAACTCTGCCATTACTACAGCTTGGGTAGGCCAAAAACTCTCAAGATTCACCAATACTCACAATCCTACTCTCCCAGTTACTTCAGATTAAGTCTACAGATTAGAGATATATATAGTCACAGATAAGGAAGTCTTCATGAAAACCACATCAGCTATGCCTTAATGATTATAATAAAGTGATATGTACTTTATCCATTCCAAAGGGTCTTCAAAGGAAGAGGAGTCAAGGATAAATGAAAATGGACAACACAGATGGAATGTTATGTGAAGTACATAGCTTCTTTATCTAATGTTGTCCATTTCCGTTGTATCCTTAACATATGGGGCAGAGTCCTCTGCTACCTTAGACCTTGGGAGGACTCATGGAAGGACATTCCTAAGTGCCACTGAACTGAAGGATGCTCTTCTCCTAGAGACAAAATCCAGTTTAATGAGTAATAAAGGTATGGGGAGAAGCCAAAGTTGCTGCTGCACATACATTATCCACTGAAGCTCTGGGTTGGAAAACTGCTGAAGTAGCTACAGATCTTGCAGAATGTGCCTTAACAGGCCTAAGCAAATCAATTTTGTTCTAGTTACATGCTCCCAATCCTTGAGCCATGTGGCTAAGGTCAACTTGCACTTGAAAAGGAGACAAATATTTGGTCAGATTTTCTTATGTCTTTCATTCTGTGTAAATAAAAACATAATTGTCTATGAACATCTAACAAATGCAAGCAGTATTCACCTTTGTTTGTAAAATTGGGAAAGAATACTGGTAAATTAATAGTCTGATTTATATTAGTCTCTGACACTACCTTAGGTAGAAAAGTGGGATTTGTCCTTAAGGAAACTCCGTCTTTGTGAAAAATCAGGTAAGGTAGTCTAAATAATAAGGCCTTTATTTCTGAAAACCTTCTGACAGAGGTTATTGCCACCAAAAATAAAGTTTTCCATGATCACAGTCTGTAGATGTTTCTGAGGGGGAATGTACAATGGTTTGTAACACTAGATTTAGATCCCAAGATGGAGTAGGATCCTTAAAAGGAGGTTTGAACAATAGTCTCCCTTTTAAAAAGGACTTACAATGTTTATGAGAAGTCAAGGAACATTCTTCCAAACCATTATGGAAATTTGAAATTGCTGCTAGTTGAATTTTAATGGTAAATGGGGAAGCTCCTGCATTGAAAAGAGAGACTAAGAAATCAAAAATGTTATCAACAGATGCAGAAAAGGGTCAATATCCCATTCATGAGCCCAAAAGATAAATTTCTTCCATTTACTAGCATAGAGTTTAATGGTAGAAGGTTTATGAGAAAGAAGGAGAATTTGACATACCAGGGAAGAAGGGGTTAATTCACCTGGCAATTAATGGAACTGGAGGAACCATGCTGTCAGCATGAAGTTCACAGTGTTTGGGTGAACTAATCCTTCTGTTTGGGACAGAAAGCCTGGAGCCAGGTCCAGAGTCCAAGGTTGTTGTATTAAATAAGGCCAAAGAAAAGGGCACCATATCTATCAAGGCCAATAAGGTGCAATGAGGATTACTTTGCTCTTCAGTCTGAGTGATTTCTGTAAGAATTTTGGGATTAGAGGTATTGGGAGAAAGGCATATAGGAGTCTGGAGGGCCAGGTGTGGAGAGGAGTATCTCTTGGTGACTTTCCCAGAGGGGGGATCAGGACAAAGTAGTTGCTACACTTCTTGTTTAGGGGAGAGGCAAAAAGGCTGCAGGAAGGCTGGCCCTACTGACAGAAAATCTTGTCCGTCACTTCTGGAATGAGAGATCACTTGTGAGGCAGGAGAATACATCTGCTCAGATTGTCTGCTATCACATCAGAACTCCCTGGAATATGAGTTGCTATCAGAAACCGGTTGGAAGAGTTCACCCACTGATACACTCTGAGTGCTTCATGAGAAAGTAGGTGAGATTTGGCTCCTCCCCGTTTGTTGATGTACCAAACTACTGACACATTGTTTGTTTGAATCACAATTGTTCCCACAGGAAGCGCAGTTTGAAATGCTTGCAGTGCTAAAAGCACTGCGCTTAGCTCCAGAATATTGATATGCAAGTTGGTCTCTAAGGGGGACCAAATGCCTTGGACAGTCTTGCCCAAAAAATGCCCCCTACCCAATATGGGAGGTGTCTGTGTTTACTATGGCACTGGGTTCTGGAAGGATGAAGGGGTGGCCCAGAAAAATTTCTCTGAAATATATCCGCCAAGCTATATCTTTTCTGCAATGACTGGTGATCAAAAATCTGGTCTGACATGGGTTGGTATAGCATTGACCATTGAGATGCAAGCAGCCACTGTAGAATTGTTATGTGATATCTTAATAAGGGAACTAGAGTTATTGCCACTGCCATGGAACCTAGAGCCTGTAAGCAAATATTAGAAGCTTAAATACTAAGGTCCACCACCTGCATGCACTCTTAGATACATATTCCCCGGATATACTTTGTCTTACTGAAACCTGGCTAAAACCATCAAAGGCAGATAATGAGGTTTTACCCTCATGTTATAACATACTAAGGTTGGACTGTACCACTAGGAAAGGAGGAGGGATAGCTGTACTATACAAAACTACCCTAGATGTGACCTCTGATTCCACACAACCACCCAGTGTTGATAATGTTGAAATTCTCATTACCAAGCTTCAAATTAATAAAAACAAAAGTATTAACATAGCCTGTATCTACATTCCCCTAGGTAATAACACAAACACCCTAGAAGATATTCTCTCTTGACTGTCTAGTACCTACCCTCAAACCATTGTTCTAGGAGACTTCAACATCGACTGGAATATTTGTTCCTCAGAATCTCCGACCATCCATGTAAATCTATAAGGATTTACTCATATCATATCCTCCACTACTAGGATCAGTAAACCTCACAACAAAGATAGTATCCTAGATTGCATACTCATTAATAGCCATCCCCACATGTATAGGACAGGTACCTGACCATCCCCACATGTACAGGGTCAGTACCCGACCATCCTCACATGTACAGGGCCAGTACCCAATCATCCCCACATGCACAGGGCTGGTACCCAGCCATTCTCACATGTATAGGGCTGGTACCTGACCATCCCCACATGCATAAGGCCGGTACCCGACCATCCCCACATGTATAGGGCCACTACCCAACTATCCCCACATGCATAGGGCCGGTACCCAACCTGAAGACATAATGACCATTTCCTTACCCATATAATCAGGCATAAGACTGACATCCCCCAACAACCTACTTAGAAAACAATTAGAAACAACAAAAACTTTAACCCCGCTAATTTCCAAAATGAACTCAAAGCATGTAATTGGGCAGTCCTAAAACATCTACCACTTGAAGAAGCTGTATTATATTTCAACACCAAATTCCTAGCCAACCTTGATACCCATGCACATGCACGTTCTATAAGAACTAAAGCAAAAGTTGCTCCATGGCTTTCAAAAGAAACCAGACAAATTATCTTACTTTGAAATAAAGCTTGGACCACTTGGCGTACCAAAAAATCCCCCTTAGATCACAGTGGTGGCTCTTGACTTCATATTAAAAGAGGGCTGCAGGAGACAGCTGAATGGGTGGGGCCAATGGGAAGGGGTGTGGTCAACTAGAAAGGGGTGGAGTTATGCTCAAAACCACAACAACTGGAAATTTAATTAAATATGCTGCCCTGGGTGCCAAACAGTCATTACAAGAGTCCAATCAAGACAAAATGAAGTGTAGAAGAAAAAATATATTTCAATGCATTGGCTACATGACAACTTACTTAATATCCAGATGGAAACAGGTTGTGAGGCATGAAAAAATAAATTACTTTTTAAATACATTACTGGAATGCCAGTCAAAATCAAGTATAAAAAAACAAGCAGAACTCAACTCAAACCACTACTCCTTGCACTGTACTTCTAATTATAATTTATATTCAGCTTTATAAAATTACCAAGTAACATGCTGAAAGTAGCAATCTCTGTGATACCCCCACTTGTAAAAATGTTTCTTATCCAAAAAAGACCTGCTGCCTGACACAACTATCTACTTGTTTCATGGGGAAGAAATGATCAAAGTAAAAAATGAACAGCAAACAAGAAACAAGCTCAAGATAAATTGCTTAAAGGATTCCTGCACAAGTTATGGACCACACATGATAGATTGGCATTCTGTTTAGTTTACGGGTAAGCCTACAAAGATAACTGCAAGTCTCCAACAAAAGATGACTGCAAGTCTCCAATAAATGTAATGAGCTTCTGAAAATACAGTCATCCTGCCCTTTTATTACAAATACTGTCATATGCATTTCAATACCCAAGGCTTATACATTATCTAGTTATGTAAATATTCTCTGCATGGCAACAACGAAAAGGCTTTCAATGCTGGTAATTCTTTAACAGTATGCTTATTAAAGCTTACTTGCATCTTACAATCTCCGACAAGCTTACCTGATGCTCATTAAATCATTGCTACTTAAACAGAGCAACAGGGCACTGTGACAGCATGTATTTCCTGAATAATAAGCATAAATCAATAGTATAAAAATCTGACAGAAAACCAGAACATTCTGCAAAATCAAGGACAGATGAAAAGCCATGGTCGTACTTGTGGTCTACCTTGGATGGGGGAATACTCTGCACACTTACACTGCATAACTGCTCCTTGCCTTCCTTGGTCACATCCACAGCCACTACAATGGGGAGTGGGGTGCAACAAGTATGTCATAATTTGAAATGTCTCTGGCTGACAGTGATGGCTCTGACACAGTCATACCTCTCAACTTCAGAGCAAGAAATCTGGACAAAGCCATACATAGAACTAGAAGTGGGACACAGGCCCAAAAATAAGGACAATTTTTAAATATTGCTCTTATTAACTTAGATAATAGAAAAGTAGTAGATCTTGCATTAGTACGAATTTTCTGAAGGGTATGAAATCTGAAACTCAAATGTCTGCCATTATTTTCTAACTTCGATCTTTAATGACTTGCCACTAATTTGCCAGAAAACCACAATTTTATGAAAAACAGACCAAAAATGTGATGCAAAAATATAAAGTTGCCACACAATACAGCTGGGAACCTTTCAAAAAAGGGACACCTTTTAATATTAACACTGTTAACCTCAGCAGCTAACAAAATAAGAGCATCTACATGCATTTCTGAAATAAAAGTAATCTATAACTCTGATCATTACAGTTATATATAATTGTAAACCCTCCACATTTTCTTCCAAAATTGCCATTTTGAGGTGGGATTATTAGGGGAGAGCAACATTTTGAGCCAAAATTGGGGACAATTGAGAAGTTTGGATACTCCTAATTCTACAAAGCGATTTGCACATACCTCTCAACCTCTTAATGCAGGAAATCTGGACAAGGCCAAATATATTGGGGGAACATACAAACACTAGTAAAAATTGCTCTTGTATAAACTTAAGACAGTTGGTAGAATAACAAGTCTTGCATTAGCATGCATTTTTCTGAAGGTTATCACGTCTGAAACTCAATGTCTGTCATTTAGTGACTTCATTCCTAAATGATTTGCTAGAAAACCACAAATGTTATGAGGAACAAACCAAAAATAAGAAGCAAATATCTATTCATTTTGCAAAAATATGGACAACTGAGAGGTATAGTTCAACCGGGGCTGTCTGAGTTTGCTACCCTTCCCCCCCTCACAAAATCATGGTCGAATGGAGCCTCCCCCCTGCAGCCATTCCAACGTCCCATTCCTTTGTTATTTTGCCCCATTTACCATAAACACTTTAATGTGCATACTGCTTTACTTCTGCGATGATTTAGATTTCATTTGAAAGTTTTATTTTGCATTTTACAGCACAAACCCTAATAGATATCTGTTAAACAAAGCAATGCAGTCTCACAATGAAAACAGACTTGGCATTAAACTTCTCTGCCCTTGAAACTCACATGCATTGAAACAGCACTGAAACCCACATTCAAAGAAAATACATTTTGCCAGTGGCAGATAAAGATTAACTCTGGGCTGTTTTCAAAATCATAGGCTCCTTGAACATGAAACATACACATGCTCTTTGATACACCTTCCTGACTGTATTACATTATATTCCTTGTACAATACAGTACAGTTGTTAGAGGGCATTTTAAATTTATTGTTTTGAACATTTTTCTAGTAAACAATGAAACAAAATACATGCACCAATGACAAAACTGCTAAATTCAGAAAATTTCCATCATAAAACGTCTACTCAACCTTCTATAGTCCACCAGTATCAGTAAATATGCACAATCTCTGAAGTAGTAAAATCCACATTAAAGATATCTGTAACTAATAAAGAGGTTGCTGCTAGCAAACAACTTTATATGTCATTGTTTCATCTACAAATAAAGTGCCTGTTGCCCTTGAAGAATAAATTGCCTACGTTGCATGCATTAAAAAAAATGATAAGCTAGTAATACCACAATAGGGAATGGATAGAAAACTGATAACAGGTTTATAGTTACTAGGTATCTTTGCCAAAAAGGACTGCAGCATCCACCCCCTTTACAACACAATACAGTATCAGCAATGCATCTACCTACTGTGTGAGTATAACCCACAGAATTCTGCATCAAAAGCAAGTACATTACCTGTTGTGCTATTAACAATGCAAGCAGACTTAGCATAAGCAGCACTAAACCTTTGTTTCCTTGCAGCTCTCAGCTTCTTGTAAAATCTACTTGACACTCAGCTGTATCTCTGAACTTTACAGCACAAGATATCTGGAAAAAGCGAAAATTTATTGGGGGGGGACAAAAGGCCAAAAACCAGGGACACATTTTAAACATTGCTTGCACGTTGGAAAGTTTCTAGAATAAAATGCTGTGTTACAACCATACATTTCACTGCCACGTCTTGAACCCAGGGGACCCTGTGCAAAACAGTCAGAGAAATATACCACTATGCCAAATCAGCGGAAACAGAGGAAGACAAACTTAAATGGCTACTATTTAGTGAATTCAGTTCTCACCATAGCTGTCAACCTCTTAGCAAAAAGCACCTGAAAAAAGCCAATAATGTGGGAATACAGCTGCCAAACATATTCAGTGAATTCAGTTCTCACCATAGCTCTCAACCTTAGCACAAAATACCTGGACGAGGCCAATAATGGGGGAATACAGTCCCAAAAATATGGGCAAATTTCAAATATCCATGTTATAAACTTCGACAATTGCTAGAATAAAAGGTTTTGTTTTACCATGTACTTTCTGAAGAATATGAAGTCTAAAATTCAAATGCCTTTTATTTTTACACATTTGTTAACCAGGAAACTAGTCTGACTTGGAACAAAACAAAGCCAAATTTCAGCAGAGCAGGGAGAAACACTCCAGACACATCTTTGTAAGGGATGGAATAATATGCAGACTCCACACAGAAGGCACCCCAGCTAAGAATCAAACCAGAGAACCTGTAGCTGTTAGGCAACAATGCTATCAATGCACCACTGCACTACAAGCCTTTGTAAGGAAATATGAAGATACAGAAACCACAGATTTTATGAGGAACAGAACAAATATGAGGCAAAAATCTGCAATTTTTTTACAAATAGTGATGGGTAGGGAATTCAGGTCCTTGCCACCTGCATCCAAGGTACAGGGTTCAAGCCTGAGTATTTCTACCCACCATTATGTGTTAACAAGGGCATTTCACTCACACACACACACACACACACACACACACACACACACACACCATTACCTGTAAATGGGTCTGGAACCAGGTAAACCAGGTCCAAAGCCACTGTCTCAAAGCAGCAAACCTGTGCTTGACTTAATGATTCCCTGCAAGAACTTTGAACTCAACTTACCTCACTCTTGATTGGTCCTGCGCTCAAATCCCTGCTTACCTCTCTCCTGATTGGTCCTGTCTGTGGCTCAAGCAGTCTTGAGCTCCTCTCTTCTGTGCGGTCATCTACCACATGGCATCTGTGGGGCAGAAAATACCTTCTCTGCATCTGGACTGCTGACTCAGGCAGTCAGAGTTTGCACAGATTCCTGGTTATCCGCGGGGCAGTCTGAGTGTGTCCGTGCATGCACGGCAGTTCCGGTATTTGTTAAAAAAGAAAAATTTTTTTTTAAGTTTATGTTTCACGTTATGTATTTCTTTTATTTCTAGGTGGGAGGGCTGCAGTCCTGCAGACCGATAGCACGAGCCGCTCCTGTTAGATCAACTTGGATTTAGACAACTAAGGAACAGCACTAAAAAATCTACCACCCTAGATAAAAAAAACATTTACTGGCATTTACAACAGAAGCATCAAAACAATCCGCAAAAGTTTTGGGCAGGCATAAATAAACTTATTCACCCAGGGCAATGAACAACTCCTACCCCCTCGGCTAGCATCCAAAAACCTTCGGAAGACATTGCCAATTCCTTTAATAGTTTATTCACAGAAACTATCCAGTCATTAGCTAACCAACTATCTCCCAATTGCCCAAGTCCTAATGCCACCACACCTAGTCCTCAACTCCCCTTAAACATTCAACCAGTTTCCACATCACTTATCCGTGCCCTAATCAAGAAATTAAAACCTACCACCCTTGCAGAAGAGGATGCCATAGCATACCTGGTCTCTATCCTGATCAATAGAACTATATCAGAAGCCAGGAGAATAAAAACTAAAACAGCCGCTTGGCTTACTAAAAACACACTAGCTACTATGCGGCACAGAGATAAAGCCTGGGCTCATTACGTAAAAACAGGTCTCCCCTCACCCTTCATGAATACAAAATACTTCGAAATAAAGTAAAAAAGCTCATCATTTCTGACCGACTAAACTATTTCTCTATACTACAAAACAACAACAAAACAAACCCTTAGAAATTCTGGAAAGGTATCTCCACTCTCCTTAACCCCGGCAAACTAGACACCCCCTCCCATAACCCTAATGCTCCTGACTCTGACTTAGCCACCCAATTTAACTCTTTTTTTCATTGACTCTATTTCTAAACTTACTTCATCTTTCTCTAATACCACCACTCTCTCCACATCACCTCCATCCTCCTCTACCACCACTCTTCTCTGTACTTCCACCACTCCTTCACTCTCCTCCACTAACTCCCTATCCTTCACCTCTCACTCCCCCCTCTCCATCATCACCCGCAAATACCCCCCTTCCCAGTGTCCTCTCTTTTCATTAAAACCTATACTTCTACTATAAAAAAAACTCCCCCAGAAATTGAAGCCATGCTTCAATGCTCCTGATAATATCCCTGCTTATTTTCTTAGCCTAGCTGCCGAAGCAGTCACCTACCCCATTAGCATTCTAATTATCCATTCAATCCAGGAAAGCATAGTACCCAAAATTTGGAAAAAAGCCTTCATTATACCATTACTTAAAGGAGGCAACAATAAAAATGTTACCAACTTCCATCCCAATACTATCCTGTCTCCCATCTCTAAACTCTTAGAAAAATGCATACAACTACAACTCCTTCCACACCTCTTAGATAATCAGCTACTAACACCCACACAACATGGATTCAGGCCAAATCACAGTACTATGACTGCCCTCTTCTCCTTCTTTGAAACTATTAATAAAGCCCGGGACTCTGGCCTTATTGTTTCCAACCTGCTACTTGACCTTTCTAAAGCCTTCGATACTATCTCACATAGCCTGCTTTTAACTAAATTCTCTAAACTTAACCGATCCCCTCCTTCCTTGAACTGGTTCTCCAGCTACTTATTTAACCGATATCAAGCAGTAAAATGGAAAACGGCCACCTCCTCATTTCTTAATACCCCAACCGGAGTTCCCCAACGTTCCATATTAGGTCCTCTTCTTTTTAATATATTTATAAATGATTTCCGGAACTCTATTCCTTTCTCAAATATCATTCAATATGCGGATGATTCAACTATCATCTGCTCTGCCACATCTACCCCTACACTCCTAAAACTTACTCAAGAAGCTTTTTCAACCACTGAATAAAGGATGAAAAGAAACCACCTTGCATTAAATGCCTCTAAAACCAAACTAATGGTATTTACTCCCTCTAAAGCTACCTCATTCAACTTAAACTCTTTCACTATTACTAGACAAAACAATATACCTCTGGAACTGGTATCAGAGACCAAATTACTTGGGGTCCAAATCAATAACCAGCTTAAATTTCACTCCCATTTACAACTAAATATCAAAAAACCCATCAAAAACTAGGCATGCTCTACCGACAAAATCATTACCTTACACCTGCCACTAAAGTAATTCTCTCTACTTCCTTTCTTATCCCCTCTCTTCTCTACGGAACGCCTCTTCTCACTAACCTACAATCCTCTCTAAAAACACAACTTTCCTCCTGCTACAACAAAATTGCCAAATTTGCTACCAGCCATAAGTCCTCCTCCCATCACTGTTCCCCTCTCCAAAAACTAAAATGGCTAGAACTTCCAAATCATCTCATCTATACTCAACTAACTCTTGCACACAAGCTCATTTTCAACCCCTCCCTCTGTCCCTCCCTCTCTTCTACCTTTAAGATGCACCTACCTGATCGAGTATTAAGGTCCAATAATCAAAATCTAATAGAAGTGTACAAATCATCCCGTCCACCAGGCAAAAATCTTCTATCTTATGGTCTAGCTCATCTCTGGAACTCCCTACCACCTTCCATTCGTATCACTTCTAACCATTACTGTTTCAAAAAATCTCTTCACTCACATCTAATATCCCAATGGGAATGCTCCTGCTCTCTCCCCACATAACTAATGGTGGCAAACTCCTTCTTCCCTTCATTCCATGCTTCAGATTCCTTCTCTCTCTCTCTCTCTCTCTCTCTTTCTCTCTGTCTCTCAATCTCTATTCTCATCGAAAACTTTCTCCTTCTATCAACTCTCCGTATATTTATATTCCTGTTACTTATATGCTATTTGTAAATAATGCATCAAACTGTAACTGTTATCTGTATATTCCTAATAAGAAATGCCTCTCAGCTGCTACAATGCAATGTTCCATTGCCAGTCTGTTTCAATTTCAACCTCATCACTACTAGTCTGCATTATTTGTAATGTTTGCTGTATCAATTGTAAATGTTTTGCTCAAAACTACAACCTTTGTATAAATGTCATCTTTAAACTATTGTAACCAAGATTGTTATTGGAGCTTTTCTCCCCAGGACTCCATTGAAAACGGGTTCAAATGGCCCAATGGACTATCCTGGTAAACCAACTGCAAATAAATAAATAAATAAATTATCTTCTCCATCTGGAAGACATCCTATGTTATTCCACTCCACAAAGGGACAGTTCCAATGAACTGTCAAATTACAGACCTATAGCTATATTGTCACCCCTGGCCAAAATTACAGAGAAGTGCATCCATAAACAACTCCTGAGCCATCTCATTCAACACAATCTCCTGGCTAACCCGCAGTATGGTTTCAGACCATTCCACAGTACAACCACGGCCCTCCTCTCCTTCTCCAATGTTATTAATCAAAACTGAAACAACAATAAGCTTTCTTGTGCCCTCTTTCTTGATCTCTTCAAAGCCTTCAACATGGTCAACCATCAACTACTCATATACACGTAAAACTATTCCCCTAGATGACCAGGCTATCCAATGGTTCAAATCTTATCTGAGTGGTAGACAACAAGCTGTACTATGGCAGAACAAACCATCTTCCCTTCTACCTATCACCCTTGGGGTCCCTTAGGGCTCTATATTAGGACCCCTATTATTTTCTATCTTTATTAATGACCTGTACACAGTCATCCCAACAGCCACCTGCATTCAATATGCGGATGACTCCATTTTGATTTGCTCTGCCACCTCCCCTTCGAGTCTGCAGTCCCTATCCCAAAATGTTTTTAATACTGTTGAAAATTGGCTCTGTAAATGACATCTCCTATTAAATCCTAACAAAACTACTGCTTTTCTCCCCCACACATAAAGCCTCCGCTCCAACCTTTACTATAAAATCTAAAAATGGCACTGTCATTGTCCCAGATCCTTGTACCAAACTCTTAGGTGTAACAGTTGATAATAACCTCAAGTCTGATATGCATATTAATCAAACTATTAAAACAGTTAATAAAAACTTGGCTCACTATACAAGATCAAACCTTTCCTCACTCCACTAGCTAGGATGGTAATTGCCCATACACATCTGCTTTTCACCCTTCTTTATGCATCCCCTCCCTTCACAAACTTGAGTAAGTCTGACCTTAATAAACTCACTAGCTGCTTTAATCATACTGCTAGATTTGTCACTGGAGCAGCATAAAGAACACACCACTGTCTGAACCTAAAGAATCTAGGGTGGCTAGAATTGCCTATCCAACTTCAGTACAATCAGCTAATAGTGACACATAAAATTCTCTACCAACCTGAAAACACACCCGTACTTACAAAAATGATCACTCCTTACAGCAACCACAAGACACTTCACTCAGCCAACAAGTTACTAGTCCAAACCCTCAAAAGCAACAACTCATCTGGAGACTCTCTATATGCCAACTTTGTTGGCAAAATATGGAACTCACTTCCTGCTGAGTTTACTTCAGAACCTATTCTAACCCAATTCAAAAAAAAAAATCAAAAACAGTACTTTAAAAGGCAATGACTATGTCTTTGCTCTAATCCTGAATAACTCTGGCAATATAAACATGTGCTAAAGAGGTCTTTTGTCCACCCCTACATTGCTTCCTAATTGTTACTCTAACAAATCAGATTTATATATGACAGAATGAATGACTTTTACCCTATGTATTGTATTTGTAACAGTGCTTTAATTTGTTTAATGTAACAGTTTTTCTGTATGTATACATGTATGTATGTATGTATGTATGTAGCTTTTCTCCCTGGGCCTCCGCAGAAAATGGACAGGTATCCAGTCGGACTATCCCGGTCAACAAATGTAAAATAAAATAAATAAATTAGACAAGCAGGTACTTTCTTGCTGTGGATTATTTTTTGAACCTGTGTTTTGATCTTCTGAAATCTGAAGGGAGGAATGGATGCTACGGTTGACGGTTGTTTTATTTAGTAATGCCCCTATAAACACTAAACTATGAGTTGGAGTCAGTTGAGATATTTAGTAATTTATAGTAATTCCTAAGTATGCACAGGTCTGGATAACATAATTAGAAGTTATGTACCTACCATAACGTTCCATGTTAGTTGTCTTCTCTCACCTTCTTTCTTGCTGGATGGGTTCGGAGCCGATCCTCGGCTCCGACTCGGCACTTCCTAAGCTCAAGAGTCACTTCCACCAGCTCGAGGCAGCCCCATATCCCATGATGCAAGGCGAAGATTATCCAGATCTCGTTTGGTGGCTAGAGGAAAAAATACCTACTATCTTCCCCCAAGGGAAGAAGAACAACTAACCTGAGAAAAAACTGTAAGGGGAACCCAGGTAACTAAGTGCAGAGCTAACTGGTGTCCAAGGGAGAAATCTCCCAGAGAAGAGGATAGTTCAAGGTCTGTCCAGGCTAGGGGGACAGGAGGGAGGGATGCAAGAAAGAAGGCGAGAGAAGACAACTAACATGGAACGTTATGGTAGGTACATAACTTCTAAATGTTAAGTTGTCAATCTCACCTTCATTCTTGCTGGATGGGACCGCGTCCCTAGCACCTCTATCCTGGGTGGCTCAATGGAACAGACTCTTGAGAACTGTGGAACCAAAACTCGCCCTGTCCCTGGAGGCCAAATCCAATTTGTAATGTGAGACGAAGGTATGAGGAGTGGCCCAAGTGGCTGCTGCACAAACAGTGTCTAAGGGTAGTCTAGCCTGAAAGTCTGTAGATGTGGCTAGGCCTCTGGTAGAATGTGCTTTTGGTATTGAGATCAGCTGTTTGCCCCTAAGCTGATAAATATAAGAAATAGTGGAAGACAGCCATCTGGATAAGGTCACCTTAGAAACATGGAGACCTTTCTTATTTTCAGCATAAGAAAGAAAAAGCTGATCAGACTTTCTAGATTGCTTTGTTCTGTCCAAGTAATATCTGAGTTGGCGATGAACGTCTAGGCAATGCAATTTTTGTTCCGCCCTGTCAGAATAATTGGGAAAAAATACTGGAAGATCAATAGATTGGTTTAAATTTGTCTTAGAAGCAACCTTGGGCAAAAAGGACGGATTAGTTCTCAAAGATACTCTATCCTTGTGGAAGACCAAGTAAGGGGGACGAACACAGAGAGCATGAAGTTCAGACACGCTTCTAGCTGAAGTAATAGCGACTAGAAAGAGTGTCTTCCAAGAGAGAAATTTTAACGAACATGTAGCAGCCGGTTCAAAAGGGGGAAGTATTAAGGATGCCAGCACTAAATTTAGATCCCACTGCGGTGGAGGATCCCTAACAGGGAGTTTAAGTAGGAAGATCCCTCTGAGAAAGGCTTTGCAAAGTTTGTGAGACATAATGTTCTGGTCTGCAAATCCGACATGAAAATTCGAGATTGCTGACAGCTGAACTTTAACTGTGGAAGAAGAAGAACCAGAGTGAAAAATTTCAGCTAGGAAGTCCAAAACTGACTGAATAGGGGCAGTAAAGGGATCTATGGTCTTAGACCTTGCCCAAAAGGAAAAATGTTGCCATTTGCTAGAGTAAATCCTTCTGGTAGAGGACTTTAGAGAAGCTACTATGATATCCCTAACGGGATTAGAGATCATAGGAAGCCTGGCTAAGGAAGGAAGTGGAGCAACCAAGCAGTGAGGTTGAGGGAACGAATGGACCGGTGCAGTTGACCCGACTGGTGGGTCAGAAGATCTGGAACTGGGTCCAGATGCCAAGGCTGCACTAAGAGATGTCGATGAAGGAACGGGAACCAAATTTGTCGAGGCCAGTAAGGAGCAATGAGAATCAGCTTGGCTCTCAAGTCGGTAGCTTTCTGAAGCACTTGAGGAATCAACGGAAAAGAGGGAAAAGCATAAAGAAGTCCCCGGGGCCAATCCTGGGTTACAGCGTCTCTGGGGGAATGGCCTGGAAGTGGAAAGAGAGAGAAAAAGTCTGGGCATTTGCTGTTTTGGGGTGTAGCAAAAAGGTCGCAGCAAGGAGGGCCCCACTTCTGAAAAGTCTCTTCCGCTATAGATTGTTTGAGAGACCACTCGTGAGGCATGAGTATAGCTCTGCTCAACCTGTCCGCTATGATGTTGGTTTTCCCGGGGATATGCGTTGCTATCAGAAACCGCTGAGAGGAGATCGCCCATTGCCAAAGTCTGACAGCTTCTCGACACAGAGGATAGGACTTGGTCCCGCCCTGTTTGTTGATATACCATACTACGGACATGTTGTCCGTGTGAACTGCGATAGTTCCTAAAGGAAGAAAGTCGTTGAGGGCTTGCAACGTTAAAAGCACTGCTCTCATCTCTAGGACATTTATATGCAGGTGGTATTCGAACGGTTGCCACGTGCCATGGACCATCCTGCCCTGATAATGCCCCCCCACCTGATCAGGGAGGCATCCGAAGTGACCGTGGCTACCGGGGCCGGGGGGACAAATGGTCTGCCCTGATGGACTAGGGGGGAAGAAATCCACCAGGATAGATGGCTCTTGCAGATCTGTGTGACAAGGATCTTGTGACGCATGGGCAACTGCTGGAAGGACCATTGAGTAAACAACATCCACTGTAGGAGATGTATGTAAAAGCGGGCCAGAGGAAGAAGTGTGATGGCAGCTGCCATTAGGCCTAACACTTTCAGGACCAACCTGGCTTGTACCTTTTTGCTGAATAGGATGATCCGAACATGATTTTGGATATCCAGGATTCTTTGATTTGTTAGATTTGCTGACATCCGAGTAGTGTCTAGATCTGCGCCTATAAAGGTAATGGATTGGCAAGGCGATAAGGAAGACTTTTCGAAGTTGACAGAAATCCCTAACTGGCTGCAGAGATGTAGAGTGTAATCCCTGGCCTGGAGAAGTTGATGCCTGGTGGTGACTGTGAGGAGCCAGTCGTCTAGGTACGGAAACACCTGGAATCCCTGACGTCTCAGGTGAGCCGTGACCACTGCCATGCATTTGGAGAACACTCTGGGGGCTGTGGTGAGACCAAAGGGCAGGGCTCTGAACTGAAAATGACTGGTCCCCAGCCGAAAGTGGAGAAACCTTCTGGAGCGTCTGTGGATTTTTATGTGATAGTACACATCCTGAAGGTCTATAGAGCACATCCAGTTGTCTTTGTCCAGAAAGGGCAAAATCGATTGAAGTGTGACCATCCAAAAACTTGTCTTTTTGACAGACTTGTTTAGTCTGCTGAGGTCTAATATTGGTCTCCAGTCTCCCGTCTTTTTGGAGACCAAAAAGAACCTTGAGTAGATTCCAGATTCTAAATGGCCTGCTGGAACTGGCTGGATGGCCCTTTTCTCTAGAAGTTTTGAAACCTCTAGCTTTGCAATTTCCCTTAGACCGGGTGGAACGTCTGGAAGGGATCCTTTTTGAGGGAAGGGGCTTTTCTCGAAAGGTATTTTGTAACCCTCGGATATGATCGACTGTACCCATTTGTCTTGAGAAAGGGAAAGCCAGGCTTCTGGGTACAGTGACAATCTCCCCCCGACTGCCTCCAAGGGTGGGCAGTCGGGCAACACCTCAGGGATGCTGGAAGGGCTTGTCAGAGAGAGGCTCTCTGCTGCCCTGGTTCTGCGGACCCCCTCTGCCCCTCTGTTGTTATTACCCCCTCTGCCTCTGGGGGTAAACTGACCACGTGCGTCAGGCGTGACTCCTTGAGATTTTCGGAACCACATTTTCCCTCCCTTCTGACCTTTGGGGTAAGGCCTTGAAGGGGTGGAGAAACGGACTCCTATGGCAGAAAGAGTCTTGCCGTCTTGCTCGCACCTGGTCAAAGTGTCCTTCACCTGAGGTCCAAACAAAGTTGTCCCATCGAAGGGAGATTTTGTGAAGGACGTCTTAAAGGGGTCTGCAAAATTGCAAAGTCGCATCCAGGACTGACATCTGAGAGCCACTCCTGTGCCTGCAGCTCTACTCGCTCCATCGGCTGCATAAGAAATGAGCCGCATGGAGGAGTTAGTTATGGAATTTAGGATTCCCAGCTGAGAGGCAATCTTCTCTTGAGCCCCAGCAGCTGACGGATCCTGTACCACCTCACCCAATTCCTTGAGGATATCTCTTTGAAGTCGGGTGAAGTGACATAGATAATTCAGCGAACGCATAGCAAAGGTCGCTGAGGAAAACATCCGCTTACCATACCTGTCCATGGTCCTAGACTCCTTGTTAGGAGGATGGACCGCACGAAGGATCTGCAAGTTCCTTTTGGTGGCCGCCACCACCATGGCATCAACCGGGACACCTTTGGTGAGAAACTGTTTTCAGTGGGGCCGTGATAAATTTAGAAGGCCTCCTGGGGACTGGTTCCACAGAATCAGGAGATGCCCACGCCTTTCGAGCTATCACATCCATGAGGGGGTCGAAAGGCGGAGAAACCCAGGAGGTGGAGGGTCGAGATCCAAAAGCCTCCAGGTATACCGACTCATCCCCGGAGGGGTTAATGGAGGGCCAGTTCCCCCTCTGTTTCAGGAGTTCAAGAATGTCTGAAAAGGAGACATCCTCAGAGGGGGATCTTGGGGACCCCTCCGACTCATCTAAGTCGGTATCTGATGTCGTAGACTCAGGGGAGTCTAAATGCTTCCTCTTGCAAGTCCTCTTACGCGGGGGTTCCCCTGAAGGATCAGGAGAGACCTCGGAAGAGGAAGGTATTCCCAATGAGGAAACCTGGGGCGATGGATCTCTGGGTCCGGGAGCAAGAGAGTGGGAAGAGATATCTACAGGCACGGAAGAGGGAGGAGCTAAAGGGACTGACTGTTGACTCAGCTTCGGGGGCTAGTACACTCCTCATCACCTCGAAGGCTCCCCTCCCAGGGAGGACTGAGAGCTCCCGCTCTGAGGAAACAGGAATCCCCGGCCCCACCGAAAGGGAAGGCTCCGAAGCAGATGTCGGTTCCGAGCTTACCAAAGCCGAAGCTCCGAGGGGGAGAACGGGGTCGGACAAGGGTCCGATGCCTCTCGCCCCCTTGGAACCGACAAGGGAAGCCCGATGACCAGATCCCTCCAAGGACGGTCTCAAGGAGGAGATAGGAGTCGAAGACGACGGAGCCGAAAGGAGTGGTATCGGCTCCGAAGCACCAACAGTCACAGTTCCAATAAGCTCCGGCTCCGAGCTCTGAAGGAGAGTCGAAGGAGGAATTTCTGGAGGGTGTGGAATAGCTGTCGTCTGCTGAGACGGGCTATGAAGTATCTGGGCCAGTGCCTGTGATTTCAGCAGTCTACTCACCACTTTCTCCAAGTCATGGTCTGAGAGTCTGGAAGACCTTGAGGATCGGCTCCGATAGTTCCGCTCCGAAAGTAAGGGAGAGGCCAGAGCCGAATGAATAGACTCCAGCGACGGAGATCTGGATCTCTTTCTCGATGGAGCCATCAGAGCTGAAGAACCTTCTGTTCCAGTTGGAGCCAACAACTTGTCGGCTCCGAGCTGGGTCAGAGATGTGTCGGCTCCAGCCGGAGCCGACACAGGCATGGAAGCAAGAGTATCGGCACCGATAGGTGCCGATACCAAACCTTCAGAGAAGGAAGGATCGGCTCCAGCCGGAGCCGATCTCGACTCCGAGGGAGTCGGAGCCAAGGCTGAAGGCTTGGACACTGAAGCCTGGGCCTTGGGAGGCTTTGAGGGCTTCCCCGAGCCGGACTTAGCCGGGGAGATCTCAGGCTTTAATAAGCCCCTGAGAATAAGTTTATTTCTACGTTCCTGCAGGACTCTCTGGCTGAAGGAGTGGCAAATAGCACAGGAGTCCTGCAGGTGTAGAGGTCCCAGGCAATAAATACAAGAAGTGTGACCGTCTGTCAGAGACATCTTCTGACAGTACGAGTCACACTTCTTGAAGCCTGCGACCTAGCCTCTTTAGACATGACTGAGTACCTAATCACACACACTACACAGTCAGTCCAAAAATTAAAGTAGTTTAACAAAACCAAGTACAGGGAAAAAACACACAGACACACCCAAACAAACCCTGACAGGAAAAATATAGGAGGGTAAGACCTAAGGCCCAACTAGCAAAATATGAATAAAGGAACGGGACACTAACGGAATAGGGCTAAGTGAATCGAAGTTAACAAAGTAATATATATATATAAATATAAAGTACTGGGGTGGACTAAAGTCTCAGAAAAAAGGTAGAAAAAATTCACTTACCAGGAGCTGGTAAAAAGTTACCTCATGAGCGGCAAACGAGATCTGGGTAATCTCCGCCTTGCATCATGGGATATGGGGCTGCCTCAAGCTGGTGGAAGTGACTCTTGAGCTTAGCAAGTGCCGAGTCGGAGCCGAGGATCGGCTCCGAACCCATCCAGCAAGAATGAAGGCGAGATTGACAACTTAACATTCATTTGTTTTTATCAATTGATGCCTGGACAAAGTGGTAATGAGCCAGTCATCAAAGTACGGAAGCACCCAGAATCCGTGCAGTCTCAAGTGAGCAGCTACTACTGCCATACATTTCGTGAACACTCTGGGGGTTGTGATGAGACCAAAGGACAGCACCCTGAATTGGTAATGACTGACTCCCAGCCAGAAGCAAAGAAACTTTCTAGAGCACTTGTCCATTTGTATGTAATAATATGCATGCTGACGATCAATCCAGCACAACCAGTTGTCCTTTTCCAAAAACGGAAGAATGTACTGTACCGTGACCATCCACTGTTTTGTTTGCCAAACTGATTTGTTCAGTATACTGAAATCCAAAATTGGTCTCAAGTCCTCTGTTCCTTTTGGCACTAAAAAGAATCTTGAGTAAGTTCCGGATTCTTTCTGGTCTGGTGGGACTTCTTAGATGACTCTTTTCTCTAGCACTTGTTGAATCTCTAGAACTGCTGGTTCCCTCTGACTGAGTGGAACATTAGGGATTTTTTTTTTTTTTTTGCATACAGGAGGATGAAAAGAAAAAGGTGTGGTATAACCTCTGGAAATAATCCTCTGCACCCAAGAATCTGTTGTTATGTTTAGCCAAGCGTTTTGGTGCAAGGATAAGCATCCCCCAGCTGCCTCCAGAGGAAGACAATCATGCCTTCTTTCAGGAACATTGAAAGGGCTTACCCAGGAAGGAGTCCCTGAAAACCTGATTCTTTGGACCACTGACATCTTCCATTGCAGTTTCCCTCTCTGCCCCTGGTAAAACTGGCTCCACATGTGTCCTGGAAAAGCCCTTGGGATTTTTTTGAACCACATCTTTCCACTGCTCCTCTGATTCCTGGAAAATGATCTTTAGGGAGTGAAAAAACATACACCCATACCAGAAAGGGTCTTACCATCCTTCTCACACCTGGATAATGTCTCTCTAACTTTTGGGCCAAACAGAGATGATCTGTGAAAGGGTGCATTGAAGAATGAAGACTTGAATGGCTCCACAAAGTCACACAAACATCCAGGTGTGTCTCCTTATGGCTGCACCTGAACCTGCCACTCTGGTGGTCCCTTCAGCTTCATGTGCAATGAGCCTCATGGACGAGTTTGACAGACTCCAGGGTAGCCAACTAGGAAGCAACATTTTCTTGGACTCCCTCAGTAACAACTCCTGCCAGGGTATCTAACAGCTCCTTGATCAGATCTCTCTGAAGTCTGGTAAAATGTGCCAGGAAATTCAAAGACCTTAAGACGAAGGTTGATGAAGTGTAAACCCATTTCCCAAACCTATCCATCACCCGAGACTCTCTATTGGGTGGATGGATAGAGGAACTCTCCTCAGCTAGTTCCCTTTTGGTTACAGCCGCTACTACCATGGCATTTGCCGCTAATCCTTTGACCCAGAATTGTTTATCCTCAGGGGTGGATAAAATTTTGTCTGGTCTCTTGGGGATGAGTTCAATGGTGTGCACTGCTTTCTACACCCGCTGAGAGATCAACTGAATGAGCTCGTCAGTAGGTGGAATCACCCAACAGGTAGATAGCTGAGTGCTGAAAGCCTGCAGGTAAACTGATTCCTCCAAGGAAGGAGTTTAGGACTTACAATCACCCCTCTGTTTCAATATTTCTAGGATGCCTCCAAAGGAGACATCACCAGGGGGTGACCTTGGGGACCCTTCCCCTTCTTCAAAAATCAGTGTCTTCCATGACTGATTCCTGTGGGGAATATAAGTGCTTCCTCTTGCAGTTCTTCTTCTTAGGAACTTCCTCAGGGGGATAGTCTAGTGAGGTATCAGAAGATGACAGAATCTATATCTGAGGTTCCTGAGGATTCGTCACTCACTGCCCAAGTGGAGACAAAGGTCAAATATGTGAGCATGAGGAAGGTATTTACTCTGAGGTGAAAGGGGCTGACAGAGTGACTGCAATAGACAAGGCTCTCTCCATTGTCTCAAAGGCTGGCCCCCCCTGAAGAAGGAAGGGAGCTGGAACTGAGAGACTGCCTCAAAACTGTGGTCACTCCCGACTCTGAAGAGACAGCCCCCGAGACACAAGCCACAGCCAAACTGAGCTGTGCTGTGGCTCCAAGGTGCAGGGACTGCTTGGAAAAAACTGTAATCGACTCCGGCTCCTCAGAGCAGACAGGGCAGATACAGCTCCAAGAAGTGCCCGAATCTGAAAGAACTGAAGAACATAGACCAATAACTGGTTCTGAAGAAATAGAAATGAACCAATACAGTCGGTGCCAGACAACTTGGAGATGGAAATTCTAATACCTCAGAGGAGAAGTAATTAAAGGGGTAAAGGAAGGTTCGGCATCTTAATCCACAGGGGTCGGAGCCGAAACTAGTCCTGTATATCATCTTGCCCTCTACTATATTAATACTCTATGCTGATGTAGTCAGCTCTGAGAAAGAACCAGGAAGCAATACTTCTTCAGCCGAAGACTGGAGTTGCTAGTGTACCAAAGACTTTGGTGTCAAAACCTTAGAATTAGCAGAAATGGTCAGTGCTTCTGGTACTGATGCCCTAGACCTGGTATCCGTTGGATCCAAAGAGCTTTTAGGAATCAAGGATCTAGGTTTTTTTGTGTCAGTGATGAAGGAGATGATGGTACTGACAGGATTCTCCTTTTAGCTTTCTCCAAGGAGGATAAATAGGAAGGCGAAGAAACACCAGTCTCACTTTTGGAGTGAGCAGATATGGCCTCTCCAAAGGTGAATGGAATCAAACCTTTTAGGATTAACTTATTTTTCCTTTTGACAAGGGCCCTGTGACTAAAGCCATGGCAAATACTGCAATCTTCTTGTAGATGAACTAGATCCAAACAATACACACACAAAATGTGTGAATCCAAGAGTGGAATCTTACGGTCACACATCTAGCATTTTTTGAAGCCAGAGGGTCCCTTGGGTTTTTCAGCCATAACAAAGAAGGCTGGTAAGAAGCACACAACATACTTACACCAAAAAGGAGAGGACAGAACACACACTCAATAAAAGGATACTAAATGGGAAAGTTTTTTTAGACAAAGAAAAGAAGATTAAGAATAAGAGGGAAAGGGACTATCGACAATGATGGTACAAGGTACACAGAAGTGTAAGTGTACAGAAAAGGGACTATCAATGATGAGAGCACAAGGACATCAAAGTGTACGGAAAGAGAGAGATACAAAAACTGCAAGGGTAGAAAGAAAGTGATAAAGAATATTTAGAGAACAAATACAGGAATTATAAGGCATTATTAACAAAAAGAGAGAAAAATCTGAAGAAAAAAATATTAGAAAAATTTACTTGGCTCGAGAGCTATGGTGAATGCTTCTCTTTAGAAAAATATCAAACAAGATCTGGGGTAACTGGAACAGTATAATTGTGGGTAGAGGTGAAGTTTGAGAATTTTTGGCCTACAAAGCTGTAGTTATGGCTGAGTTGGTTCCGATATTGGACCTGAACCCCCATGTGTCAAGGATAAAATGAAAATTGACAACATCAGATCGAGTCTCACAGAGGCATTCGATGGGGAGTGTAGGTTGGCCAGTTGCAAAGAAATGCTGTTTTTGTCCTCTGCCGACATGGACGCAGAGAAGGCATTGGAAATCTCCTTGATAAAAATCATTCTGAAATCTCGTGACATGTGCCAAATAGTTCAGTGACCTGACACAAAAATGCTTTTTCAAAACCTATCCAATGTCCTGGACTCTCTTTTGGGGAGATGGATGTAGAACTTTGTTCAGGAAGTTCTTTCTTGGTGGCTGATACTAGGGGCCCTTTTTCCAGCGAGCCCAATCCTTTGGTGCAACCAGGTATTTATCAAGTCTTTTGGGGATTGGCTTCATGATATCTAGATCCTTCAGGATATGAGGTCCACCATCTTATCTGCCAGGGAGACTACCCAGGATGTTGAGCCACCTCTAAAAGCCCCAAAACACACAAACTCCTATTTGGGAAGGGGGTTAGAGGATCAACCACCTTTCTGCCTCAAACATTTGAGTATTTCACTGAAGGAGACATCCTCAAGAGATGATCTGGAGACCTTTCCCGCTCATCAATGTCAGTGTTTTCTGTCAGAAGTTCCTGTGAAGAATCTAAGTGCCTCCACTTGCACATATGCTTCCAAGGGGGAATCCCTGCTGGGATGCTCTGGAGAGGACTTGGAAGTGTGAGCTGAGTCCCAATTGAGGACTGTCTCAAGGCTTGTATGGGCTGGCTGTCCCAATGTGAAAGAATGTAGACGCTCTGAGAACAAGGCATACAGTTGTAGAAGGGCTGGACCTGAAGGGAGGACAAGTATGTCTTATCCACAGTGGTGGAAAAAGCTCTACCACCTCAAAGGCAGAAGACATTGGAGAAGCAAAGACTGTCCTGATAGGAGGTAAAGACAACTGCCCAGAATGGCTCAGAGCATCACCATGACACTGTCTTGAGGGAGAAGTCAGAACTGAGCTGTTCAGCCCCAAGGCTCCAAGAGGAAGAAATGCCTCTGAGGGCATTGGCATCAAACCCAGCCTCCAAGATCCAGTGATAGCACTTTGGCTCTGAGAGCCCTCTTGTTCTGACAATGTCAGTGCAGACATCAACAGAGTTGAAGAAGGCCAGGCATTTGGATGCAACACAGACAAATTCTGGACTTTCAGGTCTGACAGCTCTGAAACAGAACACTGGATTGGTGTAGGACTCAACAAATGGGTAGGGGCTGATAGCAGGCTCATGGGTTCCAATGGGAGTTGGAGCCAGTAAAACTCACTACTGAATCTGGGCCAAGAGACACTTCCTCATCATGATGTCCACATCTGCTTCAGTTAGGCTCCTAGATGACCTGAGAGATGATGAGTTAGAGGGTGGCCTTGAAGCCCTCTAAGGTTTCTTGTAGAAAGAGAGTGGATCCGAGAAGGAATCAGATCCAGGGTGAAACTGGAGGAGCAGTGAGCCAAAGATTCTGATTTAGATCTTGACAGATCCAAACAGCCAGATGAATCTGAAGGTTTGCAGATCTTTCTGGGTGGAGCTGAACCTGAAACAGATGAGGGAGAACGATCAAGGGATTATTTCCTAGCCTCTTTGCCCTCAGTTGATGAGTCCCCCTTCATCTTTTCAGAAGGAGGGAGAGCTCCAGAAGAAGATGAAGAGGGTAATAAACCCTTGAGAACTAGCTTGTTGCAGCATTCAGCTAAAGCACAAAGGCTGAACCCTGAGCAAATCTCACATTAAACATCCAAATGGGTTCAGCCCAAACAATATATTCACTCCTGGTGGGCACTGGAATTAAGGATCTTGTGCCTACAGGATGTGCATTTTTTGAAGCCAGTCAGCCTATCCAATATGGTGAAGGAGAGAAGAACCTAAGGGAAGAAAAGAAAAGGAGAGTAGCTTACCAACAAAGGTAATAAGTTAGAGCAAAATATCAATAATGATAACTAGGAAGTACCTACAATTGGTTAACACTAGAAAAGGGGATAAATTACTATCAATGCATGAGGCCTAAAGCTGAATGAAGGATTATAGGACAGCATTAACACACCTTATATACAGGTTCATAGGTTGGTACTAGGCTATCGGCCCTAAGGCCTATGCAAGCCTAGCCATACAGATTCCCTGGAAATTCTTTCCCACAATATTTACTTCTCTGGGCCCCTGTCTAGCAGGGCGACTGACATGATCCCCGGGGTGAATACATGTATATACATATATAATTTATAGCTAACAGAATAAAGAGAAAGGAGGAACAAAAAAAATAAAATAGAATACTAGCAAGATATTTGACAAAGCACTTATCCTATCCACTAAATCGTGCAAGCTACTGTAGACAACATCTATTCACTGGGGTCTATATCATATATTTGAAATTCCAAAATATCGAACACCATATGTTCGAACTTGGAATTTCGAATATTGATAACATTGAACGCTCAGAATAGCTAATTTTTTCCCAGGGAAAAACTTTGCTGTTCCGAGAAACATATACACAACACAAGCACACCAAAATAAATAAACCACACACACATACAGTTAACAAAACCCAAACCCACACTAAACCATACATACATTACTAACTATCCACTTACCTTAACCTGCACCCTAACTAAGGTCCGCAACTATCAACTATCATACCCTTCGAAACTATACACAAAGCAATTAATACACACACATACAGTTAACGTAACCCAACTCTACACTACACCATAGATGCACTACTAACTATCCACTTACCTTAACCCGCACCCTAACCCTAAGGTCTGTAATTATTGCACCACAGTGGAGGAAATAGCGAAGCCACGGAATGGTTCACCGAAATCTTGCTCTAGGTAAGATTTTGATGTTCTGGGGCTTTGCTATTTTCATCATTCGATGTTGTGGGTTCGACGTTTTTACGTTCGACATTTTACTTCTTTGAATTATTGATATAGACCCTATTCATTGAAGCAGCAAATGAGATTTAAGGTTGTTCTAGATGGACAGGAGGATTGCGATTAAGAGGAGAAGCTCAAGCTATGGAGGCAAGTCTTTAGAAGTGTCCGTAGTTGGATTCAAGACCTCATCAGCTGAGGAATTTAGATGAACCAAAGGAACCTTGATGACTGGATGGGAGATAGGAAATTTACCCCAGGGATCATGTCAGTCGCCCTGCTAGACAGGGGTCCAGGGAAGTAAATATTGTGGGAAGAAATAGCAAGGGAATTGTTATGGCTAGGCTTGTATAGGCCCTAGGGCCAATAGCCTAGTACCAACCTATGAATCAGATTTAATTTTTTTAGTCTTAACTCTGCATTTTTTTTGTAGGGGTCTTCCTCTCAAAACAACATAACCTTTGAGATTACTGTACTTGGTGTTTAGTGAAATATTTACAAGTTAGGTTTCGGCCATTTTGTTTCCTTTTTTATATATATATATATATATATATATATATATATATATATATATATAAAACTGGTAATGGCACTATGGTCATCAGGTGCACTAAACAGATTAGTTTGATCTAATTAAGTGTACTGCATTCTCAAATATATGGAAAAACAGTAAATTCTAACTGTATTAGTTGCACTGAGCACCTTAAACCTCATTTTTTTGGGTGATTCTCAATCTCTTTAAAAAATATTGCTCACCAGACAGTGTATTGTGCTATACTGGGTATACTCTGCAATCAGTAATACAATGTCTGAATGAACTTTGCAAGAAGGTGCCATAAATTAAGGTAAATGTTAGAAGTACACTTTAAATTATAAAACTGGATGCATTGTTTAGTTATCCATACCACAGTTACAACGATTCAAGTGTGGAGCACAATTCTACCACACTTTAGACTTGGAGATATGGATCAAAGATATTGCTTTACATACAGATGCAGAAACAGGCTAAATTGCTTAGCTCTCCCTTCATGATCAACAAAAAGTAATCAAATGCATCAAAGTCTGAGCCACAGTTACTATGAATGCAAGAATGCAACAACACTCTTGAAGAGAATTAGCTTATTTGTCAGGAAATACTTTGGTTTTATATTACTTACCAGAAGCACAAAGAGCACACAGAATGTGAAGGTCACAAAGTAAATGGGTCCAAGGATTTTATTTCCTTTCTCCAGATCATCAAAGTTGACATTTCCAAGAATGAAGCAAAACTGTGTATAACTACAAATGCAGAAGAGTTTTAAACAGCATATTAATGTAACAATTTTAAATTAACTATACCCTATAAGATATCAAATGAAGACAAACTCACTGTAATATTTAATGTTAATAATCTTCAGCATTCACTTCTAAATGCATAAGTCAATAACTGGAGGCTTTACAACACAGTAGAAGTCATACATTTCACTGGATATTCACTTGGAGGAAAGCAGTATTAAGTGCTTGACAAGGGAGGCACGTTTGTCTGCTTAAAAGTGTATATGACTAGGCATCTTACGGTCCTCAATCGTCAGTCTAGTATTATTCCACTGATTCCATGTTCCAGTGAAGAATTCATCAAGTTTATGAGGTTATTCAGGTGATTCAGGTATTATACAGTTAGTATAACATGCCTAGCCTTATAGTAATAGTGAGGTCACCCTAACCATAAATCACAATATCCAGTTTTACCTGCCTTCTGTACACCATTTTCCATCAGATTTTTTAAATTTGTGTCTAACCTCCCTGTGAGAAACTAGCACAGGTCTTGAAACAACCAAGGTACTGGTACAATTGTCAGAAGGCTCTTTTATATACATTGTATTGTTCTCCACTTTCTTCATTTCTGTGAGCCTCTAACTCTGGAGGAAAACATGCTTAGTTTAGCAAATTCCACTGCTAATTATCATGTGTAATACACAGTGAACATCACATAAAATACATAAACTTGTGTAAAGTAGAATTTGGTAGATGTAGTAAACATGCAGTGTAAATATATGCGAAAACAAACACACACACACATATTTTTTTAACATTTGATCTAGTGCACATTTGACTGAAAGACAAATCAGTGGTGACAAATGACAAAAAATACATTTGAATGAAAACACATTTGACTGAGTCACAACTGAATGAAAATATTTTACCCAATAAATATACTGTAAAAAAAGAAGTTATGTTCTTGCCATAATGTTCCATCTGTGTTGTCGATCTTCATTCATTCTTGACAGTTGGGTCTCTGTTCCGTCCTCAGAACCGACTCAGCCGTTGTAACAAGCTCGCACCAGCAAGAAACTCTCGAGCTAAGGCTACCCATAGTGCCTCTCTTCCCTTCCCTTCAGATCGAGTTTGCCCATAGAAATAAAAAAGCAGAAGCTTTGTCTGAGCAACTGCCCTACTACCGAACTAGTTCCGAACCTCCAGGAGTCTTTGGAGGGGGTAGGAGGGTGGGATGTCAAGAATGAAGGAAGATCGACAACACAGATGGAAAGTTATGGTAATAACATAACTTCTTTATCTGATGTTGTCAATCTTCATTCATTCATGATAGTTGGGACAGAGTCCCTAGCTAATTTATGTCCTGGGAGGCCCTATGGAAGGATATTCCTGAGCACCATAGAGCCAAAAGATGCTCTTCCCCTGCAGACCATATCCAATTTGTAATGACTGATAATGGTATGAGGGGTAGCCGAAGTAGCTGCTGTGCAAATGCCATCCATGGAGGTTCTACAATGAAAGGCCACTGAAGTGGAAACTGATCTGGTAGAATGAGCCCTGAGTTTAGTTGATAGACTCATTTTATTTTGATGATAAACAAAGGTGATGCAGTCTATCAACCATTTCAATAAGCTGAATTGGGAAACTGGTTTGCCCAGTCAAGTATCTGAAAAAGACTGGAACAGTTGGTCCGATTTTCTGAATGATTTCGTTCTATCTAAGTAAAAACATAATTGTCTGTGTGCATTCAATAAATGCAAACAATATTCTCCTTTGCTTGAAAATTTTAAAAAGAAAACTGGCAGGTCAATGGATTGGTTAATATTTGAGTCTGAGACAACTTTGGGTAGAAAGGAGGACTTTGTCCTAAGGGATACTCTCTCTTTATGAAAAATGATGTATGGGTGCTTTACACACAGCCTGCAATTCTGATATTCTCCTGGCTGAAGTGATGGCTACCAGGAATATTGATATCACAGGTGGCTGCTGGCTCAAAGGGCTGATGGATCAAAGCTTGTAAGACTAACATCAAATTCCAATGTTCAATGGACTCTAAAGAGTGGCTTCAAATGAATAACTCCCTTTAGAAAAGTTTTACAGAGGCGGTGAGATATCAAGGAAAATTCATCATATCCATTATGGAAATTTGATATAGCCACTAAATGAACTCTGACAGAAGAAGCTCAAGCTCCTGACTGGCGTAAAGTTAATAAATATTCTAACACTTTATTAATTGAGGCTGAAAAGGGGTCAACTCCTTCTCCTTGAGACCAGATCACAAATCTGTTCTATTTACTAAGATAAAGTTTCCTGGTGGATGGTTTATGGGAAGCCAGAAGTATCTTTTGTACTGGGGAAGATAGATTATTCTGCTGGGCAATTACTGGAAGTGGAGGTACCAAGCGGTCAGCTTGAGACTTGGTAGGTTGGGATGGACCAGCCCCTGTGGATGAGACAGCAATCCTGGAGTTGGGTTCAGAGTCCATGGATGCTGAACTAGGTGAGGCCAAAGAAAGGGGAACCAGACTTGACAGAGCCAATTGGGTGCAATGAGGATCAATTTGCTTCACAACTGTTGTACTTTCTTCAAAAACTGGGGTATTAAGGGAAGTGGAGGAAAAGCATAAAGCAGTCCCAGGACCAATCATGCAGAAGAGCAACTCTTGGGGACTCCCCCTGAGGGGGGAATTAGGGCAAAGTAGCTGCTGCATTTGTGGTTCATGGGAGATGCAAACAGATCACAGCAAGGCTGATCCCAATGACGAAAGATCTCTGTCGCTACTAAGAGATTACGAGACCACTCATGAGGCAGGAGAATGCATCTGCTCAGTTTTTCCACAATCATGTTGGAATTCCCCAGAATGTGCATTGCTATCAGAAAGCAGTTGGAGGTGATCGCTTATTGCCATATGCTCAGGGCTTCCCAACATAATGGATAGGATCTGGTTCTTCCCTGTTTGTTGATATACCAGATGACCGACATTGTCTGACTGGACAGAAATTGTCCCCGACAGGAGGGCAGATTGGAATGCTTGCAACGCTACAAGTACCACCCTCCATTCTAGGACACTGACATGCAATTTGGCCTCTAAGGGGACCAAGTGCCTTGGACTGTCTTTCCCTGAAAATGCCCCCCACCCCATCAGGGATACATCCGTGGTCACTACGGCCTTGGGCTGAGGGGAAGAAAAAGGGAGATTCCATAACTCCTCTTCTGGCTTCATTCACCATTTCAGATCCTTTCTTTCTTCTTCTTTCGGCTTTTCCCGGTTAGGGGTTGCCACAGCGGATCACCTTGTCCGCACATTGATTGGCAGTGGAGTTTTTACAGTGTCGAGTTGCCAGCCCGGCGCCCAACCTTCCACAGAAGGCACACTCACACGCACACCTAGGGCCAATTTAGAGTGTCCAATCCACCTGCAGCATGTCTTTGGGATATGGGAGGAAACCGGAGCACCCGGAGGAAACCCACGCGACCACAGGGAGGACATGCAGACTCCGCACAGAAGGCACCCCAGCCGAGGATTGAACCGGAGAACCTCTTGCTGTGAGGCGGCAATGCTAACCACTGCACCACCGTGGCCGCCCTTTTCACCATTTCAGATCCTGCTTGCATCAATTTGTTATGCGGACTGGATAAGACATGGAGTGTGTTAACAGAGACCACTGTGACTCTAGCAGCCATTAAAGCAGCCTCATGTGGAACCTTGCCAGATAGTCCCAACACGCTTAGTCTTACAACTACTAGGGTCAATGACAACGACAATGTCTTGAGAGAGTATCCCTTGGAGCTGTGACCTTAACCTCTGTAGTCTGTGAAGAGGTAGAGCAAGCACACAGGATCGCATGTTGAATGTTGCACTGATGAATTCTATGCTTTCAGTGGGTGCCAGTTTTGATTTTCCTTTGTTTATTGAAATGCCTAAGAACTCTGCCAGTTCTAGAATGTAGTGTAAGGTGTGAAGCAGTAGATGCCTGGTGGGGCAGTAAAGAGCCAATCATGTAATCGTCTAAGTATGGAAACGTATGGAATCCTTGCAGCCTCAGATGAGCTGCTACCACTGCCATGCATTTGGTGAACACCCTGGGTGCTGTGGTGAGACCAAAGGGTAGTGAGCGAAATTGGTAACTGACTCCCTGCCAGAAGCGGAGGTATCTTCTGGAGCGCTTGTCCATTTTTATGTGGTAATACGCATCCTGAAGGTCCATGAAGCACATCTAATCATCTTTCTCCAGAAATGAAAGGCTAGACTGAACTTTGACCATCTGGAAGTTTGTCTGTCTGACAAACTTGTTCACAATATTGAGGTCTAGAATTTGTCACCAGTCCCCTGTCTTTTTTGGCACTAAAAAGAATCTTGAGTAAAATCTGAATCCTACTTGGTCTGGTGGGACTGTTTGGATGAGTCCTTTTTCAAGCAGCTTTTGAATTTCTTGAGCTGCTGCGTCCCTCTGACTGGGTGGAACATTGGGGATTCACCTTTGCGGCCTTGGATAAAGATCAAAGGGGATATGGTAACCTCTGGTAATTATTGTCTGCACCCAGGAATCTGATGTTATTGAGTGCCAGGCTAAGTGGTGCAGAGAGAATCTTCCCCCAACTGCCACCACAGGTAAACAATTGGGCCATTCCTCAGGAGCGCTGATAGGGTTGCCCAGAGAAAGAATCTCTGGAGCCCTGGTTATGCAGGCCCCCTTTGCCATGGAAGGGGCATCTTCCTGATGAGTCCCCCCTCTGCCCCAGGGAAAAAACACACCACATGTGTCTGGAAAAGGCCCTTGGGACTTCCTGGACCACATCTTTCCACTTCTGTAATTCTTGGAATAAGATCATTGAGAAGTGGAAAAACATATGCCCACAGCAGAAATGGTCTTTCTGTCCTTTTTACACCTGGTTAATGTGTCTTTAACTTTTGGGCCAAACAGCAAGGAAGCATCAATGGCAGCATTGACGAAGGAAGATTTGAAGGGGTCCGCGAAGTCACACAAGCGCATCCAGGCATAACATCTCATGACAATGCCTGCACCTGCTGCTCTGGCCGCCCCTTTGGTTGTATGTGCAATCAACAGCATGGACGAGCTGGAGATGGATTCTAGGGTCACAAGCTGAGAGGAAACCTTATCACGTACCTCATCAGACACTGCTCCTGCTGAGGTTCCTGAGAGCTCAGTGATCAGGTCCCTTTGAAGACAGGTGAAATGTGCCAAATAATTCAAAGACCGTATGGCAAAGGTCGTTGAAGCATAAACCCGCTTCCCTAATCTGTTCAATGTCCAAGACTGATGGTTTGGAGGATGGACAGAAGGATGCTCCTCTGCAAGTTTCTGCCATGTTGCCGCCGCCACCATAGCATCTACCACTAAACTCTTGGACCATTGGAGTTGATCCTCTGAGGGACAGAATTTTGTCAGGTCTCCAGGGAATTGTCTCAGTAGTGGCAGGGGCCTTCCAAGCACACTGCACAGTAAGCTTGACTAACTCATCTGCAGGCAGGTTTACCCAGGATGTAGAAGGTTGGGCACAGGAAACCTGCAAGAAGACAGACTCCTCAGAGGAAGGGTTGGTGGACTTCCAGTCACCCCTCTGCTTTAAGATTTCTATAATGTTTCCAAAGGAGACATCTTCAGGAGGTGACCATGGGGACCCTTCTCCATCATAATCTGTATCCTTGGTGAGAGATTCTTTCTGAGAATCAATGTGCTTCCTCTTGCATGATCTCTAATGAGGTAGCGCATAGGGGGGGGGGTCTGAAGAGATGGTACCCTGTGGTAGGGTGTCTTGCTGCTCCTGTGCCTGTTGCCCCAATGTAGTAGACTGTGATAGCTGTGACCCAGAGAATACATAGATATGACATTCCAATGTAGAGGGTGCTAACTGTGAGCCTGCTGAGGTGAGTGCTCTCTCCATAATCTTGAAAGCAGGTATACATGAAGAGGGATGGGAGCCTGGAACAGAGAAAGACAACCTCAGAACTGGGGTCACACCCTGCCACAATGAGCCCGCCCCCGAAGAAGGAGTCATGAGAGGACACTGAACTGCTGTCAAAGCAACGGGACACATAGATGACGATGTGGAAAAAAACGGTGGCATACTAGGGATTCCAGAGCTGGCAGCCAAGTCATGGTCCCATGGGTGAGTCTGCTCCCACTGACCCGAGGTCCACAGAGTGGGTTCCGGAACCAAAGTTAGATCCACCATTGGTGCCAAAGAAGGTGGCACCGATAGAGGTGTCAGCATTGAGGGCTCCAAATCCTGCGGGGAGATTGAAGGAGAAAGATAAGTTGGAGTCCATGGAGGAAAAAACCTCGGCTCTGGGTGGGAGGGAGGTCCTAGATGGGGTCAGAATACCTCTGGCCTACAAGAGCTGATCCATCAATCTAACTACATCAAGCTCCAAAAGGCTGCTGGTGGAACAAACAGACATTCCTGAGGGAGATTCTGGACAATCAATAAAGGGATTGAGCTGCTGACCAACAAAGGATTTGACAGATGGGGACTATTGAGTTCTGGCTAGGGATTTGGCCTTAGGCACCATGGTCGGTTGACCAAAAGCTTGTGTTGTGGGAGAAGTGACCAGTTTTACAGGGGAAACTACCATTGGTGCCGAGAGTGTCTGAGGTGCCATGGAAGGGGATGGTACCGTGGTAAGTTTAGTTGGTTCCATGTGAACAGACGGCACTGTGGAAGGGGTCTCGGACTATGGTGCCAAGACGGTTGTTGGTGCCGATTTCAATTGTTTAGACTTCAGTTCCACGAAGACATGGCCTTTGGATGATTTCAGTTCCAGAGATTGAGGAGATGCTGGAACTGAATGGCTCCTCTTTTTTGCTTCTTTTTTAGGAGGCTTTGATACCGCCTCCTCAGACAAAGCCTTTGAAATGGGTTTTTTTAACAACCCCTTTAGGATCAACTTGTTTCAATGTTCTGCAAGGGTATGGGCACTAAAACCATTGCAGAGTTCGCACGGAGGCTGAATTTCTAAGTGTGGCACCCCCAAACAACAAATGCAAGAAAGATGCCCATCAGACTTGGGCATCTTTTTGCCACATTTCTCATATTGCTTAAATCCAGTTGTACCTTTCTATTTCTTAGCCATCATTAGGTAAATTACAAAAAGTAATGAACAGCATTTCACGTGATCACACACATACACAACACTGAAAATCAGAGCAAGTTAAAGATTTTTTTTTCTAAGCGTACCAACAATAGTAGCAAGAGAACTACTCAGAAGGGTAAAGAAGAAGAAAGAAGAAATGAAGACGAGGGTGAAAGAATGCCAACAGTGGTATTTAAGCATTACCAGAGGTAAGAGGGAAGGGAGAGGCCTATATCAACTATGGTAATGATGAAATACTAAACAGGTAAAGAAAAATCGGTAAAACAGCACTCACACACTAATTTGGTAATATAGTATTATACTTCTTTCGGCTTTTCCCGGTTAGGGGTCGCCACAGATCATCTGTCTGCTCATGATTGGCAGTAGAGTTTTACGGTGTCGAGTTGTCAGCCCAGTGCCCAACCTTCTATGGAAGGTACACACATGCACGCACTCATGCCTAGGGCCAATTTAGAGTGTCTAATCCACCTACAGCATGTTTTTGGGATGTGGGAGGAAACTGGAGCACCCAGAGGAAACCTATGCGACCACAGGGAGGACATGCAGACTCTGCACAGAAGGCACCCCAGCCGAGGATTGAACTGGAGAACTTCTTGCTGTGAGGCAACAACGCTAGCCGCTGCACCACCGTGGCCACCCAATTTGGTAATATAGTATAAACAACCAAAAAATATTAAAGAGAGAAGCTATAACAAAGAAAAATATTGAGAAATATATAGAAAAATGAAGAACTTAGCTTCAGAGCATGGCCTGACATGTCTTGAAAGGGTCTATATTAGAACATCGAAGTTTCAGAACTTTGAATGTTCTAATATCGACCCCTATTCAGCGAAAGCTGAAAACATCAAACATACAGAACAGCGAATTTTTTCCTAGGGAAAAGATTTCCTGTTCCAAAACACATACACACAACACAAGCACACCAAACAAACAGCAATCCACACACATACACCAAAAATACACCCAGTCTTACACCTAACCCTACACTAAACTATACACACACCACTAACTATCCACTTACCTTAACCCAAACCCTAACCCTAAGGTCCGTCACTATCGCACACTCACCTCACCCGCGCCCTAACCCTAACTCACCTACCCGCCCTGACCCTCACATCCACACAATCACACACATACCTAACCCGTGCCTTAACCCTAACTCACCTAACCTGCCATAACCCTCACGTCCACATAATCGCACACACATACCTAACCTGCAACCTAACCCTAACTAACCTAACCCACACTCAATCGCACACTTACCTGAACCTGACCCATAACTTTCCACCACAGCGCTGACAATATCGAAGCAACAAAAACGGACAACCAAATTCGTTCCCTAGTAAAAAATTTGGTTTTTTGTTGCTTCGATATTTTCACCTTTCACTGAATAGGGGTCGATATTAGAACATTCGAAGTTTTGAAACTTTGATGTTCTAATATAGACCCATCTTGAAACTCTATGAGGCAAACGAGATCTGAAGGGAAGGGAAGAGAGGCACTACAGTTAGCCTTAGCTCGAGAGTTTCTGGTTGGCGTGAGCTTGTTACAAGGGCTGAGTCAGTTCTGAGGATGGAACTGAGAACCAACTGTCATGAATGAATGGAGATTGACAACATCAGATTTTTTTTTCCTGCAGCTCCAAATGTGGAGGCTTTGCACCCCCCCCCAAATTCTTCCCCTTACCTAGTATACTAAACTCCATGGTTAATTGTGGAGTACAAAAACAAAGCACCATACACAGAAAATCAGTGTTGGTGTGCAAACAAAAATATCTACAGATCTGGGGTTACAATATGATGGCAGGAATTGCCAATGCGCATATACTCCTCTACAGTCACATCCCTGTCAACTGCTATGATCAAAAATGACACTGTTATATAATGGCCCCAATTCCAAAAGATTTGCTGTCAGTGTTAAGTGACCACTTACACAGAGAGCATGTGTTTTGGAATCTGGCCCCTGGTGTAAGCCTGTTTTATAGACAGGCGTTACACCAAAGTAAGTCATCTACACCGAGAGCAAGTCTTTTGGAATCACAGCAAACTCACACTGAGGGCAACTCTTTTGGAATCTGTCCCATTTTATATACATTCTTTTAGTTTTCTGGCAGTTGTAATTCAGTCAAATGAGTTTTCATTCATGTCTTACAGTCAATTTTGTTCGACCATCTGTGGTTTTAGTCAAATTTACATTCCATCAAATGACGTGGGACTGTACGAGCCTATGGAAAATCTTCAAACTACAAAGTTCGAATGCTAACATTTTATATAGCCCACCTAATCATGAAGAGATTCACATCTAGATCAGGGGAGGTCATCGTGCCTCTTTACTCATCCCTCATCAGGCCCATAATTGAGTATAATGCCCCTTTTGGGATGTACCTTACCAGACACCTGCAGCAACTGGAAAGATCCCAAAAGTATCTCACCAAGAGGATCAAAGGGCTCAAACAGATGCCATATGCTGCCCGGTTAAAGAAACTCCAGCTCTACTCAGTGGCATACCGCCTGCTCAGAGGCGATCTGTGCCTGACGTATAAAGCCATGTCCAACCCGGAATTAATGGACATGCTGCACCTCAGAAAATCCAAATCCCATCGAGCTACGCGAGAGACTTGAACCTCAGCACTGAAATAAATAGGACATGCTGGAGGGACAGATTCATAACCCAGAGGCTCTCTTCACTCTGGAATAAAATCCCAGTCCAGGTTAGGCAGAGGCCCTCATTGACTCTCTTCAAGAGGAATCTTGATGAGTGGATGGGAGATCGTAGGTTTACCCCGGGTATCACTTCTGTGTCACTGTTAGACAGAAGCACAGTATACTAACCTCGAAAAAGGGCATAGCAAAATTAATTTAAAATGGGTGGCGAAAGCCAAACACACTCTGGCTAGGCTTATAAATGCCCTAGGGCAGATAGCCTAGTATGAACCTATGAACCTAAGAGATAGACACAAACTGTTCAAATCACTGATTTGAATACACAAAACTTTGTACTGTACCACTCGACTGTCCCTTTTTGGGGGCATCCCTGATTTTGACTCAAATCTTAGCTCTGCCCCTCTTAATCCCTCCCAAAACTGATGTCTTTTGGAGAGAAGATGGTGAATTACATTTAACCTATAATGACGCGATTAGAGTTCTAGACTTCATTTACTTCAGAAAATGTATATTAATTCACATTCTGTAATTTTGTTAAACTCTCATGTTAATAGTATTAATATTTTAAAAGTGTCTCTGATTGTCCTTTATTATTTCTGAATTTGTCCCTGATTCTGTTGATATTTGACCCTGATTCATTGAGAGCTATGCTTTGAATCACTGCTTCAAAGAAAAGCAAAAAAAAGAAGTTATGTACTCACCATAACATTCCATGTGAGTTGTTCATCTCGCCTTCATTCTCACTGATTGGATCAGCTCCGACTCAGCCAAATACAAAAGCTCGAGGTCTTCAACCAGCTCATGGCCTACTCCCTATCCCATGATGCATTGGTGCTTCCCTCAGATGTTGTTTGCAGCCAGATATACTGATAGGTAAATACCCCAGTAAGAAGACACAAGAATACAATAGATAAGGACTAAATATCACCAAGATTTTTCTCAACTTCCTGGTCCACAAGAAAATCTTGGTAGGGGGATTGGTGGGTGGAACGTCAGAATGAAGGCGTGATGAACAACTCACATGGAACATTATGGTGAGTACATAACTTATTTATGTGAAGTTGTTCTATCTTGCCTTCCTTCTAACTGATGGGTTAGTGTCCCAAGCACCATATTTCTTGGTGGCTCACAGAAGTATATTCCTCAGAACAGTGGAACCAAATGAGGCACTGTCCCTGGAGGCCCTATCCAATTTGTAATGAGTGATAAAGGTATGGGGTGTAGACCATGTGGCTGCTGCACAAATGGAATCTATGGGTAGCTTAGCCAGAAAGGCTGAAGATGTGGAAACAGCCCTAGTTGAGTAGGCCTTTACTTTATGATTTAGTGGCATGTGCACTGAGCTATATGTAAAGGAAATGCAATCTGATAACCATTTTGACAACATGGATTTTACCACAGGAGCACTCTTCTTTGAATCTGAAAAGGAAACAAAGAGCTGTTCTGATTTTTTAATGTCCTTATTCCTGTCTAAATAGAATCAAAGTTGCCTATGGACGTCAAGTTTGTGCAGCATATGTTCCATCTTATTAGTATATTTTGGGGAAAAAAAACAGGTAATTCTATAGTCTGGTTGAAGTTTGTCTCTGAACAAACCTTAAGTAAAAATGGCAGATTTGTCCTCAGCGAGACTCTGTCATTGTGAAAAATCAAGTATGGGGCTTTAATGGACAATGCATGTAATTATGAAACCCTTCCAGCAGAAGTAATAGCTACTAGAAAAATGGTCTTCCCTGATAAGTATTTTAAGTAGCAAGATGAGGTTGGTTCAAAAGGGGGTAAGATGATTCGAGAAAGAACAAAATTTAGGTTCCATGGTGTAGCTGGGGAACTAATAGGTGGTCTTAAATGGAGAGTACCTTTTAAGAAAGGCTTTAGAAAGTTTATGGGACATGATAGAAGCCCCTTGATCGCCAATATGAAAATTAGAAATTGCTGCCAACTGGACCCTAATGGTTGCTACAGCTGCCCCTTCATTAAAAAGCTTGGTCAGAAACTCTAGAATGGATGCAATTGAAGCCAAATACAGGTCAACATTGTTTTGGGATGCCCATATGGAAAATCTTCTCTATTTACTAAGGTATAAATTCCTGGTAGATGATTTATGGAAGATGTTAGGATGTTCTGAGCTGCAGGTGAAAGATTCTGGAACCTGGCTATTCTTGGAATTGGAGCAGCCAAGCTGTTAATCTGAGAGCATGAAGTGCAGGATGAAGAGCCCCTGATGAATGAATCAGAAGATCTGGAACTGGGTGCAGGATCCATGGTTCTTCCAGTAGATGAGGCTGCAGGAAGGGGAACCAAATCTGATGAGGCCAATAAGGGGCTATTGGAATGATGGCCCTTCCCAGAGTCTTGGCTTTCTGTAAAAATTTGGGTATCAGAGGGAATGGGGGAAAAGCGTAAAGGAGACCTGGGGCCAATTGTGTACGAGCATGTCCCTTGGGGTATCCCCTGAAGTGGGGTTAGGGCAAAGTAGTTGCTGCATTTGGTGTTGGTGGGAGTCGCAAGGAGGTCACAGCAAGGCTGACCCCCATCTGCAGAATATCCTTTCTGCTTCTTCTTTCAGGGACCACTCGTGAGGCAATAGAATTGCTCTGCTCAGTTTGTCTGCTATCACACTGGATCTCCCCAGAATGTGCATTGCTATCAGAAAGTGCTGGGTGGATGTTGCCCACTGCCATACTCTCATGGCCTCTCGACATAGGGGATAGTATCTGGTCCCTCCTTGTTTGTTTATGTACCAGACCATCGACATGTTGTCTGTCTGTATTGCAATAGTCCCTAGAGGAAGAAAGTGTTGAAAGGACTGCAATGCTTGTAGTACCGCTCTCATCTCTAGGATATTGATATGCAAATGAGCCTTGTGTTTCTCCCATGTGCCCTGGGCTGTCCTTCCCTGAAAATGCCCTCCCACCCTATCATGGAGGCGTCCATTGTCAAAGTTGCAATAGGAGTGGGTAGAAAAAAAGGGCGTCCTATTGTTACTTGAGGAGAAGTCAGCCACCAGTGAAGATCCTTCTTGCATGCATTCGTTATTATAATCGGGTGTGACATTGGAAGTTCTTAAAAGGACCATTGTGTAAATAGGAGCCATTGCAGTATACGCATATGCATTTGACTGAAAGGAATGGCAATGATTGCTGCCGCTATTGTCCCTGATATTTTGAGCACTGTTGAAGCTGGGGCTTTTTTGTTTTGAGATGAGGTTCAGGACTTGTTGTTGAAGGGCCCAAACTCTTTCTGTTGGAAGCTTTATGGTCATAGAGACAGTGTCGAGATCTGCTCCTATAAAAACGGTACATTTAGGTGGCGATAAGGCAGATATTTCTGAGTTTATGGTAATGCCCAATTGACTACAAAGATTTAAGGTTGTATCCCTTGCTTGTATGAGTCAATGCTTGGTGGTGGCAGTGAGAAGCCAGTCATCTAGATACGGAAACACCTGAAATCCTAAGCATCTCAGGTGAGCTGTGACTACTGCCATGCATTTGGTGAACACTCTGGGGGCTGTAGTGAGACCAAAGGGCAGAGCTTGAAACTGATAATGACTGGCTCCCAGCCGAAAGTGCAGATGATCCCTGGAAAGTCTGGCCATTTTTATGTAGTAGTATGCATCCTAGAGATATACTGAGCACATTCAATTGTCTTTCCCTAGAAGGGGAAGTACAGACTATAGCGTGACCATTCAGAACTTCAATCTGCTAATATCCAAAATGTGCCTCCAGTCCCCTGTTTTCTTTGGAACTAAAAAGAACCTTGAGTAAGTTCTGTATTTTCTCTGGTCTGCTGGGACTGGTTGAATGACTCTTTTTTTCTAGCAACCTTGCAATTTCTATGGTTGCTTGTTCCCTGTGACAGGGTGGAATGTCCAGGATTTTTCTCAGAAGGGGTGGAGGGGTGGCAAAGGGAACTGAATATCCTCTGGATATGACGCTTTGTACCCAATAGTCTTTTGTTATTTTTAGTCAGGTGTCTGGGTACAAAGATAAGAGTCCCCCGACTGCCTCCAGAGGTGGACAGACGGGCCTCCTTTCAGGAGCGCTGATAGGGCTTTCAAAAGAACTGATCTCTGTCACCCTGATTCTGCAGGCCCCCTCAGCTGCGTGGACAGTGTCTTCCATTATTACCTCCTTCTGCCTCTAGAGGGGGTTTCACCATGTGTGTCAGAGAAAGCTCCTTGGGATTTACGGAACCACATCTTCCCACTTTTCCGCCTTTTAAGATAAGGTCAGGCAGGGGTGGAAAAACGGACTCCTATGGTAGACAGAGTCTTTCCATCTTGCTCACACCTGGTAAGCATTTCCTTCAGTTTTGGTACAAAGAGGGATGAACCATCTACTGGGGTGTTAACAAAGGATGACTTAAAGGGCTCCGCAAAGAAACATAAGTGCATCCAGGAGTGTCTCCTAAGTTCAATTCCTGTATCCGCTGCCCTGCTCATTCCATCAGCTGCATATGAAATCAGACACATGGAAGAATTTATAAGGGAATTTAGGGTAGCAAGCTGAGAGGTTACCTTATCTGAGATCCCCGCAGCTACTGCACCCTGTAGAGTATCTCCCAACTCCTTAAGGAGATCTCTGCGTAGTCTTGTAAAATGTGTAAGATAGTTCAGGGATCGAAGAGCAAAGGCTGCTAAACTAAACATGCACTTTCCATATCTATCCATGATCCTAGAATCCCTATTAGGAGGATGAACAGATGTAGAGGTCTCTGACAACTCCTTTTTGGTGGCTGCTGCCACCACCATAGCATCAATGGGTACTCCTTTGGTAAGGAAAGTCTTGCCATGGGGTGACGCTATGAATTTTTTAGGCCTCCGAGGGACAGGTTCCATGGTATCCGGGGACTCCCATGCCTTTCAAGAAACAAGAGCTATCAGTTCATCAAAAGGTGGAGTCACCCAAGAGGTGGAGGGCTAAGACCCAAAAGTCTTCAGGAGTAATGACTCATCATCAGTAGGGTTAATGGGCTTCCAGCCACCCCTCTGTTTCAGTATTTCCAAGATATCATCAAAAGAGATATCTTCAGAGGGGGACTGTGGGGACCCTTCTGACTCATCTAAGTCAGTATCCAATGTGATGGATTCCTGTGGGGAGTCCAGATGCTTCCTCCTGCAAAGCCTCTTCCTTGGAACCTCCTCAGTAGGAGCTTCTGGGGAGGTCCCAGAAGAGCAGGGCTCACCCAGTGGGTTACCTGAAGCTCTGGGTCTCTATGCTTTTGAGGGATCAGTGAAGCAGAGGCAGACACAGGTGCTTTAGGGGAGGAGGTTGCTGGTACCGATGATGTGGATGCCTGTGGGGACAACACTCTCCTCATGGCATTGAAAGCTCTCTAGCTCTGATCTGAAGAGACCTCTGGATCTGTAGAAACAGGCAGTCTCTGTGGCACTGAAGTGGTGGGCTCCAAGCCCAAGGTAGGTGCCAAACTCACCCGAGCCGAGGCTCCATGAGGCAAAGTCGGAACTGAAAGATCTATACGACTATCCTCTCCAGATCTGACCAGCGAGTGTCGGCTCCTAGACTCTATGGTTGGCAGCGAAGAAGTCAGAGTAGTCGACAGGTCCGGGAACAGTGTTGGCTCTGACAGTTCCACAATCATCAGCTCCGAACACTCCGGCCCTGAAACCTCAGGTTGAATCGGAGGAGGAATAATAGTTAGGGCTGGGTCCTAGTCATCTCCGAAGCCTCAAGGATTGGCCCTGACAAAATTTTTACTAGTGCCAGTGTCTACAGAAGCCTCTGCACCACCATCCTTATCAAACAGTTTTGAGGACCGTGAAGAAGCTATAGAAGAAGCCACTGATTGAAGGATTGGAGACTTTAAAATAGGAGATACCGGCTCCAATATCGGGGACCGGCTCCTACGAACAACAACAACCTCTGGTTCCGAAAGCAGTGAAGCCGAGGTGGCAGTCTGACTTGGTTTAGAGGTCGATGAACCCTTTTTCGGCTCCGACCCAGAAGACTAGTTGGAAGACAAAGTCTTGGAGGATTTTAAAGGCTTGTCCGGTTTGTCCTTATCTAAAGTTTCCTGGAAAGAGGACTTTGATAATACCCTAGGTATTAGCTTGCTCCTACGTTTCTGAAGAACACAAGAGGTAAGGGAATGACAGATGGCACAGATCTCCTGTAGGTGGACCTCATCTAAACAATAAACACATTCTATGTGACCATCTGTTATCGACATGTTTTGTCCACATTTAGGACACTTTTTAAATCCAGATTTAGCTTTCTCTTGCTGAGACATGGCGGAAACTATCAATTACTAACTTTAATTAGATCACAATACAACTGTTAAAGGCAAGAACACACTATATGCCTAACTATAAAGGAAACACACAGTAATATATACATATAAGATACCTCTAATAAAAAAACAGGGCTCTAACTTCTACAATATTATAACTACAACACACACAGCATGAAACAAACTACTGCTCTAAAAACCTGGGCTTAAGCTTAACACACTCTAGGGTAGGGAGAATTCACTATTTAAACAACCCTCTAACTTAAACAAGTTGTAGAAAAGAATAGCCTAGAAAAAACAGCCACTAACAACTAGCAAAAAACACACACACACTAAGTTTTAAAGCTAAGTAAGTAATGTGAGGAAGAAAAACTATCCAACTACTAGAAACTAACTACTAAGCTAAACTATCATTTTTTTTATAAAATATCAAACTTGTATTAGCCAGAGCTGTCGAAGAACTCCCGATCTGTTGCAGCGGCAAACAAGATCTGAAGGAACCACCAGCGCATCATGGGATAGGGAGTAGGCCACGAGCTGGTTGAAAACCTCTAGCTTTTGCATTTGGCCGAGTTGGAGCTGAGGATCGGCTCTAAACCCATAAGTGAGAATGAAGCGATATAGAACTTCACATCTATTTTTTTTGGAGTGGGGAAGTGCACTCTGCACCTCTCACACCCCCCTGCTAATTTTATATAGCAACTCCAAGATTGCACTACAGTGTGGAAAATGCAAATTCCTGATTCCTACTGTACAGTGATTTTGCACACCTAAAGCGCAACAATATTTCTAAAGTTCATTTTCAAACACTGCAGACGATAATTCAAGTGCTTGAGCTCATATGAAAACATGGCATACAGGCATGGAAATAAATTTATTAAGTTATTTAACTATGAAGACAACAAACAAATTTTGCTGCTACCTTGTATCTTCATAAGTGCAAATGTTTAGATGCCATAACATAGCTGCTTATATAGCATTTCAGTAATGGTCACATGATAACATAAACCAATACCTGATAAACTAATGCATTACTTAGGATTGTTCTGCTACTGAGGAACTTTCAAATGAGTCAAAACATAAGAAAACTGTCACAAAGTAATGTGAATTAAAACTGCAAAAATATACAAAAATATATAATCTACAGGTACTCCAAAACAAAGTTAAACCACAAAACTATTTTTGACAAAAAACGTAGAACTAACACATTTTGCAATGTTTGATTGATGCAACAAAGGGCTGAAAGGAAGAGAACTAAAACCAGAATTATGAGAATGGTAGGGCAGAAGTTGATCCAGAAAAAATTATGAATTATCCAGGGGGATCCAGTACCTGACAGCCTGGGAAAATATGACTGACAGACCATGATGCTTTGCTAGAGATGGCCTGCATCTGTCTCACTTGGGCTTCAGGCAAAAGCCCTTGCCTCCCCCATAGTACCTTTTTTAGGAAAAGTCCTAAGGTTGATAAAATCAACATAAAAATGTCAACAAAATGCAAAATGTTGGTAAATGCTAGGAGTCTAAACATGAAACTGCACTCATTGCAAGCACTCTTAACCTTGGAAGATGCTGACATTTGTGCAGTCACAGAAACCTGGTTCAAAGCTGCAGAGAGCATCCCAGCCTTACCTGGTTACTCATCCTATCATACATTCAGACCCCAAACTGTGGCAGCAAAGCCAAAGGAGGTGGAGTTTCAATATATATTAAAGACACACACACCTCCAGGCTGGTCAAACAGTATGAAGCACAGGAGACCCTTCAGGTGCAGTTAACCATTGACAAGACCCCTATTCAAATCATAGGCCTCCAAATTTGACTCAAGATGTCCACTCCACCTATTTAGACCTCTTTGAATCTATCAAGATTCAACCCTTTACCCTGATCCTGGGTGACTTTAACTACCCAACCATAGACTGAAAAAACTACTCACACCAGAATGCAAATGCCCAGAGATTCCTCGATTTTTATCAATGCAAATGCTTTGGAACAACTAGTCGATACCCCCACACGAGGTGATAATATCTTGGGCGTGGTATTAAACAACATGAGTAACCACTGCAGCACCCCTACAGTATCACCCTCCCTGGTAAGATTCGACCATAAAGTGGTCACTTTCAAAGTCAGCATCTCTCCTGACCCCCTGTAGCTAGGGTCAAACAAAAAAAACTTCTCCAAAGCTGATTACAACCTCCTGAGAGATGGCATAAACAGCTTCACAGCCCCCTCCTCCTCTGTTGGATCTGGCACCAATGTCCAAATCTACACCAAAGTACTATATGAGCACTTATATGGATGCATGGAATCAGGAATACCTGACAGGACAAAAGCATCCTCTGCAAGGAAGAGTAAACCTGTCTGGTGAAAAACGACAAAGGTGAGCGGACTTTTCGAACTAACTCCTTTAATGATAAGCGGTTTCGTTGGCAATGAATAAGCCAACTTCTTCAGACCTTCAAATCAAATACAAAATGTCCTTTAATGTAAAAAAGATTGCTTTTTATACCCAAAGGTAATCCAATCAAGCAATTAATTAATTAAACCACAATCAATTATTTAAAAACATCCAGCAATAACCATTTGTCTACTGAACCAACAGATAATATTACATAGATTTACCTAGTTCCTTGAACTTTAGGCTTTAAACCTTACACAAACCTAGCCTGTCTCATTATAAAAAGTAACAACAACACAATCTTATAAACATGACTTAAAAGCTCAAAATGAATATCCCTTAAAAACAATATAAAAAAGATATACATGTATAACAAACCTAAATACTTCCATTGTTCTATATACCTTATTATATTTATCTAACTAAAGCTCTTATTTTAAGTAGGCACCTGATAGATACGTACTCATTCAAACCAGGCATAACATAAGCCATAGTATGGATCTGCCATGCCAGCTCTGCTTCCTCCAGTCTAAGCTGCCATGGGCCCCCCCCTGGTGTTATGGTCTACCTTTTGCAGCACAACAAAACTAAACCTATGATCTGGGTATTCTATAACATGCCTTGCTAGGGCATTTGTGCTAGTCTGCTTATCAATGCTATATTGATGCTCATATATCCTTTGTTTGAGCTTAAGTTCTGTCTTGCCAATATAGTAAACTTCGCACTGATTGCAGACAGCCCCATAGACAACCCCTTGTGAATCACAAGAATGTTTACTCCAAATTTGGTATGACTTGTCCCTAATGTTGATCTTGTTAGTCTTAATATATTTACATTGGGCACATCTTCCACATTTAAACATACCAGTTTGGCCCCTTAATGTTCTTTTTGGTCTTTCCACTAGATTTTTCAAATTAAAGCCTCTTCTATATGTTATAAATGGTGCTGTGCCCAACTTCTTAACCAATTCATTATCTTGCTGTATTATAGACCAATTTTTACACATTATCTCCCTAATGCTACCTACATCTAGAGAATAAGTTGTTAAAAAACTTACAATATTCAAGTCTTTATCTTTCCTCCAGGAAATATTATCCATTGTCCCCCCTAAAGGGGTTGTAAACTTTTGTTTATCTTGTATCAAAGGTTGAAAATACCCTATTGTTCTTTTATTGCATACCTCTTCCATCACTTGTTCTATTAGAGGAAGGGGATATGCCCGTTTCAAAAACATTTTCTTAAGGAGATTACACTCCTCTAGAAAATCATCAAATTTGGACACCATCCTCGCTGCTCTTACTGCCTGTCCCTTAACCACTGCTCTTTTCTGGTGGAAGGGATGGCAACTTGTAAAATGTAAGAACGCGTTGGAATATGTGGGTTTTCGATGGATGGTAGACCTGAATTGCCCATTGTTATAGTCCTTACTAAGGTGAATATCCAAAAAAAATCACCTCATTTTGGCCCACTTCATATGTGAAATCCAAAAATGAAGTAGATGAAGTCATTTCAGATATAAATCCACGGATCCTATCCATCGGCACCTTCCATAAAAAGAACATGTCATCCTGGTATCTTGTGTACCAAGTTACATGTTCCTTAAATGTTGCACAATTAAATAGGAAAGACCTTTCCCAATGGACCAAGACACTATTAGCAAAACTGCTCCCACAAGGGGAGCCCATTGCAATGCCCCTTTTCTGGAGAAACAATTTGTCTGTAAAGAGAATAAAATTATTCTCTAGTATTATTTCAAGGAGAACTTCTATTACGTTAACTTGCTGATGTTCCATCCCTCTTATATGAAGGAACTCCCTAACCCATTCAATTCTTATTTTATGTGGAATGGAAGTGTAGAGGTCCTTAATGTCCACTATTAGAAATGTATAATGTTCATTAAACTCTAATGTGTTAATGCTTTCTAAAAAGTGCCAAGAATCTCGGCATACATGTGTCTCTGAATTAACAAACGGTTTCAACTTGAAGTCGACAAACTTAGCACAAGCATAGGTTACTGACCCCCAACCATCCACTATAGGTCTAAAAGGTGGACTATTAACATCTTTGTGAATTTTAGGGGCTCCAAACAATGTTGGAACTATTGGGGCTGGCATGGTCAGAAAGTGGTACATGTCCACATCTATGCTCCCTTCAAGAAAAAGGTCGCTCAGCATGCTATTTATTTATTTGCACTAACATACACATCACTTTTCAAATGGCTCAACATTCTTGTTTCATAGACATGTTGGTCCATGAAAACCAAACCACTTCCCTTGTCGGGTTTCATAACCCTCACATTGCATACATTAAGCAGTTTGAGAAGATCACGTTCATTTGCATTAGTATTTCTATTTTTGTTGTAAGTTGTTACACCACAATTAAGTGCATGCCTAATGTCTATTTCACAAATTTTCTCAAACATAGCCAGAGACACTTGGAGGGGTGGGTTAAACAGACTTGAAACTCTTAAACTATTGATAAGCCCAGAGTTTTGTCCCAATTCACAAGTCAAGTTTAATTTGCAAACAAACATTTTCAAATCTAAAATTGTTTTAACTAAATCCGCTCTATGATCCGGAACAAAAGTCAATCCTTTAGCGAACAAATTAGCCATTTCCTCATCCACTTCCAGTGAGCTAAAGTTAAAGATATGGAAGTCTCCTTCTGTATTCACCAACATTTTGGGGACACAATGGACTATCTTCTCCTTCTATTTTGATGCCTCCTTTGTGGGGTTTCTTTCTTGTTGTGCCTTGGTTGTACTGTCTGTTGTTGACTGGTGTGGGTGTTCCGAAAACCCTGCTGAAAATTTTCTCCCATTTAGTTGTTCATATTGTTGTGCATAGTGGAACCCTCCCCCCAAACTTGGTTGTCGCCTTGAGCCATTCTGCTGTTGATAATTGTGAATGCGCTCACTTCAGCGTACTTCCATTGTTTGGGGGATAACTATATCATCCTCAATTTCCAATTCGATGTCTCCGCCCATAGGGCTTGGGCCAGGTATCCTCTCTTGAACCACCATAGTGTCAGAGACTAGAGGTGGTGGAGGATATGCTATTGCTTTAGCATAAGCATTCAGGTCTCTATTGATCTTTTTTCTCTTTATCTCAACACGTTTAGAAGTCACTTTAGAAGGTCACTTTCAAAGTCAGCATCTCCCCTGACCCCCCTGTAGCTAGGGTCAAACAAAAAAAACTTCTCCAAAGCTGATTACAACCTCCTGAGAGATGGTATAAACAGCTTCACAGCCCCCTCCTCCTCTGTTGGATCTGGCACCAATGTCCAAATCTACACCAAAGTACTATACGAGCACTTTTATAGATGCATGGAATCAGGAATACCTGATAGGACAAAATCATCCTCTGCAAGGAAGAGCAAACCTGTCTGGTGGACATCTGCAATAAATAAATGATATAAAAAAGGAAAAAAATTGCTGTCCAAGACTAAGAAGGAGCAGGTGCCCAACTGGAAGCAATCTCTCCTTAGCCTGAAAAAAGCAAATAAGAGTACTAGTGAAATCCTCTAAAGCCAGCTTCAAGTCCAAATTGGCCACATATGTGAAGAAGGCCTTGTGATTGTCTGTAATATATGTCCTCAATCTCAAAGGAAGCACCCAGATCTGTTCAGAACTTGTGGTTAGGACACCACATACACAAATGCTGTAGATATAGCCAACCTACTGGCTGACAGATTCAGTGAAAACATCACCTCTCTGTCCCCACCATCAGTAAATCAGGACATGCCCAGTACCTGACCCCCCCTTATCCCTAGGGAACAGGTTATCACTGCCCTCTCAAAGGCAAAAAATACAGCCTCCATGGGACCCGATAACATCCCAGGCTGCATCCTACATGAACTCAGGTATGAACTTGCAGCACCATTTCACCCTATTCAAACAAAGCCTGAGTACCAGCTTTGCCACAGTCAAGTGGAAGATAGCCACTGTCATCATTTTACAAAAAGGTGGAGCATCCACCAGTCCAGGAAATTATAGACCCATCAGCCTAACTAGCCTGATCTGCATGGCCATGGAATGGATTATCATGGACCTCATTAACAGGGACATTGGCAACTTCCAAACATTCAGTGCACACAGTTAGGTTTTGTCAAGGGGAGGTCATGTCTGTTAAATCTAGTCACCTTCTTTGAGACAGTCACCAAAGCCATGGACAAAGGGAAGATGGTGCACACCACCTACCTTCACCTGGCCAAAGCCTTCAACATTATTCCCCACTCGGGCATAATAGATAAACTCTCTCAACTAGGCACCAATCCATATGTTATCAGATTGGTAGCAAACTAGCTCACTGATAGAAGTCACCTAATCAAAATAGTTGAAGCCACCTCAAGCAGCTGACCCGTTACGAGCGGTGTACCCCAGGGATCGGTCTTGAGGTCTCTGTTATTCGGGATATACTTCTCTGAGGTACAGGCCAAAACCAGTGGGCTATGGCTGACCAAGTTTGCAGATGACTGCCAGTTGGGTGCGGTCATCAATTCCCTAAGTGATGTGGATGTCCTCCAAGAGGGTTTCACCCAGACAAATGACTGGTGCCAGAAACAGGGCCTCAAGCTGAATACTAAAAAATGCATCATCATCCCCTTTGGAGAGAGTGACATCCCCAAAAATCATCACATTAATAACAACATCCTAAGCATGCAATCAGTAGTGAGGGATTTGGGCACCCAGGTTGATAGTAACCTGTATTTTGACCACCATGTTGCTTCCATTGTACGGAAAACTTTCTACATGGTCCACCTCATACATAAGGGTATCTCATCCAGGGACAAGGAGGTCATAACATCCCTGTGTTCTTCCCTTATAGGGCCAATTATTGAGTACAATGTCACCTTCAGCAGGTAACTTACAAAGCACATGCAGCAGCTGGAGAGACCACAGAGGTTCCTCACCAGACTAATCCAGGGCCTCAAACATCTACCCCACACAGATAGGCTAAAAGTCCTATCCCTCTACTCAGTTTTATACAGACTCCTCAGAGGTGACCTCTGTCTGGCATACAAGCAATCTCAGACCCTCCCTTGATGGGAATGCTGCATATATGCAAGTCAAGCACCACTTGAGTAACCCGCACACGGGACCTCAACCTGGTCTGTGACATCAATAGGACTTGTTGGTGGGACAGATTTGTGTCCCAGAGACTTCCCCATGTATGGAGCAGACTCCCTCTCCATGTCAAGCAGAGTACCTCATTATCCCCTTTTCAAGTGCAGCCTGGATAACTGGATGGGAAAAGTACAGTTTTGTACCTACCATAAATGTAGATGTCCGATAGGCATGCATCTGCAGTCCTTACAAATGGGTTGTCCTGTCGTCAGGCAGCCCTTCGGTCGGCCGGATTCCAAAGTCTGGGTCTGGCCTTGGCTGGTGTCGCACTTCACCCGACGTCATAGCTGCAGTTCTTCGGGTATAAAGGCATCAGCCGACGCCATTTTCCTCAGTGTTTCTTGCCCCAGATGCCAGGTGCCCTCTAGGAAGGCTAAATTTGGATAAATGCAAATGGTTCCAAATAGTAGAGAGCAAACAAAAAATAAGCATGTATGTGCATATATACAAACAAATACACCATAATAGATTCCCCCAGCTAGCTACAAGATGGGCAAATACCCTAGGAGTACCACAGAGGGAAGGAGGGTGGGTAATCCTGACTGCAGATGCATGCCTATCGGACATCTACATTTATGGTAGGTACAAAACTGTACTATGTCCTTCAAGGATGCATCTGCAGTCCTTACAAATGGGTAGAATACCATAGCCAAACTGGGGGAGGAGGAGAAATAAGATTATGGTGTAGTTAAGATCCCTTGCAAAACAGCAGTGGCAAAACCTGCTCGGGATCTGGAGTATAAAGGTAAATTATAATGCTTGGAAAATGTATGCACGGAGCTCCAAGTAGCAGCCTCTAAAATGTCTTTGGTAGCCACTCCTCGTAAAAAAGCTGTGGTAGTGACTGTAGCCCTTGTAGAATGAGGCCTGATGTTTTCTGGAGTTTTCTTCCCATGGTAGGAGTAACAAAATCTAATGCAATTTCCTATCCACTTAGAGATTGTCTGTTTTGAAATTGCTTTTCCTTCCATTCCTGTTGCATATGCTACCAGTAGCTGGTCAGTTTTTCTATTGCTCTTGGTCCTGTCCAGGTAGTAACGTAATTGTCTATGTACATCCAAGGTATGCAACAGTCTTTCTCCCCTGTTCTGTGGGTTGGGGAAGAATGTAGGTAGGTGGATAGCTTGATTTAAAGATACCCTGGAGACCACCTTTGGCATAAAAGTAGGATTAGTTCTCATGGACACTCTATCTTGATGGAAGATCAGGAAGGGCTGTACTGCCATTAATGCCTGTAGCTCAGATACCCTTCTTGCTGAAGTGATTGCAAGCAGGAAAGCAGTTTTCCATGATAAGTACTGTAATTCTGCTGTTGCTGCTGACTCGAAAGGGGGGAGTGTCAACTTTTCTAGCACAAAGTTCAAGTCCCATGCTGGCAATGGTGGCTTCCTAGGTGGCTTTACATTTTTAATCCCTCTCAGAAACTGCCTGAGCAGAGGATGTGAGAAGACTGGAGGATCCAAGTTGTATTCTGCTGAAATAGCTGATGCATGAATCTTAATGGAAGAATAGGACAGGCCGTTGTGGAAGAGCTCTGCCAAGTATTCCAGGATGTTAGCTATGTTTACCAGTGACACATTCTCTCCTTTTGCAGTACTCCAAATGAGATATCTTTTCCATTTTGCTGAATAATTTTTTCTTGTTGAGGGTCTGCGAGCCTCCAAGATAATGTCTTTAACCCTTTGAGATAAATCTGGGTTATTTGGTCTTATGCAATGTTCCAGGCAGCCAGCTGCAGTGTTTTCAGGTTTGGATGCAGGGTTTTGAAGTTGTTCTGTGTTAACAGCAAGGGAACTAGGGGCAGAGGCCATATTTGTTCCCGAGACATACTCCTCAGTAATGGGTACCAATGTTGCCTTGGCCAGTCTGGAGCTATTAGGATGATCCTTGGACGGTCTTCTTTGATCTTCAATAGCACCTTGTGCATCAAGGGAAGAGGTGGGAATGCATATGCTGTCAGGTTTTTCCAACTGAAAGATAGGGAGTCCACTTTCTAAGCAAGCGGGTGGTACGTCCTTGTGCAGAATTTTTTCAGTTGGTGATTGTGTAGTCCCCATTTCCCTGTAATGGTTTTGAAGATGTCCGGATGCAGCATCCATTCGTGGGCATCCGTGGTAGATCTGCTTAGGATGTCTGCTAGTATATTTTCTTTTCCTGGCACAAAAATTGCTTGTAGCTGAATGTTGAAGCTCAGTGCCACATTCCAGAGGTCCATTGCCATCCGGCATAGAGGGTATGAATGTGTGCCTCCCTGTTTGTTGATGTACCACATAACTGTGGTGTTGTCCGTCCTTATCAGCAGTTGACCCTGTCGAAGAAATGGTCTGAATGCCTGAATTGCCAGTTTTACTGCCAGCATTTCCTTTTGATTTATGTGTAGGTGCAGCTGGTCTTGAGTCCATAAGCCTTGTATGCACTTGTCCAGCATGTGTGCCCCCCAACCGAGGTCTGAGGCGTCTGTTGTGATGGTCTGGCTTGGTTGAGTGCTGTAGAAGGGCAGTCCCTTGTTTGATTGACAGGCCTGAGCCCACCATTGGAATTCTTGTTTCAGGCATGGAATTATTGGAATTTGGGTTTCTAGGCTGTGCTTGTGCTGAGACCATAAATTCCTTAGATACCACTGTAACTTTCTCATATGTAGTCTGGCAAGTGGAATCAATATTATGCAGGATGCCATGTAACCGAGAGCTTGCAGGACTTTTCTTGCTGTTAGCTGGTTCTGCTTTGTTAATGCCATGAAGTAGAAAGGGAGTTGCTCCTGTTTTTCTACTGTCAGGAATGCCATTTGCTTTGATGTGTCCAGATCTGCACCCAAGAAGGTTATCCTTTGGGATGGTATCAGCCTTGACTTTTTTATATTGACTGTGTATCCCAGGGCTTGTAGTAGATGAATGACCCTTTCCAAATCTTTTGTTAATTTGTTTTTGTTGTCCGCTTGTAACAGGCAGTCGTCCAGGTAAGGGTAAATTTGAATTCCCTGAAGCCTGCAGTGAGCAATTACTGATGCCAGGCATTTCGTGAATACTCTGGGCGCAGTAGATAAGCCAAAGGGCAATACTGAGAATTGATAATGCTCTGATCCTGCAAGAAATCTGAGGTATCATCTGCAATTTGGTCATATGGGGACGTGCAGGTATGCCTCCTTGAGATCTAGAGTTACCAGCCAAGACTCCTTGCCCAGCATGGGAAGAAGCTGCTGTAGGGTCAGCATTTTGAATTTTGGAACAATGAGGTATGTGTTTAAAGCAGACAGGTCGAGAATAGGTCTCCATTGGTTTTCTTTTCTTGGTACCAGGAAGAGTCTGGAGTAAAATCCTTGCCCTTGTTCCATAGATGGTACCCTTTCTACAGCTCTCATCCTTAGTAAGTGAGTTATTTGTTCTAGAGCTTCTGTCTTCTGATTTGGAGGTAGGTTTGGCATTCCTCTCTTCCTTGGTAGAGTATGGAAGTGAAACCTGTAACCTTGGTCTATTGTCTGTAAAATCCATTTGTCTCCTGTGATGTAATGCCAGTTTACTGAAAATAAGGCTAGCTTCCCGCCTAAGGGTGCCTCTAGTTGTTCCCTGGTAGGCGGTGCCAGAGCCAAGTCACTGCGATTGTCCTGTGGAAGTGGTGGTGGCTGGATCTGTGGCTGTACCTCGCTGGTTGTTAGCCTGCCACTGACGTCCCCTGTAGGCACCTCTGGATTGACCCCTGCCTCTTGAGCACCTATTCCTGCCTCTCGGAGCTCTGGAGATGTCTGGAAAGGACCAATTCTTGGAAGGCCAGTTCCTGCTAAACCTTGGAGGCTGGACCTGCAAGAAATCCTTGACTGTCTGGACAGATTTTGCTTTCTCTTCCACCTTCTTCAGCACCTGCTGCGCAGGGGAGCCAAACAAACTGAGCTTATCCATGGGAGTGTCTAGGAGCTTTGATTTAACATGGTCTGGTAAGGACTGCTCTTTTAACCATGCATGCCTTCTGATCACTGTGCCAGTCATGGCTGATCTAAAGGAAGCCTCCAGTGCATCATAGCCACATTTTAAGGAATGATTACTGACTTGCTGAATGTTATGTACCATTTCCTGTACAGATTTTTTGTCTAATGGTTCATCCGAGGACAGTTTTTTAGTTAATTGGTCTAACATAAATTCCTGATACTGAATCATGTGGAATTGACAGTTCAAGGCCCTAGCTGAAAGAGTAGCAGAAGTGTAAACTTTTTTACCCCATCTCTCTAAGGCCCTAGATTCCCTTTCAGAGGGGAGGGGGTTTTTAGTAGAAGTAGCTGCTACCGCCTTGGGTCCCTAGGAGATAGTTTCAGGATCTGCAAAAGGGGCCTTATACAAATGATAATGTGTGCCCGGAACCCTGTAGTACCTATCGGGCTTAGCAGGGGCCGGAGGAAGAGAATCAGGAGCAGTACAAGCATCATTAAAAGCATCATCCACAACAGTAAGGACTGGAGGAATGGCTAAAGGCCTATGCTGTGGCAAATGCAAAAAGGTTCTAAGCCTTTTCCTAGAGTCTGAAAAATCCTGGCCCTGCCATTGAAATTGTTCCCTCATAGCATGCAAGGTTTCCCCAAAAGAAAATTCCTCAGGCGGAGAGGCAGAAGGAATGGACTCTTCTGCATCAGAGTCCTCATAAGGAGAAAAGGGGCCCTCTGGAGGGTTTGAATTATCTGATTCATCAGAGGAGCCATCTGAAGAAACTGGCTCAGGGGGCTCTACTCTAGTCCTCTTCTCTGGAGGTGGGTGAGAGGCCCTGTCTGGATGTGGTTGGGATCCCCGGATCAAAGAAATGAGATCCTCAGCTAGACTAAGCATTTGTGAACTATAGCTAGAACTGTGAGAGGGGGTCTTAGCAGGCACAGAATTTGTAGTTTTTGCTGCTTTAGCCCTGGCAAAGGCCTTAATCGACATGGATGCAGGAGGCCTAGCAGCTCCACGTGCAGGGGTAGAAATATCCAAAGGGATAGTTTCAGATAAATCCTGTGAACCTGCAAGAGCAGGTGGGATTTCAGTAGCAGATTCAGCCAGGCTGGATGAGGCCTCGGTAAGTGGCAAGCTTTCGGCCGAAGGAAGAACCGTGGACTCGGTTTCAGCCGAAACCGAGACACTCGCGGTTGGCTTAACCGCGGTTTCGGCCGAAACCGTGGACCGCGAGTGTCGGTCCTTTTCCTTGCGCTTTTAAAAATTTGCGTAGTCGGAGTATCCGATGGCATAATGTAAGCAAAATCGGAGCCGAAAAACTCTTCAGCAAATTCCGACCGACGTCTAAGCGTCCGTCGGTTGAAAGAAGCACAGGCTAGACAAGCTGCTACGTCGTGGTCTGGGCCTAAGCAAGGTAAGCAGTAAGAGTGGAAATCTTTATGAGGTATTTGTTTCCCACAAGTTAAACAGTTATTCACTTTTTCTGACATCGGCTGAGGCAAGAAAGAGTCCCCAACGGGGTACTTAGCTTTTTAGAAGTCTTCGGTACTTGTAGTAGTAATCTCTGGTTCTGACCGACCGGCACTTGCGAACAGCTTCTGCTTCGGGCGCCACGCGGCAAGAAAGACTGAGGAAAATGGTGTCGGCTGATGCCTTTATACCCGAAGAACTGCAGCTATGACGTCGGGTGAAGTGCGACACCAGCCGAGGCCAGACCCAGACTTTGGAATCCGGCCGACCGAAGGGCTGCCTGACGACAGGACAACCCATTTGTAAGGACTGCAGATGCATCCTTGAAGGACATCAGAAAATACACCCCTGGGATTCTACCCATGTCCCTGTGTAAGGAGAACCGTAGATGTTCTAATAGATCACTGTTGCAGTAGCCTAAGCTATTTGGGAAGATTATCATAGCTTAGGAACATACAGGAGAGGAGGAAAACGTTCAAAAATCCAGGAACCCCAGGAAAATGATTCTAGCAAAACTTGTTCTGCACTGGAAAAGGAATCCAGTTTGTAATGCTTTGGTAAAAGTATATACAGAGGACCAAAAACAACTTTTTTTTATTTTGTAAACTAAATATTACTCTTTGAGAACCTTCCTGGGGATCCTTAGCATAACTTAGTGATTAATGTACAGATGACCAAGCTGCTGCCTCTAAACTACTTTTGAGTCCACCCCTTTCCAGAAAGTCAAAAAAGAACCTTACTCCTGGTAGGGCAGGCCTTAAAGCTGCCTGGAAGTGATTTGTTATGGTGAGAATAGTGAAAAGAAACAGCTTGATACAGCAATGTAAAAGACATCTGCTTTGACACTGGTTGTCCTTTTTGCTTACCTTTAATATGAGACTGTTATGGAAGGTTATTAAGTCTCATGGCTACTCTTCACAAAATGCATATTAAATTGTAGTTTCTTCACAAATGCATCAAATAAATGTTTATAATATGTTTATGTCAAAAGACAAAATGAAAAATATATGCATGATTGTGCAACATACAGTTTGACATAAGCAGAGCTTTATAGTGTCTTACAATTGTATCCTCTCTGTACTAACAAATAGTTGAAGGCAAAGTAAATGCTGAAGGAGTTAAGAGATGTTATGTTTAGAAGTATCAGGTATCTGTAGAAAACAGATTAATCAACAGTACAGTCTGGCCTTCTCAGGCTGGGAGATGAGTCTTTGCAAGGATGTCTGTGAGGTAGTGTGTACTGGTACCAAATATTAAAAAGCTGCAAGCCAATAAATCTTACGCACAGGTGGTCTATGTTTTAAAAGGCATATTGTAAAGTGTTCATGTGAAGCTCTAAGCAAGGACACAAGGACATAAAATATTTAAATTTTTTATTATTTGTTAAAAGCTACTTTATATCAAAGTTCTGCATACATGAAATTGATAAGAAAAATATATAAATGATGTATTTTCCTCTGTTCTTTAAGACTAATCTGAAAATTTTAGTAGGCAGTCTCCCAGTACTATTTACAGAATAAACAAGTACTTTGCACATCATGAAGCATTATTCTTGACTCAGGACTAAAAGGTAAATCGCTTTGCTATTTATTTCTGAACTTTAGTATTTGGTGCCTTAAGACTTGGATTCTGAACTTTGGTATTGCTGTAGGGCAGTGTGGAATAAATTACAGGGGCCCAGCATAGAAAATGAATTCCATGCTGCTTTGTATGGAACAGTTATAAATTCGGATACCTAGCTATTCAGGATGAGCAAACATGCCAGACTAAAAATGGGGAAAATGGATTTGCGGATAATGTTTTTTTCTCTCTTAGATAACTGTAGTTAAAAAGTGGGATGAGTAAGTAACTGTTTTGTTGAATGACTGAGTTTGCTTGTTAGGTATATCAGAGGATCATAGATGATTACTAGGCTAATGGCCCTGGGGCACTTACAAGCCTAGACAAGAGTTTATTCCCCCCCAAAAAAACTTCAGTCAGCACCTGTCACCCCTGTCAGTGAGAGATACAGGTGGAATCCTGGGACAAATATGTGGTTTCCCATCCACTCATCAGGGTTGTGCTTGAACAGGATCAGCAAAGTACTCTGTTTGACATGTATGGAAAGTCTATTCCAGAGACGGGGCAGCCTCTGGGAGACAAACCTGTCTCTCCAGCAGGTTTTGTTGATACTGCATATTAGATTTAGGCCTTTTGAGCTGGTAGTGCATGAGGAGTTAGACTTAAGGATGTAGAGCCTCTCTAGTAGGGCAGGGTCCAATATTGCCTTGTAGGTGAGACACAGATCACCTCTGAGCAATCTGTACAATACTGAGTACAGTGTTAGTGATTTGATCTTGTTCACACAGGACAGGTGTTGGAAGCCATGTATTCTCTTTTCTGAGGTATTTCTGTGGCCTTTCAAGTTAGTGCAGGTGTTTGGAGAGGTACATACAAAAAGGGGCATTATAGTCAATTATTGGCCTAATGAGGGAGGAGTATAGAGAGGTAATAACCTCTTTTTTTCTGGATGCTATCCCTTTACTTATGAGATGAACCAAGTAAAAGGCTTTTCTGACCACTGCCACTACATGACAGTCAAATGTGAGATTGTCAACCTGAGTACCCAGGTCTCTCACCACAGGTTGTGTGCTTAGGGGGTTGCCACTGAAGTGGTAGTCAGTAGGGGCCATATTTTTGCTGAATGGTATGATAATACATTTTTTTTGCATTTAACTTAAGGCCATGACTTTGGCACGAGTCACTTGTTGCTGTGAGACCTTCTTGCAGTATGTTAACATCATTTGGGGAGTCAGTGACAGCACCCAACTTACAATTGTTCACAAACTTGGTCAGCCACATGCCTTTTGTCTTTGCCTGGACCTCTGAGAAGTAGATCCCAAACAGTAGGGGTCCCAGGACAGATCTCTAAGGAACGCCACTAGTGACAGGTCTGCTGTCGGAGGTGGAGGTGCCTATTTTGAACTTGTGAGTCCTAGAGGTGAGCCAGCTGGTCATCCACCTGATGAGATAGGGATTTATGCCAAGTTGTGTTAGATTTTTGATGATGCCCAAGTGGGGGATTGTGTCAAAGGCATTGGCCCAGTCAAGGTAATCTGTATGTACTGACTTTCCCTCATCCAGGGCCTTGGTGACAATCTCAAAGAAGTCAACCAGGTTCAACAGGCAAGATCTGCCCTTGACAAATCCGAACTGGGTGGAGTCAAGTGTTTGGAGATTGCCTACATCCTTGTTTATGAGATCCATATTCCAGATCACATTTGTTAAGCTAATGGAGCAATATTTCCCAGGGTAAAGTAATAGTGGGAGGTCCCCACAGGAAATAAGGAGAACTTTACTAATGTGTATATGCATACAACAAAAGAGAAAATTAACACAAGGAGGCACCTTCTGTCGAGGGTGGTACCTTCAAGACTAAAAGGTAAGAGGCATGAGAGATGTTTTGTGTTTAATGTAAGAGTGAAAACAAGAGGGGAAAAAAAGAAAAAAAAAAGAGGTGAAAGTTAAATTACATTTATCAGCCTATAGCATTCTTGGACATAGGTTTGTGTGTGGATAAATCAAGTTCCTGAGCCCATAGCATGTTGGGACATAGGTGTGAGTGTGCTGGTAATCACGTGTCTGAGCCCATATCATGTTGGGACATAGGTGTGACTGTGTGAAAGTACCCTCAGAGGGTCTGAAAGAGTGGTCAATTGTGGATACAGTACCTATCCACCCTGTTATCCTAACTGCAGTGCTGGAGCTGTAAATTTTGAGCTTGTGATGGGAAGAAAGCAAGGGGGTGCTGTGGGAAAAGACTTTTCAAAACCTCTCCTCTGTCATTGCACAATGACAGAATCCCTACACTTTCCTCCCTGAATGGTGTGCAATTTATGTAATAATTTTTCTTTTCTGAATTACCAGGATCCAGGATCTACAAGGTAAGTCTTAATAGGAAAAAGGGAACAAAGTTAAGCAGGCAGGATCAAATCCCTGTAAAGGGAATACCTGCATGTAGCATAATTATTATATAAATGAAAACTCCAGCAAAGCTAGAACTTCCACTGAGTGACCTCTCAAACCTCTTGTATCAGTGGCATATGGGGTATATGCAAATGACACTTGTGAACATCAGGTGTTTCAGCTATATGGCGATTCTGAATGCACATTAATTATTTCTTTTTAAGTCATTTCAATGGACAATTTCAGGCCAATAAAGCCAAACCCCACTAGCTGTGGATATGCATATTTCAGACTTGTTATGACCTCATCAGCACAGCACAAGCAGAGTGTTTGATTAAGCATAAGAAACACAGGGCTGTTATACCCAGCTGATGTCCATCATCATTAGGGTGACTGCAAAATAGCCCAATGAACAAACTAGTAGCTACTGCATCCCTACCCCCAAATTTACAGGTATGGGTGGCTCCTGTACAAGATTCTGCAGTTTCTCATACCCCTGCATTTCATTCAACTGTCCAGTGGACACCAGGTCAGTGCGGTAATGTTATATCTCAACCCAGTTTTCCTATTCAGCCATCATCTTCAACACAGGCATCTGCAGTCAGGGAGGTTTCTTCCTTTTCTCCTAATTTCCAACAAGCCTCTACCTCTTTGACAAAAGCACTAGTATTTGATATACCCATAGCCCACCACACACACTGACATAAGAGGATAGAATTAGGAATTATTTAATTACCATAACTTGGTATATGTGTTGTCTTTCATTCTACCTCACTGATGGGTTACAGATCCGATCTCCGGCTCCGACTCGGCCACATTTTCCGGACTTTAGATCCTAATCTCGAGCTCCCCTCTCTTCCCATAATGTAACACATGACCTGTAACTCTTCAGCTTGAGTTTGAGTTTTAAAGACAGGACAGAAAAGAAAGACTTATGACTAAAAACCTAGGAACCCTAGGTTTCTGTAGTGCCCGATATCATTGTAGAAATATAAGGCTGGGGGATGGCTGGGAGGGAAGGTGAGGAAGAATGAAGAAGGATAACACAAATACCAAGTTATGGTAAGTACATAACTCCTAAATATGATGTTGTCCTCTTCATTCTCCCTCACTGATGGGTAGAGTCCCCAGCTACATAATTCTTGGGAGGCCCTCAATGAAGGATATGCCAGAGCACTGTCAAACCAAGGAAACTCTACTTCTGGAGACAATGTATACTTGCAAAAGGCATCACAAGAGAAGTCTTAGAACCAGTGACTGCAGCAGAGACATGAACAGTAGAAGTTTTGGAGGAAGATCAGATAAGGCATCCATATATCTAGTAGAATGGCTATAGAAGGGCCAGACAGCTGTAAACTGTTTGCAATACAAATCCGCTAAATATAGTCAGGAAGCTATTTGGTCAGGATAATATTTGAACCACTAGACCTCAGTGGGTAGGAAAAGGTATACCAACTGCCAGTAAATGTTTGTGCACACGAAAGAGGAGAACATATATGCCCTTGCTAGAAGAGTCTGAGCACAAACTGACAATTGTGAAGACTGTCGGACCCTGTGGCTATTTTAGGCATAAAGGAAGAATCAGGAGTGGAGACATCAGATCTTAAAAGAAATAATGTAAGGTGACTTGGAAGGCAAGGCAAGCTAAATTAGTTTCTGAGTAGGCTCCTGCCGATTAACTCTGAGATTCCAAAGTGGCATGGGGTCATGTAGGGGATATGAGTAGAAAAATTCCTCACCAAAATCTCCTTGAGGCCTGTACTGGAGAAACTTCTGTATTTACTCCCAAATGCCTTCTAAGAGGAGTCTCATGGAAGGCTAACATATTATCATGAACAGGGAAGCAAAGGTGAATAATCATACTATCAGTGATATGGAGAGTAGGGTGGTAACTAGACAATGTAAAGGTTTGGATACTAGATTCCCGATGGGAAAGATGGTGAAGCCCAAATGAGCCCCAAAATCTAAAGAGGGTATTTTTAGATGAGAAAGAGTACCCACTACACTGCTTGTGTAATAGAGAAGCTGAGAGGATGCAGCAAAGTTGGACAGTTTAGTAGAGGAATCAAACTTGAGGAGCCAGAGTGGACTGGCAGAGTCTGTATGCCAGAGCATTGGATAAAGCCAGCATATGCAATGCAATTGGAAAAAGGTCTGACGATATTGCCCGTTCCTAGACACTCATGGCCTCTCCACACCGAGGGGAAGAACAGGTTCCCCTGGTTAGTAAGTATGCCAAACTACTGACCTACTATCAGTATGTGCTGTAATAGTCCCTACAGGGGAAAGGGCCCTGAAAAGCATGCAACATCGGGAAAAGGGGAAATAAGGATTGCCCCACGCTTAGGACATAGAAAAGTGACTTGTCTTCAAGAAGAGACCACATAACTTGATCTTACTTTCCCTGGAAATGCCATCCCAACCAGCAGAAGGCATCCATGGTCATTGAGACAGATAGCTTGAATAAAACATGTGTAGTCCGGCTGTGTCCACTGACAGATATGATGCTGGGAAATTAGTGAATCTTATAGTAGCAGGCTGAGACTGACGGGAATGGACCAATGAAATGTGAAAAAAACCCACTGAAGGATCTGTATAAAACCCCTTGTAAGGGGAATAACAGTACAGCAGATGATATGCAAGATTAGTATTGTTGAAGGAGACGTAAGTGGCAGCAGAGTAGGAAGCTCTTGTCTCTAGGGCATAGTAAAATGACCTGGTTCCTAGTGAAGACCCCATGCATTGGATCATCAATCCTTGAAATGCCCCCCCCCCGCACATCTCCAGCTGGGGAGTGTCCAGGACACTATGGATACTGGGGGAGAAGGCAAACAGCCTGCCTAGGAACATGCTATCTGACTGGACCCACCAGTGAAGATGATGCTCGCTGATTGCTTTATAGAAATAAAGATGCTGGCAGGAGATAAGCTACTGAACAGCCAAGGTCCACTGGAGGATTTGGCATGAAAAATCTTGCGAGACAGACTAGAATTATGGCAGGCGGCAAAGAACTGCAAGCTTGCAGGATCAACCTTGTTGGTGGAAAAGAAATATACAGTATGTCCCACACCTGATCATCTAAAGATGTGGCGTATCAATGAAGCAACTATGCTACCCTGTTTGTGGTATTCAAAGAGAGCCCATGAAATCCAAATTTCATACAGGTGGCAGATTCGGTTTTACCAGATTTACAGTAATGACTAGGGATCTTGAGAGATCAAACAGGTGATTCCCAGTTGTAACAATTGATACCTGGTTGGGGCAGTAAGGGAACAGTTTTTCAGATGTGGAAACACGTGAAACCTTTGAACCTCAGGTGAGCCGCCACTACTGCCATGCATCTAGAAAAAACAAATACCCTGTGGGCTGCCGTGAGTCTGAAGGGCAGAGCTCTGAACTGGTAGTTACTACCCCAGCCAGAAGTGCAGAAGTCTTCTGGAGCACCTGCTTTATTGGATGTAACACTATATGTGACACCCGTGCACTGGCCCAGTAATCACGGAGCCTCAATCCTCACCACTAACACCAATGAGGGGAGTCACATTAGGAAGGATAACAAATACACACACAGTAAAGTACAATTTCCCTTAATAGCACACAGAGATCAGTCAGTCTGGGGCTGGTTTCTCCCTTTCTCTCCTGATCCCCAATAAGACTCCCCACTGGCACAGCTATAGGGTACAGATCTCGGCCACGTAGTCAAGCCAAAACATCCAGTGCCCTCTCTGTCCAACCAGTGCTTCATGTCCCTGCCCAAGTAGCTGATACACACACACACTTTGAGATTTAGTTTATATACAAACACACAGACATTCCTGGGGAAGGCTGGCACAGGTTCTCCAGCTATACCCCCTCCTGCCAGGCTATAAGGTAGTAATGACTGCCACCAACTACTCTTATCAGCTACCAAAAAGGCCCTTACCAAAGGGTGTCCAATTATTACTCTGCAATATTATTATCCAATTAGTAAGTGTGAAGAACAGTAAAGGATTATTTGGAGTGGCTTTGTACAGTATCACTACATACATGCAATGTACTCTAGAGCGTAAATTATCTCTGTACAAAACAGCCACAGTTGAAAGGTTTAAAAATATTTAACAATAAATAATAATAACACAAGACAAATCTTCTCAATTCAACACAGTGCTAAGCAAGAGTTCAGAAATCACAGGAAAATGCTTAAAATAATACTGTAGAATAGTCTGGCATAAATACAGAAAACAGCTAGACAAAATTCCTATCCAACTCTAAGAGCAATCACAGTTCTAAATAAACTTACATATAGAGCAAAGGCAGGTTACTGGTGAGTATAGTCAGTTCTTCAGACAAAATCCAAAATGCTCTGATTCTCTCCCTGAGAAAGTCTTAAAAATAATACATCACTGCTAACTAATTTTAGATTACATCATTCTTCTATGGTTTCCAAGCTAAGAGAAATGCAAAGTTTTATCATTTCTTTGATCTTGCACCTGGCCAGGAAACTACAGCAATAAAAGACATTATATATGTAAAATCTAGCAACTAACTCTGGTCTCAAAACAATAGAAGGAATACCTCAGTCCAGACATTATGTTTCCGAGCTTTGAGATCAAACAGTCATATAATGCTTGACTTATCAGCTTTCTTCCAGCAGAGTGCACTGTAGTTACATTTTTGAAGTTCAACATTTAACACAGTTTTCTTACATTTAAGAGGACAAGCCTGTGGATTATATTCATATTTACAATGACATAGAATTATCTACAAAATTCTATCTAACTAGGCTGGCAGCCTTCACATATCTTCACATATCTTCCCCCTCCCCAGAGAACTCAAGCTAGTTTTTCAAGTGACCCTTGAGAAACATTGCTTGAGAAAGTTAGGTCTATCTGAGGTATACCTTACCCCATTCCCTGTCTTGAGAGTTCATCTGTGTTGGCGTTGCTAACCCCACTGTGGTGCTGCACTGATATAGCATATGCTTGCAACCCTAGGCTCCATCTTAGCAATGTGGCATTTTGCTGGTTGGCTCGGTGTAACCGTGTTAGGGGATTGTGATCTGTAACTTCAGTGAATTTTCTTCCATGCAGATAAGGCTGAAGTTTCTGCAGTGCCCATATTATGGCCAGACATTTCTTTTCTACAGCTGCATAGCATTCCTCCCTGGATTGAAGCCTATGACTGAGATAAACCACTGGGTGCCCTTCTCCCTCTGAAGAAATCTGGCTATGTACAGCCCCCCCACCCCATGGTTTGAAGCATCCACCTGCACAACAAATTATTTGCTGTAATCTGGACTGGCTAACACAGGGGGTTCTCCCAAAACTTCTTTAAGTTTCTGGAATTCCTGCTCACATGCTGGGTCCACACTACCATATCTGGCCTGTTTTTCCTTGTCAGGTCTGTGAGGGGAGCAGCTATGGTACTATAACTGGGGACAAACTTTCTGTAGTACCCTGCTGTCCCTAAGAATGCCCTCACCTGCTTTTTTGTATCAGGTGCAGGCCATGCCTGAATAGCTTCCACTTCGGCAGGTTCAGGCCTGTTCTTACCACTCCCCACTCTATGTCCCAGGTAGGAGACCTCTGCCATACCCACCTGACATTTGCTGGGCTTCATGGTCAACCCTGCCCTTTGTAGTCTGCCCACCACCTCCCTGACACGCTGAAGGTGCTCTTGCCAGGAGTGGCTGTGGATGGTAATATAATCTAGGTAAGCAAGGGCAAACCCTCCTGCTCCTGCTAGGATATGGTTTACCAGCCTCTGGAAAGTCACTGGGGCATTTTTCATCCCAAAGTGTATCTTTGTGAACTCATACAAGCCAAAAGGAGTCACAAAGGCTGACCTCTCTCTAGCACTGGGAGTCAAAGGCACCTGCCAGTAATCATTGGTAAGATAAATGGTGGTAAGATACTTAGCCCCACCCAGCTGCTCTAGGGCCTCATCTGTCCTAGGCATGGGGTACGCATCTGACTCTGTGTGACTGTTTAATTTCCTGTAGTCCACACAGAACCTGGTGCTGCCAACCTTCTTTGGCACCAGCACCACTAGGGAGGCCCACGGTCTGTTGGAATCTTCAATTACCCCTAGTTCCAACATCTCCTGTATCTCCTCCCTCAGTCTGTTTGACTCTCTCAGGTAACCTATAAGGGGCCTGCCTAATAGCCTTTTGGGGTCCTGTATCCACCTGGTGCTGAACCAGGTGAGTACACCCTGGCTTCCCAGTGAACATGTCCCCAAACTCCTGTAACACTGCTTGGATTTCTCGAACCTGGGTAGGAGATAGCAGCTGGGACATTGCTACCCCTTCCACTGAATTGTCAGTCCGAGCCTCACTGAGGAGATTGGTCATCAGATCTCCATCAGCCTCCTCCTGTAGTCCACTGCACATACTCAGCATAAGGGCCTCCCTATCATGGTAAGGTTTCATCATGTTACCATGGCACAATTTGTGCCCCTGCCTCCTGCCAAGTAGTTCTACCATGTAGTTAACATCACTAACCTTTCTTACTACCTTGTAGGGTCCCTCCCAAGCTGACAGCAATGAGAACCATTATCTGCTGCCTACAGCATACTCTCTAGCTCAAGCATTCCTGTCATACCAGACATTTTTCTACTGTTGGACTTCTGCCAGGATTCCTGGTCCAAGCCCATGAGTTCCCTGAACCTTGTCCTGAGGTTTAAGACATATGCCACAACAGACACCTTGTGAGATTCACACTTCCTTCCCACTCATCTCAAATTAAATCTAGAGGTCCCCTCACCCCATGCCCACACAGCAACGCAAAGGATGAAAAACCTGTGGATTCTTGGGGAACCTCTCTGTAAGCAAACAACAGATGGGGCAAATATTTGTCCTACTCCCTCCTAAATTGGTCTGCAAATGCCTGTAGCATGGACTTGATTGTAGAGTTTAACCTCCCAATGATACCATTAGTCTGGGAATGTTAGGGGTGGTCTTCAGGCGTTTCACCCCACAGTACTTTCACAGACAAGCCAGCAGGTCTGACATGAAATTGGCACCTCTGTCAGTCAGTATTTCTTTTGGGAAACCTACCCTGCTGAAAATCTCTAACAAAGCATTTGCCACCTTATCTGCCTCAATGGAGGACAAAACCACTGCCTTAGGTTATCTTGTAGCATAATCTACTACCACTAGGATATACTTTTTCCCTGTGCAACATGGAGTACTCAGAGGTCCCACAATATCCATAGCTACCCTCTGAAATGGCTCTTCAATCACAGGCAAAGGCATCAAAGAACCTTTCACCTTGTCTCCTGCCTTACCCACCTTTTGGCACTGCTCACAGGTCCTGCAGTACCCTGTTACATCTCTGGAAATTCCAGGTCATTATAATTTCTGCATAATACATCTCTTTGTATGTTTTATGCCCATATGACCTGCTAAGGGAATGTCATGGGCTATGGTTAGAAGTGGCAGACGGTAGGCTCTAGGCATTATCAACTGCTGTATTCTCTCACCTTCTAGCCCTCCCTCAGGGATCCACTCTTTATACAGTAACCGTTTGTCCCAGTATACAGATTCCCCCTTCCCTTGAGAATCAGGTGCCTCACTAGCTACCTGCCTCAGGTTTGCAATGTAGGGTCTGAGAGATGGGCCTGTTTCAACTCTTTCTTTGTAACCCCTCCCAGCTTCCCTTCCAAAGGAAGTCTGGCATCCTCTGACAGCTGTGCCTCACTGTCAGCCTGGGTACCAATACTCACCTCTACTTTTGCAGTCACTCTGTCCAAGGGAACATCAGGATCCACAAGCAGCTGTGGCTCAACTTCAGTCTCACTGCTACAGAGTAGCTCCCTCCATGAAGTAACCACCTCACCAGTCCTGGCTGCAGTTATGCGGTCTGTCTGGGTCTCCCCCAGGCTACTAGACCAACATGGTTGTCTCCAAAAGCAAAACACTGAAGTAAACCAGTAAAAAAGTCCAATGCAGCTCCCAGGTGATAGCCAGCCAGAAACTCCGGCACAAATCCAATAAGCAAAATGTTTTTAATCAAGTAGTAAAAAACAATAATACAAACAGAAATACGTAAACAAGAACTGATACCACTTAGCGCTTTCACCTAGATGTATTGTATTCTTATTGTTTTATATTTATTTCATTTCAACATTTTATTTAACTTGTAAGTAACAATTTGTGTTACTACTACGTTGGTCCACCAACAAAGGTTATTTTATGCTTTGAAATTGTAAGAACATTTTAACATTTTAACATTAATGTTTCAAAATGTTTTTTATGTTTACTTTTTGCTTGTACTTTCTTCTTTCTTTCTAATACAATTCGGTTCAGAATTTTTTATTGATAGGCTGGTTATTAAGGGCGGGAATTTTTGAATTTATTTATAACAGTTGGTTCATTAACCACTTTTTACCACTCTGATGATGCCTGGCTTGTTTCTAGGTGAAAGCGCTAAGTGGTATCAGTTCTTGTTTACGTATTTCTGTTTGTATCATTGTTTTTTACTACTTGATTAAAAACGTTTTGCTTATTGGATTTGTGCCGGAGTTTCCGGATGGTTGTCTCCAAGTCTGACTGCATGTAACTGTACAAACACATGGTACTGCCTCATCAAAATCCTTCCCTATCAGGACATCTGCAGAATGGTAGTTTGGTAACCCTGTTGTCTCAAGACAACTGACTATTGGCATTTTGTCCTTCCCACTTACTGGCTCTCTCACCTTTTGTTCCCCATCTTGCCTACATGGACATCTGTATGCCGCATGGTCCCACTGGTTGCATTCAAAACATTTAACCCTAGGTCCTGGACATGTACCCGGACTAGTGACTTCCCCTGCTACTGGAAGATTCTGTTGGGGCAGTCTGCGCTGCCCACCATGGGTTCCTTTAGACCCATGAGCAGTACTGAGGGTCCCTCTCCTGTGCATGGATGCCCTGCTTGCTAGGTATAGGTCACCCTTCTTCCCCAACTCATCTGAAGTAGCACATGGTCTATCAGCCAACCAGATCCTCACGTCCTCAGGCAAAGTGCTAAGGGCTTGTTCCCTCACCAAAAGGTCTGCCAGCCCTTCAAAAGTGGTGACCTGACATCCACTCACCCACCTATGAAAGTAAGTGCTCTGTTCAGCAACATATTCACACACACTTTCATCTGCCTTGTGTCTATGCTCACAAAACCTTTTCCTATAAGTTTCAGGTGTTAGCTTAAAATATTCTAGCAAACAATTCTTAACAGCAGTATAATTGAAGTAATAATTGTCTGACAGTTTGGAAAGTACATTTACAGCTTTACTATGGAGTAAGGGGGTCAGGAACCGTACCAATAGCCTTTGGTCAATATCATACTGTTTACATACCCTCTCAAACATATGAATTAAACTATCAAAATTATCCCTCTCTGTAAACTGGGGAAGAATTTTACTGACATTTGCTGCTTCTGGGATCTGGTTACTCCCTTCCTCATTACCTCCATGACTCTGGCGAAGAGTCAGCATCTCCTTTACAAGCTGCCTCTGCCTTTCCTTCTCAGCTTCCAGGTGTAGCAGTTTTTCATTCTCCTCAGCCTGTAGACATCTCAGTCTCTCTCCTGCTTCAGTTATCAAATGCTTGGCCTCCAATTCAAGTCTCTTTAGCTCCAGATGGATTTTTAAGCCCTCTGCAGAAAGGTTCAGCTGTACATTCTCTGAGTGTTGTACATCTCCATGGCCAGCCTGATCGCCCTCCTGATTGCTGTCTTCTGATGCAGCTGGGAACAAAGCTGCAATCATGTCTGCCTTAGTCAGGTTTCCATGTACCAGTCCATAGCCTGGCACATCTCAGCCAACAGGCTCCTTGTCAGCTTGCCATACTCCTCTGGTGACCCTCTTGCCTGCTCTCCCTGACTAACTAAGCTAACAAAAGAAATAAAACAGTTATGATCTGAACTGTGAATATTCACTGTGTGGCTGATTTAGAGTACAAAAACACCTTCAGTGATCGCAGTATACAAGCTAAAGGAATTCACTATCCACACCACTACAAGCCAATTGCCAAACAATTAATATGTAGTGTGGATATCCCATTACTGCCAATCAATTAATATGTAACACCCATGCACTGGCCCAGTAATCAAGGAGCCTCAATCCTCACCACTAACACCAGTGAGGAGCATCCATATTTCAAGGATAACAAATACACACACACAGTAAAGTACAATTTCCCTTAAGAGCACATAGAGATCGCAGTCAGTCTGGGGCTGGTTTCTCCCTTTCTCTCCAGATTCCCAATAAGACTCCCCACTGGCACAGCTACAGGATACAGATCTCAGCTAAGTAGTCCAGCCAAAACCTCCAGTTCCCTCTGTCCAACCAGTGCTTTATGTCGCTGCCTAGGTAGCTCACACACACACACACACACACACACACACACACACACACACACACACACACACACACACGCACACGCACGCACACGCACATACACGCGCACACACACACACACACACTTTGAGATTTGGTTTATATACAAACACACAGAAACTCCTGGGGAAGGCTGGCACAGGTTCTCCAGCTATGCCCCCTCCTGCCAGGTTATAAGGTAGCAATCACTGCTACCAACTATTCTTATCAGCTACTAAAAAGACCCTTACCAAAGGGTGTCCAATTATTACTGTGCAATATTATTATCCAATTAGTAATTGTGACAAACAGCAAGGCTTATTTGGAGTGGCTTTGTACAGTTTTTGTTTTATGTGCTTGAACAGGTTCCCAAGGACATGAGGGGTGGGGACTATAAGAATGACTTAGAAAAAAGGGAAACATCATGGCAAATTAAATTAATAGCTGATGAATATCTGGGCTTAAATGGACTTATAAATATAAAATGCTTTTAAAAGATCATAGACGTAAAGTCAAACCAGATAGTAACATTAGTTAGTTTTGTTTTTAGGATTTAAATTATTATTGGATTGGTTGTGTTACAGGCTGTTAGTTGATTGATTAGTTAATTGAATTGTGTATAGAAAAGTATTTAAAGTCTGTGTTTTTATGGTTAATTGTTGTTCTGAAGAAGTCCTGGTGGACAAAAAGCAGAGAAATAAAGACAGTAAGATTAACATTGGTCTTTCCTTCCAGTTCGTGGTTTGTTTTGAGTTATATATATATTTTTTACCATGTTTATCGTTTTGTTTTGTTCCCTAAATATTGCTTATTTAGATCCAAAAAGTGAAACAGGGAAAACCAAAATTAATAATAATAACCTCTGGGTATTATGCGTAGCCCTCAATCATCATAGCTTAGCTGGCCCAGGTGTCTAGGTGCTGCTTAAAAAAAAAAAAGAATTCCCCAATTGCCTCCATAGAAGGCAGTTGGACAGCACTTCTGGAGCACTGATAACGTCTGGCAGAGATGTTCTCTAAAGCCCTGGCTCTGCGGGGGCACCTCTGCCTCTGGAGTCCAAGCTCTGACAACTAGTCTCCTAGGAATGCCCATATCCTAAAAGAGACAAGCAGATTCAGCTGGCACATTCACAGAGTCTCCAGAGTACAGTATAGGCAACAAGGCTAAGTGGTTCCAACTCTGACAAGCCAACACACTCTCTCATCTCCTGAGAGAGACTGCTATTCAAGTGGGAAAAAGGCTACAGGAAAAACACAAAGGGTGCATTGCAGCCAAGTACTGTATAACTATTTTCAGGGACAGAAGATTGTCTGCATGGATCTTACATATAAAGAACTTAACCTGGTATGTGACATTAATAGAACCTGCTGGAGGGACAGATTTGCCTCTCAGAGTTTACCACACCTTTGGAATGGACTCCCACTTCATGTCAAGCAGAGCACCTCATTGGCCCCCTTCAAGTGCAATCTGGATTGGTAACAGTAAATTTACCCTGGGGGTTCCAACTGTGTCCCTCTTGGACAGAGGCAATTTGTGCTGATCATTGAAATAAGGGTAGAACTTGGCTAGGCTTATAAGGGATCTAGGGCCATTAGCCTAGTTACTTCCTATGTAGCCATGGAGGAGTACTGGCCAGGAAGACAGGATCCATGTCCAAAAATGCCTCCAAGGGGTAATTGATATCAACAACATAGAGCCACAGTAGGGCCTGCAGGGAAGGGGGGGGGCAACCTTGGATCCAAGAAATTAGAAGTTATGTACTTACCATAACGTTCCATCTGAGTAGGTGGATTCATTTGTCTGCAACCTGTGGGTTATGGATCCGATATCGGATCCGAACCGGCATGGTTTATCCAACTATGGATCTGAGCTCCTAGCTCCTCCCCTCACCCATAATGCCCTGCTCTCCCTACATGACCTCAGATCGAGTTTGCCCTGTATCCAATACCCTAACCAAAGGGTAACACATTCTATGCAGGAAACTGACAAGGCCAGGGGGATAGGAGGGCGGGATGGTTGCAGACAAATGAATCCACCTACTCAAATGGAACGTTATGGTAAGTACATAACTTCTAAATCTGAAGTAGGAGAATTCATTTGTCAGCAACCTGTGGGACAAAGTCCCCAGCTACCTGAGTCTTGGGCGGCCATCATGGAAGGATATTCCGGAGCACAGCGGAGCCAAAGGATGCTCTACCTCTAGACGTGATATCCAGCTTGTAATGAGAAATAAAGGTATGAGATGAAGCCCAGGTGGCTGCTGAACAAATGTCATCCAGAGGAATCCTAGCCTTAAAGGCCGCTGAGGTAGAAACAGACCGGGTCGAATGAGCATGGACTCCCTCCGGTGCGGACCTCCCGGAAGCTTGGTAAGCTAATAGAATACACTGGGAAATCCAGCGTGACAAGGAGACTTTGGAAATTGGTTTACCTAGATTGAATTTGGCAAAGGAAATGAACAATTGGTCGGATTGCCTATGACCAGCTGTCCTGTTAAGATAAAAACAAAGCTGCCTGTGAACATCCAAGGAATGCAGCTTGTATTCGCCTTTGTTCTGATATTTAGGAAAGAAAACAGGGAGGTTGATGGACTGATTAATGTTTGCTTCCGAAGCTACCTTAGGAAGAAAGGAGGGATTGATCCTGAGGTACACGCAGTCCGGATGGAAGATCAAGTAAGGCGGCTTCATGGACAGGGCTTGAAGTTCCGAAACTCTTTTGGCTGAAGTAATGGCTACTAAAAATGCAGTCTTAAGAGATAAGAATTTTAGATCTACTGTGGAAGCAGGCTCGAAGGGGGGAGCGGTCAAGGCCTGAAGAACCAAGGAAAGATCCCATGGTGGAACCGCCTGCTCTACAGGGGGTCTAAGCAGAAAGGTGCCTTTTAGGAAGATTTTACATAATTTGGCAGACATAAGAGGCCCAGAGTCATGATCAACATGATAATGCGAAATGGCCGCTAGCTGAACTTTGACCATGGAACTACTGGCGCCATCATTAAAAAGAGTGGTAAGGAAGTCTAGAACCAAAGGAAGAGGAACCGTGAAGGGATCTAGACCTTGCCGCTCCGCCCAAATGGAGAATCGCTTCCATTTACTGTGGTAAATTTTTCTGGTAGAGTGTTTATGTGTCGCTACCAGAATGGCCTTAACAGGAGAAGAAATACTGGGAGTCCTGATTAGGAGTGGAACTGGAGCAGCCAAGCAGTCAGCTTCAGGTTGTCCAGGTTTGGAGTTGGTAGGTTCGATGGGTGTGATATCAGATCCGGAATGGGATCTAGAATCCAAGGTGGATTCACTGAGTGAGACCTTAGGTAAGGGAACCAGATCTGCCGAGGCCAGAACGGGGCTATGAGGATCATTCTGCACCCCAACCGAGAGGCTTTCTGAAGAACCTGTAGCATCAGAGGCAGAGGGGGGTATGCGCAAAGAAGACCGGGAGGCCAAGCATGCACCAGAGCGTCTCTTGGGGAAACCCCTGGAGGAGGGATTAGAGCGAAAAAACTGTCGCACTTGGTGTTTAATGGAGAAGCAAAGAGATCGCAACAAGGAGTTCCCCATCGTGCGAAGATACGTTTCGCTACTTGAGCATTGAGAGACCACTCGTACGGGGAGAGAATGGTGCGACTGAGCTTGTCCGCAAGGATGTTGGACCGACCCGGAATATGCGTTGTGATGAGAAAGCAGTTGGTGGAGATCGCCCATTCCCACACTCTCATGGCTTCTCGACATAAAGGGTAAGACCTGGTTCCCCCCTGTTTGTTGATGTACCAGACCACCGACATGTTGTCTGACTGAATCGCAATTGTTCCCAGGGGAAGAAAGGCTTGAAGTGCTTGCAACACCAAGAGCACCGCCCTCATCTCCAGAACATTGATATGCAGGGAGGTCTCTGAGTCGTTCCACGTGCCTTGGACCGTCCGGCCCGCAAAATGTCCCCCCCACCCGAGGCGGGAGGCATCCATGGTCACTGTGGCAAGAGGGGGAGATGCACAAAAGGGGCGGCCTCCGTGGAGATCCTCGGAATGGAGCCACCACAAGAGAGACCACTTGCAAGCCTTGCTGATTGCAATGGGGTGATGCAGAGGGAGAGAAAGATATGACCATTGTACTTGAAGCATCCACTGAAGTACCCGCATGTTCAAGCGGGAGAGTGGGAGAAGAGAAATCGCAGCCGCCATGGAACCTAGTGCCCTCAGGACCAATTCTGCCAGAACTGAGTTGGAGTGGAGGATGGCCCGCACCTGGAGTCGCAGATTCCAAATTCTGTCTGCTGTGAGGAAGGCTCTTAACTTCCTCGTGTCTAACCTGGCACCTATGAATTCTATCAACTGAGTAGGGGCCAGGTTGGACTTTTCTACGTTTATCGTGATGCCTAGGCAGGGGGCTAGATGAAGAAAGGAGTCTCTTGCCAAGGATAGTAGATGCCTTGTTGGGGCGGTGAGAAGCCAGTCGTCCAGGTACGGAAAGACCTGCACCCCCTGAAGCCTCAGGTGGGCTGCAACCACTGCTAATACTTTGGTGAACACCCTGGGGGCTGTGGTGAGACCAAAGGGAAGGACCCTGAACTGGTAGTGACTGGCTCCCAGCTGGAAGCGAAGAAACCACCTGGACCATCTGTCCATTAGTATGTGGTAGTACGCATCCTTGAGGTCTATAGAGCACACCCAGTGATTCTCTCCCAGAAGGGGGGGATGGATTGTAAAGTGACCATCCGGAACTTCTCCTTGGGAACTGCCAGGTTTAATAGGGACAGGTCTAAAATGGGCCTTAGGTCCCCCGTCTTTTTTGGCACTAAAAAGAACCTGGAGTAGAACCCTGATCCGATCTGGTCTGGGGGGATGGGCTGGATGGCTCTTTTCCTCAGCAGATAGCCAATTTCTGCTGAGGCGGCCTCCCTCTGATCGTGTGGAACGTCGGGGAGGGATTTTGGTTTTGGGACGTGAAGAAAAGGGATTTTGTATCCTCTGGATATAATGCGGAGGACCCAGCAGTCTGATGTTATGGACTCCCATGCCGCTAGGTGCTCTGAAAAATGTCCCCCGACTGCCTCCAGAGTGGAGCAGTTGGGCAACCCCTCAGGGGTGCTGTGCAGGCCGTTCAGAGAAAGGTTCTCTGGACCCGAAATTCCTGGGAGCCCCTCTGCCCCTGGGGCGGCGTCAACCCTGTCCTCCTCTGCCACGGAAGGACTGGTTGTCTGGAGCGGATTGGGATTGCTGCGACTTCCAGAACCACATCTTTTTCTGGCCCTTTTGGTTCCTAGAGTAGGACCTCTGGGGCACAGAGAAGCGGACTCCGATGGCAGACAGTGTCTTCCCGTCCTTCTCGCTCTGGACCAAGGTGTCGCGAACCGTCTTGCCAAAAAGGGCAGAACCGTCGAAGGGGGCGTTCGCGAATGACACCTTGAAGGGCTCCGTGAAATCGCAATGGCGGAGCCAGACCTGGCGTCTTGTGACTAGGCCTACCCCTGCAGCTCTAGTGGCTCTCTCAGTAGCATGGGAAAGTAACCGCATAGAGGTATTGGTCATGGACCGAAGAGTGGCCATACGGGTGGAGTGCAAATGTTTGTCCTCCTCCGACATGGACTCTGGGGGGGATGCAGCGTATTCTTTGATAAGATCGCGCTGCATCCTAATAACATGTGCCAGATAGTTGAGCGCCCTCACTGAGAGGGTCGCTGAACTAAACATTCGCTTCCCCAAGCGGTCCATCATCCGAGACTCCTTGCTCGGAGGATGAACTGAGGGACTCTCTTGAGCGAGTTCCCTCATAGTGGCTGCTGCCGTCAACATGGCATCTACCAGGGGTCCCTTACTCCAGTGGGCACGGTCAGCAGGGGGGCTGAGAATCCTGTCCAGCCTCTTGGGGATTGGCTCCACAGTGTCCGGTTCCTTCCACGCCCGGGTGTTAATGAGGTCCACCAGGGGGTCGGCAGGAGGGGACACCCAAGAGGTAGATGGGCCCACTTCAAATGCCTCCAAGAACACGGACTCGTCCGAGGAAGACTTTGGGGCAGACCACCCACCTCTTATGCAAAGCATTTCCATGATGTCTCCAAAGGAGACATCCTCAGGGGGTGATCTTGGGGAGCCTTCCCCTTCCTCCAAGTCCATGTCTTCAGTCAAAGACTCAGGGGAGTCTATGTGCCTCCTCTTACACGTGTGCTTGCGAGGTGCTTCCTCAGGGGGGCTGTCAGAGGAGCCCTCGCAAGTGGTGTCAAGTTCCAAAGGAACTGCTTGGGGCAGTGAAGCGGGCTGTCCCAGTGGCCGGGTGACGGAAGCCTGACCCAGAGCAGATGGAGTGCGGGACGGAGCCGAAGCAGGGGCCGGGGGTCCGGATGCCCTCAACAGAGCCCTCTCCACTACATCAAAAGCCGAAGGGGAGCCGGCCTTGACCAAAGGATCCGACAGTCGGCTCCCCCCTCGGATGCGAGGAGTGGATCGGAGCCGGCGCCGAGCCCCTCGGATCCGAGGGACCAGTGCGCTCCGACACGGACGGCGCCGAAGGCACACTGAGTCCCCCGGATCCGAAGCTCGGACCAAGGCTCCGAGAGGTTGGATCAGACACACTCGAGGGCAGGGTCGGATCTGAAGTACCTAGTACTATCGGCGCCGACCCACCCCTGGCTCCGAAGCTGCCCGGCTCTGAGCGCTCCGAACCCGGGTAGCGGGTCGGAGAAGGAGCTATAGGCTTGAAAAATGGGGCCGAGCTCCCCCCCAGGGGGGGGAGGCAGGAGCACTCCCATCTGCATCTGGGCCTGAATGAACCTTCACATCATCCGGTCCAGATCAGCGTCAGAGAGACTATAGGTCGATCTCGATGAGGCTACCAAGGTAGGCCTTGAGTACCGCCTCGATAGCCTCGAAGGAGATCCAGTCTCCTCCTCCTCAGGCCCCGGTGAAAAAGAAGGGGACCGGAGCCGAGCAGGAGGAGAGCCAGCAGCCAGAGAGGCCGGAGGAGAAGCCCGCTTAGCCGGCGGGGCCAAGATGGAGGTCTCGGCCCGCCGCTTATGGTGCTTCTCTCTCCGGTCCTTCTTCCTGGCTTCCCTCTCCTCCGAACCCATAGAGGGAGTTTGAATCCCGGGAGGAGGAGGGGGAGCAGGCATGGCAGGAACCACCGGAACGGTAACTACCAACGGGGCGGAGGCCGAAGCCGAGTCTGGGGGCAAAAGTCCCGCCAAGACCAGCTTCGACCTCCGCTCCTTCAATGCCCTGGGGTTGAACCCTGCACAGACTGAACACCCAGACGTGAGGTGTTAAACCCCAAGGCATCGAATGCACCGAGTGTGGCCATCAGCAGGAGATAACTTATGGCCACACTCGGAGCATTTTGAAAATATTGCTTTTGGGGCCTCAGACATCGTTAATCTACTTTTACTTTTTTTTTTTTTTTTTTTTTAAAAAGAAAGTTAGATTAAATTAAATTAAATTAAATTAACCACTCACACAGAAGGCCCCAAAGAGTCCACAAGCACACAAGCTACGTACCAGCGAGGGGAGGGTACTATAAAGTTAACCAAATTAACCAAAAATTATCTAAATAGAGGGAAAACCTACAACATTCACACAAATATTAAATTTTCTGACAGAAAATACACTAGGAAACACCAAAAAAGCACTTAGCTGACAGGAGCTCAAAATCCAGCTGTCACCATGAACGCGGCAAACTAGATCTGAGGTCATGTAGGGAGAGCAGGGCATTATGGGTGAGGGGAGGAGCTAGGAGCTCGGATCCATAGCTGGATAAACCATGCCGGTTCGGATCCGATATCGGATCCATAACCCACAGGTTGCTGACAAATGAATTCTCCTACTTCAGATCATGCAACTGCTCTATAGCTCTGGATCTGAAAACAAATGCAATCTGGGCCAAGCCTGATAAATAGGGGGGGGGGCAGGCCTAAAAAAAAGGAAAAAAAGGAAAGACTGATCTCAAAAATTGCACTTATTAACTGAAAGAGCTGATAAAGTTATAAGGAATGTATTAACATACACCTCTGAGGGGTTTGAAGTTGGAAATTCAAATGTATGTCACTACTGGTGACGTTAATATTCACATAGCCCCAGTGATCTGCTAGAAACCACAAACCCTAGGAAAAACAAACAATTAAGGGATATGCCTGCAGCATGCAAAACAACAGGCCTTACAATAACTCCCAGAGAAAACCTGACAGAAAGGAAAGGGGAGGAGCGTAGGCAGAGACAGGCTGTTAACATGCTGGAGTAATGCAGTTTGTCTTGCTATGCATCATTCTGAAAGATATAAATTCAGAAACTGAAATATGCATCTGTATCTGGCAGTTCTGTACCCAAAGTCATCAGATCCAAGAGTTGACCAGTTCTGTCTGGTTGTGTAACTATTTGTCAGATCATAGGAGAGAACCATGCAGAGATCGGGTCCAATTGGGAAAGGCAGGATCCAAGAGGCTCCTTTTTTTTTTGAGCCGAGGAGAGATGAAAAAACATGCATATGACAAAAAACAAAACTGCAGATGGTCTGATCCAGTGACTCAGGAGCCAACAGATCCACTATCCAGTGAGGAGGCAGATGAAACCAAATAAAAAAAACATTGCAGGCAGACAGAGCCGGTAAGATTCAAGCATGGCTGCACTGAAGGAGGTCCCAAGCAATTTGGATCTGAGGGACAGGATCCAAAACACTTGTGCAAATTTATTTATTTTTTTTATAGCCATTTAAAAATGCAAACTGTAAATACCTGGATCTGAACAGCCAGGCACCAGCAGATTTATGAGCATATGGACCAAACCTGTCAGATCAGAGGCGGACTTGGATCAGTGAGCTTCCTAACTTAGTTGTACTGTATTCTTTTTCTTTTAATAGGGGGTTGAGCCCTGAAAGAAAAAAACTGTATAGCTATAAAGAGCATGAGGAGAGGGACTTGAACTCCTCTGCATGACAGGTAGCACACCAAAACTTCAGTGCACCTCGGTCATCTTAAACTACTGCTTTTGCAAACCTAGGAAGTTGCTATAATAAAAGGTTTGGATTAAGATCATATCCATTCTGTTTTCTGAATACTTTACATTGGCTTCAACTCCAGACCTTTCACATTGCAGCCCAAGAAAAGAAAGGCATGATATGAAGTTAAAAAATTGTCGTCATTTAGTAAATTCATCCAAGACAGACTTCACGATCTTTCACAACAAAATGGAATCCACCAACCACAAAGCCAACAGAATGACAGACCAGTAAGGCAAGAGCTTAGTAAACCAAACAAACCCAGAAGCAACAGGCTTGCATTAGCATGAGTCAACAGAGGGTGGCAAAAAACTATCACCAATCAAATGGAGAAACACTCACGATAGCCCAAGCTCTGCAATGCCCAGAAAGAAAACAAAAACAGCTCATGACTATGCTTGCTGAGAAACAACAAGAACAGACCACCACAGACACACCGGAGACATAACTCTCAAACTGCTACAGCAAAAACCTGGCCACTTTCTACTTTTGTTTAAACAATATTTTATAAAGTTGATAGAGTAACAGGAAGTGTCTTAATGTGAACTGAAAGATCTAAGATCATTTTCCAAATTCCAACTCAGACATCTAGCCATTTTGGATATGTTATGTGGTAAAACCCCACTAGACATGGGTCTAGGACTGATGCTCGACGGTGCTTTCCACCAAAGGCTTAATGGCCGGGCATATTTATGTAAAAGTGCTTTTAACTGAAAAAGCACTTTCGCATATGTATGCCTGCAGCCAGAGGGAGTCGTGGGGGAATGACTGTTGTGGAGATCATACTACAGTGCGGGTAAGGGAATTTTCTCCTTTTCCCCATTGTAGTGTAATCTTGGAGTGAGAATATTAAAGGGGGTGTGTGGTGGGCACAGCCCCCCTGCATAAACACCTTTTTGTTGTTTTTCCTTTTTTTTTTTGACGGATTTTAACGAAAGTGCTTTTTCGGTAAAAGCGCTTTCGTTAAAGTGCATTCGGTGATTTTGGATTCGGACTGTTAAACTTTCATTCAACAGTCCTAGATCCCTAGACATATACCCCAACACATTGATAAGAAGACAGAAAGTAACATCTCCACCCCAAGCGACTGAGGAGGAGGACAGAAATAAAGAATCCTAGGATTTAGGCAAGAACAAGTTAAATTTAGATAAATTAAGGTAAAGAAATCTTCCGGCTCAAGACTCAGATCCTTTTGTCTCACCATGAAGGCTGCAAACAAGATCTGGGGAGTTAGAGGTCATGTGCTGCCTTACGGGAAGAGAAAGAAGCTCAAGATTAGGATCTGAAGTCTGGAAAATGTGGCCAAGTTGGATCTGAAGATCGAATCCGTAACCCATCAGTGAGAAAGAATGATGAGGATAACATGTCAAGAACCTATTGCCTCTGGAGAGGATCTTTTGGCACCACTTAGAGAAATATTGGGGAACAATAATAGAGAGTTTGTCCATTGCCCTTGGACCCCTGCTGATTTGTATACTATGTCTAAAAGTTTTCCAAATATTAAAGATCTGTTAAGGTTTAAGGAGGAATTAAAAACTATAAAAGAATGTTATAACCTTACTTTGACAAATTTAAGCCAGCTGCTTTGGGTAGTCCCTTCAGATGAAATAAGAAAACAGCTACTTTAAAAGGTTGAAGGGAATGCACTAATAGACAAATCAAGAGCATTGTTAAATAAAATTACAAAAGTGTGTCAATTTAGGACAGATTGGTTTAAGATACAGGCATGTAAGCAAAATAAAGGGGGAAGCCCCTGCAGATTATTTGAGTCATCTTAAAGTAGTGTTTGCTAGACATACGAGATCCAGATGAACAAGCTAAGCCAGCTATTGCAGCTGCTTTTGTGCGGAGTCTACAAGCTCCTGTACAAAAGCAAAGAAAGTGCTTATAGACTGTCAGAAAAATGTCTTGGAGTCCTTACTAAGTGCTGCAAGTCACTGTACCGAATATCAGGAAAAACTGAGAAAGGATACTGAGGATAAGCTGTTAACGTTGCAAATAAGACAGTGTGAAGCCCCAAGGGGATGAAGCAGAGGCAGGGGAAAGGAATTGCTAGAGGATTTAGTAAGAGTGCTGATTGAGGGGAACAAGGTGCAGCTGATTGGCAACAATGAGATAGCAGTGCCCCTCCTGCCACATCTAATGGATCTTGCATCAATTGTGGAGAAGCAGGTCACCGGAGAGGAGAATGCCCACACAAGTGAATGCAGAGAGTCCAAGACACCTGGACTGAATGGCATCCAAATTATAATAATGCTGAGTTTCCTCCACCACCTCCTCAAATCGGAAGGAGTTGGGAATCACTATACTGACTATGTCAGAATAATAAAACAGAAATAAATCTTAATCCTCTACTGACAATAGATCAAAAGGGACCCTGTGTTAAGGTAGAAATAAATTCAAAGAAAATTCCTTTCCTAGTGGACAAAGGAGGTGCCAGATCTGTATTAAAAATGACCTCAGATAGTCAGATACTGGTATCAACACATAAAGAAAAGGAAGATGGAGCAACAAATGCTACTGTTACATATACTGTTTCAGAACCTATACCCAGTCTTAGCAGAAACTGAGAAACAGCCTGTTGAAGGCATACAGACAGCTGAAAAACTGCTGCAGTGAGTATCTGCTAACTTATGGGCTAAACATGCAAATGAAGCACTTATATAAAAATCTGCAGAACCAGTAAAAATAAAATTGAATTCATCCAAACCTCTCCCTAAAGTTCCACAGTATCCACTGAAACCAGAAGCACAGCAGGGAATCAAACCTGTAGTTCAGTCCTTGATACAACAAGGAATAATAGTGCCAGCTAAAAGCTATTGTAATACGCCTATTCTCCCTGTGAAAAAGTCAGGAAAGGATACTTGTAGTTTTGTATAAGATTTGAGAGCTGTAAACAATGCAGTATTACCAACTTTTCCTGTGGTTCCAAATCCAGAAACAATACTGATTTGCATATCAACTACAGCAAAATATTATTCTCTGATAGATCTGTGTTCCGCATTCTTTTGTATATCTATCCACCCTGAAAGTCACTTTCTGTACGCCTTTACTTATAAGGTACAGCAGTATACATGGACATGGTTACCACAGGGATAAACTGAGTCTCCTTCATTATTTTCTCAAATTCTAAAAAAATATTTGGAAGATGTGACACTTCCAGGTGGATCTGTGTTAGTGCAATATGTAGATGACTTACTAATAGCATCTGATTCTTTTCAGCAGTGTCAGCAGGATACAATACATCTTTTAACTATCTTTGCAGAAAACAGATGGGTGTCAAGAGAAAAGTTATAGCTATGGTCATCTCAGGTGCATTATCCTGGTCATCTGATATCTCAGGGTAGCAGGCAAATATTAACATTTCATATTGGGGTAATAATAGCTAAAGCACCATCAGCTTCAGCTTAGATCTTTCTTAGATATGGCAGGATGTTGCAGACAGTGGATTTCTGACTATGCTGAAATTGCTAAACCTTATACAAATCTTTTAAAACAGGATACACCAGAGCCCCTCCCTTGGCAGAGTGAAGAGGAAAATACATTTCAGAATTTAAATCAAGTTTTAGCTACCACCCCAGCTTTAGGTTACCGGATTAATGAAAGACTTTCATTTTATTTTGTCATGAAAGAAATGGATTTACTCAGGGAGTGCTTGCACGGAATCATGGGAACAACTATCATCCATTAACTTATTATAGCACAGCACTTGACTTTGTTGCAAAGGGATTTGCACCATGTTTAAGGACGGTGGCTGCTGCTGCCATTCTAGTCAACCTTGTGCAATTACTGGTGCTCGGGCATGATCTTACAGTAGCTGTCCCTTATTCTGCATCATCTCTGTTACTTAAATTGAAAACTCAACCCCTCTTGACTGCACATCTAACTAAATATGAACTTACTCTTCTCTCTGATCCATCTATTTCTCTCATACACTCTCCTGATATAAAGCCTGCATCTTTGTAACTTACTGCTCAGGATGGTGAAGAGCAGACTGGGTGCATGTGACTATTTATCTGCTTTCTCCTAGAAATGACTGAAAGGACACTCCTATACCCAATGCTGAACTAGATCTATTTGTGGATGGTTCCTGTGGAAGAGATCAAAATGGAAATCTGGTCACAGGAATATCTGTTGGCACCAGTAGTGATGTTTTGCTTCAACAAAGACTAGAGGGCATAAATTCTGCCCAGGTAGCCGAGTTAGTGACTCTACAAATGGCTTGTGAGTTAGCCAAAAACAAAGTTGCCAATGTCTACACCAACAGCCGCTATGCTTTTGATGTAGTATGGGATTTTGGGCAACTTTGGAAGCAGAGAGAATTTTTAACATCATCAGGAACTCAGATTAAAAAAAAATCTTTTTTTTTTTTGAATGCTCTATTAGATTCGCTTTTGTTACCTAAAGAATAAGCAGTAGTTACATGTAGTGCCCATCAAAAGGATATACATATTGTTTTAAAGGAAAATTAATTTGTCAGATCAATCTGCTAAGCAAGTTGTAGAAGGACTTTGTGAAAATGTTCATGTGATGTTACTGCAAGACTCTAACAGTAATGATGTGTTTGATTTTAAGAGAGTATCCGATTTCCAAACTGAAGCATCACAGGGAGAAGTTCAGAGGTGGCTTAAAGATGGATGCAGTAAATCCAGCGATGGGTTATGGTGACATCTGGATGGCTGACTGATGGTGCCTGCCTCCTTTCTGCCATACCTGGTAAGGGCATATTATTTACCTGCCCATCCAGGTAAGACACCATTATTTAATCAAAAGTACCCAAAGCTGACATGTCCCTCATGTCTCCACTTTGATACTTCAGTATGTTAATAGTTGTACAGTAAGTCTAACATATAATGTTACCAAAACTCAAACGTTAAAGCTGCATGCTTACCACCACCTTGGGGACCTTTTGTTAATGTGCAGCTGGGCTTTGTCCAGATGCCAAAGGTCCATAATTCACAGTTTATATTGGTGGTAGTTTGGATTTTTTTCTCATCTGTGGAAGCTTACCCATGTCACAAAGCAGATTCTGTAACAAGTGTAAAAAAATGTATTTGAATTTACACCTAGATTTGGTAAACCTTGTACTATCAATAGTGATCAGGGAACTCATTTTAACAATTTCCTGACAAGAGAGCTATGCAAGATTTTTAATACTAAGTTAAGTCTTCTCTGTCCCCACTATCCATAGTCATCTGGATTACTAGGATGCTTAAAATTAAGATTTCAAAGATGTGTGCTGAAACAAACCTTAAATGGCCACAGGCACTTCCCTTAGCACTAATGAGTATGAGGAGTACATTAAATACTACAATGAGATTGAGTCCTTATGATATATTAATGGGGAGACCCATGGCCCTTCCAGCTACTCCCCATGTGTCCAATGAAGAATAAACTCTAATGAATGATGTTATACTGTCTTACTGCACAAAACTTATTTGGTTCTTGCAGCAGTACCACAGAACTGTACGAGAAGTTCTCACTCCACCTTCTGACCAGCCCTGCCACCAACTGCAGTCCGGTGACTGGGTTTATGTTAAAACTTTCCAGAGAGAGAACTGTTTGAGTCTGACAGGACTACCAACTTGGATACATTCATCACATTGTAAGAAAAGTTGTCATGTGGAAGCCCTAGATGGATCATCTTTGCCAGTGAAGGAAGATTGAACTGCAAAAGACAAACCATCTGCCCCAGTGAAGAATTAAAAAAAAATCAACTCAGACTACAGTCCATGATGAATCCAGTGACAAGAGGTATTTTTGCTTTGTTTTTGCTGCTGTTTACTTTTATAAACTGGTCAGCAGAAAATAGTTTCCTGTTGGTTCTTCGACACTATGCTGTAGCCTTAAATGTGACAAAGTTGGGTGTGTTCGCATATACTGCATCATTCTAAGGCAGAGATTCCCATGATTCCAATCCCTGCATCTCAAGTGACATTTGAAAAGGAACTTAGTGACATTAATTTAACTTGGTGTAATGTGACTGACTTTTCAAAGGGTGTGTCTCTTCAACTTGCAACCACAGATCATGGACAGACATCTTACTCCAGAAATGGGACTTCACCAATGGGAACAAGCAGATGCAATGACATTACACATGAAAGCATGTTGAACTCTTTATACTTAAAAAGCTGTGACTGGAGGCATGGCATGGGCATGACAGAGGATCATTACTACATTTGAGGTGATCATGCCTACCCATGGTTGCCTATGAACTGGTCTGGATGTTGTTCTGTAGGCTATACCACTGCTAATCAACATTTCAAGAACCCTCCAGCAGGCAGACTGAAAAATAAATGAGCAATTCACTGGGCAGAGCAAGTATTTTCAGTCTTTACTCCTGGGTATGGAGTACAAAAGACAATGCTCAAAATCACCATGCTTGCTCAAATTCTTCAGGAGGTAGCAAACCATACTTCACATCACATCAGGGTGGCAAATTGAGAAATGACTGAAATTTGAACTGTGGTATTACAAAATGGGGATCATATGCCCTAAAAGGAATAGTGACTATCATGATGAACAAGAAAAGTTAGCCAGCTTCAAGCAGCAAGGAGCCAAATATCTGGACAGTACTGCTAAACAGTGGGACATTTGGATGGTTGGGCAGTGCATTTGGTAGCCTAGGAACTAGTATATTACAAGGAATCATTACAATGTTGTTTGTTTGTCTTTTCGGCTTTTCCCAGTTAGGGGTCACCACAGCAGAATTCCGGTCCGCTAATGATTGTTAGTCGATTTGTATGGTGCCAAGTTGCCAGCCCGACACCCAAACTTCAGCGAAGCCACACTCATTCACGCATGTCTTTCGGAGGCCACTCGATTGCGGGAGGACATGCAGACTCCACACAGAAGGCACTCCAGCTGAGAATCGAACAGGAGAAAATCGGTATTATTCTTTTAGTTGTTTTAATATTTTCTGTTCTAAAGGCTGTGATTACAAAATGCTTAAGGTTAACTGCACACATAATGCCACTTATAAAATCATGTAATGATAAACAAGTTATTGAAGATAATGAATATTACAATGCCAAATTACATTTTATCAAATTAAGAAGAATCAAAATATAATTGTGGAGTATGAGAGAGAGGATTGTTATGGAAGGTTATCAAATCTCATGTTTATTCTTCACAAAATGCATATTAACTTGTAGTTTCTTCACAAATGAGTCAAATAAAATGTTTATGATATGTTTATGTCAAAAGAAAAATGAAAAATAGATGCAGGATTATGAAAGATATAGTTTCACGTAAGTAGTAGCTTTGTATTTCAAGGGTCTTACAATTGTATCCTCTCTGCACTGATAGATAGTTAAAGGCAAAGTAAATACTGAAGGAGTTAAGGGCTGTTATGTTTAAAAATATCAGGTATCCATGGAAACCAGATTAATCAACAGTATACTCTGGCCTTCTCAAGCTGGGGGAATGAGTCTTTGCAAGGATGTCTGTGAGACAGTGTGTACTGGTACTAAATATTAAAAAGTGGCAAGCAAATAAATCTTAAGCACAGATGGTCTACATTTTAAAAGGCATATTGTGAAGTGTTCACAAGAAGCTCTGAGGATCATAAAGACATAAAATATTTAAAAATTTTATTATTTGTTAAAAGTTATGTCAAAGTTCTGCATGTATGAAATTGATAAGAAAAAATATATAAATGAGGTATTTTCCTCTATTCTTTGAAACTGATCTGAAAATGTTAGTAGGCAGTATCCCAGCGCTGTTTATGGAATAAACAAGTACTTTGCACATCCTGAAGCATTATTCTTGATGCAAGACTAAAAGGTAAAACTCTTTCTTATTTATTACTGAACATTAACAAGACAAATAGCTGACCAGCTTTCCTGAAGGATTTAGATTTGTCCAACTAGTATCTGAGCTGCCTATGGACATCCAGAATATGCAGGATTTTTTCTCTCTTGTTTTTAGGTACTAGAAAGAATATACAGAGAAACCACTTTAGGCGTAAAAGAGGGACTTGATTTCAAAGAAATCTAGTCCTTGTGTAAAACTATTTTGTAAGAACGGATGAGAGAAGATTTTTATAAGTTCACTTGAGAACTCAGACTGAGTAGCAGATTCGGAAGTCGGAACACTTGCTAAAAACTCCTGACAATTGGAAAAAAAATAGTCTGCAAATATAGCGCAATGCCCTTGCAGTAGTAGTCCAAAGGGTAAGAAGGAGAACTGATAATGTAAGCCAGATAAAGAAAATTTTAAGAAATGTCTGAAATGTCCGCCAATGGGAATGTGAGGGCAGGCATCTTTTAGTCTAGCTTTGCCATGAAAGCTAGTAAAGAGACAAAGTGGTAAAAGGGTCTAAAGGCATAAAATTTTGAACTTTGGGACACTGACAAAAGGAATGAGAAAGGAGAGGTCTTCTTTCTTTGGCATGAGAAAAATCCTTTAATAAAACCCTTTGCCAATCTAATAAGAAGACAGTGGTTCTTTGACTCACTGAGAACATTTTTTCAGAACTGGAGGAAGCGGGGATATTTGATTTACTGGGCAAGGAGGAATCCACTGGAAATGAAGGGGAAGGGACCCACATGGCCAAGTGTACCCCTGTTGAATGACTTTCAGAGCCCATTTCTCTGCAACAATCTGGTGTCACAAAGGAAGATGTAGAATCAGAGACAGGGAGAGATTGCAAGATTGTGTGTGTGTGTGTGTGTGTGTGTGTGTGTGTGTGTGTGTGTGTTTTGGGTTGGGGGGATAGTCATTCTGACTTTTTGGTCAGTCCTCCATTTTGAGGGGCTTCCTTTTCTTTTTGGAGCCTCCTTGATATTTCTTTTTAAAATCCTCCTTGTCACTGTGCTGCTTGAACTGCTTTTTGAAAAGAGGAGCTAAGATGAGGGGGGTTTCTATTTGCCTTAAAAAAGGAAGGTTGGAAGATTTGGCTTATCACTTAAATATATTTTCTTTTCTCACCCGACCTCTTAAGCAACTCAGCTGCAGGAGGACCAAAAAGAACTTCATTGTCAGGGGAGAATTTAAAAGTTCAGTTTTAACATCTTCAGGAAGATTTTCATAATATAACCAAGCAAATTTTCTCATGACTGACCCAGAAGCATCAGCCCTGGAGACAGTGTCAGCAGCATAAGAAAACTTTAAAGCATATTAAATTACATGACAAGCCGATACAAAGAAGGCATTCAAATAATTTTTCACTTCAGAAGAAGGGAAGTCAATAGTTAACTTTTTCATGTTCTTAAAAGATATGAGTAAAAACTTTAACATGCAAGCCTGGCAGTTTAAAATTCCAAATATTAAAGTGGCAGAAGAATACACTTTCTTCCTAAATTTGTCAAAAAATGTCCCATCCTTCTCAGACGGTCTGGGATTTGCATTAGCAATCTGCCTAGCAGAAGCAGACTTGGATAAGGAAAGCACTGCAGGCTCTGCTTTAGGGTTAGACAACAAGTATCTAGGAGTTTGAGGTACACTGTATAACCTCAGACTTAATAGGGTAGGATGTTGATTGTCAAGTAAACTACAAGCTGTGAGGAAAGCATTCTCTAAAGCAGGTAAAACAGGAGCCTGAGGAATGTGCAACTGTAACAAATCATGATATGTTTTCTTGGGAATAAGAGTTTCATTCAAATTCCACAGGAAAAACTCTTTAATTTTATATATATTTTCAGAAAAATAAAGGTCTTCCAGAGAGAAATCTGAAGCATCACTTTCCTCAGAATCAGAATAATCAAACTGAGAAGAAAATCTCGAAGCACAACATTCTCTCTTCAGTTCCTACACTTCTGACTGAAAATCAGACTCTGAAAGAGAGAGAACTGTTTTTTTTTTCTCACAAAAGGAGAGAATACTTTTTATTTTTTCCTGAAGAGGAAGAAGGAAAAGTATAAGCAGAAACTATATCCCTAGCAAATCCCAGCAAATCTTCCCTGTCCATTGAAATTGAAATAGGAAAAGTTGAGTTTTTTACTTTTTGTTTTCTTTTCCTGGGAAACTCCATGGATAAAGACCAACACTGTCCCAGGGCTCAGGCTCCCTTTCCCAGCTATATGGTAGACATTCATCTGCCCTTCCCCACAAACCAACATATGCGGCCTTCTCCTGCTCATGGAGGACAAAACTGGAGCCACAGAGGACATGTGTATTCTCCTGATCCTTAGTGGCTGTAGGTGCTACACCAAAGGGACCAGAGAACAACGAGTGGTCTGAGTAACAAACCATCAGTGGCTGAGGCTGACCTGAAACACAAAGACTTCTTAAACCTTTTTTCTTCTTGTGCACAGGAGAAAGAAGAACAAGGGAGACAAGTACCTCTTCCCTAGGTCTGTCCACAAAGGAAGCCTCTAAGTCAGGAAGTGAAAACTGAAGAAGTCTTCAAATCTCAAGACAACCCAAAGAAAGTTTTTTGAAGAAAAATATGATGAAACACCTCAGAAGCACCACTCCTACCCCTATCACTCAAATACTATCACAGTATGTGTGAAAAAGTTAAACAAAAAACAGATTAAAACACGAATAGAGCAAAGAAGCAGTCACTGACGTAAAGTCCCTGACTCTGTGAAACAGTTTATAAACGTAAGTTTCCTAGGGATAACCATAACACTTTCCAAGAACAAAATGAGAAGTTATGTACCTACCATAACGTTCCATGTTAGTTGTCTTCTCTCACCTTCTTTCTTGCTGGATGGGTTCGGAGCCGATCCTCGGCTCTGACTCGGCCACTTACTAAAGCTCGAGAGCTAATTTTACCGGCTTGAGGCAACCCTATATCCTATGATGCTAGGCGATAAGTACCCAGATCTCGTTTGGTAGCTAAAGAAAAATTATGCAATATAGTCCTCCAACTGGAGAGGAGGAGGAAAAGGGGAATAATCCCGCCAAAGAAACCAATCTAATCTAGTGACACTAGGACAAGCTACTTGGCTGGAAATGCTAGATCAGGACTCTTCAAGGAAGAGGAACAATCTTCTCGGTCTGTCCAGGCTAGGGGGATGGTGGGCGGGACGCAAGAAAGAAGGCGAGAGAAGACAACTAACATGGAACGTTATGGTAGGTACATAACTTCTCAATGTTAAGTTGTCAATCTCGCCTTCATTCTTGCTGGATGGGACCGCGTCCCTACCACCTTCATCCTGGGTGGCTCAATGGAACAGACTCTTGAGAATGGTGGAACCAAACTTTGCCCTGTTTCTGGAGGCCAAGTCCAATTTGTAATGCGAAACAAAGGTATGAGGAGAGGCCCATGTGGCTGCTGCACAAATAGTGTCTATTGGTAGTCTAGCTTGAAAAGCTGTAGATGTAGCTAGTGCTCTAGTTGAATGGGCTTTTGGCCTAGAAGTCAACTCTCTACCTCTGAGTTGATAAATACATATAATCACAGAAGACAGACACCTAGATAGGGTTACCTTAGATACCGGAAGGCCTTTCCTGTTCTCTGCATACGATAAAAACAGTTGATCAGATTTTCTGATTTGTTTGTATCTGTCCAAATAATATCGGAGCTGGCGATGAACATCCAGATAATGTAGTTTTTGCTCCGCTCTATTAGTATAATTTGGGAAAAAAACTGGGAGATCAATAGATTGATTTAAGTTTGTCTGCGACGCCACCTTGGGTAAGAAAGATGGATTAGTCCTTAGAGAAACTCTGTCTTTGTGGAAGATTAAGTAGGGAGGACGAATGCAGAGGGCATGAAGCTCAGATACTCTCCTAGCAGAAGTAATGGCGACTAGGAAGAGTGTCTTCCAGGAAAGAAATTTCAATGAACAGGAAGCCGCAGGTTCAAAGGGGGGAAGAATCAAGGATGTTAAGACTAAATTTAGATCCCACTGTGGTGGAGGGTCTTTGATCGGAGGCTTAAGTAAAAATACACCTCTAAGGAATGCCTTGCAAAGCTTATGGGACATGATGTTGCGGTCCGACAAGCCTATATGAAAATTTGAAATGGCTGCCAACTGAACTTTTACTGTGGAGGAAGAAGATCCTGAGTGAAAAATTTCAGCTAGGAAGTCCAAGACCGAATGAATCGGAGCAGTAAAGGGATCTATATTTCTAGCTTTTGCCCAGAAGGAGAAACGTTGCCATTTACTAGTGTAAATCCTTCTGGTGGAAGATTTAAGGGATGCTACTATGATATCCCGGACGGGATTAGAAATCATAGGAAGCCTGGCTAGGGACGGAAGTGGAGCAACCAAGCAGTGAGGTTGAGAGAAGGTATGGATTGGTGCAGCTGCCCCGACTGGTGGGTCAGAAGATCTGGAACCGGGTCCAGATGCCAAGGCTGTACCAAAAGATAATGATGCAGGAACGGAAACCATATCTGTCGAGGCCAATAAGGGGCAATGAGAATCATCTTGGCTCCCAAGGCGGTTGCTTTCTGAATTACTTGTAGTATTAGAGGAAAAGGTGGAAAGGCATAGAGAAGTCTCCGGGGCCAATCTTGGACTACAGCGTCTCTGGTGGGATGGCCTGGAAGGGGGAAGAGGGTGAAGAAGTCGGGGCATTTGCTGTTTTGAGGCGTAGCAAAAAGATCGCAGCAAGGAAGGCCCCACTTCTGAAAAATCTCTTCCGTCACAGATTGTTTGAGAGACCACTCGTGAGGCATGAGAATAGCTCTGCTCAACCTGTCCGCTATGATGTTGGACTTCCCGGGGATATGCGTTGCTATCAGAAACCGCTGAGAAGAGATTGCCCACTGCCAAAGTCTGAGTGCCTCTCGACACAGGGGATAGGACTTGGTTCCGCCCTGCTTGTTGATATACCACACTACGGACATATTGTCCGTTTGGATTGCAATAGTCCCCAGGGGAAGAGAGTCATGGAGGGCTTGCAACGTTAAAAGCACTGCTCTCATCTCCAGGACATTTATATGCAGGTGGCATTCGAAAGGTTGCCAAGTGCCATGGACCATCCTGCCCTGAAAATGCCCCCCCCACCCGATCAGGGAGGCGTCCGATGTAACCGTGGTGACCGGGGAGGGAGGAACAAAGGGTCTGCCATGATGGACTTGAGGGGACAATATCCACCAGGACAGATGCCTTTTGCAAGCTGGAGTTATCATGATCTTGTGATGCATAGGGAGTCGTTGAAAAGACCATTGGGCAAAAAGCATCCACTGTAGGAGACGCATGTAAAAGCGGGCAAGGGGAAGAAGTGTTATAGCAGCCGCCATAAGACCCAATACTTTCAGGACATACCTGGCCTGAATTTTGTCGCTCTGAAGAAGAACATGGATGTGGTTTTGAATATCTAAGACCCTTTGATCTGTTAAATTTGCTGACAGTTGTACGATGTCCAAATTGGCGCCTATAAAGGTAATAGATTGACAAGGCGACAAGGCAGATTTTTCGAAATTTATAGAGATTCCTAGCCCTCTGCAAATGTGAATGGTGTAATCTCTGGCTTGGAGAAGTTGATGCCTGGTGGTGGCAGTGAGGAGCCAGTCGTCTAGATATGGAAACACCTGGAATCCTTGACGTCTCAGGTGAGCCGCAACCATTGCCATACATTTGGTGAACACTCTGGGGGCTGTAGTGAGACCAAAGGGCAGGGCTCTGAATTGGTAGTGACTGGCCCCCAGCCGAAAGCGGAGAAACCTTCTTGGAGTGCCTGTGAATTTTGATGTGATAGTACGCATCCTGAAGGTTCACGGAGCACATCCAATTGTCCTTGCCCAGAAAGGGTAGAATGGACTGTAGCGTGACCATCTGGAATCTTGTTCTCTTTACAAACTTGTTTAGTTTGCTGAGATCTAATATTGGTCTCCAGTCCCCTGTCTTTTTCGGTACCAAAAAGAACCTTGAGTAGATTCTGGATCCTAGTTGGTCTGCTGGGACTGGCTGGATGGCTCTTTTTGCTAGCAGCTTTGATATTTCTGGTACTGCTAGTTCCCTTAGACCGGGTGGAACGTCTGGAAGGGTTCCCTTTTGCTGAATTGGGGTTTGGATAAAGGGAATTTTGTAACCCTCGGATATGATCGACTGTACCCATTTGTCTTGAGTAAGGGAAAGCCAGGCTTTTGGGTACAGCGACAATCTTCCCCCAATTGCCTCCGAAGGTGGACAATCGGGCAACATCTCAGGGATGCTGGAAGGGTTTGTCAGAGAGAGGCTCCCTGCTACCCTGATTCTGCGGACCCCCTCTGCCCCTAGGGCAGCGTCTGTTGTTGTTACCCCCTCTGCCTCTGGGGGTAAACTGACCTCGTGCGTCAGGCGTGACTCCTTGAGATTTGCGGAACCACATTTTCCCACCCTTCTGACCCTTGGGGTTTGGTCTTGAAGGGGTGGAGAAACGGACTCCTACGGCAGGAAGAGTCTTGCCATCTTGTTCGCATCTGGTCAAGGTGTCTTTCACTTGAGGTCCGAACAAGGTCAAACCATCAAAAGGAGAATTTGTGAAGGATGCCTTGAAGGGGTCTGCAAAATTACAAAGCCGCATCCAGGCGTGACGCCTTAATGCCACTCCTGTGCCTGCGGCCCTACTCGCTCCATTGGCTGCATATGAAATGAGCCGCATGGAGGAGTTAACAATAGAGTTTAGGGTTCCTAGCTGTGAGTTAATTTTATCCTGGGACCCAGCAGCTGACGGATCCTGTAAAACTTCTCCCAACTCTTTGAGAACATCTCTCTGAAGGCGGGTGAAGTGACACAAGTAATTTAGCGACCGCATGGCAAAGGTCGCTGAAGAAAACATCCGCTTACCGTATCTATCCATAGTCCTAGAATCCTTGTTAGGAGGATGGATAGGTACTGAAGGATCGGCTAGTTCCTTCTTGGTGGCTGCAGCCACCACCATGGCATCAACCGGGACACCTTTTGTCAAAAATTGCCTATCAGGTGGGGCCGTAATGAATTTAGAAGGCCTCCGAGGAGTGGGTTCCACTGAATCCGGGGCCATCCATGCCTTCTGAGCCACCACATCCATAAGGGGGTCGAAAGGCGGAGACACCCAGGAGGTGGAGGGTCGAGAACCAAACGCCTCCAGGTAAACAGACTCGTCCTCGGAAGGATTAAGGGAAGGCCAGTTCCCCTCTGCTTAAGGATTTCAAGGATGTCTGAGAAAGAGACATCCTCAGAGGGGACCTTGGGGATCCCTCCGACTCATCCAAGTCAGTATCGGATGTAATAGACTCGGGGGAGTCTAGATGTTTCCTCTTACATGTCCTCTTACGCGGAGGCTCACCTGACGGGTCAGGAGTAGCCTCGGAAGAGGAAGATATTCCCAGTGGGGAAACCTGAGGCATTGGATCTCTGGGCCTGGGAGCAAGAGAGTGGGAAGAGAAGTCAGCAGGCACTGTAGTGGGAGGAGCTGATGGAACTGACCGTTGACTATGCCCTGGGGCTAGTACACTCCTCATCACCTCAAAGGCTCCCCCATCAGAGAGGCCAGAGGGCTCCCACTCTGAAGAGGTAGGAACCCCAGGCCGCACCAACAGGGACGGCTCCGATGCCGATGTCAGGGCTGAGCTCACCAGCGCCGATACTCCGAGAGGGAGAACGGGGTCGGACAAGGGTCCGATGCCACTCGCCCCCTCGGAGCTGGCGAGAGAGACCAGATGCCCGGATCCCTCCAATGAAGGCATCAAGGAGGAGATCGGAGCAGAGGACGGAGCCAAAGGGGGAGGCATCGGCTCCGACGCCACAACAGTCACGGCTCCAAGGAGCTCTGGCTCCAAACTCTGGAGGAGAGTCGAAGGAGGAATAATAGGTGGATGTGTAATAGCTACCATCTGATGAGACAGGCTATGGAGCATTTGGGCCAATGCCTGAGACTTTAATAGCCTACTCACCACTCTCTCAAGGTCATGGTCAGAAAGCCTGGACGACCGAGAAGATCGGCTCCAATGGCTCTGCTCCAAGAGCAGGGGTGATCTCAGAGCCGAATGGATAGACTCCAATGATGGGGATCTTGACCTCTTTCTGGAGGTGGGTGGAGCCGAAGGAGCCGAGGATACGTCGACTCCAGCCAGAGCCGACCGTGAGTGCAAAGATTCAGCGGTATCAGCGCCAAGTGGAGCCGATACTGGAAGCTGTGACACAGAAGGATCGGCTCCGGCCGGAGCCGATCTTGTCACAGAAGGTGAGCCAGCAGCCGACGGCTTGGGACTCGGAGCCGATGGCTTTGCTGGCTTCGAGGGCTTCCCCGGCGCAGACTTAGTCGGGGAGCTCTCGGGCTTTAACAAGCCCCTCAATATTAATTTGCTCCTGCAGGACTCTTGGGCTGAATGCGTGGCACACAGAACAAGAGTCCTGCAGGTGCAGGGGTCCCAGGCAGTAAATACAAGAAGTGTGACCGTTTGTCAGAGACATTTTCTGACAGCACGAGTCACACTTCTTGAAGCCTGAGACCTTTGTGTCCTTTGACATAACAGTGTCGAGGGAGCACCAGAGTAAAAAACACACACACACACAAACACCCAATCCAAATATAAATAATAAAAAACAGGGATACTAACACACCCAAATACTCCACAGAATCCCTGACAAGAATTAGGAAAGGGGCAGGCTTAAGGCCTAACCTAGGGGAAGGGATATATAACTGGGATAAGGAAAATACAAGGTACTAACGGGGAATAGGGTTTAAAATTAACTGTTACAAGTTAAAACAATAAATGGAGTGGAACTAAGACAAAAATGGTGACTAAAAGTCTGAAATTTGAAAACTTACCAAGAGCCGGTAAAAACGCACCTCGCAAGAGAAAGCGGCAAACGAGATTGGGTAGTTATCGCCTAGCATCATGGGATATAGGGTTGCCTCGAGCCGGTAAAATTAGCTCTCGAGCTTTAGTAAGTGGCCGAGTTGGAGCCGAGGATCGGCTCCGAACCCATCCAGCAAGAATGAAGGCGAGATTGACAACTTAACATCAAGTTTTCCCTCAGAAAAAAATACTTAGTGGAAGGTTTTCCCAACAGGAAAGTAATCTGCTCACCTTGCAAAATCACTAACAGTCAGTTCCATCAAGCCTGCAAAAGGAGTACACTCTGCAAGAAAGTACTGAAGCTTTTGGCACGCTAACTGCTTTTTAACAGAGCTCTGCTTGATCTCCTGGCAATTACAGAGTGTGGAAGACACCCTAAAGCACTTTGAAAAGCTGGATGATTACTTTGCAGGATATAACCCAAATAGCTTAGGCTACTGCAACAGTGATCTAATTTTGAACATCGTATGCTACTCAGCACACACACCCCTTCACTATAATAAGCCAGTCCCTACATTGTAAGCAACTGGCTTATTACAGTTATATCTAAACATAGACATCCCTCCAGCTCTTCCATTGAAGAGAAGAAAAAAAGACAGATGTTCCTTCTACTGGCACACCAACTAGGTGGCAAGATGCATGACATGCCCCCGCCCCACCATTCAGATCTTGTTTCTGTACCCTGCCCTCAACCCTCCTTCAACATATTTAATTAAGAAAAAAACACTCTCTTCCTTTAAATTGTAGCAAACTGTTTGCTATAAATGCAGTAAACGGTTGCTACAGTTTATCCCCTGCCTACACAAAGTGCTACAGTACTTAAGTTTCAGTTAAAAAAAATATATTTTTTTAAATTGTAGCAAACTACTTGATACAAATGTTGCAAACAGTTGCTACAGTTTATACCCTGCCTGCACAGAGTACTATGGCATCCATGTTTTAGTGAACAACAAATTTCTTCTTTTTAAACTGTAGCAAGCAGTTGGTAGAGTTATACCCTGGCTGCATGCAGTACTACAGCATTCAGGTTTTAGTTAAAAAAATAAACTTTGTTTTTTTACATTTAAACTATAGCTAAATGACTGCGACAATGTACAGTTTAAACCAAACATGGAGTGCTACAGTGCGTTGGTTTGACCACAAATGCAATACTAGCTTTTTCGGTATTGTATTACAAAGAGATCAGGATAGTCTGACCTCTCTCCTCCCTCCCAATACTCTGTGCCCAGGGAAGTTGTTCCTCTCACCCCACCCTAGCTACACTACTGCACACTCACAAAGTTCCCTTGGTAGTAAATCCCACAGGCCTAGAGTCAATAAGAAAAATAACCTAAGCTTATACAATTCAAATATGATCCTGGGAATCACCATCAACTCTGAAGCAGCTGAGCAGAGGGTATGAGAACACCCTTTAAGCAGGAGGTACCTTACTCATTCAGGACCTTAAGCCACATTAGTAGATCCCTAGATGACCATTACATGTAGGTAGGTTACAAAATAAAAGACAGATGGCCACACGAGTCCCAGGATAAAAAAGTGCCAAATCCTGATGTACACATTGGTACTAGGACTGGAAGAAAAACTACAGTGTAGAATCCTCAGGACCAAAAACATTCCTAAAATAGGGTTAGGCCAGACTCAGGGGGAACATGGCCCCTCTATTATAGAAGGAAGAAATAGTCCACAAAAAACACAAAAATCCACAGGCAAAAAACAGCCATAAAGAACTACTGAGGGTAAGGAAGAAATTATGTATTGTTACTACTATGCAAGAAGATCAGAATTTAGAAAAGGGTAGGAGCAAACTGCATAGAAAATGGGAATTGTGGGAACAATACATACAGGGGAGGAATGAGGTTTAAAAGAAGGCAGGACTTAAATGAGCTATGTAATGTTTGACTGAAAATGATTGGGTAGATTATAAGTGATGTATGTTTGCAACCGTTTGACGTTAAATGCTTGCAACTAGGACAGTGTCAGTGTGGTTTGTTTTCATTTATATAAATGTATGATTGCCTGTGTCGTAAGTGATGGACTAATAAAGATGTTTCTTTTTTAAAAAAAGGGCAGGAATTGAATCATTTATGTAATGTTGCTTAGGTTATATAATGTATAGCAATTTATGTGAAGTATAATGTTTGTAAAAGTGAATTTGCTAATACAGTTTGATTATTTTTATGCACATATAAATTTGCCTATGTCACAAGTGATAATTCAATAAAGGTGTTTAAAAAAGAATTTAAAGACAGAAGATATTTAGAAAGATTAAGAGAGAAATTAGAAGAAAGGAAATTATTTGTACAAGAAAAACTGTCAATCTTTAAAGGAAAAGCTGGATTCATTAATACATCAGATTTATGAAAAACATTACATAGACAAAGAAACTTTAGATTACCTGGAAAAAGAGATGATAGAGGAAATGCAAAAATATAAAGAACAAAATCCCTGAGATTTTTAAAAGGTATAAAAAAGAAACATGGCCATGGGAAAGTAAAAGATATATGGTATGGTGAAACATATGTGCAAAGCAAAAAGCTAAACTAACACAAAAAAAGCATTTCCAAAGATATCTGAAGAGAAATACAGGCAAAGGCACCCAGAAATGGAGCATTTCAAAATACAAAAAATAAGAAAACAGTGGGGGATGTAGAAAAGAGGATTATTAATGTAGAAGTTAAACAAACAGAAATAAGAAGCTATGTACCTACCATAACGTTCCATGTTAGTTGTCTTCTTCTCGCCTTCTTTCTTGCTGGATGGGTTCGGAGCTGATCCTCGGCTCCGACTCGGCCAATACTAAAGCTCGAGAGCTAATTCCACCGGCTCTAGGCTCCCCTATATCCCACAATGCTAGGCGGTAACTACTCAGATCTCGTTTGATAGCTATACCAAGCAATCCTAGTCTCCATAGAATGGAGTAGGGAAACCCACCTCAAACAATCTGCGTAAAGGAAAGGCAGACCTCAGTAAAGATAGAAGAGGTGGGAGAATGTGTGGGAGTAACAACTTTCGGAAGAAAAACACAAAAGAATTCGGTCGGTCTGTCCAGGCTTGGGGAAGGAGGGAGGGACTTAAGAAAGTAGGCGAGAAGACAACTAACATGGAACGTTATGGTAGGTGCATAACTTCTTAATGTTAAGTTGTCAATCTCGCCTTCATTCTTGCTGGATGGGACCGTCCGTAGCACCTTATCCCGGGTGGCCTATCGGAACAGACTCTTGAGAACAGTGGAACCAAAATTGGCACGGCTTCTGGAAACCATGTCCAATTTGTAATGTGAAATGAATGTATGAGGAGAAGCCCAGGTGGCTGCTGCACAAATTGAATCTATTGGCAATCTGTCCTGAAAAGCTACGGATGTAGCTAATGCCCTAGTTGAATGAGCTCTAGGTCTTGAGGGTAGTTTTTGATGTCTGATCTCATAGATGAAGGTAATTGTAGAGGTGAGCCATCTAGAAAGGGATACTTTAGTGACTGGAAGGCCCAATTTACCTTCTGCATATGACAGAAACAATTGATCAGATTTCCTGAATTGTTTAGTCCTGTCTAAGTAATATCTCAGTTGGCGATGAACATCCAAAAAATGCAGCTTTTGTTCTGACCTATTTGAATAGTTAGGGAAAAAAACGGGGAGATCAATAACTTGGTTTAGGTTAATTTGAGAAGAAATCTTAGGTAAAAAGGATGGATTAGTACGGAGGGATACCCTGTCTTTGTGAAAAACTAAGTAAGGAGGACGACTGCACAGAGCATGGAGTTCGGATACTCTTCTCGCTGAAGTTATAGCTACCAGAAACAGTGTCTTCCAAGAAAGCAACTTCAGAGAACATGAAGCCGCCAGTTCGAAGGGGGGAAGAATTAAAGATGCCAGAACCAAGTTCAAATCCCATTGAGGCGGGGGGTCTTTGATTGGAGGTTTGAGAAGAAATACACCCCTTAAGAAGGCTTTACAGAGTTTGTGAGCCATGATGCTGGATTCTGAGACACCAACATGAAAATTTGATATGGCAGCCAATTGAACTCTAATGGTTGATGCAGAAGATCCTAAATGAAAGAGTTCTGCTAGAAAGTCTAAAATAGACTGGATAGGTGCAGTAAAGGGATCTATGTTTTTCGATGATGCCCAAAGGGAAAAACGTTTCCATTTGCTAGTATAAATCTTCCGGGTAGAAGATTTATGAGAGGCTATCAAGATATCTCAGACCGATCGAGATATTGAGGGAAGCCTGGCTAAGGTTGGAATCGGAGAAACCACGCTGTGAGGTTTAGAGAAGACAGAGATTGGTGCAGCTGACCCGACTGATGGGTAATCAGATCTGGTACTAGGTCCAGATGCCAAGGCTGCTCCAAAAGGTAACGATGAAGAAAGGGAAACCATATCTGTCGAGACCAGTAAGGGGCAATGAGGATCATTGTCACTCTCAAGGCAATGGCTTTCTGAATTAGTTGAGGTATCAGTGGAAAGGGGGGAAAGGCATACAGAAGTCCCCGGGGCCAATCGTGGACTAGAGCGTCTCTGGTGGGATGGCCTGGTAACGGGAAGAGAGTGAAGAAGTCGTGACACTTGCTGTTTTGGGGAGTAGCAAAAAGATCGCAGCAAGGCTGGCCCCATCTTAGGAATACTTCTTCTAGAACTGACTTCTTTAGAGACCACTCGTGTGGCATGAGAATTGCTCTGCTCAATTTGTCTGCAATAATGATGGATTTCCCGGGAATATGCGTTGCTATCAGAAAACGCTGAGAAGAGATCGCCCATTGCCAAAGTCTGAGTGCCTCTCGACATAAAGGGTATGATCTGGTTCCGCCTTGTTTGTTGATGTACCACACTACGGACATGTTGTCCGTTTGAATTGCAATAGTCCCCGTGGGAAGAGAGTCGTGAAGGGCTTGCAACGCTAAAAGCACTGCTCTCATCTCTAAGACATTTATGTGCAAGTGGCACTCGAAAGGTTGCCACGTGCCCTGGACTGTCCTGCCCTGATAATGCCCCCCCCACCCGATCTGGGAGGCATCTGTTGTCAACGTGGCAACTGGGGGGGGGAGAGTGAAGGGTCTTCCTCGGAGAAGTTGAGGTGATGTGATCCACCAAGACAGTTGATTCTTGCATGCTTGAGTTATCAATATGGTATGGGACATCGGGAGTTGTTGAAAGGACCATTGAGTAAATAGCATCCATTGGAGGATCCTCATGTGAAAGTGAGCTAAGGGGAGAAGGGGAATAGCTGCTGCCATGAGTCCTAGTACCTTCAACACCAGTCTGGCTTTGACTTTGACACATTGTAAGAGAAGGGACACTTGGTTCCGAATGTCTAACACCCTCTGCTCTGTGAGTCTGGCTGAAAGGGTCTGTGTATCTAAGGTGGCGCCTATAAAAATAATAGACTGACAAGGCGACAAGGCAGATTTTTCGAAATTTATTGAAATGCCTAGAGCTTGACAAGATTGAATGGTGAAGTCCCTGGATAGGAGAAGCTGATGTCTGGTGGTGGCAGTAAGGAGCCAGTCATCCAGATATGGAAACACCTGGAATCCTTGACGTCTCAAGTGAGCCGTGACCACTGCCATGCATTTGGTGAACACCCGGGGGGCTGTAGTGAGACCAAAGGGCAGGGCCCTGAATTGGTAGTGACTGGCTCCCAGCCTGAAGCGGAGATATCTCCTGGAGCGTCTGTTCATTTTGATGTGGTAGTACGCGTCCTGAAGATCTATCAAGCACATCCAATTGTCCTGACCCAAGAAGGGTAGAATGGACTGTAGCGTGACCATCCGGAATTTTGTTTTTTTGACAAACTTGTTTAAGTAGCTGAGATCCAGTATGGGTCTCCAGTCCCCTGTTTTTTTTTTTTTTTTTGGTACCAAAAAGAATTTGGAGTAGATTCCGGATCCTTGCTGGTCTGCCGGGACTGATTGGATGACTCTTTTTGATAGCAGCTTCGAAATTTCTAATGCTGCTTGTTCTCTTAGACCAGGTGGAACATCTGGAAGGGATCTTTTTGGGTGGGTTGGAATGTGAAAGAAGGGAATTTTGTAACCCTCGGATATGATCGACTGTACCCATTTGTCTTGAGTAAGGGAAAGCCAGGCTTTTGGGTACAGTGATAACCTTCCCCCGACTGCCTCCGAAGGCGGACAGCCGGGCAGCCCCTCAGGGGTGCTGAAAGGGTTTGTCAGAGAACATTTCTCTGCTACCCTGGTTTTGCAGACCTCCTCTGCCTCTAGGGCGGCGTCTATTATTATTCCCCCCTCTGCCTCTAGAGGGGAATCGGCCTTGTGCGTCAGATGAGACTCCCTGGGATTGTTTGTGGAACCACATCTTTCCTCCCCTCTGACCTTTGGGATAGGGTCTAGAAGGGGTAGAAAAATGGACTCCTACAGCAGAGAGAGTCTTACCTTCTACCTCGCACCTGGTCAATGTATCCTTCACTTGTGGACCAAACAATGATGATCCATCAAAGGGAGAGTTGGTGAAGGATGCCTTGAAAGGGTCCGCAAAGTTGCATAGTCGCATCCAGGCGTGCCTTCGTAAGGCAACTCCTGTGCCTGCGGCTCTACTCGCCCCATCTGCTGCGTATGAGACCAGCCGCATGGAGGAGTTAACGATGGAATTTAGGGTTGCCAACTGGGAGTTCATTGTGTCTTTGAACCCCTCAGCTGTAGGATCCTTCATCAGTTCACCCATATCCTTGAGTAAATCTCTTTGGAGACGAGTGAAGTGGCATAAGTAGTTCAGCGACCGCATTGAAAAGGTCGCTGACGAGAACATCCGCTTGCCATACCTGTCCATGGTCCTAGATTCCTTATTAGGAGGATGGACAGGAACCGAAGGATCAGCTAACTCCTTCTTTGTGGCCGCAGCCAACACCATGGCATCAACAGGGACACCTTTGGATAAAAACTCTTTGTCTTTGGGGGCAGTAATAAATTTGGATGGTCTCCTCGGGGTGGGTTCCACTGAGTCAGGAGCCGTCCAAGCCTTCCTTGCCACCACTTCCATAAGGGGGTCAAAGGGAGGGGACACCCAGGAGGTAGAAGGGCGAGAACCAAACGCCTCAAGATACACTGACTCATCCTCTGAAGGATTAAGGGCTGGCCAGTTCCCCCTCTGTTTGAGGATTTCAAGGATGTCAGCAAAGGAGACATCCTCAGAGGGGGATCGAGGGGACCCTTCGGATTCCTCTAAGTCACTGTCAGAGGTGATAGACTCAGGAGTCAATGTGCTTCCTCTTGCACTGCCTCTTCCTTGGGGGATCTCCTGCAGGGTCAGGAGAGACCTCGGAAGAGGAGGAAATTCCCAGTGGGGAATCTTGAGGAGTTGGCTCTCTGCGGTGTGGGACAAGGGGGTGAGTAGAAATCACTGCAGGCACTGTAGATGGAGGGGCTGAAGGAGCTGACTGTGGGGCAGAACCTGGTTCTAGCACGCTCCGCATGACCTCGAAGGCACCCCTGTCAGGCAAGGCCCGAGGCCCTCGCTCGAAGAGACAAGGACCTCCCCGCACCGACAGAGACGGCTCCGAAGCTGATGTCGGAGCCGAACTCACCAGCGCCGAAGCTCCGAGAGGGAGAGCGGGGTCAGACAAGGGTCCGATGCCACTCGCCCCCTCGGAGCCGACGAGGAAAGCTCGGCGCCGAGATCCCTCCAAAGAGGAGATCGGGGCAGACGACGGAGCCGAAATGGAAGGTATCGGATCCGATGTACCGACAGTCATGGCTCCGACAAGCCTTGGCTCCGAACTCGAAGGAGTCGGAGAAGGAATGTATTGGGGAACGGGAATAGCCACTGACTGATGAGTCGGGCTATGCAGCATTTGGGCCAGTGCCTCGGACTTAAGAAGTCTACTCACCACCCTCTGCAAATCATGGTCTGATAATCTGGAAGACCGAGAGGAATGAGTTTTGTGACTTCGCTCTGAAAGGAGAGGGGATCCTGGCGCCGAGTGCACGGATCCGATAGAGGGGGACCTGAACCTCTTTCTCGAATGTGGCTCCGATAAGGGTATCGGAGCCGACAAAGTCTTATCAGCCTCAGCTCCAGCCGGAGCCGAGGTAACAGTATGAGGCTTAGAAACATCGGCTCCGGCCGGAGCCGATGTCGAAGCCTGCTTAGACTTCTTAGCAGTCGACTCAGGAGCAGGAGCCGACTGCTTGGAAGTTTTTGAAGGCTTCCCCGACACAGAATGAGTCGGGGGGCCTTCAGGCTTTAATAAGCCCCGCAAGATAAGCTTATTCTTGCGTTCCTGCAGGACTCTAGGGCTAAAACCATGACAAAAAGCACAAGAGTCCTGCAGGTGCAAAGGCCCCAGGCAATACACACAAGAAGTGTGACCGTCTGTCAGAGACATTTTCTGACAGCACGAGTCACACTTCTTGAAGCCTGAGACCTTGTCTTTAGACATCGTAAAAGTAAGAGAGGCTAACATACACACACAATTCAGACACTCTCTACAGAAAAATTATTAAAATAAAATATTACTGTTAATACAGAAACACACACACACAAGCCCCTACAACACTAATCTAATAAGGGACTAGGGTGAGGGAAGGGCCGAAGGCCTAGAACAAGGGTAAAGGAAGAAGGGTTCGACAGATAGGGGTCGATATAACTAAAAGTTAGAATTAAACTATAGAATATCTATTACAACTAAAAAAGGGGGTTATTAGCAGTACCTAAAGGTAAAATTTGACTAACCTGCCTGAGCCGGTAGAAAAGCGCACCTCGTCAGCTATAGCGGCAAATGAGATCTGAGTAGTTACCGCCTAGCATTGTGGGATATAGGGGAGCCTCGAGCCGGTGGAATTAGCTCTCGAGCTTTAGTATTGGCCGAGTCGGAGACGAGGATCGGCAACGAACCCATCCAGCAAGAATGAAGGCGAGATTGACAACTTAACATCTGAAGTTAAGGATTATCTGGGAAGTTAAGGATGTAGTGTGGAGAATCAAACACAATGTCAGAGCATGATAGAATTAAGGGCCTCCAGATTAATGAGAAACAGGTGGAACAGGAGGCATCTGAAGAGGATTTGCAACATGATGATGCTCTGGAGCCTTGTGCAGGAGACCGGTACTAAAGTCTAGCTGAAACTGTACCGAAAGGGAGGGAGCAGGAAACAGTGTCAACTCTGACACAAGTACTGTTGTGAAGTGATGAGCCAAAGGGTTACCATATAAAGGAGCAGCAGATGAACCAGTGTGTATCTGAAGAGGATATGTCAGAGGAAGATATTCTGGAACTTTCTGTAGATTACTCATAGTAAACAGAGAGCAAATAAGATGCTCTCAATGCAGAAGAAATGATTTATGGGAAGACCTGCTTGATTTAAAAGAGATGGATAGTCATAATAAAATAAATGAAAGAAACAGAAATAAAATAAATGAAAAAAACAGACTGTAGAAAGTAAATAATACCCAAAATGTGAGAAGATTGGTAAAACAGATGAACACAGTAATCAGGACTATTAAAAGAAATTCATGTGATATAACAGAAATAAATAGAATATATTACTGTGCTGCTAAACGAATACTTCATAATGTGTTACCATAAAAAAAAAAAAAACCTAAACTCCTCATAAGAGGTCGCAGCAGCAGTCGGAAACGGATGAGAAATCATCAAGAAGAAACAGACAAGAGAGGCTACAAAACCAGCAAGGTAGGACAATATTAGAGAAACAAAAAGATAAAGACCTGAAGACAATAGTGACTTGTTGTTGTTGTTGTTGTTGTTGTTGTGTCTTTCGGCTTTTCCCGGTGAGGGGTCACCACACAGCGGAACTCCGGTCCACTAATGGATGACAGTAGATTTTCACGTGCTGGCTTGCCGGGCCTAACGCACAACCTTCAACGAAGGAACGCCCATTCATGCATGTCGCCACACAGAAGACGCTCTAACTGAGAATCGAACGGGCAACGTCTAACTGTGAGGCGACAATGCTACCGCAGCACCACCACCGCAGTAACGTGCTTAATTTATCAAACTGTGTGCTGACTGCAGCACAACTGAGACTTTTGAGTAAAGGCTTAACATTTGTGCCTTCAGTAGCAGGTGATTTAAATGACATGCTTAGTGAACTAAGGTGCTTTGCAAGAAATGTTGATTTAAAGTTGCTATATAAAAATTCTCAATTTAATAATGTTTTAAAATGAACTAGTACATTTATACCTAACAGCAGACCCACTGTAAAAGCTTTTGTGAGTATGTGTGAACAAGAACTGTATGAGCTTTATTTTGCTAATCAAAAAGGAAGTAAGTTTTTTAACCTTAGTAGTGAAGAAAAAGATGCACTAACTTCTTTATGTTTGAACAAAGACATAATTATCAAATCAGCTGATAAAAGGGGAAAAATAGTCATTATGTTTGTAGTGCAATATAATGAATGGATGTATGAATTTTTATCTGATACTTCAACTTTTGTGAAAGTTTATATCTGATGTTATTGTGAAGGTTAACATTTTTTTATGAAATACTGATGGATGGCTCAATTATACCAGAGACATATAACTCATTTCTTCACTTTCAAAGTAATCACCCTTACAGCCAAAAGAAAGGTATAGTAAAAGGGCAGTTAATAAGGGGATCAAGGATGTCTAGTACTTTGGAGGCCTTTTGTGAAGAGATTGAGATTTTAAAAGGCTTTTTTCTTGAAAAAGGTTACCCAACATACCTTATAAATAAAATGAGTCAAGAAGTTAGTAAGGGGAGGGATAGATTATACCCACCCTTGTTAGGAACTGCTTCGAGCATGGTTCATCCAGAAACAACAAAAGACAGTTCTAACCTTAGAAACAGTTTTATTTACACTTATGCAGTTAATTCGGATGAATTTGAAGAGGTTATTCAAAGGTACTGGCCTGTACTCACTTCACATGATGACACAAAGCCTTATACCACACCTTGCCCTCATTTTATTAGAAAGAGGAACAAAAACCTTAAAGAATTATTGGAGGCTAAACAAGACATTAAATATGATAACACCAAGAAGAAACTGGGAACTTTTCCTTGTGGGAACTGTAGACAATGTTATGCCATGTTAAATGGGGGGACTTTATATTTGCCTTCTAGGAAATTTAATTACAGACCCCAAAATCATTACAATTGTGGGGTGAATGGTGTGGTTTATTTAGGGTTTTGTGAAAAAATGTAAAGGGTTTTATGTTGGAAAAACAGAGCGGGTTTTAAGAAGAAGGGTATATGAACACCTGAACGACATCAGTAACCACAAGGAAAGCAATGCTTTTTACAAACAACTGTTGACATGTGAAAATATGCGTTTAAGGTTTATTGTCCTTGAACAAGTTGCCCCTGAAGTTAGAGGTGGCAACTGGGAAACGAAACTAGAATACCGTGAACTACTTTGGCAACTTAAATTGGATGCTAGTAGGTTTCCCGGTATGAATGAGAACATCAACATTAATAGTGTTTTAAAAATGAGACAAGCTAGACTGTAAAGGAGGAAATTATTTGTCTTACAGGGTTCTGCTTGGGTCGTACTAGGACCTTAATGACAAGGCTTTAAAAGTAAAAGCATAAAAGAAAAACAGGAGGAAGTTTGGGGTTTTATTGGAGGTATGTTTACTTGTCCTGAGAATATGGTTAACTAAAACAATAGTGCTGCTTTATTGTTTGGATATAAGACTGTTTTATACAAAACTTTATATAAAACTTTACATTTTGCATTTTACAATTTTATATTTTTACATTTCTTTGTATTTTACTTTAAAACATCAATAGGCATTAATTAACTGAGGCATGTGACCTTGTCTAGAGTATAAATGAAATGGCATGAGTTACCAAATTGTTTTACCTTGAGAAAGCCCGGTAGTGACTGGGAGAAAGCGCTTGGTTTTAATTTGGAGATCTAATAAAAGCTTTTGAATAAGCTGCGTTTGTGTTGGTATTGGCCACGCATAAGGATTTACAGCATTGTACTTAATTGTTGCTTTTCGGGTCCTGTTGTGCTGACTTTGTTCTTTTGGCTTGGGCTACATTCATTTTTGACTTTACCTTTTATTTATGGACTACCCAAAATCCATAAGAGTTTAGTCAGGCCATCAACGTGACCTACTGTGTCAGAAAAGAAATGGGCTACAGTAGCAATTTCTAAATATGTGGATAGACAACTAGTTCCTGCTTTGAAATACTGCCATAGTTATATTAAAGATACTCAGGATTTTTTACAGATGTTTAATGAGTGGTCTTTAATAAATGTAAGCTCTGATATCCTTTTAGTAACTATGGACATTAGGTCACCTTTTACCGTCATTCCCAATGAGTATGGAATTGAATCAGTACGGGAATATTTAACAGTACATAAGGTGTATGATGCAATGAAAGTGAACCTATTATGTTCTATGCTGGATTGTGTCGTGAATAATAACATATTTATGTTTAATGATGACTGTTACCATCAATGTCTGGGGGTGGCTATGGGTACGCCAACAACTAACACCTATGCTAACATAGTCCTAGCTATATGGGAAGAACAATACATATTCTCAGAAATAGAGATGTGTTATAAAAATGAACATCTAGTGTTCTTTAAAAGATTTGTGTATGATGTCTTCCTGTTATGGAATGGCACTAAGGAAGAACTTACTGCATTTGTAGAATTTTTGCACACCACCAAAAACTTTTTGAGATTTGAAGTGAACTCATCTTTGGATGAAATTAACTTTGTGGATATAGTCATTTCTAGAGATGATGTGTACTTTAATTCCAAATGTCCTAGGAAAGATGTACAAGATAGTAAGCATGTACACCCACAAAGCCTATACCCCAGGCATATTTTAAAGGGGTAGTAAACGGGCAGCTTATGCGAGCTAGCAGACTTGGTATGAAAGATGTAATTTTTGAGCTGGAAATGAATGAGATGGCAGACTCTTTTATGGAAGGGATAGTACAACAAATGAAGGGGATAGTTATTGGGTTACGGAATGACACAGCCAGACTGTATTTGAGTGTTAAGGCTGATAATGCTGTGTTGGAGAGATCCAAACCAAAGAGAACTATGGATAAACTGAATTATATGATGAAATATAATCGACACACAGGTCTTGTTAAGTAAATAATTAAAAAGAACTGGCCCATACTTACATCCAGTCAAGAAGTGGTTGATCTAGTAGGTGAGACACCACGTTTTGCTTTTAAAAGAGAAAAGAATTTAAAGCAACATTTATGCTATAAGGATATAAGGAGAGATAATGTGCTATAAAAAATTAGTAAAATTCAGCACTAAACTGTTACAACTGCACACATTGTGCAGATATTAACATGGATTTAAGTTTTATACACCCAATTAGTCAAAAGCTATTTGAATTTAGAGCTGTCGGGACATGTAACACAGAAAATGTGATTTATTTTGCTAACTGTGTATGCTGCCAATGTTTCTATATTGGTAAAACAAATAAAAAACTAAAGAATAAGTGCACATTATTCTGACATTCGTAGAAATATCCCTACAAATGCTTTGGCTAAGCATATAGCAACTGTAGGTGCTAAGCATACATTTCAGTTTAAAATCTTGCAAGTTGTGTTTAAAAATAAAAATGGGGGGTGTTAATAAATAAGGTTCCAGCATTTCATTGCTGGAACCTGTGTTCTGAGAGACTGCTTTTCAATATATCTGGAAATATATAGAGCTAAGTATATATTTTTTGGTTTTAGAGTTTGTACTGTTAATTGTTGCTTATAGTTCTTCAGATCTCTGCTGAAAGTGTTTTGTCTCACCCACCCTCCTTATTTCTGGCTCGGAGTTTAAATTTGGTGGCTTTTGCAGTTGCCCACCCCACTGTAGATTTGATCTGGGACACTCCCCCAGTCCCATCTCTTTACCACATTCTACCAAATAAATTCCTTCTGCACTTGCTTTTAGTCCTTTTTAATTTAATTGAATTTTTTAAACTGTGTTTGGTCTAATATTGCTACATACTCAAATGTGCTAGCTTGTACAGCATGTGAATTTTTTTACTGCTGTTTTAGCTACTTTTCTGTAAAAAAAAAATACTGTAAGCCTGTTTCCTACCTTTCCTGTAACTAGTGTAGTCCAGATACAGAATTGCTGTATCCAGGACTGTATGTAAGCTTCTGAGCCCCCCAAACCTTTCTGTGTTTGGAGGGAAGCCTCCTAGCTTATCACTGAGAGTGGTAAGCACTAGGTAACCTGTCTACCACATAAGGAGTGGTTCTGGACCAGAAATTGTAGTTAATGGCTGTTTGGCAATCTTTTCCATCTCTCTCAACTTTCTGATTTGAAAGCCTGCATTTGCACTTGTTTCTGTCCTATAACTCATCACGTGCAGATACAGATTCTTAGTTTTAGCACTTAAATTTGCTTATTCATGCTCATCACTTGTTCAGAACTTGTAAGCACTAAATAAGCTACTAATTACTATAGCACTCAACCTTCCTCATTACCTAGAGGAAAACAGTTTTTTTTACTTACTTTTCTCACTTGCGTAGAGAAAAACAGCTCTTGTACTCACTTTCCTCACTTATCTAGAGGAAAATAGTTATTTATTCAGGCATGTCCAAGGGTCATCTCCCAGTGTTCTCTCCTGTCTATCTGATGAATCTGGGCATCTTGAGGCAATGTAGAAATTGCCTCATGTACACAGACAACCCCCTCCTCCTACCACCCAACACTACAACCTGTGAGAGATGCACTTATCTAGCCAAACTGGAGGTAAAGCTCTCTCCAACCAAGACTGAACTTGACAGTCAAGAGGAGAAGGTAAACATTTGCACCACACCATACTCATCACATAGTCTCACTAAATCTACACCACCAAAATCCACACATAGTAACACAAAAACATTCGCGGAGGCCCTCAGTAATAATCTGTCTGAGCAACAGAGACCTCCAAAGCAGAAACGCAAGCAACCTCCATTCCCCAACACAACCCAAATGACACACAGCCCACAGACTCAGTGTGCCAATCAACCACAACCAATAAGGCAAAGCAATGTACCCAACACACTAGTCATAGGTGACTCTATAGTCAGGCACACTGATGTCCCACTCACTAGGCTAAACAAGGAGAAGGTTACTGTCAGCTGCCTGTCAGGTGCCAGGATGCGCCACATAACCCACACACTCAGGTCACTCCACAACAAGTACAAATATGACTCTATCATTGTCCATGTTGGTGTGAATGACCTGAGACATACCTCCCTGGACTACATGAAAAGAGGCATGGAAGAGATCTCTGATCTTGTAGCCCAGGCAGGTATGACCCTAGCCCTGAGTAGCATTCTGACATCACCCAGAATAATACTGCAATACAAGGACAAAATGATTGACTTCAACAATTGGCTAAGCTTCTGGTGTCATTGTAAGGGGATCCAGTATCTGTCTGTTTGGGATAACATGGTCGAAACAGTGTAAGAAACTTCTCTGTGTGGAAGATTTTCAGTCCATATATCTCTAGTTAATCACTCTATATTAATCAAATCAGACAATAGTAGTAGAAGTAGCAAACTTAAACTCATCTTAAGTCAAAACAAAACAAAAAATAATAGAAAATATATAATTGTACAGCATTACTAAGTATTCAAAAGTAATCCAAGCAAGGCAGGCAGTCTGTTTCCAGTCGAAAATCATTTATTAAGTACACAGACAAGCTATACACTTGTTTAGTGGGTTGTTTTGAGACTTCGGGGATACCACGGAGATTACTTGTTTTTTGGATGACCTAGTCGACAGACCACGATGCTTTGTCAGAGATAGCCTGCACCTGTTGCCCCTGGGATTCTGGATACTGGCTAAGGCTCTTGCCACCCCTATAGTGCCTTTTTTAGGCAAGGTTCAAATGACAAATTCACCACCGTAACAGGAACAGGCAAGCAAAAACTGAGGGTAATGCTACTCAATGCTAGAAGTCTAAACCTCAAAATGCACTCACTCGAGGCACTCCTTAAAATGGAGAACATCGATATCTGTGCAGTGACTGAGACCTGGTTCAAGGCTCCAGAGAGAACTCCTGCACTACCAGGCTATAACTCATACCACACTTTTTGGCCATGTAACCTGGACCAAAACACCAAAGGCGGAGGTGTGTCCATTTTCATTAAGGATATCCACACCTCCAGGCTAGTTGCTCGGCATAATGTATCCGAGGTTATCCAAGTGCAACTAACTCTGGGCAAAACTGCAATCCAAATTGTAGCTTGCTACAGATCCCCCACCATGCCCCAGGATTCCCACTCCTCCTCTTTTCTTGATGTACTGGAAAATATTAGGGTTCAACCAAGCATCCTAATAATGGGCGACCTCAACTACCCCACCATTAACTGGGAAAACTACTCGTGTACCAACTCCTTAGCTCAACGCTTTCTGGAATTCATAAACTCCAATGCCCTGGATCAACTTATCCACACTCCCACCAGAGGCAAAAATATCCTAGACCTAGTCATTACAAACATGAGTGACTGGTGTTCCACACCTGAAATCAACTCCTCGTTGGTCCGATCCAACCATAAGCTAATCACCCTTGATATCCACATCCCGTCCCCACCCCCCCACCCCCCATTAAGGAAACCACAGTAAAAAAATTTCTCCAAATCCAACTTCATGCTTCTTAAGACAGAAGTGGTGAACTTCATGACACACATGCAAATGGACAATACAGTTACAACTGCTGAATCCTACACAAATGCACTCTATAAGCACTTATACGGGTGCATGGATTGCGCTATCCCAAACAGAACCAAAATGCTATCCTCCGAAAAAAGGAAGCCAATCTCCTGCCATAAACAAACTGTACAACAGAAGGAAGAAACTGTTGAAAAAGAAAGTAAAATCCCATGAGTGGAGGAGCTCCCTGGTCAGCCTCAGTAAGAAGCTGAGATCCCTTATAAGATCCTCCAAAGCTAGCTACGAAAACAAAATTGCCACTAATTCTAAGGACAACCACAAAGCATTCTATAGCTATGTCAAGAATCTCAATGGCAACACCCAGATTTGTTCTGAGTTACAGCACAACGGCATGAAAATTACAGAACCAACTGATATTGCCAACATCCTGGCAGATAGGTTCAGTGCTAACTTTACCCCTCCTCACCCCCTAAATGGCCCATATCTATACAGGAGGAATGCAGAGTCCCTGGAATCACAACTATGCAGGTAAAAGCTGCGCTCTCTAAAGCCAAAAACACAGCATCCATGGGTCCGGACAACATCCCAGGCTGCGTTTTACATGAACTTCAGAAGGAACTGGCTCCCCACCTAAGCACCATGTTCAATAATAGCCTCACATCAGGCTTTGTGCCCACTGAATGGCACACAGCAACAATTATCCCACTCCACAAAGGGGGAGCCACCACTGATCCTGGGAACTATCGCCCTATTAGCCTGACGAGCCTTGTCTGCAAGGCCATGGAACGTATCATCATGGAACTCATAAACAAAGACATTGGTAACCTCCAAACTCTGGATCCCACCCAGTTCGGGTTTGTGAAAGGCAGATCATGACTCCTGAACCTGATCGACTTCTTTGAGGCAGTCACCAAACCCGTAGATGAGGGTAAGGTGGTTCACACAGCCTATCTTGACCTCGCCAAGGCTTTCAACATCATCCCCCATTCTGGAATTATAGCTAAACTCACTAAACTAGGTATAAATCCTTACGTCACAAGATGGGTTGCCAACTGGCTCACTGACAGAACCCACACTGTAAAAGTTGCAGACTCCAAATCTGACCTCAAACTAGTGACAAGTGGAGTATCACAGGGTTCAGTCCTGGGACCTCTTCTGTTTGGTATCTACTTCTCTGAAATACAGGCTAACACAGAAGGCCTCTGGCTAATGAAGTTTGCAAATGACTGCAAACTAGGAGCCATAGTCAGGTCCCCAAATGATATGGACATCCTACAGAAGGGCCTCGCTGAGACAGATGCCTGGTGTCAGAGCCATGGCCTCAAGCTCAATGCCAAAAAGTGCAGTGTCATCCCCTTTGGTAAAAACTCTGTACCCATGAACTACCACATAGGCAGCAATCTACTTAACACCGAATGTGTGATAAGAGACCTTGGGACCCAGGTGGACAGTAGTCTCTCCTTTGATAGTCACATTGTCACAGTAGTCAGGAAGTCCTTCTACGTGGCACACCTCATCATAAAAGGGTTCTCATCCAGGAAAAAAGAGGTCATTGTTCCCCTCTATTCGACACTCATTAGACATATAGAGTACAACGCCCCTTTTGGATTGTACCTCACAAGACATCTGCTGCAGCTGGAAAGGCCACAGAAGTACCAAACAAAGAGGATTACTGGCCTCAAACAAATGCCCCACACTGACCATCTCAAAAAACTCCAGCTTTACTCCGTAGCATATTGCCTACTCTGAGGTGATCTCTGCCTAACATATAAAGCTATGTCAAACCCAGAGCTGCTGGACATGCTACACCTAAAGAAATCCCAATCCCTCCAAACTACACGCTCTAGGGACCTAAACCTTTTCACCACAATAAACAAGACATGCTGGAGGGATAGATTCCTGTCCCAGAGACTTTCCATACTCTGGAACAGGCTACTTATCTATGTCAAGCAAAGTTCTTCATTAGTACTCTTCAAGAAAAATCTTGATGAGTGGATGGGAAATAGGAAATACCCCCTGGGGATCACTTCTGTGTCTCTGCTCGACAGTGGCACAGGAAAATAACTTTCCTGGGTGGCGTAAGCCAGGGAACCTTGTTGGTTAGGCTTACGTAGGCCCTTGGGCAGATAGCCTCGTACCTACCTATGAACCTATAAAACAGAGTTGGCCGAATATAAATGGATTCTTTTTTTAGAGCTGACCATATGCCAGGTTTGAATGTAAATAATAGTATAAAACCTATTTTAAAAGACAGACATGACAGAATATAAGCCTCAATGAGGCTCATTATTAAGGGAACTTTTATAAGATGTGGGGCACTTTAAGGATGTAAATGCTGCTATTATTAAGTTTGTACTTTGGCTGTGTGGTTGTATAGATGCTTGTGCTATGGTAGGACAATTTTATTAAACACTGAAGAACAGTCTTTTACTCGAAAGCTTTGTTCTGCTATTTATGCTGTTTATGTCCTGAGCTATTAAACTATTTATCGAATGGTGGATTTGGACTGATCTTTCCTGGTGCTAGAGAAACCCAGGGTGGCCTTCATGAAAAGATATTCTGGAGCACAGCAGAGCCAAAGGCATTCCTATTCCTGGAAATGATGTCCAATTTATAATGAGCAATGAATGTATGAGAATTCGACCATGTAGTAGCTGCACATATGTCATCAACAGATACCTCTGACCAAAAGGCTTGACATAGACCTTGTAGAGTGAATTATAGTCTGACCAGGTACAGGGATGTTTTTAGAAGAATAAACAAATAAGATACAGTTGTTTAACCATCTTGTTAAACAGGTCTTAGTAATTGCTTTACCTCTTCTAGCATCTGAAAAAGACATAAACATTTGTTCCAATATCCTGAAAGTCTGTCTAAGTAAAAATGTAATTGTCTATGCACATCAAGAAAACGGAGTGTGTATTCTCCCTTTTTTTTTTAAATTAGGGAAGAAAACAGGAAGGTCAATGGAGTGGTTGATATTGGCTTCTGTAGTCACTTTAGACAAGAAGGAAGGGTTGGTGCGTAAGGCTACTCTAGCTTTGTGAAATATTAAATATGGAACGTGGAGGAAAGGGCCTGTAACTCAGAGATTCTTCCTGCTGAAGTAATAGCCACCAGAAAAAGTGTCTTCCATGAGAGAAACTTTAAATCTACTGTGCCCCTGGTTTGAAAGGGGGAAGAACCAGAACTTGCAACATAATGGGCAAATCCCAAGGGGGAGTAGGATCTTTAATGGGAGGAAGAAGTAGAAAGGCACCCCTAAGAAAAGCTTTACAAAGTTTTGATGAAGTTAACAATGAAGATTCTTCTCCCACATGACAACTGGAAATCACAGTTAATTGAACTTTGATGGTGTAGCCCCATCATTACAAAGGGAAGCAAAAAAATCCAACACCCTGGGATGGGAGCTGTAAAAGGATTTATTTGTTTCTGTTGGGCCTATATGGAAAACCTTTTCCACTTACTCTTATAAGTCTTCCTGGTGGAGGGTTTTTGAGCAGAAATCATGATCTTCTAGACAGGGGATGAAAGCCTGGGATGTCTAGCCATCATCGGAACTGGAGAAACCATGCAGTTAGTTTCAGGCCTTGACGGTCTGGGTGAGGGTGCCCCAGGGGGTGAGATAAAGGATCCAGAGCTGGATCTAGTGTCACCAGAGGGCAAATCAGATGAGACCAAAGAGGTGAACTAGACATTTTGAGGCCAGAAGGGAGCGATGAGGATAAACCTTCCTCTTCAACCTGAATGCTTTCTGCAAAAACTCGGGAACTAGGGCAACAGAGAAAATGTATAGAATAGACTGGGAGGCCAAGCATGGACTAGACCATCCCTTTGTGACTGTCCCTGAGGAGGGATCAAGGCAAAGTACCTGCTGTATTTGTTGTTGAGAGGGGAGGCAAAAAGGTTGCAGCAGGGTTCACAGGTTCATAGGTTGCTACTAGGCTATTGGCCCTAGAGCCTATACAAGCCTAGCCAAACAATTCCTCGAATATTTCTTCCCACAATATTTACTTCCCCGGACCCCTGTCTAGCAGGGTGACTGACGTGATCCCCGGGGTGAATTTCCTATCTCCCATCCAGTCATCAAGGTTCCTTTTGAAGAGGGCCAAGGAGGCGCTCTGCTTGACATGTATGGGCAGTCTATTCCAGAGTATGGGGAGTCTCTGGGTCAGGAACCTATCCCTCCAGCATGTTTTGTTCACTGTGATGACAAGGTTTAGATCCTTGGAGCATTGGCTCTAAGGGATTGGGATTTCTTTAAGTGGAGCATGTCCAACAGCTCTGGGTTTGACATGTCCTTGTATGTTAAGTAGAGATCGTCTCTGAGTAGACGATATGCCACAGAGTATAGCTGGAATTTTTTTAGATGGTCAGCATAGGGCATCTGCTTTAGGCCTGTGATTCTTTTAGTGAGGTATTTCTGCAGCCTTTCCAGCTGTTGCAGATGTCTTGTAAGGTGCATAGCAAACGGGGCATTGTACTCTATAATGGGTCTAATGAGGGATGAGTACAGTGGGACAATGACCTCCTTTTTTCTGGATGGAAAGCCCTTAGTGATGAGGTGTGCCACATAGAAGGATTTCCTGACTGTTGTGGCGATGTGGTTATCGAAGGTGAGACCAATGTCCACTTGTGTCCCTAAGTCTCTCATCACACTTTCGGTGTTTAGTGTACCGCCACCTATGTGGTAATTTATGGGTACATGTTTTTTCCCAAAGGGGATAACTATACATTTCTTGGCATTAAGCTTGAGCCCATGGCTCTGGTACCAAGCATTTGTTTGTGTAAGGCCCTTTTGTAGAATATCCACATCATTTGGGGATTCAATAATGGCTCCCAGTTTGCAGTCATCTGCGAACTTTGTTAGCCAAAGTCCCTTAGTGTTGGCCTGTACTTCAGAGAAGTAGATGCCAAACAAGAGAGGTCCCAGGACTGAACCCTGAGGTACTCCACTTGTCTGGAGCTGGATTTGGAGTCAGCTACTTTTACAGTCTGGGTTCTGTCAGTAAGCCAGTTGGCAACTCATCGAGTGATGTAGGGATTTATGCCCAGCTTAGTAAGTTTATCTATGATTCCAGACTGTGGGATAGTGTTGAAGGCCTTGGCAAGGTCCAGATAGGCTGTGTGGACTGCCTTACCCTCGTCCACAACTGTGGAGACTGATTTGAAGAAGTCAATCAGGTTCAGGAGACAAGATCGGCCCTTCATGAACCCAAACTGGGTGGGTCCAGTGTTTGAATGTTGCCAATGTCTTTGTTTATAAGTTCCATGATACTGCGTTCCATGCCCTTGCAGATCAGGCTCATCAGACTGATGGGACGATAGTTCCCTGTATCCAAGGTGGATTCCCCCTTGTGGAGTGGGATAACTGTAGCTGTGCGCCACTCAGAGGGCACGAAGCCTGAGGTGAGGCTATGATTAAACATGATACTTAGGTGAGGTGCCAGTTTGTTTTGTAGTTCATGTAGTACACTGCCCGGGATGTCATCTGGTCCCATGGATGCTGTATTCTTAGCTTTGCAGTGTGTGGTTTCTACCTGTGTGGCCATGATTACTGGAATTTGGCAGTCATTTGGTACTGAGATGGGCCCTTTATGGGGTGAGAGGGGGGTGAAGTTGTCACTAAATCGATCTGCCAGATACTGGCACTATCCTTGGGATCAGTATATTTAATGACATTCTGTTTTAGCTCAGAACAGATCTGAGCATTGCCATTTAGATTCTTGACATAACTATAGAATGCCTTGTGGTTGTCTTTGGAATCTTTGGCAATTTTATTTTTGTAACTAGCTTTGAAGGATTTTATGAGGGATCTCAGCTTCTTACTGAGGCTGGTGAGGGAGTTTTTTGCATCCTGAGATTTTCCTCTTTTCTGCAACAGTTTCTTCCTTCTGTTGTATAGTCTGTTTATAGCAGGGGACCATCAGATTGGCTTCCTTTTTTTGGAGGAAAGTGTCTTGGTTCTATTTGGGCTGGGACGATTCATGCACGAGTGGATGTGCTTGCACAGTGCCTTAGTGTAAGATTCAGCATTTGAAATTTCAGCTCCCATCTGCATGGGTGCCATGAAGTTTGTCACTTCTGACTTAATTAGCATGAAGTTGGTTTTGGAGAGGTTTTTTACAGAGGTTTCCTTACTGGGGGGTGGGATGTGGATGTCAAGGGTGATTTGCTTATGGTCAGACTTGACCAATGAGGGGGTGACCACTGGTGTGGAGCATCTATCTCCCATGTTGGTAATGACCAGGTCTAGGATATTGGAGCCCCTGGTGGGACAATGGATTAGCTGATCCATGGCGTTGGAATTTATGAATTCCAAGAACCGCTGGGAAAAGGTGTTGGGACCCGAGTAGTTTTCCCAGTTAATGGCAGGGTAGTTAAAATCAACCAGTATTAGGGTGTTTGGTTGTATCTTAATATTTTCCAGTATGTTTAGAAAGGTGTAGTGAGAATCTTGGGGCATGGTGGGGGATCTGTAGCAAGCTACAATTTGGATTGCAGTCTTACCTAGTGCACCTGGAGAATTTCAGATGCATTGTGTTGGGCAACTAGCCTGAAGGTGCGAATATCCTTGGTGAATATGGACACCCCTCCTTTAGTGTTTCGGTCTTGGTTTGGTGGCCGAAAAGTGTGGTTAGAGTTATAGCCTGGTATTGCAGGGGTGCTCTCTGGAGTCTTGAACCACGTCTCAGTTACTGCACAGATATCGATGTTCTCCATTTTTAGGAGTGCCGCAAGAGTGCCTTTTGAGGTTTAGACTTCTAGCATTGAGTAGCATTACCTTCAGATTTTGCATGCTTGTATCTGTTACAGTGATGGTTTTGTCCTTTGAACCTTGCCTAAAAAAGGCACTATAGGGGTTGCAAGAGCTTTAGCCAGTAACCTGAATCCCAGGGGTTGACCCAGTCATTGGAAGATCATGTTTGCTGTGGATTGGTTCAGAGACCACTCATGAGGCACCAGTAGGACTCGGCTGAGCCTGTCCACTAGGATGTTGGACTCTCCCAGAATGTGCGTTGCCATTATAAAGCTGTTGGTGGAGATCATCCGTTGCCACACTCTAACAGCTTCTTGACACGGGGGGGGGGGGTAAGACCTGCCTCCTCCTTGTTTGTTGATGTACCAGACCACTGACATATTATCCATCTACACTGCAATAGTCCCTAGAAGAAGAAAGCTGTGTAGCTCTTGCAACACCAAAATAACTGCCCTCATCTCTAGAACACTAATATGCAAGTTGGTCTCCTGGTACATCCACATGCCTTGAACTGTCTGACCAGAAAATGCCCCCTCCAACTCCATCTGGGAGGCATCCATGGTCAATGTGGCATTTGGAGAGGGAAAAATGAAGGGTCGTCCTTGAATAATGTCTGCAGAGTGAAGCCACCATAGCAGAGATTCTTTGCCTGCTCATGAAAGTCTGATATGAAGACTTAGAGGATTTCTGTGTAAAGACCATTGCACCGCTAACATCCATTGTACGATTCTCATGTGAAGGCATGCAGTGGGGAACAAGGGAATCATGGCTGCCATAGAATTGACAGCTCTGAGAATCAAACTTGCTGACCGATGTGAAGGCGCATAGACTTAACACTCGATCTGCTGCACAGATGAAAAGAATGATCTGAACTTGTTTCAGCTGGGATTTCTCTATGTTAAGAGTTATGCCAAGACATGGAGCCAGTTGCAACAGATAATCCCTGGCCTGAATCAGGTCAACATCCAGTCATCCAGATAGGGAAGTACCTGGCATCCCTGCAGCCTAAGGTGAGTTGCAACCACTGCCATGCACTTGGTGAACACCCTGGGAGCTGTGGTGAGACCAAATGGGAGTGATCTGAACTGAAAATGATCGACTCCCAGCTTGTAAAGAAGATATCCTCTGGAGCGCCTTTCCATTCCATCTTGATGTGGTAGTATGCATCCATCAGGTCTATTGAGTACATCTAGTCATTCAACCTCAGTAGAAGTAGGATGGACTGCACCATAACCATCCTGAATTTCCTGTTTTTTACCGATTTGTTTAGCGATGTCAGGTCAAGAATTGGCCTCAAGTCCCTTGTCTTTTTTGGGCACCAAAACGAACCTAGAGTAAAGACCCAATATGACTTGATCGAGGGGGGCCTCCTGGATTACTCTTTTTTGCAGAAATTTTGCGACTTCTACAGCTGCATCCTCCCTCTGACTGGGTGGGACATCGGGAAGTAGAGAATTTTGTCTTGGTGTCTCCAAAAAGAGGATTAAGTATCCACTGGATATGATCCTTAGCACCTATTGATCATTTGTGGTGGCTTCCCAGGCTTCGGAGTGCAAGGAAAAGCACTGTCCAACTGCCTCCAGGGGAGCTGGAAGGGTCTGTCCAAAAAGTACTTTCGAGACCCTTGCTTCTGCAGACTCCCTCACCTGCATGGGTGGTATCCACCATTGTGGTTATTTACCCCTCTGGGGAAAATTCTCCTTGAGAATCCTGAAAAAGACCCTGAGATTTCTTGAACCACATCTTTTTACTCCCACGCTGGTTCTTGGAGAATGACCTTTGTTGAGTAGAAAAATTGATCCTGATGACAGACAGGGTCATCCCATTTTTCTCACTGTGGGAGAGTGTGCCTCAAACAGTGGGCCTAAACAAAGTTGATCTGTCAAAAGGTGCATTGATGAAGGACACCTTGAAAGGTTCCCACAAAGTCACATAGCCACATCCAGGCATGATGCCTTATGGCAATGCCAGAACCAGACACCCTTGAGGTACTCTCTGCTGCAAGGAATATCAGCCTCATGGATGCTTTAGACAGGGACTGGAGGGTGGCCATTCTGGAGGAGAAAACCTTCTGATCCTCTGCAGACATGAACCTTGGGTAGGGATAGAGAGGTCTATATCAGTTCTGCAAAAATCCATTACAGTGAATTCCAAAAGAGCGATACGTATTAATCGAACCGTGAATACACGGAATGCACTAAACCGCAAAATTTAAAACATCAAACAGTCATAGTCGGCCAACCCCACCACCCGCTACATACTATCTACCCAGACAAAATAAATAAACCACATATAAACACTAACTAAACCCTACTCCTAACCCTAAAGTAAAGCACCAAAACCCAACTTTTAACACTACACTAAACCCCACATGCACAACTATCTATGCACTATCCTTAACCCCTCCCTAACCCTAAGGTCCGTAACTACTGCACACTTCCCCTACGGAGATATACCCTAACAAAATAAATAATACACATAAATACATTTAACAAAACCCTATGTCTAACACTACACTAAATCTTACATACATTATCTATCTATACACTTACCTTAACCCGCACCCTACCCGAAGGTCCATACCTATCGCACACTTACCTTACGGAGCTATACCGCAGGCGGGCCAACCAAACCACTTTGACATTTCGGATTTCGCTGTTTTGGATGTTCGGCGTTTACGTAGTTCATGCAATACGTGTCCATCATTTTGTATTCATGGAAATGACATTTCAATCATCTGATAGGGAGCCAGGGATAGAGAGTAGTAAAGTGGGAAAGAAAGTTTAGCACCCTCAAGGTGAAAGTGGCAGAGGCATAAACTCTTTTACCAACTCTGTCCAAAGGCCTAGACTCCCTATTAGGGGGTGGACACAGGAGCTCTCTTGGGTTAGCTCCTTTTTGGCGGCTGCTGCAACAACCATGGCATTAACCAGAATAACCTTTGTCCAAAAAGGTTTGTCCTGGGGAGCACTTAAGATTTTGTCTGTACACAAAGACACCAACTCAATGAGCAGGTCTGCAGGGGGAGACACCCAGGATATAGATGGCTGGACCCAAAAGCCTCCAACAGCACTGTTTCCTCAGGGGAGGGATTTTAGAAGACCATCCACCTCTTTGGGAGAGGATCTCTAGGATGTCTCCAAAGCAGACATTGTCTGGTGGAGAGCTTGTGGACCCCTCCCCTTCCTCGAAATCAGTGTCAGTGGTGAAAGATTCCTCCACGGAATCAATATGCCTCCTCTTGCACACTCTCTTCTGAGGAACCTCCTCGGTGAGATACTCCAGGGAGATGTCAGAAGATCTCTGGGGGTACACTGATGGGACAGTCTGGAGGTTTCCTGGGGCCTGCTAACTATGTGGTAGAAGAGAGGCCTCAGAAACAGATTCAGTGGGGACAGGGAGAATTTCACAAGAGTGAGAACCGAGGTTCTCTCAGAGTGGGAGGGGACCGTATTCATCATTTCAAAAGCAGAATGACTCCAAAGACCCAGGGGCAGTCCTCCCAGGTCCAAGGTACTGGAATGGACATCCCTCAGGGCCCCTGAGCCTCCCGCTGTGTAGGGGGAGCTGGAGCCGAGCCACTGAATGCCAAAGCTCCAAGGGGAAGCAACAGCTCTGAAAACTTCAGAGTCAAAGTCATCCCTCAAGAACCGATGTCAAGGCTATGGCTCCGAGACACACTCGGAACTGACACAGTCGGCACCAACCACGTCTAGGAGATAGTCGGAGGTGAAGATGTGATCATTCTCGGCTCTGATACCTCAGTTCCTGGGTCAAATGGAACTGATGACCCTGAAACCGAGGGTCAGACTGGAGAAGGAACCATGGGACAGAACGAGGAAAGCCTCATGGATCCAGAGAGGAATGCAGCAGGAAAATCCATATATGAATCAGTGCTTCAAGAAATTGCCTCATTAATCTACCAATGTCCTTATCCGACAGACTCTGAGAAGACCTGATGGGGGATGATGCAGATTCAAGTCTGGGGGTCATTTTTTGGAGAGGTCTCCCAGAGCGGAGATCTCCAAGCTGAAATGCTCGCCCCTGAAGAGGAAATCAAGGTCGTCCGGGGCAGAGAGACAACAGTCAGCACACAAGGAGAAGGCTCCAAGGAGGAAGCTACTACATGACAGAGCAAAATCCCAAAAAGGGAAGGCATCTCTAAAAATTCAAAATGACAAAAGAACCCACAGACATTGCCAACATCTAGCTGACAGGTTCAGCACAAAACTTCTCCCCTCCCAACACAGCATCAATGGGACCAGATGGTGTCCCAGGCTGCGTCCTACATGAACTCCAAGAAGAGCTAAACCCAAACCTAAATCTACTGTTCAATCTCAGCCTTACTACGTCTCACTGTAGCTTGGTCTGCAGCTATGGAAAGGATCATCATGGACCTTATAAAAGATATATTGAGACCTACAGACACTGGATCCTACCCAGTCAGATCCTAAACCTGGTCAATTTCTTTGAAACAGTCACCAAGGCCATTGACAAGGGAAGGTGGTCCACACAGCCTACCTGGACCTCATAAATGACTGGGCACCATAATAGATCTCCAGCTGACACAGCTGACCTCCAAAAAGGCCTCATAGAAACAGACAACTGGTGCTGGTGAGCCATGGCTGGCTCAGCCAATGCCAAAAAGTGTATAGTCATCCCTCAAATTACCACATAGGTGGTAATCCATTAAGTACAGAAGAAGTCATTTGACAACCACCACGGCCAAAGTGGTTGAAAAACATTTTATATAGCCCACCTAATCATGAAAGAGGATCAAGGGTTCAAACAGATGCCGTATGCTGCCTCAGCACTGAAATAATAGGACATGCTGGAGGGACAGATTCATAACCCAGAATAAATCCCCAGTCAGGTTTAGGCAGAGTCCCTCATTGACTCTCTTCAAGAGGAATCTTGATGAGTGGATGTGAATTTAAAATAAATGCCCTAGGGCAGATAGCCTAGTATGAACCTATGAACCTATGAAGCCTTCAGATCCAATAGTTTTGGCACCTTTTTAACAGGCTCTGGCTGAGAAGGAGACTGGTTGGGAGAATGCTTTCTTGATTCCCAGGCCTCTATGAGATTCCTAGAGGGGGGGGTTGAGGCCCTGAAGAAGAAGGAACAATAGAAGGGGCAGAAGGCAGTACCCCTTAATAATCAACTTGTTTCAGTGATCTGCTAAAGTTCATGGGTGGAAACTGCACAGACCGAACAGACACACTCCCTGTGGGCATCAGAGAAGGGAATCTTGTGCACACAGGAAATGCACTTCTTGAACCCTAAGTGCTTATCAGCCCTGTCTGACTTACATTTGGACATACTTTTTTTTTTTTCTTTGAAAAAGTAAGAGAGGGAAAGGAGGGAAAATGGCTATGGCAGACAGAAAACCCAATGCACAATTACAGTTCTGCTACAGAAAAGCTAAAGAAGGTAGGGAGAGAGGTAACAGACAAGACAAAAAAATTGTATCTTTAACTCACTGTGAAAAAAAAAACACACTCAAAAGAAGGCACTCAAGAGCATCGAAACCTCTCTGCTTGTTCGAGTGGCAAATGAGATCTGAGGTACTCTGGGGGAAAGAGGCATTATGGGTAGGGAGGAGGAGCTCAAGCTTTGAATCTCAGGCTATTGGAATGGTCAAGTGGGTTCTGAGGGTCAGAACTAAGATCCACAGGTTAATGAACGAATGAAGATGACATCAGATAAATGTGTTACTACAAACACTCCAATTCACAGTTCCAGCAGGAAAGAATCTCAAAAAAACATTCAAAAGCTGTTGAAATGTTTGGTTTTAGTGGTTTTGTTTTAATAAGTTTTGCATTTATTAAAATGAAAGCACTAAAACCAACTGTTTCAACAGCTTTTGAGTGTTTTTTGAGATTGTTTCCTGCTGGAACTGTGAAATGGAGTATCTGCAGTAACACATTTTTCTTGTAAGTATAGAAATCTCCTGGCACAACCTTATGTTGACCAAAATTTGACACATGAATGGTTAACGAGAGGCGAAATGAAACCAAAAGATGAAAGGTAAATAGAGGTCCATGATAGTGGACTACGTACATGTCGATTTACAAAATCCATTGAAAGGGTGGGAGAAACAAACAAATGCGGGTTCTGCAAAAAAAAAAAAAAAAAAAAGTCACACATCTTGTTGCTAGGTGTGATGCACTCATGGCAGAGGGCCTATATACAGAAGGGCACAATAATGTGGCAAGTCTGCTGCATTGAGAAGTAGCTGAGAAGCATTGGAAACATAAGCATCAAAGCATTATAGAGAACAATGAAGTGTATATTACAGGGGATCACCCATTACCCACAGATCAAAAAATAGAAGTGAGAAAACTATATATGAAAAAAAGTCAAAAGTAGCACTGATCATTGCAATTGCATCACCCAGTGATTACAGTGCCTTACGCATATAAAATATCAGGATTTGCAAGTGGAAAAGAGAGCTATGTGGAAGAATGATACCCAGAAAGTTCCAATAATAGTAGAAGCAATGGGTCTAATTAAAAGAAATATATTTACAGTGTACTTAGATATATTGTTAATATATGTAACCCTGTATGATTTACAGAAGATGGCAACTCTGTGCACATTGTGGATGCAGAGAAGAGCACTCTTGGCTAAGATCAAAGACTGAAACAATACTAATTTCATAAACTCTAATCATGTTCTGACTTAAGAATGGGGTTCATTCCCTTCATGGTATTAGAAACCCAAAAGACTTGTAGAACTTAAACTGATAAAAACCATTAGGTGAAATTCTACATCCATCAGGAAGCCAACGCAGACAATGCAGGATATGTGTAATGTGTGCACATCTGGAGACTCACTGCAGAATTCTGTATGTGCTGTATCCTGACAAGTTTGAAATTTGTAAGGTAAAGGAAAAAGGCATTGCAACCATACAGGTAAACATTCTGAGAAAGAAAAGTACAACTGTGTGAGTAAATTTACCATAACAGTAGATGTTTGAATGATCACTGCTGCAGTAGACTTAGCTATATGGGTTATATCCCAACAAGAATATACCAGCAAGCCAGATTCCAAAGTTTCAAGGGCACCTTCCATGCACTTAAACAATTAAAAAGAGTGCTTTGTGTGCTAAACATTCAGATATTTCATACCAACCGGAAGAGGGAAACCAGAGCCCTGAAAAGGCAATGCTAGGAAAATAAAAATATACATATTTTCACCCTGGCAAAAATAACACAGAAAAATAAGAGGGGTGGATGGTGAGAGCAACTAATGCAGCAGTGATCATTTGAACATCTACAGTTATTACACATTTTCTTACCCAACTCCACTTAGCATCATACTGATCATTGCTGCAGTAGCTTTAGCTATATGGGTAGACTACCACAGCTTATAATGAAGCAGAGAAGGATGAGGGTCCAGGAGCAACTGCAGAATAGTCCTAACAAAGTGTGCCCTTGACCTGGAGAAGGAATCTAGCTTGTAGTATAATGTAAAGGTATGTACAGAAGAATAACATTGACTTCACAAATACATATCTCAACAACAACTTCATCAGATAACTTACAATTAATGCATTTTTTTCATTTAAATACCATAATATTATTGCAAATAATTCCTGTTACCAATAAACCTTATTTGAAAAAATTTAAGCTATAAATCAGCTTGTTCATTCTTTTCTTAATATTCATGATACTAATGAATATTCCACGTATTAAAAACAACATATTTAAATACTTAAAAACATTAAGATGTATGTACAGAAGACCAAGCTGCTGCTTCTATAATACTTCTAGAATCCAACCCTTTTCAAAAAGCCACTAATAAAGCCAAGGCCCTGGTAGAGTGAGCCTTGACCCTAGTTCAGACACCATTTCAAGCATAAATGAGGGATTAGTTCTTAAGGAAACCCTGCCTTTGTGGAAAATGAGATAGGGCTGACCTATTATCAGAATTTGCAACCCTGATACTCTTCCTGCAAAAGTCACAGGAATCAGTAAAACTGTTTTCCATGTTAAAAAACCTCAACTCAGCCTGATGAGCTTGCTCAAATGGAGCAAGGATTAATTTTTTCCAAGACAAAATTAAGATCTCACAGAAGAGGCACCTGTATTCTAGGAAGCTTGGTTTGCATTATCTTTTATAAAAACATTTTTGTATGAGATTACACTGAAAGAGGGGGATCCATGTGCAGACATGATGAATTTATTTATTCATTTGACATTTGTCAACCGGGAAGTCAGAGTGGGCAAATGCCTTTTTTCAGCGGAGGTCCGGGGAGAAAATCTCCACAACATTGTAAAATTACAAAACAAAAGATAAAGCACAGTAAATCAAACAATACGGTGGATAAATCATAATAAAACAATATATTGAGGACATAGCATAATGAAGTATAGTACATCACATTTCTAGGGAACATGACTAACATAAAAGTAGTTAGCAGAATCTTTGAGTGAAACAAATGGAGTGAGGGACAGCTTAATATTTATTTACTTATTTCAGTTTGATAACAGGGGAAATCCACTGCGCCAAGAAGAGCCTGTTTTCAGTGAAGGCCCAGGGAGAAAAGCTCAATGACAACTACAAACATGTAGATCTATTCAATCATTTTCTTACTCAGAGAAATACAATATAAAAATAGAATGTGATAAAATAAACTAGTACAAAGAAATACAGATAATGAGATTTAGGTGGAAGTTTTTGTATGTACAGAGTTAGAATACAGATTTCAAATAAGAGTGTTTAAGGTAAGAGGGACTGTCCTGTAAGGTTTTAATGCAGTGTTGTAGTAGGTGAGTGAAGTTATGAGAAGTAGGTGTAGTAGAGGGTGGAGATGTGAACGGCTAGTGGGGGACGTTACATTGGAGAGTGGCATGGCCATTTTGAAGTAAGATGACAGAACAAGAGAGATTTGAATTTGGTGTGCTTAGGTATATTGAGAAGGGAGAGAGGGAGTGAGTTCCAGAGTTTAGACATGGAGCAGGATAGAAGGAGGTGACCAGGGGGGACATGAGGATTTGTAGAAGGTTTTGGTTTTTAGATCTGAGTGTGCAGTTAGGAATGTAGGGGGTTAATGAGGTAGAGAGGGGCAGCTGGAAGGTTTGTATATGAGCTTGTGGGTGTTGGTGAGTTTAAGGAAGATCAAGTAATTGGGCAGTTCTACCCATTGTAATATATGGAGAGAATGACAGTGGTGCGAGGGCTGTTTTGAGTTGGTAGCAAATTTGCTTATTTTATTGTAGCATGATTCATGTTTGGATTGTAGGCCAAGTTGAAGGAGCACCATACATAAGACAGTTGAGGAGGTAGGAGGAGGCTAGGGTTTTCCTGGTGGAGGGGGAGAGGTAGCAGTTGTGTCTGTATAGGAGTCCTAGTTTTTGATGAGTTTTTTTGATAGCGGTTTGGATATGGGTGTCAAATTTTAGATGTTCATCGGTGATGACACCAAGGAGTTTGGTACCGGATACAATTTCAATGGGGACATTGTCTGACTGAGTATAGAGAATGAGTTTTTGTTGATCAGGGAGTTTCTAGATGGGAAAAAGATCATCAGTTTTGTTTTATTACATTTAGGGCCAGGTCATTGTTTTGCATCCAGGATTTGGATTTAGAGAAGGCTGACTGAGTTTTTAGAAGTAGGTCAGAGGTGGAGTAAGCTGAGCAGATGAATTTTGCATCATCTGCGTACTGGATTATTGAGGAGTCAGGGATGGTGCAGTGAAAGTTATTGATAAATATATTGAAGAGTAATGGTCCTAGAATAGAACCTTGTGGCACCACAGTGTGGGTGTACAGGAAGGGGGAAGTGAGGATTTCCATTGAAGGGCTTGCTATCATTCAGAGAGGAAGCTAGAGAACCAGGCTAAGGTGGAAGTGGAGAGGTTGGGAGATGAGAGTTGAGATATGAGTAAAGGGTGGGAGATGGTGTCAAAAGCTTTGGATAGGTCAAGGAACAGAGTAGATAGGAGTTTGCCAGAGTCATGTGCTTGGTTTATGGTACTGAGGAAGGATAGGAGGGCAGTCATGGTACTGTGGCCAGGGTGGAAGCCGTGTTGAGTAGGGGTGAGAAGGTTGTTATGTGTCAGATATGGCATGAGTTGAGTATGTATACATTTTTCCAGGATTTTAGAAAGTGGGGAAAGGATGGCTATAGGCCTGAAATTTGAGGTGTCTGTATTTTTGCCTCCCTTGTGAAGTGGGATGATGTAAGCTTGTCACCAAATAGAAGGGACATAAGCTTCGTGGATGGATCTGTTGATTAAGATGGAAATGGGAAATGCAATACTATTAGCAGATATTTTTAAGAAGGTTGAATGGAGATTATCAGGTGCATTGCGGCTAGGTTATAGTTGGAAGAGTAGTTATTTTATAATACTTGTGGGGATGGGTTTTAGGTTGAAGGGGAAGGAGGCATGTAAGTGGTCAGTGGGGTTGGGGGGGCTGGGGAAAAGAGGAGGACAATTTAGCTATGCAATCTACAAAGAAGGAGTTGAATTGGGTGGCAGTATCAAGATCAGTAAGGTTGGGGTTAGGGCAAGGGTTTTCTTTGTTACCTGGGTGAAGGAGGGAGGAGATTTTTTTGGGGTTGGTTGAGTGTTTGGATTGAAGTTTGCAATAGTATACTTTGCGCTCTCTGGTTATTAGTTTTTTTGTGAAGTTTCAGAGTTATTTGAATTCAAGTAAGTAGTTATGTTGTTTGCTTTTTGACTATTGGTTCCAAATTTTATCTCTTTGTAGCATCGCAAGTTTGGTTTCTTTTGATAGCCAAGGGGAGGCTTTGGCTTTGATTCATTTGGTTCTCAGAAGTGCATGGTTGTTGAGTAGGTTTAAGAATGTATCATTGAAGCAGGTAATGGCTTGTCGAGGAGGAGGGTTCTTAGGGGGGTCCAGTCAGTAAGTTTTAGACATTCGGAAAAAGTTTGAGGGTGGAAGTGTGAGAGGTTATGAGTGTGTATGTAGTGATGTTGCTGTTGCAGAGGAGAGGGGTGACGGTCAGCAAAAGCAGGCAAGTGGTTGCTAAGAAGGTCTGGAAGGATTCCTGAGTTTGAGATAGGGTTGGGATGTTATGTACGGATCTAGTCAATGATGGTGCCAGAGGTCCCATCTTTGTTTGGCCTGGTAGGGGAGTTTATTAGCTGGGTGAAATTGAAGAGGCTGAATGAGTGAGAAGGGGCTTGTGAGTTTATTGTGTCCCAAATTATGTTTATGTTACCTATGATATATGTGTTAAGAGAAAAAGTTTTAAAAACATGCTGTTATTTGTCTTTTTCCTGTTCTTGCAAAATGAACATGTTATTTGTTGGGATATGCCTATCAAAGATGGGCCTCATCTGTGAGCAAAATGCAGCATTGCTTATGAACCTGAATGATATCTGTTTTCTGCATTGCAGAATAAAGAGATTTGGTTATAGCTCAGTGAAGCCTGGGATAAGGACGCACGGCCGAGTAAGAGTTAATTTAATGGGGCAGGCTGTGTGTCCTGGAAAATTTGAGCTACCATTGTTGGATTGAACATTTTGTACTTCTTGAACATTCTGTACTAGCTGTTTGTTTGAGGTAATTTGTGATAAACATGTTTTCCTATATGTTTTTCATAGCCAATTGTCAACGGTCAGAAATGTAACAAAAAGTTGTTTTGCTTGCAGTATAAATGTTGATGTCAGTAAACAAGTTGATCAGATCAGATCAGATCAGAGGAGATCAGATTAGTCCAGACCGGACATCTTGGCCAACATGCTGTGTAATCTGGTTAGCTGCTAATAAAGGAAAATTCATCGCCTGAGGCAGATGCGACTCGTGTGAATTTTTTCTTCTGACATTTTGGTCCTTCGGACCGGAAACCTCTACGAAGATACGGATCAGACCGACAGAGAGACCGAAAAACCTGTGCAGGTGAGGGTTTCTTATCTTAAGATTCCCTCGACTGAAAGCCCTCCGACTGATTTGTCGTTGAAAAGAGGCTGGCCGCTCTCTGATCCCTATCTGAGGGACGGTTTCTGAATGAAAAGGGGAAACGGAGTCTCATCTGGTTCAGGTAGGATGAAAAATAAATTTCTTTTAATTTAATTTAATCTTGTCGACAAGGTTTTATTTTTAGTTAAGGATGGGTAGGATTACTTGTTAAGATTATTTTGTTAGGGTCACCTGTTAAGATAGTCCCATTTTATAATAAGCCCTGTAAAATAATTTTGATACAGTCCTAAATACCTGAGGCAAAAAAAAAAAAAAAGGAAAGGTAAAATAAGAAATCTAGGGGAAACATGGGTTTGAGTTGCTGCAAGTATGAGAGTGATGCCAGTTTAAATGTTGATGCTAAGTATATGAAAGGTTTAAACAAAAATAATGTTAAATTTTTGAAAAAGTGGAAGTCGAGATATGATTTTGATGGTACACTGAATAGGAATGCCTGTGCAAAATTGGTTAGAGATTTGAAAAGAGATGCGGGAACTAGAACTAAAAAACTAAGACAATTGGGATTTCCCCAAGCACAAAAATGGTTAGAAGAGGCAAATAAACGAGCTATAAAAGAAAAACAGTGCCAGGAAAAAGAAAAAAATAAATCAAAAGGGATCACTGGTGCCAAGTGGAAAAGTAGCTTTATTTTTAGATAAGGAGGATGAGCATACAGTTTGTGCGGTACAAAGGCAGGCAACAGCCCCACCGTATGGGGAAATTGCTGCTGCTGTACCGGCGGAGCCTCCTCAATATCAGTCTGAAGATGTGAGATCTGTACAGCAGGGTGGATTATTGGCTGCTCAAGGAAATGTTGTGACTCCTCCAATTTACCTGCAAATTCCCGTAGTACCCAAGGTTGCTTTGCAACAGGTAGACCAACCTATGCAGTTAAGGTCGGGACCAGCAGGGCAAGGACGTTGGGCCATTAAACTTTCTGACCACTCAGAAGCCCTTCCCTTAATACAAGTTGCAAACCCACAAGCAGGGGATGTTGGACAAGAGCCAACTATTTTAGTTTATCATCCCTGGGCTAGAGAGGATATAAAACGAGCTACGGATGGTATTCCTCATCCCAAGGTTAATTTTCAAAAGTTTTCTGAGGACATAGTTGGTATGTGTTTAAGTTATCATCTAAATGGTTTAGAAGTAGAACAAGTAGTGCGACAAATCCTGGGTCCAGATTGGCGCTTAGTTTGTGGTGCTTGGACATGTAAGGCAGATGACGGCACTACATTAAAGCATAAATGTGAGAGTGTTCAATCTCGCCTTTGTTCTTACACATGGGTTCGGAGCCGATCCTCGGCTCCGTGCCGGCCGACTGCAAGCTCTGCATCGAGAAGAAGCTCGAGGACATCCAATACCCACAATCCCCCTCTGCCTTTACCTCAGATCTAGTTTGCCGCTGCTGCATATGCATCGCTGGAGGCTAGCTCGAGGCTTTTTACAGATAAGATTTTATCTATTCTGGTTAAATTTTCAAAAACTTCTTTAAAATCTAGTCATTTAAAGTTAGAGTACGGTGTGTGAGTGGAATAGAATTCTCGGTACCTTAGATTAGTTTAACTTAGTTAGCTAACTGGTATAGAGTTTTTCGGGGCCTACCACCCCTACTTGGATCACTTTTTGACTAAAAATTTGTTGTAGTCTTGCTTTTCTTAAGCAAGTGACAATCGGACTTTCAAATACCGGATTTGACATTGTTACTGGATTGACTTACTGGACTGGACTGTCTCTTTCTCTTGTCATTATGTCTGAGAAAATAAAATCTGGCTTCAAACGTTGTCAGTGTGGCCAAAAGATGTCGGTCACAGACAACCACAGTTCCTGTGTCTACTGTCTTGGCCCTCTCCACTTACAAGATGACTGTTCTATTTGTCACTCTTTTAGTGGGAGGGTCATGACAGATAGGCGAGGAAACTGATGGATAGAGGATTGTTGAAACCCTCTTTCCAGGAGGCTCTGGATGCTTCAGACCAGGCATCCAAGTCTTGAAGGCGTCGGAGCCAAAGTCATCGGCTCCGAGCTCTTCGGGTCTAGTTAGATCACCGGTTCCACAGACTTGGGCCGAGTGTTCAACTGTTGGCAGTTTCGAGCCTCGAGTCTTGGAACCGGTGACGGAGCTCCCTCCACCGACTCTGCTGAGGTCGGCTCCGTCTTTGATCCCTTGACTCGTTCTTCTAGGCCCTTTCCGACACCGATGTGGACCGTGTGGTGCAGAAACTGATGGAGCATACGGCCCTATCCAAGCTTATCTCGGTCTCCTCTCAGTTGATGTCGAGACTTGAAGGCCTGCCACTATCTCCATCTGTTCCTCCTCCGAGACCTGTCCAGTCTTGGAGCCGGAAGAAGCTGAACTGATGATTGTGGAGCCCTCGGTGCCAGAACCGTCTTTTCTCGGTCGGCACCGTTCACCTCGACTCCATCCGATCCGGTACTGGAGTCTCGGGCGAAGATCCGTCCTTGGTTCCGGGACGAGTCGGACCGATGTTTCGTTCGACGCTCCATCTCGGGCCTCGCACGGATCGACTCGGTTCCGTCCTCGGTCGGTGCCTTCAGCTCCTGTTTCGGGATTCTTCCCATTTCTTGAACCGGGAGATACCTCGACTGGGACCCGGGGCCTTCGACCTCATGAGGAAGGTGTTGTCTACCCAGACAACCACATCAGCAGGTACAGCTTCTCCTCCCCACAAAGGACCGTTATCCTCCTCTGCACCCACGGCCACGTCCAAGCGTGGGGCACCAGTGTCTCAGCCACCCCTGGAGGTGCCCTCTTCCTCGGAGGCTTCTTGGATGCTCCCCCGAAGAAGTCCCTAGGAAAAGACTGTGTAAGAGGAGACACTTGGATTCTCCACAAGAATCCTTGACATCTGATACTGACTTAGATGAGTCAGAAGGGTCCCCTAAGTCACCTTCAGAGGATGTCTCTTTTCTGAAATCTTGGAGATCTTAAAACAGAGAGGTGACTGGCAAGCCCTCCCCTTCTGAGGATGAGTCAGTTTTGCTGAAGGCATTTGGTGCCGTCCTTCCTCCTCCTGGGTCACTCCGCCTTTGATGAGTTAATGGAATTAATTGCTCGAAGGCGTGGGAGACTCCTGACACGGTGGAACCAGTGCCTAGGAAGCCAAATAAGTACATTATGGCACCACAGGACAAAGCTTACCTCACCAAAGGAGTTCCAGTAGACGCCATGGTGGTGGCAGCGCCACGAAAAGGAGATGTCGGAGTCTTCCTCATCTGTCCATCTGCCTAACAAAGACTCTAGGACCATGGACAGATACGGGAAGCGCATTTTCAGTTCAGCGGCTTTTCTCTATGCGTTCCCTGAACTATTTGACTCATTTTACACGCGTTTACAGAGGGATCTAGTCAAAGAGTTGGGAGATACCCTCCAGGGTACTACAGATGCCGCTGTCTCAGAGAAAGTTACAGCGCGCATCTCAACACCCTTACGTCCATTGTAAACTCGTCCATGAGGCTGATATCCTATGCAGCGAAGGATCGAGTAGGGCAGCGGCTTCAGCGATTGCTCTTCGTAGGCAATCCTGGATGCGCTTATGTTCGTTGCGGAAGCCTTCAAGTCTTCCTTTACTAACGCCCCATTTGACGGAGCCACACTTTTGGCCCTAAAGTAAAGGAGACCCTTACCGGTGTGAACAGGAGGGAAAGACTCTGTCTGCTGTCGGAGTCCGTTTTCCACCTTCCAGACCGTACCCCAAAGGGCAACGTGGGGAAAATGTGGTTTGAAAACCCCAAGGATCTTTCCCAAACACAGGGTGATGCCCCTCTAGAGGCAGAGGGGGCAGAGGTGGAAGACGCCGCCCTGGCGGCAGAGGGTCCAAAACCAAGGTGACAAGGATAATCTCCCTGGCAAACTTTTCAGCACTCCTGAGAGGAGGCCCGACTGTCCTGCTCTGGAGGCAGTCGGGGGTCGCTTAGCTTTATACCCTCAGGCCTGGCAAAATCTTTCTTCAGACAATTGGGTAAAAAGCATTGTTACCAGAGGTTACAAAATCCCATTTCTATCCACACCCATTCCAAAGAGAACTCCCAGATGTACCACCCCATCTGCGAGACCCAGCAGCTACAGAAATTTCAAAGCTGCTAGAAAAAGAGTCATCCAACCAGTCCCAGCGGACCAAATAGGATTCGGAACTTACTCAAGGTTTTTTTTGTTCCCAAGAAAACAGGGGGCTGGGGGGCGATTCTGGGCCTAAACCATCTCAACACCCTTGTCAAGAAGGGAAAGTTCGAATGGTCACGCTTCAATCGATCCTTCCATTCTTACGGAAGGACGACTGGATGTGCTCGATAGATCTGAAGGACGCATACTACCACATCAAAATGGCCAGGGCGTCCAGGGATCATTTACGCTTCCGGCTGGGAGCCAGTCACTATCAGTTTCGAGCCCTGCCCTTTGGTCTGACTACAGCCCCCAGGGTCTTCACCAAATGCATGGCAGTGGTAGCGTCTCATCTGAGGCGCCTAGGATTCCAGGTGTTTCCGTATCTGGACGACTGGCTCCTGTCTGCCACCACCAGGTCAACTGATACAAGCCAGGGATTACACCCTACAACTTTGTACACACCTTGGCATTTCAGTAAATTTCAAAAATCGTTGCTACAGCCATCACAGCATATCTTATTCATAGGAGCGAATTAGATACATCAGTTAGTTCTAAAACTTCCTACAGAAAGAATAGTAGCACTTCAATTCAACATTTCCCTTCTACTGTCGTCCAAAAAGTCCCCAGCAAAAATTGTTCTGAAAGTTTTGGGTCTCATGGCAGCTTCCCTCATTGCGATACCATTGGGAAGACTGCACATGAGAGTGCTACAATGGCTTCTGTTTGCACAATGGTCATTCCAACAACTTCCACTGACTCACGAAATATTGATAACGAAAACATGCAAATCACACCTAATGTGGTGGTTACAGACTTGCAACCTATCCAGCGGAAGACCATTTGTGCTACCTGCACCACCGTCAGCGACGATAACCACGGACGCTTCCCTGATAGGGTGGGGGGGCATCTTTCAGGGACAGACAGTCCAAGGCGAATGGACCAATCTGGAGTACAATCTGCACATCAATGTTCTGGAGTTGAGGGCAGTGTTTTTGGCGTTGCAACACTTTGCTCCCCTTCTTCCTCCAGGGACCATTGCAGTTCAGACAGACAACATGTCCGTAGTCTGGTACATAAACAAGCAAGGGGGAACCAGGTCTTACCAACTATGCAGAGAGGCCATGAGAATTTGGCAATGGGCAGAGTCCACCGGTCGCTTTCTGATCGCAACGCACATCCCGGGGTCATCCAACGTCATAGCCGACAGGCTGAGCAGGGCAATACTATTGCCTCACGAGTGGTCCCTCAAACAGTCAGAAGGATTTTTCGCAAATGGGGCCAGCCTACCTGCGATCTGTTTGCGTCTCCAATGAACGCCAAATGCAGGAGCTACTTTGCCCTATTAACCCCTCCAGGGGAAGTCCCCAGGGACGCTGGTGCACGATTGGCCCCCGGGTCTCCTATATGCTTTTCCTCCATTTCCCCTGATTGCAAAGTTTCTACAGAAAGCCAACAACCTTCAGAGGACTATTATTCTCATTGCCCCGTTCTGGCCTCGTCAAATTTGGTTCCCTTTCTATTGCATCACCGCATTGGGGACCTTGGATGCTGGACCCAGAGCCAGATCTACTGACTCACTCGTCAGGAGTTCCTCACCCATCTCTAGAATCTCTCCATCTAGCAGCTTGGCTGCTCCGCTTCCTTTAGCCAGGTCGGTTCCCCTTACATCGGCGGTTCAAGATATTTTAGTAGCTTCTCATAAAGTTTCCACTACAAAGACTTACACCAGTAAGTGGAAACGTTTTGTCTTCTGGGCGAGTCACATCATTTGGACCCTGTTACAGCTCCGTTAAACAAGGTTTTAGAGTTCTTGACTGAATTGTTTCATGAAGGAGCTTCCCCGGCTACTTTAAGAGTACAGTTAGCTGCCATTTCTAACTATCATGTAGAAGAATGTGGTGCACCTATTATGGCTCACAGACTTTGTAAAGCCTTTTAAAAGGTTCTTTTCATATCAGACCACCAGTCAGAAGTCCGACATCACCGTGGAATTTAAACCTGTTGCTCTCTAAATTGATGTTGCCACCCTTTGAACCAGCTTCAAGTTGCACATTGAAGTTTTTGTCATGGAAAACATTATTTCTAGTGGCCATTACATCTGCTAGGCAGTGTCTGAGCTTCAGGCCCTTTCGGTCAAACATCCTTATTTAATATTTCATTCTGACAGAGTATCCCTACGCACTAATCCATCCTTTCTTCCCAAAGTTTGTTCTTCTAGTAATATTAATCAGTCCATTGAATTACCCACCTTCTTAAGAACCACTCTAATAAATTGGAGTATATGTTGCACAAACTGGACGTCCATAGACAACTCAGATTTTATTTGGATAGAACAAAAGATCACAGGAAATCTGATCAACTATTTGTAGCTTTTGCTGACAGCAGAAAGGGTCTTGCAGTTACTGAAGAACTCTTTCTAAATGGCTAACTGACTGTATCACATATGTTTATGAAGCCTCTGACCAAACATTATCAGCAAAACCCAGAGGACATTCTACCAGATCAGTGTCTACATCTTTGGCTCACGCAGCTCGCTACCTTTAGACACTATTTGTGCGGCTGCTACTTGGGCTAAACCACATACATTTATCTCTCATTACAAAGTGGACAGGGTTTCTAGGGATAGGGCAACCTTTGGTTCCACTGTGCTCAAGAACGTTCTCCTTGAGTTCCTCAGGATCATGGAGCTAGGGACGCTACCCATGTGTAAGAACAAAGCAGATTGAACACTCTCACATAAAGAAGTTATGTCCTTACCATAACGTTCCATGTGGAGTGTTCATCTCTTGGTATTACACTCCACCCTTCCCACCCTTAGGAAGAACGTTCTATTTGGTGCCTGGTCTGGAGTATTCTCCTTCTGCTGTTGCAGTATTAGTGTTACTATCATACCCTTGGTATGTTTGTATATATGTACTTATGTATATAGTTTGGCATGTGTGCGTGCTTTATGTCTGGTTTGCTTGCAAACTAGATCTGAGGTAAAGGCAGAGGGGGATTGTGGGTATTGGATGTCCTCGAGCTTCTTCTCGATGCAGAGCTTGCAGTCGGCCGGCACGGAGCCGAGGATCGGCTCCAAACCCATGTGTAATAACCAAGGCGAGATGAACACTCCACATGGAACGTTATGGTAAGGACATAACTTCTTTTTCTGGGGTGTTAGACATGCGAGTCACTGATCTGTTGAAGAGAATTTCTGATAAGTGGCGTCCAAGAGCAGACTGGACAGTAATAAATCAGTGCATCCAAAATGATGATGAATCTGTAGATCACTATATTGTAAGATTGACAGAAGTGTTCAATAACCATTGTGAAATGATGATTCCGCAGGATCAGACTACTGATAGTCCGTACGAACAGCAATTGAAAAACGCTTTTCTTAAAGGTTGTAAGGCTCCGATAAATAGTTTTATAACTAAGCATATGGTTGATCACAGAACATGTAGACTGCAACCTTTGTTTGAATATGCATGGCATGCTGAGCGACATTTCAATTTAAAAAAGAAAAAGAAAGTACAAGTGTTAACAGTAGGGGATGATGGTGGTATATTTTTGGTACAGGACCAAAGGGGACAAGGGCGCCGTGGTGGCGTACAAAGACGTGGGGGCCCGAAATGGGACACGTCGTATAAACAGGGTGGACATTCAGAGGAATATGAGGGGAGGTTAAAACATGGAGAATGTTTTAAATGCGGTAGACATGGGCACTTTGCTGCTGACTGCGAAGAGTGGCAACATCCCCCACAGCTTACGAACAACGGCTCCGCATGACTATATGATAGTAGAGGAAGGCGCCAAATTCATTATTGTGATTATTGTAGAGAAGAAGAAAGAGAGAATGATTGTGATGATGACGAGGCAGACACTCTCTGATATGAATGTCAGGACACCCAGGAAATTAAGGAAGGGCGGGATTGTGACTGTGAAGTCATAAACCTGCACATTTGGGTATTGCTATGCATCTGGATCAAAAACCCATGATAGAGTTTTTGGTTGAGGGACAGAAAGTGGAGTTTTTATGTGATTCAGGTGCATCGCATACACTTTTGGGTCCAGCAGTTCTACCCCCGAACTGCGAAACAGATGAGTTTGTCCTTGTGAAAGCAGCAAACGGGAAAATCTATAAGAAACCACTGTCTCATCCTATATTGTTCACAGATCCGCAAACAAACCAAACTGTTAGGTGTAGGGTAATTATATCGAAAGTTTGTCCAGTTAATTTGCTGGGAAGAGATTTGATGCATTTGTTTGGAATAGCGGCAATTCCCACACCTAAAGGCTTTGAGGCGAAAAGGTTAGCGGATGGCTTGGTGGTACAAGGAGTACAAGACTTGTTTTACTGGTATAGCCAGGACTTGATTTCAAACGGGCCGGGGAGGGTTGATACAGATTTGATCAACCTAGCTTTAAGTAAATCTAGGAGCGGGTCACCAGGTTGCGCACTTACATTGTACTATGTACTACAGACAGGCCCCTGGTCCGGATAAAGAATTTGAAAAAGAATTCTTTAGGCACAAATGTGCAGGGATAATTTTGAATTATATGTTTTGTGATAAGCAAGGTAATACAGTAGTGACCTGTACTTTGACCAAGGAAATGAGTTCTTTATATCGCTCAGGTTATAGCCCACATATTTCAATTACTAAAGCGGTGGGGACACATTGGGTAGATTTGGCGAAAAAGGTAACAAATTGGGACACAATGTCCGAAAGTCAGTTGAAGGATCAACAGATCCAGGTACAAAGATTAAATTGGGTGGCTTGGGCACAACCAAGTGTGCACCTCAGGGATGACAAAACAGAAATGGCATGACAAATCCTCCTAACTCAAGAGGAGGATAGTGCGTTAAGTGCCTTACCTGTAGACTTATGGTCAAAAGGTAAAGGGGATGCAGGACTGATGAAATCAGCAGGTAAAGTTTGTATAACTCCAAAGTCAGGTTTTAGACCTCGTAAGCATCAATACCCGCTAAGTAAACAAGCAGAGGAAGGAATTAAGCCAGTCATTGAGCAGCTAAAACAGGTAGGAATTCTTGTTGAATGCCCAGATTCGCACTGCAATACTCCATTGTTTCCTGTAAAGAAACCGGATGGGTCATGGAGGTTGGTTCAGGATTTACAAGCAGTTAATTCGGCTGTGATCCCAAGAGCACCGGTGGTCCCTGACCCCTATACATTACTTAATGATTTATTACCTCAGCACAGATATTTTTCTGTCATAGATATAAGCAATGCCTTTTTCTCCATACCACTACATAAGGAGAGTAGATTTTGGTTTGCATTCACTTATCAAGGTAAAAGATACACATACACCAGATTGCCACAGGGCTATTGTGAGAGTCCGACAATATTCGCACAAGAAATGGCTGCAAATTTAGCTCAGTTTGTTCCCCCAGAGGGAAGCCAGGTTGTGTTGTATGTAGATGATATTTTGTTGGCCTCACCCACGCAGGAAAGTTGTAGAAAGGATACCCTAGCCCTTCTTAGTTTTTTAGCTGAGCAAGGACATAAGGTAAATAAAGAAAAGTTACAATTGTGGAAAGCACAAGTAAAGTACTTGGGTTATTTAATTTCGCAGGCAGGTAGACAATTGGAGAACAAAAGAAAACAAGCAATTCTTGAGACATCTATGCCTACGACTAAGCGGGAGATGATGTCCTTTTTAGGTGTGACTAATTTTTGTAGAAGCTGGATCCCTAACTATGCTGAGGAAGTAGGGCCATTGACCGCACTGATCTATGATACTCCCATGGCGGCTAAGAATAATATACAGTGGACACATAAGGCAATACAGGCATTTATTAGAATTAAGCAATTGATAGCAGGATCCTCTGTTTTGGGTTTTCCGAACTATTCTAAGCCGTTTGTACAAATGGTTGATTGTAAGGGAGGATATATAACTCCGATTCTGGTACAAGTACATGGGGATAAACAGAGGCCGATAGCTTTCTACTCCTCCAGATTAGATCCTGTTGCAAGGGCATTGCCGCATTGTGTTCAAGCTGTGGTGGCGGCCGCCATGGCAGTACAAGCCTCAGCATCATTAGTTTTGTTTCACCCATTACAATTGCGAGTTCCACATTCAGTAGCTACTATACTTTTGCAAGATAAGATAACCTTTTTATCTCCTAGTCGACATTTGTCGTGTATGACAGTGCTGCTGACACAGCCTCATATGACCATAGAAAGATGTACTACTCTTAATCCTGCGACACTTTTGCCAACTCCAGAAGAAGGTACTCCACATGTTTGTTTAGAGAGTATTCATGACAAAGTACTTCCCCGACCAGATTTAACGGATATTCCGTTGATAGATTCTGATCTCGTTTTGTTTGTAGATGGATCAGCAAAGAAAGACACTGTAGGAAAAACACTAGTAGGGTATGCTGTCACCATAGAAACTGAAGTTTTGGAGGCAAAAGGATTGTCAAACATTTATTCTGCACAGGCAGCTGAGTTGGTGGCTTTGACTCGAGCTTGTACCTTAGGGGAGGGTAAAAAAGTGACAATTTATACAGATAGTCAATATGCTTTCTCCACTGTACATGTTTTCGCTCAACTATGGAAGAATAGGGGAATGGTTACTGCGACAGGCAAACCAATAAATCACAGAAATTTAATTTTACAGTTGTTAGATGCAGTGCAACTACCCCTTCAGATAGCGATATGTAAATGTTCCGCACATACCAACAGGAAAGATCCTGTGTCCAGGGGAAATGCCCTTGCTGATATGGCTGCAAAACAGGCAGCTCAAGAAAATGATTTGCTTTTACATGATAATGATTTGGAGCCTGGACACCTCTTAGACTTAGAAACACTAAAAGTAATGCAAACATTGACGACACAGAAGGAAAAATTTCGTTGGGTAAAATATGGTATCACTCAACAGAGTGGGCTGTATAGGGCATCTGATGACAAAATGGTATTACCCTCAAACCTTTTTAGGTATGCGGCATTGGTTAGCCATGGACCTGCCCATGTAGGAGTACAGACGATGATTCAAGTAGTGTCTAAGGTGTTTTGGTGTAAAGGGTTTTCAACTTATGCAAAGCAATTCTGTTTATCTTGTTTATTATGTGCAAAGTATCATGCTCAGGGGGGAGTTAAAAAGTCTCAGCAGGCATTCCCTACCCCTCCGTATCCATTCCACACACTCTGTATGGACTTTATTGAATTGACACCCTCAGAGGGAAAAAAGGTTCTGTTTGGTCATTACAGATGCTTTTTCTAAATGGGTAGAAGCTTTTCCAGTGAAGCATCTGAATGCACAAACAGTAGCCTACCAAGACGCATTTACAATGATAATGGGTCTCATTTTGTTAACCAGATTGTTCAGAAATTGGGTCAAGTGTTTCAAATTGATCTCAAAAATCATCGTGCTTACCATCCCCAATCAGCTGGACTGGTGGAAAGACACAACGGTGTCTTGAAGAGTAAGCTCTGCAAACTAATGGCGGAAACACATAGGTCATGGACTGCATGCCTTCCGTTGGCACTCCTGTACATGCGAATCTCACATTCCTACAAAGGACTTACACCATTTGAACTTTTGTTTGGGAGACCATATTACGTCCCGCAGTGGCAAGGATTGTTGCCAGTGGAACGTGGGGGGGGGGGGGGTGAGGATCTAGTGGATTATATGAAGAAGCTGCTAAATGTCAAATCTCTTGTAACCAATGACTCCTTTGCAGATTCCAGAAATGAAACCTTGTTAAGCGTGGCACCCTGGGACTGGGTGTGGATCTGAATTGTGAAGAGAAAGAATTGGTCATCCCCCAGGTGGTAAGGCCCATACCAAGTACTTATCTTGACACCTATGGTTGTAAAGATCGCTGAGAGGACTTTGTGGATTCATATCACCCACTGTAAAAAAACTGAAGGCTCTTCCTTCTGCCATTGATATTGGTCAAACTCCACCGGACCTCTGAGCGCAAAGTCTGGCTACAAAGGGGGATTAGCCCAATAGGGGTTAGTTCATCTCAAACCCAGTGAAGAAACCAAAGTCGTGAGGTAGTCCTTAGGGAGGATGGCCATGTTCAACTGGTACTTGAACTGTCACATGATGACGATTTTGGTGGCGAAAGTAAATATGTCCATACGAGAAGGAACAGTTGCAAGAGAAAAAGGAATGGTGGTGCTGCAAGCGCAAACAGGTGTTACTACTGTGTTTAAGGTGAAACTTTGTGAAGGAATTTTGGACTGTTCTAAATGGAACAATAATAATTTCTTGACTTGTGCAAAATACTTGTGCAATACAGACTGTATGTCTTGGCCAAGTGTTTGGTGGTCAACAGATGTGAATGGATGGGAAACAAGTGGTGCAGTGATACCAGAGAAAGATAAAAGCAGGCAACAAAGAATAAAAATTGCGTATTTCCAAAGTACCGGAGTATTTACTATAACCATTGTGTCACCACAAGAAAGTGATTCAGGAGTTTATGGAATCGGAGTGTCTCTTCCAACTAGAACTGATCCTTTGGGGACCCTCCAACTTAAAGTACAAAGCCTTAAGAATGCTACAAATAAAGCAGATTTTGCCTTCACAAAAGAACAATTGTTACTCGAGACGGGATTCGTACACCATAATGAATGGTTATCTTGGGTTAGATATAGTACCCGAGAAGCACATTGTGAGAACTGTATTTCTTGTGCTGAAGGTAAACAGCAATTAGCAACAGTTCCATTGATGCAAGATGAAGGTAACCTAATGTGTCTGTTGAAATTATTCTTCAACAAAACTGAAGATAAGTGCAAAGATGAAACTCAGCGTTTTCCGGTCATAAGCAAAGTTGAGAAACCGCCTGCAGCGATTTCCTATCCAGGGTTCGTATATGTGCATTTCCAGAGATGGCACAGGGAAAAATTATGGCAATATGGGACAGAACTATTGCAATGTTACTGTGAATGGCAATGGGAATCCATTTCTGGAGAACCAAACTCATAGTTTAGCAGATGTATGGTGGTTATGTGGAGACAACAAACTCAGATCAAGGCGTACGATTCCCTGGAAGGGAACTTGTGCACTTGTAAAGTTAATTCTGCCATTCTACATTTTCCCAGTTCCAGCAAGCAATTTCGTAAGAGAACTTGAAATAAAGCCAAAGTGTTTGAGAAGGAGAAAAAGAGAGGCACCGAAGCAATCTTTCGATAACGGTGTCTACATCGATAGCACTGGCATACCAAGAGGTGTACCTGATGAATACAAAGCAATAAACCAAATAGCAGCTGGTTTTACATCCATCTTTGTCTGGATTCAACCTAATAATAATGTGGACTGGATCAACTACATTTACTATAACCAGCAGCGTTTTGTGAACTATACCAAAGATGCATTGAAAGGAATTGCTGAACAACTGGAGGCCATTTCACAGGTGGCATGGCAGAATCGAATAGCATTGGATATGCTCCTGGCCAAAGAAGGAGGAGTTTGCAAGATGTTTGGGACATTCTGTTGTACATATATTCCAAACAACACTGCGCCTGATGGAAGTATCACTCGAGCTTTGAAAGGTTTGGAGATGTTATCCAAAGAATTGGCATAGAACTCTGGGGTAAATAATCCCTTTACAGATTTTCTACAAGCATGGTTTGGAAAATGGAGTCATCTCATCAGCAGTTTCCTGGTGTCCGTTGGAGTCACTGTGGCTGTCGTGGTGGTATGTGGTTGTTGTTGTATACCCTGTATCAGAGGTCTTCTACAAAGACTGGTTAATACTGCTGTTACGAAGACGATGTACCAGCAATTGCAACAGACTGGTGAAAGTGAATACATTGAAATGTGACTCTTTGCAAATGTTTTTGAAGTTTAAAAATTTGTCTTGCCAATGAAGTAATGTATGCAAAGAAAAAAATAGTTTTTACCATATATTGTTGAAATAAAAGACAAATAAAAGTGTTTTCAGGGGGGAAATGTTAAGAGAAAAAGTTTTAAAAACATGCTGTTATTTGTCTTTTTCCTGTTCTTGCAAAATGCACATGTTATTTGTTGGGGTATGCCTATCAAAGATGGGCCTCATCTGTGAACAAAATGCAGCATTGCTTATGAACCTGAATGATATCTGTTTTCTGCATTTCAGAATAAAGAGATCTGGTTATAGCTCAGTGAAGCCTGGGATAAGGACGCACGGCCAAGTAAGAGTTAATTTACTGGGGCAGGCTGTGTGTCCTGGAAAATTTGAGCTACCGTTGTTGAATTGAACATTTTGTACTTATTGAACATTTTGTACTAGCTGTGGGTTTGAGGTAATTTGTGATAAACATGTTTTTCCTATATGTTTTTCATAGCCAAATGTCAACGGTCAGAAATGTAACAAAAAGTTGTTTTGCTTGCAGTATAAAAGTTGATGTCAGTAAACAAGTTGATCAGATCAGATCAGAGGAGATCAGATTAGTCCAGACCGGACATCTTGGCCAACATGCTGTATAATCTGGTTAGCTGCTAATAAAGGAAAATTCATCGCCTGAGGCAGATGCGACTCGTTTGAATTTTTTCTTCTGACAATATGTTTCATTTTTATGTTAGTAGAAAACCATGAGATGATGTCTTCTAGTACTGAGATATTATTGCATGGGGGTATATATATAGGGCGGCTATGCATATGAACTTGTGATTGTTGAGTTTTAGTAGGGCTGTTGTAATTTCAGCATTGCCAAAGTTTGGGATATGATTGGTGCATGGGGTGATGGTATAGGAAGAAGAGTAGATAATAGCTACACCACCACCTTTCATGTATAGTCTATCATTGTGAATCATTTGGTAGCCTGGTGGAAGAATTTTGCTGTCCTTTATGCAGGCTTTAAGCCAGGTCTCTGAGATGGCAATTATGTTGGGATGATTGTGGGAAAGCCAGGCATGGAGAGTGGGGATTTTATTTCTATGGCTTTGGTCATTGAATGTGGTGAGGCAAAGAAATTTGGGGGTGTGAGGGTGACAGGGGGGTTAGTGGTTAGAGTTGAGTTAGTGGGTCCAGGGTTGGGGTGAATGTCACCAGAGAATGACAGGGAAATTTGATATAGGATGAGTTTAAGGTAGTTTAGTGTGAATGGAGTGTTTGAATGTAGGAGGGGTAGGATTTCTTGGAATGAGGTTGGGGGTGTGTGTAGTGAGTTGGTGGGATGGGTGGGATTTTGTATTTGAATAGCAGGGTTGGGTTAAAAGAGTAGAGTTCATGTGTTATGGTGGTGAAAGGTGGTGTGCAAGTAGGTTGGATGGTAGATGTGGAGTGTGATGGTGATGTATGGTTTGGGTTAGGTAGTTGTGTAAGATAAGTGAGATGAATGAGGGAAGTAAAAAGGGTAGTTAGGTGTAGGAGATAGTATGGGGAAGGAGGCATTGTGTTAGGTGGGTGAAGTGTGTGTGTAGGGTAAAGTGTGTGTGGTGAGTGTGCTGAATGTTAATTGGGTGGTGGGAGATGTGGGTGGGTCTGTGCCTGAAATAAATGTAAAGGTAGCGGGGTGTGTGGGAAATGGGGGCAGGGTAGGGGAGCGGAGTGAGCCCACAGGGCGGACGGAGCAGGTTAGAGTCCCAGCAGAGGTCAGTGCAGGTAGTTGCTTAGGCAATTGTTTGTGGGAACTGTATATGTATTGGGCTAGTTTCTATAAGACAGTACAACTGTGTTACTTTTACATTTAATAGAATATGCAGTCCTTTACAGCCTCTAAAGCAGCAGTGTATATGTAACTGGCTAGAGGCTGTTGGGTTAGTGAGAGGTGTTGTCTGATCCCGTTTGGATCGAATGGGAACAGTGGAGCAGTAGGGTATATACTGGTTGGGATGGCTGACTGGTAGGAGGGGAGTAGTGGATTTTTGCTGCCTCCTAGTGGTGGAAAGTTGGTGGTACAGGCAGAGAACTGAGGGGGATGGGGGTCCCTGTGAGTGTGCACGCTATCGGGGAATGCTCTAGCACATACGAGATAAACTATATAGTTTACAAGTAAACATAGTCCACTGAAGCTTACATGTAATTGTGGTGAGACAAGTGACAGGGTTTTTGTTAGGTAAACAGTAACTTCTTTGGTCCTGGGTAGATAGAGTTGGTTTTAGATGGCTTCCAGGAAGAGAGGGGCTTGCAAATTGGATCAAGCACAATGAAATGAAATAAGAAAGTGGTTGTTACTATCTAATTCCGGAATAGGGAGCAAAGGTGTTGGCAGATAGATATTGGGAATGAGTGGAAGAATGGGAGAGAGGTACGTGTGTGCAGTGATGGTAGTGAGTGCAGCAAGGAGAGATGGGGGATGGAGGTGTTTTGTGGAGGAGAGTGTGTATGCGAGTACGGTAATTCTGGGTTGGGTAGCTTAATTACAGCAGTGCAAGTCAGTAGGGTGATTTTAGCAGTGTTGTCAGTAGGTAGCATTATGGGACAGTCAACTATGCACGAGATTACCTTATACAGTTAAATGCAGCTAATAACATCTAGTAAACATCAAGGCATCAAGCTCTATGCATTTAGTTATATCAAGACATTCAGTAACATTGATTATAGCTGTGAAATACCCATTGTGTGACTGCAAAAAAGACTGTAAGGCAGAGCAATGTATAACATGCAACCTTTATGCGAGCAAGAGCCTTTTAAATAAAACTGCGATATTGCCTAGTACAGCAAGCATTTTGAATGTCTATAATTAAACAAGCAGCAACTTAGCAGTGTGATTTCAATTCAGTTTTACAATCAAGAAATAAGTTGTAGCTAACAACGCTCTATTAGCGAACATAAACTACACACCAAAACCACACAGTAATGGGTAGCTACTAATTCATGAGATGCATTTGCGATGTTTTTTTGTGTTTTGGAGATAACACAGTCAAATAGTCCAGTAGTCCAAAATGTTTCGAGAGAACAGACAAATGGAACTGATTCCAAATTTAACCAGAGATCCATAGTAGAGTGTAATAATTACATGAGGAATAACAGTGCCTTGCCGACACACTGTTAAGTAGTAGGAGAATTTAGTCTTGGCAGCTGTCAAGCAGAGTGAGCAGCAGCCTCAGGGTAATTAGTTACAGCAGATAGGTACTTAGTGTAGATGCCATCCTGCTGGACCATACAAATTAGGTACAAGCCGTATAGTTTATTATACACAGTTGATTCCATGCATGATACTTTAACATCAGCTTTGTAAGAGTGATAGCATACAGAATCAATTGCAGTTCTGAAGACAAAGTATTAAAATAATTAACATGTTTGAGGATGGGAGGGAGGTGATCTCCTCAGCAGAGGTGACCAAACACCTATCAGTCCAGGTAGTGGCTTAGACAATTGTTTGTGGAAACTGTATATGTATTGGGCTAGTTTCTATAAGAAAGTACAATTGTGTTACTTTTACATTTAATAGAATATGCAGTCCGTTATAGCCTCTAAAGCAGCAGTGTATATGTGACTGGCTAGATGCCGTTGGGTTAGGGAAACATGCTGTCTGATCCCATTTTGATCGAATGGGAGCAGCGGAGCAGTAGAGGTATGTACTGGTTAGGAAACCTCCAAACTCTGGACTCCACCTCATTCAGGTTTGTGAAAGGCAGATTATGCTTTCTGAACCTGACTGATTTCTTTGAGGCAGTCACCAACACTGTAAATGAGGATAAGGTGGTCCACACAGCCTATCTTGACCTCACCAAGGCTTTCAACACCATCCCCCATTCTGGAATTATAGCTAAACTCATTAAACTAGGTATAAATTCCTATATCACAAGATGGGTTGCTAACTGGCTCACTGACAGATCCCACACTGTAAAAGGTGCAGACTCCAAATCTGACTTCAAACCAGTAACAAGTGGAGTACCTCAGGGTTCAGTCCTGGGACCTCTCCTGTTTGGTATCTACTTCTCTGAAGTACAGGCTAACACAGAAGGTCTCTGGCTAACGATGTTCACAGATGACTACAAACTAGGAGCCATATGATGTGGACATCCTACAGAAGGGCCTCACTGAGACAGATGCATGGTGTCAGAGGCATGGCCTCAAGCTCAATGCCAAAAAGTTCAAAAACAAACAATTTACCCAAGACAAGGGCGCAAGTAAGTAACAAATAAGGACACGGCCACTGCCCAACGAATGTTGAAAACTCTAGTACTGCTCAAAACAACACAAATCCAGGCAGGAAACGTATATAATCCACAGCCACATAAATTTATTGCAGACTTAGCGCTTTCACCTCAAAAGGCATCATCAGAGTCAAAAGGCTGTTACTACAACCATCTTTTAAATGCTAAAGTCTGTAAACAATGAAATCATAAACCAATTAATTAATTAATTAAAAACAATTTAGATTAAAACATTTAAACATCTAAACATTTCAACATTTAAAGATACACTCATCCACCTTAAAGAGCCTTTGCAAAAAAAATTATTAATTAAAACTTTAAACACAGCTGATAGTAAAATAGTTATGTTGTTTATCCTAATATTGAAATACCAACTTTTAAAGTCCCAAATTTATAAATCCCAAATTTATAACCAAACACTTGTTTGATTGTTTATAGTTTTATATTAACTGTAACTTATAAATTGATTTTCCATTTAAGAAATGGATTACTTGCAAGATGCTAAATAACAAAATCAATGCAAATATTACTATCCAAAAAACAAGCTGAAATAGTCATATTTTATTGTAATACTTTTAGTGCAATAGAATGTAAATAGGTCCACTCCTACACAACCTGGGATCTATGTATCAAAAGTGGTTTAACAGAAATGTAATCATTAAGCCCAGGGTAGGACATGGCGTTTAAACGAAGCTGCCATTCCATTTCCTTTAAAGCTACCTTATTCTTGATGTCACCACCACTATCCAAGGACACCCTATCAATAACAAAAAACATATATTTCTTGAAATTGTTACATTTGGTACTGTGAAGGTATAGAGCATTGTGGGAATCCTTGTTTTTGATGGATCTAAGGTGCTCTGGGATCCTATCCCTTAATCTGCGGGTAGTCATCCCGACATAGAATGCCTCACATGATGAACAGGTGGCCACATAAACAAGATTTCTAGTGTTGCAGTTGCAAATTCCCGGACAAGCCAAGGTGTATTTATATCTGGAAACAACTACATAAGGGCCATCCGCTATATACCTACAGCACCTACAGCTTCCACATTTGCCCATCCTTGACCTGCTTTGATGTCTGTTTCTTTCAAACATATCTTTTAAGTTCTTACCCCTACTATACACTATCACAGGTTCTTTACCCACCACTCTCTTCAATTCATTGTTCAAACAATAATCCCATACATTTCTCAAAGCTGTACATAATTCCATAGATTTATCGTTGTACTTCAGGATAAAACATGGACCCCTATCACTGTTGTCTTTACTATTGGTATTGTTATTAATGTTGTTCCCATGTACCAAATCCAAACCATTTGAGCATCCAATCTCCCCTTCACCATTATTCCTCAAGATAGGGGCATAAATACTACGTCTTTTTTTATAAATTTGTTTTTTCACACTTCGCAATAGACTGACCGGATAACCTCGCTCCATTAACATTCCAATTAATTTGTAAATTTCCAACCTAAATGTCTCGTCGTCACTCACCAACCTGGAAATACGTGCCATTTGCCCCTTTATTACCCCCTTCCGTTGATGAAAGGGGTGACAACTGCTGAAATGCAGTAACGAATTGGAGTGGTTATCCTTCCTGTAAATTGTACTAGACGGCACATTGCCCATCTTGAAAATATTAATATCTAAATAATTAATACTTTCTGCTCCCCAAGGAAAAGTAAACTTTAAAAAGCAAGTTGTGCCATTTAAATACTCTACAAATTCCTTGGCAAGTGCTTCACCCCCTTTCCATATGATCAGAAGATCATCCAGGAATCTGTTATACAATATTATGTTGTTCATATATTTTGATGAAAACACATGTGCCCTTTCCCATGCCAATAGCACCAAATTGGCATATATCGGGGCACACTTAGCTCCCATGGCCACGCCCGAACTTTGTTTGTAAATTTCTCCTTCAAACTTGATGAAATTGTTATTTAAAACGCATTCCATCAAATCACAATACAAATTTACTCTGGATTTATCAATAGCATTACTGGAATTGAGGCTTTCAGCAAACATATCCAGACCCTCCTTATGAGGTATAACTGAAAAAAGATTGATGACATCTATTGTCAAAAAACTGTAATCATCTATTGTACTCTTGATGTCTCTTAACCTCTCTAAGCAATGCCAAGAATCCCTTAGGATGTGGGGCGCTTCACTTTGAACTATCTTTGTCCCATGATCAATAAATGCCCCAAGGGGCTCAGTCTTTGAACCCCTTGCGGCAACAATGGGTCTAAATTCTAAATCCTGGATACCCTTGTGAACCTTGGGTATCCCAAAAATACACGGCACCACTGGATTTTTAACTAACAAGTAATCATATTCTCTCTCGCTGATCACAGCTTGAAAAAGTGCATCGTGCAAAAATATATCTATTTTAGCATATGCTCGATTTAATTCATTAATAGAAGCCAGGGAGTACGTACTTTGATCCCCCAAAACTCTAAACATACAAGCCAAGTAATCTATCTTGTTCATAAGTACCATCCCACCCCCCTTGTCCGGCTTCATGCACCTCACAGTGTTTGAGCTAGTAAATTCATTAAGCAGTAATCTTTCACCCCTGGAAACATTGTCCGTAACTACACTGGGCAGTGCACAAATTCTCCTAAACTCAAACTCTAACAATTTTTCAAAAAACACAAACTCCGGACAAGTGGGTGGGTTAAATGTACTTTTTCTTGCTAATAAGGAACCTTGGTTGCTGTTTATACCCATATCAAAATTCCGATTGTCATTGAAATATTTCTGAAGGTTCAACCTCCTCACAAACAATTTCAAACTTGATAAAACATGTGCTATGTCTAGCTTAAAACTAGGAACAAAACTCAAACCCCTCGTGAATAACTCAAAATGTGTACCTCCTATCTCAACATCAGTATAGTTATAGATAGTGAAGCCTTTTTGCTTTGTCACAATACATTTTAAACCTCCATCAATCAAAGCATCCGGGCTACCATGCGGCCACCTATCATCAGCACTCAAAATATTATTATCACAATTGCATGCGAAATCATAAGCACCATTATTTATTTCTTTGTTCATCACTAATGAATTACTAATTGAGGATAATTCATGACCTACATTAATATGACTCTCTGAAACGACACCATCTGTGGTGCCATCATTACTATTACTTTCTAATTCATTATTTTCATTAAAATTTACTTGCAAAGGCCCATCCAACAAATTATCATTGACAGTATTAAATCCTTGTACATTAAAAACAAGTGAAGACATGTGTGAACAAACATTCAAATCAACAATAGAAACATCACTCAATTCAACTAATGATAACCCCTTACCCCTGTATTGCTCCCCCCGGGAGTAATAAACAGTCCTTGTTCCTTGATTCAACAGTCTTTTGGACCTCCTCGGGCCCTGATATCCGTCCAAAAAAACTTCATCATCACCACCAGATATTTGATCAACGCAGTCATCAGCATATTCTCCTGCACCAATGCCTTGTGACATAATGCCTTTACCAAAATCAATATTTAAAGTCTGCTTGGGCCACTTTTTTCCGGGGGGATAAACATTGTTAGTAGCATAATCAGTAGTGTCTCTAAGTAGTTTCTTATTTTTAACCAATCTACTTTGCTGCACATAAATATCTAAATCCCTGATAACTTTTTCAAAACTTGCTTTCTGTTGAAAAAAAAGCAAGTCAGCCGTAATACTTGAATGTAACTTGGTAATGTCATCCCTTAGGGAGCACATCTTAACGTTGTTGTTATCAATAATAATGTCAAGGAGCTCCATACCTGTTTGATCGAAAAGTTTGGTCAGTTGTTCGAATGCTTTAGATCCAACGTCTATTCCCATAGGGAGTTTCCACACTCTCAGCCCCTTGGGCACCTGCTTCCGTTCTTTAGACTGGGCCAAAAACCAATTGTCCAACTGCATTGCCCTATATTTAGTACATAACTTGTTAAACCTAAATATCTGCTCCTTTAAGGACGGTTTATCAACCCCCACTTGCTCCAAATCAAAAACATTTTGACCAAAAGAAGGAGCCTGAAACCACGACTCTACTTGGAAAACATTTTCTGATCTCGTCGAGGGAATCGGGGGTACAACCGAACCTGTGTCCTTAGTGTTTGGTTGACGCAAAACGCCAGACGCTGAATTAGTGACTGCACCACTATAGGAAGTGGATGCGGTAGATGTATTAGGCATTTGCCCAGGCGCAATTGAACTTGCCGGTGGCGAGTGCAAAGTAAATAAATCCACTTGCGTGTCTGAAAGACCCAACTCATCAGCATCAACGTTACCATCTTTAATATCACGAACTCCTTTACTACTGGCATATACTCGATTAAGCTTGTTTATCACGCCTGCCAACTCCTTCAAAACAGCTTCCATCTCCACCAGAGCTCACCAACTTCCGAAGGCACAGCCGAACAAACGTTCAAAAACAAACAATTTACCCAAGACAAGGGCGCAAGCAAGTAACAAATAAGGACACGGCCACTGCCCAACGAACGTTGAAAACTCTAGCACTGCTCAAAACAACACAAATCCAGGCAGGAAACGTATATAATCCACAGCCACATAAATTTATTGCAGACTTAGCGCTTTCACCTCAAAAGGCATCATCAGAGTCAAAAGGCTGTTACTACAACCATCTTTTAAATGCTAAAGTCTGTAAACAATGAAATCATAAACCAATTAATTAATTAAAAACAATTTAGACATTAAAACATTTAAACATCTAAACATTTCAACATTTAAAGATACACTCATCCACCTTAAAGAGCCTTTGCAAAAAAATTTATTAATTAAAACTTTAAACACAGCTGATAGTAAAACAGTTATGTTGTTTATCCTAATATTGAAATACCAACTTTTAAAGTCCCAAATTTATAAATCCCAAATTTATAACCAAACACTTGTTTGATTGTTTATAGTTTTATATTAACTGTAACTTATAAATTGATTTTCCATTTAAGAAATGGATTACTTGCAAGATGCTAAATAACAAAATCAATGCAAATATTACTATCCAAAAAACAAGCTGAAATAGTCATATTTTATTGTAATACTTTTAGTGCAATAGAATGTAAATAGGTCCACTCCTACACAACCTGGGATCTATGTATCAAAAGTGGTTTAACAGAAATGTAATCATTAAGCCCAGGGTAGGACATGGCGTTTAAACGAAGCTGCCATTCCATTTCCTTTAAAGCTACCTTATTCTTGATGTCACCACCACTATCCAAGGACACCCTATCAATAACAAAAAACATATATTTCTTGAAATTGTTACATTTGGTACTGTGAAGGTATAGAGCATTGTGGGAATCCTTGTTTTGATGGATCTAAGGTGCTCTGGGATCCTATCCCTTAATCTGGGTAGTCATCCCGACATAGAATGCCTCACATGATGAACAGGTGGCCACATAAACAAGATTTCTAGTGTTGCAGTTGCAAATTCCCGGACAAGCCAAGGTGTATTTATATCCGGAAACAACTACATAAGGGCCATCCGCTATATACCTACAGCACCTACAGCTTCCACATTTGCCCATCCTTGACCTGCTTTGATGTCTGTTTCTTTCAAACATATCTTTTAAGTTCTTACCCCTACTATACACTATCACAGGTTCTTTACCCACCACTCTCTTCAATTCATTGTTCAAACAATAATCCCATACATTTCTCAAAGCTGTACATAATTCCATAGATTTATCGTTGTACTTCAGGATAAAACATGGACCAATATCACTGTTGTCTTTACTATTGGTATTGTTATTAATGTTGTTCCCATGTACCAAATCCAAACCATTTGAGCATCCAATCTCCCCTTCACCATTATCCCTCAAGATAGGGGCATAAATACTACGTCTTTTTTTATAAATTTGTTTTTTCACATTTCGCAATAGACTGACCGGATAACCTCGCTCCATTAACATTCCAATTAATTTGTAAATTTCCAACCTAAATGTCTCGTCGTCACTCACCAACCTGGAAATACGTGCCATTTGCCCCTTTATTACCCCCTTCCGTTGATGAAAGAGGTGACAACTGCTGAAATGCAGTAACGAATTGGAGTGGTTATCCTTCCTGTAAATTGTACTAGACAGCACATTGCCCATCTTGAAAATATTAATATCTAAATAATTAATACTTTCTGCTCCCCAAGAAAAAGTAAACTTTAAAAAGCAAGTTGTGCCATTTAAATACTCTACAAATTCCTTGGCAAGTGCTTCACCCCCTTTCCAAATGATCAGAAGATCATCCAGGAATCTGTTATACAATATTATGTTGTTCATATATTTTGATGAAAACACATGTGCCCTTTCCCATGCCAATAGCACCAAATTGGCATATATCGGGGCACACTTAGCTCCCATGGCCACGCCCGAACTTTGTTTGTAAATTTCTCCTTCAAACTTGATGAAATTGTTATTTAAAACGCATTCCATCAAATCACAATACAAATTTACTCTGGATTTATCAATAGCATTACTGGAATTGAGGCTTTCAGCAAACATATCCAGACCCTCCTTATGAGGTATAACTGAAAAAAGATTGATGACATCTATTGTCAAAAAACTGTAATCATCTATTGTACTCTTGATGTCTCTTAATCTCTCTAAGCAATGCCAAGAATCCCTTAGGATGTGGGGCGCTTCACTTTGAACTATCTTTGTCCCATGATCAATAAATGCCCCAAGGGGCTCAGTCTTTGAACCCCTTGCGGCAACAATGGGTCTAAATTCTAAATCCTGGATACCCTTGTGAACCTTGGGTATCCCAAAAATACACGGCACCACTGGATTTTTAACTAACAAGTAATCATATTCTTTCTCGCTGATCACAGCTTGAAAAAGTGCATCGTGCAAAAATATATCTATTTTAGCATATGCTCGATTTAATTCATTAATAGAAGCCAGGAGTACGTACTTTGATCCCCAAAACTCTAAACATACAAGCCAAGTAATCTATCTTGTTCATAAGTACCATCCCACCCCCTTGTCCGCTTCATGCACCTCACAGTGTTTGAGCTAGTAAATTCATTAAGCAGTAATCTTTCACCCTGAAACATTGTCCGTAACTACACTGGGCAGTGCACAAATTCTCCTAAACTCAAACTCTAACAATTTTTCAAAAAACACAAACTCCGGACAAGTGGGTGGGTTAAATGTACTTTTTCTTGCTAATAAGGAACCTTGGTTGCTGTTTATACCCATATCAAAATTCCGATTGTCATTGAAATATTTCTGAAGGTTCAACCTCCTCACAAACAATTTCAAACTTGATAAAACATGTGCTATGTCTAGCTTAAAACTAGGAACAAAACTCAAACCCCTCGTGAATAACTCGAAATGTGTACCCCCTATCTCAACATCAGTATAGTTATAGATAGTGAAGCCTTTTTGCTTTGTCACAATACATTTTAAACCTCCATCAATCAAAGCATCCGGGCTACCATGCGGCCACCTATCATCAGCACTCAAAATATTATTATCACAATTGCATGCGAAATTGATAAACCGTCCTTAAAGGAGCAGATATTTAGGTTTAACAAGTTATGTACTAAATATAGGGCAAATCAGTTGGACAATTGGTTTTTGGCCCAGTCTAAAGAACGGAAGCAGGTGCCCAAGGGGCTGAGAGTGTGGAAACTCCCTATGGGAATAGACGTTGGATCTAAAGCATTCGAACAACTGACCAAACTTTTCGATCAAACAGGTATGGAGCTCCTTGACATTATTATTGATAACAACAACGTTAAGATGTGCTCCCTAAGGGATGACATTACCAAGTTACATTCAAGTATTACGTCTGACTTGCTTTTTTTTCAACAGAAAGCAAGTTTTGAAAAAGTTATCAGGGATTTAGATATTTATGTGCAGCAAAGTAGATTGGTTAAAAATAAGAAACTACTTAGAGACACTACTGATTATGCTACTAACAATGTTTATCCCCCCGGAAAAAAGTGGCCCAAGCAGACTTTAAATATTGATTTTGGTAAAGGCATTATGTCACAAGGCATTGGTGCAGGAGAATATGCTGATGACTGCGTTGATCAAATATCTGGTGGTGATGATGAAGTTTTTTTGGACAGATATCAGGGCCCGAGGAGGTCCAAAAGACTGTTGAATCAAGGAACAAGGACTGTTTATTACTCCCGGGGGGAGCAATACAGGGGGAGGGGGGGTTATCATTAGTTGAATTGAGTGATGTTTCTATTGTTGATTTGAATGTTTGTTCACACATGTCTTCACTTGTTTTTAATGTACAAGGATTTAATACTGTCAATGATAATTTGTTGGATGGGCCTTTGCAAGTAAATTTTAATGAAAATAATGAATTAGAAAGTAATAGTAATGATGGCACCACAGATGGTGTCGTTTCAGAGAGTCATATTAATGTAGGTCATGAATTATCCTCAATTAGTAATTCATTAGTGATGAACAAAGAAATAAATAATGGTGCTTATGATTTCGCATGCAATTGTGATAATAATATTTTGAGTGCTGATGATAGGTGGCCGCATGGTAGCCCAGATGCTTTGATTGATGGAGGTTTAAAATGTATTGTGACAAAGCAAAAAGGCTTCACTATCTATAACTATACTGATGTTGAGATAGGGGGTACACATTTCGAGTTATTCACGAGGGGTTTGAGTTTTGTTCCTAGTTTTAAGCTAGACATAGCACATGTTTTATCAAGTTTGAAATTGTTTGTGAGGAGGTTGAACCTTCAGAAATATTTCAATGACAATCGGAATTTTGATATGGGTATAAACAGCAACCAAGGTTCCTTATTAGCAAGAAAAAGTACATTTAACCCACCCACTTGTCCGGAGTTTGTGTTTTTTGAAAAATTGTTAGAGTTTGAGTTTAGGAGAATTTGTGCACTGCCCAGTGTAGTTACGGACAATGTTTCCAGGGGTGAAAGATTACTGCTTAATGAATTTACTAGCTCAAACACTGTGAGGTGCATGAAGCCGGACAAGGGGGGTGGGATGGTACTTATGAACAAGATAGATTACTTGGCTTGTATGTTTAGAGTTTTGGGGGATCAAAGTACGTACTCCCTGGCTTCTATTAATGAATTAAATTGAGCATATGCTAAAATAGATATATTTTTGCACGATACACTTTTTCAAGCTGTGATCAGCGAGAGAGAATATGATTACTTGTTAGTTAAAAATCCAGTGGTGCCGTGTATTTTTGGGATACCCAAGGTTCACAAGGGTATCCAGGATTTAGAATTTAGACCCATTGTTGCCGCAAGGGGTTCAAAGACTGAGCCCCTTGGGGCATTTATTGATCATGGGACAAAGATAGTTCAAAGTGAAGCGCCCCACATCCTAAGGGATTCTTGGCATTGCTTAGAGAGGTTAAGAGACATCAAGAGTACAATAGATGATTACAGTTTTTTGACAATAGATGTCATCAATCTTTTTTCAGTTATACCTCATAAGGAGGGTCTGGATATGTTTGCTGAAAGCCTCAATTCCAGTAATGCTATTGATAAATCCAGAGTAAATTTGTATTGTGATTTGATGGAATGCGTTTTAAATAACAATTTCATCAAGTTTGAAGGAGAAATTTACAAACAAAGTTCGGGCGGCATGGGAGCTAAGTGTGCGATATATGCCAACTTGGTGTTATTGGCTTGGGAAAGGGCACATGTGTTTTCATCAAAATATATGAACAACATAATATTGTATAACAGATTCCTGGATGATCTTCTGATCATATGGAAAGGGGGTGAAGCACTTGCCAAGGAATTTGTAGAGTATTTAAATGGCACAACTTGCTTTTTAAAGTTTACTTTTTCTTGGGGAGCAGAAAGTATTAATTATTTAGATATTAATATTTTCAAGATGGGCAATGTGCTGTCTAGTACAATTTACAGGAAGGATAACCACTCCAATTCGTTACTGCATTTCAGCAGTTGTCACCCCTTTCATCAACGGAAGGGGGTAATAAAGGGGCAAATGGCACGTATTTCCAGGTTGGTGAGTGACGACGAGACATTTAGGTTGGAAATTTACAAATTAATTGGAATGTTAATGGAGCGAGGTTATCCGGTCAGTCTATTGCGAAGTGTGAAAAAACAAATTTATAAAAAAAGACGTAGTATTTATGCCCCTATCTTGAGGGATAATGGTGAAGGGGAGATTGGATGCTCAAATGGTTTGGATTTGGTACATGGGAACAACATTAATAACAATACCAATAGTAAAGACAACAGTGATAGGGTCCATGTTTTATCCTGAAGTACAACGATAAATCTATGGAATTATGTACAGCTTTGAGAAATGTATGGGATTATTGTTTGAACAATGAATTGAAGAGAGTGGTGGGTAAAGAACCTGTGATAGTGTATAGTAGGGGTAAGAACTTAAAAGATATGTTTGAAAGAAACAGATATCAAAGCAGGTCAAGGATGGGCAAATGTGGAAGCTGTAGGTGCTGTAGGTATATAGCGGATGGCCCTTATGTAGTTGTTTCTGGATATAAATACACCTTGGCTTGTCCGGGAATTTGCAACTGCAACACTAGAAATCTTGTTTATGTGGCCACCTGTTCATCATGTGAGGCATTCTATGTCGGGATGACTACCCGCAGATTAAGGGATAGGATCCCAGAGCACCTTAGATCCATCAAAAACAAGGATTCCCACAATGCTCTATACCTTCACAGTACCAAATGTAACAATTTCAAGAAATATATGTTTTTTGTTATTGATAGGGTGTCCTTGGATAGTGGTGGTGACATCAAGAATAAGGTAGCTTTAAAGGAAATGGAATGGCAGCTTCATTAAACGCCATGTCCTACCCTGGGCTTAATGATTACATTTCTGTTAAACCACTTTTGATACATAGATCCCAGGTTGTGTAGGAGTGGACCTATTTACATTCTATTGCACTAAAAGTATTACAATAAAATATGACTATTTCAGCTTGTTTTTTGGATAGTAATATTTGCATTGATTTTGTTATTTAGCATCTTGCAAGTAATCCATTTCTTAAATGGAAAATCAATTTATAAGTTACAGTTAATATAAAACTATAAACAATCAAACAAGTGTTTGGTTATAAATTTGGGATTTATAAATTTGGGACTTTAAAAGTTGGTATTTCAATATTAGGATAAACAACATAACTGTTTTACTATCAGCTGTGTTCAAAGTTTTAATTAATAATTTTTTTTGCAAAGGCTCTTTAAGGTGGATGAGTGTATCTTTAAATGTTGAAATGTTTAGATGTTTAAATGTTTTAATGTCTAAATTGTTTTTAAATAATTAATTAATTGGTTTATGATTTCATTGTTTACAGACTTTAGCATTTAAAAGATGGTTGTAGTAACAGCCTTTTGACTCTGATGATGCCTTTTGAGGTGAAAGCGCTAAGTCTGCAACAAATTTATGTGGCTGTGGATTATATACGTTTCCTGCCTGGATTTGTGTTGTTTTGAGCAGTGCTAGAGTTTTCAACATTCGTTGGGCAGTGGCCGTGTCCTTATTTGTTCAATGCCAAAAAGTGCATTGCCATCCCCTATGGTAAAAACTCTGTACCCTTGAACTACCACATAAACGGCAGTCTACTTAACATCAAATGTGTGATAAGAGACCTTGGGAACCAGGTGAACAGTAGTCTCTCCTTTGATAATCACATTGCCACAGTAGTCAGGAAATCCTTCTATATGGCACACCTCATTACAAAAGGGTTCTCATCCAGGAAAAAAAAGGTCATTGTTCCTCTCTACTCGGCACTCATTAGACCTATTATAGAGTAAAACTCCCCTTTTGTAATGTACTTCACAAGACATCTGCAGCAGCTGGAAAAGCCACAGAAGTACCTCACAAAGGGGATTACTGGCCTCAAACAGATGCCCTACACTCACCGTCTCAATAAACTCCAGCTTTTCTCTGTAGCATATCGCCTACTCCGATGAGATCTCTGCCTACCATATAAAGCTATGTTAAACCCAGAGCTGTTGGACATGCTACACCTAAAGAAATTCCAGTCTCTCCAAACTATACGATCTAGGGACCTAAACCTTGCCACCACAATAAACAGAACATGCTGGAGGGATAGATTCCTGTCCCAGGGACTTCCTGCACTCTGGAACAAGCTACCCATCTATGCCAAGCAAAGTTCCTTATTAGCACTCTTCAAGAAAAATCTTGATGAGTGGATCGGAAATAGGAAATACACCCCGGGGATCACTTCTGTGGCTCTGCTCAACAGGGGCACAGGAAATTAACTTTCTTGGGTGGTGTAAGCCAGGGAACCTTGTTGGCTAGGCTTACTTAGGCCCTTGGACTGATAGCTTAGTACCTACCTATGAACCTATGAACCTATAGCTGACTGGTAGGAGGGGAGTAGTGGATTTGTGCTGCCTCCTAGTGGTGGAATGCTGGTAGTACAGGCAGAGAACTGAGGGGATGGGGTCCCTGTGAGTGTGCATGCTTTCGGGGAGCACTCTAGCACATGAAAGATAGACTATAAAGTTTACAAGTAAACATAGACCACTGACGCTTACATGTAATTGTGGTGAGACAAGTTACAGAGTTATAAGAAAAAAAACAAAGATTAGACAGTCAATAGAGCGGCTACTAAGAACAGGAAATGGCTGAAAAATGAACTTTGACTGAGGAGTAAGATAGGCCAGAGGAGAGAACTCACACAGATAATGCAGAACCAGAGAAACAGCAGCCTTAAAAGGGTCCTGGCTTTTCTTTTATCACCAACTAGAAATCCTTTTCCATTTGCTAATATATGATTTTCTAAATGGTCTTCTTCCACATCCTCAGTAAACAGGCGCATAATAGGTATTAGGCCTCCATCTTCCAGGCAGTTAGCAGTTGTAGTTGTTTGGAGCTGGGATACATCAAATATCTCCTGTCTTGTGTGAATAGGTCTGGTCTGTGAGGAAGCTTGTGGAAAAAAGATGGGAGAGCCACTGCTGCTTGGGCCAGAAGGGAGTCACCAAAATGATCTTTGGAGAGTCTTACTAAAAGGAGTAGAAAGCACAGAAGAACAGTCCTGTCCAAGGAAAATAAAAAAAGCATATGTTTTCAAGGGCTTCTTGCATGGAGTCCTGGAGCAGAGGTTTGCCAACTGAATTTTGTGACAGGAGGCAAAAAGACCTACCTGAGTTGTTCTCCACAGATGGATCAATTCAGGAAGATCCCCTGATTCAGATTACATTTGTGAGGGTCTGTCCTGGTCTTACTCAGCTTGTCTGCCATAAAAATTGCGCTCTGACAGTATGTAACACACCTATAAGGTGAAAAAGTTCTGACAAACTATATTCCAGGCTACCATGGCTAGTCTACACAGAAGGTAGGATCTGGTTCCACCTCTTTATGTATCACATCACTGTGGTATTCTCAGTAACCACTTGTAATGACCCAGGGTACTATAGATGACTAAGTATACTGATGTGTTTGGGTCTATCCTTACTGCTCCAAATACCCTGCAATTTATCCAGATAGACACTGCTCCCAAAGCAAAGTCTGAGAAGTCTGTTGTGACAGACTGTTAGAGCTGGATGGGAAAAATAGGAGACCTGGATTCAGATGAAATTGGTCTCAGCACCAAATAATCTCCCTCTTACAAGCTCGAAAACTGGAATTTGTAATGTCAGAGGATGTTGATGATGGGACCACACAGATTTTAGGTACCATTTATTTTTTCTCATATGGTGTCCTGCTAGGAGAATTATGAGAATCATACACACAATGAGACCTAATATGCTGAGAAATTCCTGGTTTGACACAGTTGTCTGAGTGGAAAAGCTCAATAATAAAACTAGGTGTAGACTGATATACTTTTTTCTTATGGAAGAAAAGCTCTTTGAACTGAGGCATCTAGAAGGCACCCTAAGAAAACAATCCTGTCAGAAGTCAAGCAAAACATTTGGATGTTCTCTTGCAACTCAGGTCAGTGTAGGATATCTTTCACTCAGATGAGAGGTTCCTAATACATTGAAAAAGACTGCACAATGATTAGTAAGTCATCTAAGTAATAAAAAAATGTGAATAACTTGCAGTCTGCCGTAGGTTATCTCTGGAACTAGATATTTTGTAGAACTGAAAATGTGACCCACACAGAAACCCTTAAACATCTGAAATCTGGATGTATAGGAATGTGATGATGATCATTTTTAAAATCTAGTTTCACCAGAAAATCTAAATGGGAAATAAGAAGTTATGTACTCACCATAACGTTCCATGTGAGTTGTTCCAGCTCACCTTCATTCTTTACTGATGGGTCTGGAGCCGATCCGTTGGCTCCGATACGGCCGTTTGCAAAGCTCGAGTTATACCAGTAGCTCAAGACCAAGCTCTTATCCCATGATACACTGCTGGAATTACCTCAGATCTTGTTTTCTGCATGTACCATATTCATATAATTGGACTAACCTCCCATAGAGAGGACAAAGAATTGAGTAACCAGGATGAGACCAACCTCTAGGTCAACTATCAGCCAGGTGGGGAAAGGAGGGATGAACGTAAGAATGAAGGCGAGATGGAACAACTCACATGGAACATTATGGTGAGTACATAACTTCTTAATGTGAAGTTGTTCAATCTCACCGTTCACTCTTTACTGATGGGTGGTGTCCCTAGCACCCTCAATCTCGGGTGGCTCATGGGAGTAAATTCTTCAGGACCGTAGACCCAAAAGAAGCCCTATCCCTGGAGGCCTTATCAACTTTATAATGAGTGATAAAGGTATGAAGTTTAGACCAAGTGGCTGCAGCACAAATGTTATCAAGAGGCAATTTGGCTTGGAATGCAGAAGATGTACAAACTGCTCTGGTAGAGTGAGCTTTAATCTTGTGCTGTAAGGGCATATTAGCAGCTGAATAAACAAAGGTGATACAATCAGCCATTTAGAAAGCGTTTTAGCCACAGGTCTACCTTTTCTGGCTTCAGAGAATGACACAAAGAGCTGGTCTGATTTCCTGATATCTTTTGTTCTGTCCAAATAAAATCTGAGCTGTCTGTGAATGTCAAGCTTGTGCAGCCTATATTCCAATTTATTGGAATGATTAGGGAAGAAGACTGGTAACTCAGTGACTTGGTTGATATTAGATTCTGAACAAACTTTGGGTAAAAGAAAGGGTTTCTCCTAAGACAAACTCTATCAGCATGAAAAATCAAATAAGGGGGCTGATAGATAAAGCTTGAAGTTCTGACACTTTGCGGACAGAAGTAATAGCTACCAGAAATATGGTTTTCCACGATAAAAATTTGAGATCAGAAGATGAAGCTAGTTCAAACGGGGGAAGAATTACACGAGACAGCATAAAATTTAGATTCCAAGGAGAGTAAGGAGTTTTCACTGGGGCCTCATGTGAAAGGTTCCTTTGAGAAAGGCCTTGGACAACTTGTGAGACATTATGTTCAGCCCGTCAGCTCCGAGATGAAAGTTATATATAGCTGGGAAATGCACTCAAACTGTTGCGGCTGCCGCTCCTTTATTAAAGATCATAGTCAAGAATTCCAAAATGGACATCAAGGGTGCTTCATAAGGATCAATGTTCTGCTTAGCAGCCCATATGGAAAATCTCTTCCGCTTACTAAGGTATAATCTTCTAATGGATGGCTTATGGGAAGACAAAAGAATCTGTTTTGTCTCACTGGAAAAGTTATGAAGCCTGGCTATGAGGGGAACCGGAGCAGCCAAGCTGTTAGCGTCAGTGACTGCAAGGAAGGATGGAGGTCCCCCGACTGATGTGTCAGGAGGTCTGGAACTGGGTCCAGAATCCAAGGATCCTCCAAGAGATGACGATGAAGAAATGGTAACCAAATCTGCCGAAGCCAATGAGGGGCTATGAGAATGATGGTCCTCCCCAGTGATTTTGCTTTCTGTAGAAATCTGGGTATCAACGGGATAGGAGGGAATGCATAGAGGAGGCCCGTGGGCCAATCATGTACGAGTGCATCTCTCGGGGGTTCTCCTGGAGGGGGAATCAGGGCAAAGTAGCTTCTGCATTTTATGTTGATGTGACTGGCAAAAAGATCGCAGCAAGGCTGGCCCCATTTGTGGAAAATCCTGTCCGCAATCTTTCTTGAGGGACAACTCATGTGGCAACAAGACTGCCCTGCTCAGTTTGTCTGCTATCACATTGGATCTCCCCAGGATGTGCATTGCCAACAGAAAGCACTGGGAGGATACAGCCCACTGCCAAACTCTGAGGGCTTCTCGGCAAATGGGGTAAGATCTGGTTCCCCCTGCTTGTTCAAGTACCAGACTACTGACATATTGTCTGTCTGAATTGCAATCATTCCTAGGGGAAGAGAGTCCTGGAAGTACTGCAACACCAAAAGTACTGCTCTCATCTCCAGAACATTGATATGCAGATGTGACTCTTGATCCATCCATGTGCCTTGGGCAGTCTTTCCCTGAAAATGCTGCCAATCTATCAGGGAAGCATCCGTGGTCACAGTGGCTATTAGAGGGGGTAGTACAAAGGGGCATCCTATGGTTACATGAAGAGACATCAACCACCACTGGAGGTCTTTCTTGCACGTGTTCGTAATTAAAATTGTGTGATTCATTGGGATTTCCTGATAAGACCATTGAGTGAACAGCAGCCATTGAAGAATCTGCATATGCATCCTTGCTAACGGTATGGCCAAGATCGCTGCAGCCATCAAACCCAAAACTTTTAGCATTTCCGCGGCTGGAGCTCTGTCTTTAGATATCAATGAGCTGACATGCTGACGAAGGAGAAAGACTCTTTCTATTGGTAGTCATAGAGTGGTGGTTGAAGTGCCTAACTCTGCCCCTATAAATACGATATGATGTGATGGCAACAAGGCAGACTTTTCTGAGTTGACTGTAATGCCTAAGTGATTGCAAAGTGTCAGAGTGTATTCCCTTGCCTGAATCAGTTGATGCCTGGTGATGGCGGTAAGGAGCCAATCGTCTAGGTACGGAAACACCTGGAATGCTAGATGCCTCAGGTGAGCCGTGACCACTGCCATGCATTTGGTGAACACTCTGGGGGCTGTAGTGAGACCAAAGGGCAGGGCTCGAAATTGATAATGATTGGCTCCCAGCCAGAAATGCAGTCGATCTCTGGATGGCCTGGCCATTTTTATGTGGTAGTATGCATCCTTGAGATCTATCGAGCACATCCAATTGTATTTCCCTAAAAAGGGAAGTGTAGACTATAGAGTGATCATCCGGAACTTCTCTTTCTTCACAAATTGGTTGAGTCTGCTGAGGTCCAAAATGGGTCTCCAGTCCCCTGTTTTCTTTGGAACCAAAATAAATCTTAAGTAAGTTCCAGATCCTGTTTGGTCTGCTGGGACTGGCTGGATGACTCTTTTTTCTAGCAACTTGTGGACCTCTAAAGTTGCTTGTTCCCTGTAACTGGGTGGAACATCCGGGATTCTCCTTGTGGGTAGGGGTGGTGTGGAGAACGGTATGAAATACTCTCTGGAAATCATACTTTGTACCCAGCAGTTGTTTGTTAAATCTTGTCAGGCATCTGGGTACAATGACAAGCAACCCTCGACTGCCTCCAGAGCAGGACAGTCGGGCCTCCTTTCAGGAGCGCTGGTAGGGTTGACCAGAGAAGTGATCTCTGTCACCATGGTGTTGCGGACCCCCTCTGCCACGAGGGAGGCATCTTCCATTATTACCCCCTCCTCTGTCCCTATAGGGGGGTTCACCACGTGTGTCCTGAAAGGCTCCTTGGGCTTTTTGGAACCACATCTTTCCTCCCCTTTGGCCTTTGGGGTAAGGCCGAGTAGGGGTGGAAAAATGGACTGCGACGGCAGACAGCGTCTTTCTCTCCTGTTCACACCTGGTCAATGTTTCCTTCACTTTAGGTCCAAAGAGAGATGAGCCATCAAAAGGGGTGTTCACGAATGAAGACTTAAAGGGCTCTGCGAAGGAACACAAGTGGATCCAGGAATGTCTCCTGAGAGCAATTCCTGTACCCGCTGCCCTACTCATTCCATCAGCTGCATATGATATGAGACGCATGGACGAGTTCACAATGGAATTGAGGGTAGCAAGCTGGGCGGCAACTTTATGAGAAGCCCCTGTAGCTACAGTATCCTGAAGAGTATCTCCCAGCTCCTTAAGGAGATCTCTTTGCAACCTAGTGAAATGGATCAAATAGTTCAGGGATCGGAGTGTAAAAGATGCTGAACTAAACATGCGTTTCCCATATCTATCCATGATCCTAGACTCTGTTAGGAGGATGGATATACGAGGAAGTCTCAGACATCTCCTTTTTGGTGGCCGCCACCAACACCATGGCATCAACAGGGACTCTTCTGGACAAAAAGGATTTATCTACGGGGGCAGAAATAAATTTGTTAGGCCTCTGAGGGACAGGATCCATGGACTCCGGTGACTCCCACATCCTCCGAGAGACCAGCTGCATGAGCTCGTCGAAGGTCGGAGACACCCAAGAGGTGGAAGGTTGAAACCCGAAAGCCTTCAAGAGAACTGACTCATCCTCAGTAGGGCTTTTGGACTGCCAATCACCCCTCTGCCTAAGGATCTCGAGTATCTCCGGAAAGGAGATATCCTGAGAGGGGGATCGTGGAGACCCTTCTGACTCATCCAAGTCAGTGTCAGATGTCAAAGACTCCTGTGGGGAGTCCAAGTGTCTCCTCTTGCACAATCTCTTCCTGGGAACCTCCTCAGTGGGAGCTTCTGGGGAGGTTTTGGAAGAGCAGCGGGCACCCTGTGGGGCTACCTGAGGATCAGAGTTTTTACGCCTAGTCTGGAGGATGGAAGCAGAAGCGGACACAGGTGCTTTGGGGGAAGAGGAAGCCAGACCTGGTGTTGAGGAAGTCTTTGGGGACAAGGCTCTCCTCATGGCTTTGAATGCATCATGGCTCCGATGAGAAAGAGTGGACGCACCCAAAGGACCCGCCAACCCCTCCCGCACCGAGGTCGTGGACTCCGAGCTGGAGATAGGAGCTGAGCTCATCCAAGCTGAAGCCCCAAGAGGAAGAGTCGGCACCGACATGTCAGTGTGACTATCCTCCCTGGACCCGACAGGAGTGTGTCGGCTCCTAGAGTCCCTGGTCAGCGCTGAGGATATCAGAGTAGATGGAACCGAGGATACCAGAGCAGGTCTCAGCTCCAAAGGCTCTACGGTCAACAAGTTGTCCCCCTCTGGCTCTGAAGGTCCAGAACGGCTCAGAGGAGGAGCAGTCAAATCCGGGGTAGCGGTCTTCAGTTCCGACACTAGGGTTGGAGCCAACAACAATTTAGCAAGGCCTGGTGCCCATAAGAGCTTCTGCACCAATCGGTCCATATCCAAATCCGAGAGGCTAACACAAGACCTGGAGGAGTGCACTGACGGTGCTGATTGAAGGAGTGGAGATGCAGGTCTCTCAGATACCAGCTCCAGAACTGTGGGCTGGCTCCAAAACAAAAAGACACTCGGCTCCGAGTTCTGTGGAGCTGATGTCCCCGAATCTTCCACTTTTTTATACTTTTTTGATACTTTCGATTCCTTGGAGTCCCCTGAAGACTTAGAGGACTTGGATGACTTGCTGGCCCCATCCTGGTCACTCAATGCTTTGGAAAAAGGATGCTTCAGCAAGCCTCTGTCAACAAGCTTCCTTTTCCTCTCCAATAAGACCCTCAAGGAAAAGGAGTGGCAAATGCTGCAGGACTCCTGCAAATGTACTGCACCTAAACAATAGACACACTGAATGTGGCGATCAGTCAACGACATCCTTTGCCTGCAGTCTGGGCATTTCTTAAACCCAGACTTTGGGTGCTTGTCCTTGTCCTCAGACATATCTTAGGCTAAACAATCCAATAACAACAACAAATTTTTAGACTTTTTTGCCTTAGGCTTAATAGCAAACGTACACACAAAGCCTAATGAGAAACACTCAGAAATATTAAATAGGTCCACACCTAGGCTAAAGCAGAGCAAGCCTAGCAAACAACTAAATTTACAGTAATATCTGTAAGCAAATTACACACACATACTATAAACAACGGCCCAAAAGAAAGGGGGCGAACACTATCTAAATGTTATATATCTAAGGTAACACTAGGCCGAACACGAGGCCACTACAAACTACTAAACTACTAAGAACGAAACTATACAGAAAATAGCAGGGAAAGGGGAGCTTGTTTAAGATATACAACTACTCTACTAACTATAGAATAATAGAAAAATGTAAGAAATAACTTGTGAAAAACACTTATTTGAAGACAAAAATGGCTCGAGCAAACTGGAACCTCTGATCCATGCCGCGGCAAAGTAGATCTGAGGTAATTCCAGCAGTGCATCATGGAATAAGGGGCTTGGTCTCGAGCTACTGGTAAACCTCGAGCTTTGCAAACGGCCGTATCTGAGCCGATGGATCGGCTCCGATCCCATCAGTAAAGAATGAACGGCAAGATTGAACAACTTCACATCAACAGTTAACAGGTCATGAAGAGACACTTAGAAAGTGACTTGGTGCTAAATGAAGTTTGTCATTTACAACTTAAAACTATAATTTCTAGAACAACTAGAAATACATTTGTGGGTAAATTTACAGAATTTGTTGAAAAAAAGATTAATAATTGCAATGAATAACTTCAGTTTCTTTTTTCTTCTATATGTGAAACACAATCAAAAATGGTTAAAGTACTACATTTTATGTAAAGATTAATGGATGTCTTTGTAAATACCTTACTTATTTTATTTTATCAGTTATTCTATACAGTTATTTGAATTTTATATGTTACAATCTCTGAAATTACAATTTTTCTGTGAAACTTATGTGATTGTTTAGAAATTTGTTTTATTTAAAATCAATAAAATTGTTTTCAAAAAAAAAAAAAGAAAGTGACTTGGTGCACAGAGTAAGCAATCCTGCAGTAGCAGACCACAGCACACTTTTAAAGAGACTTACACTGAAGAAAACATGAAAAAGCAGACAGCCTATGTAGTCAGAGTAATGCATCACTCACAGCAGCAAATTTAAACTAGATTAATAAGACTGGATGATCAGAGACTGAGGAATGCAAAATGAGTAGTAGCCCTGTGTTATGTAGTGGGTCATAACAGAACATTCGAAGTGTCAAGAAAGAGAATACAGAAACACAGACATCTCGAATGTGCCTATGACAAAGGAAGGCATTCAACAAAACAGACTGGTATGAAGTACTGAAATTTCAGACAGTGTGGATACCTAATTTGTGCAGAGTATCATATGTGGAGTCAAACAAGAAAGTGCCAAGGTAAAATGTTATGATGCATGTATCAAAATTAACCCTGCTGATAGGCAGCAAAAAAAGTAAAGCTATGTAAGTAAGATAAGAATACCATAGGAATAGGTCACTGTTGCAGTAGCCTAAGCTGTATTGTTTATACCTGACAAGCATATGATCTCTGGCTAGCATTCAAACCTTCAGGGCACATTTCATGTGTTCTAACTGCTGTGATGCTCAAGGAGAGCTACATAAAAGCAGTAGTTAGGGCACCAAAAGCTTCAGAGTTTACTTGTTTCAATAAGGGAGTCAACAGCCCTGAAAGGTAAACGTTAGGAATGGAAAAATTAAACATATAAACATGGGAGGGTGTCCTAATGGTTAAGGTGTTTGCCTTACAAACATAAAGTGCAGGGTTTGAGTCTCACAAGGGATAATTGGCTAGGCTTACAATGGCTCGCAAGGGCAGTTAGCCTAGTACTAATCTATGATCCTATAATCTATGATCCTATGTGTAAATATATACAAAGGAGGATATACATCCACACCCAGGCAATATACCTAAACCAGAATGAAAGGAATGGCAGGAGGGGACTGTTACTGCAACAGTTATTTATTAGAATATATATATATATATATATATATATATATATATATATATATCTTTATGGTAAGTTTACTTACTCAGTTGTACCATGTTCAAAATTCAGTCACTGTTGCCTTAGCTGTATGGGTAGAATATAAACACTTATGACTATATAGGGAGGAGGAGGAAGGAAATTAAGAATTCAGGAGTCTCTGGAGAATATTCCAAGCAAAACCTGTTCTGGACCTGGAAAAGGAAAACAGTTTGTAATGCTTTTTGAAAGTATTTACAGAGGACCAAGCTTCTAACTGTAGAATTGTTACACCAATTTCCAAAAAGCCACATAAAAATCCAAAACCTTGGTTGAGTGAACCTTGACCCTGCCTGGAAGTGACTTATTATGGTGAAAATAGCAGACAGAAATAGCATGAGACATCCATCTGGAAACTGTCTACTTTGACAATGGTTGTCATTTTTTCTTACTTTCATAGGAAACAAATAGCTGAACCACTTTCCTGAAGGATTTTTTCCTGTCCAGGTAGTATCTGAACTACCTGTGGATATCCAGAGTACGTAAGATTGTTTCTCCTGTGATTTTAGGTTCTGAAAAAATTGCAGGAAGTGTAATAGACTGGCTCAAGGTAAACTCTGAAGCCACTTTAAGCAGAAAATAATAATTTGTTCTCAAAGGAAATGCTGTCTCTGTGGAAAATTAGGTAGGGTTGACTCACCAAAAGCACTTGTAAAGTAAATACTCTTCTTGCAGAAGTCAGAACAATGAGTTACACAGTTATCCAAGATAAGAACTTCAAATCAAACGCATAAGCCTGTTGGAAGAAGTATTAGTCTTTTCAAGCACAAAGTTAAGATCCCAAAGGAGGAGCCACCTGTTTTCTAGTTGGATGGATACGTAAAACAGCTTTCAAAAATTGTTTAACTCGAAGACAGGTAGAAAAGAGGGGTGAGTTCTAAAGGCAGAAAACCAAACATGGCTGAAAGATGACTATTGATAGAAGAGTATGAAAGACCAGAGGATACTAGTGCACACAAATATTCTAGAACCAGAAAAATCAAGACCTTTAAAGGGTGCTGGTTCTTAGTATGCCACCAACTAGAAAATATTTTCCACTTACACGTATACAATTTCCTACTAGCAGATCTTTTCAGCTTCCTTTAGTACCTGCTGCACATCCTCAGAAAAAGTGTATCAAAACTCTATCATTTATGCAGTCAAATTAAGTGTTTTCAGGTTGTAGCATATCAAACAACTCACACAAGACATAGTTGTTTTCAGTTTGCAGAGTATCAAACAACCCATGTCTTGTGTGAGTCAATCCAATCTGTGGGGATGCTTGTGGTAATTCTCTTGGCCATTTTCAAAAGAAGGGAGAACCACTGTTGCGTAGGCCAAAAGGGAGTCACCACTACTATCTTTACTACTATTTTAAGACTTACCAACACACTTCCATTATAGTTACTGTAATGAGTCAGTTGTCTACAAAGGGAAATATATTCACTTCTGGACCTTAAGAAGAATCCTGGATATCAATGGAAAGGGATTTAAACCATACAGGAACATTCTTGTCCTTGGAAATGAGGAAGTATCTGTCTTCCCTGTTGCTCCTAAAGCAGAATTTCTTTACCTCTTTTTTTCTGTTTTGAAAGTAGGTAAACAGATCTCTTTGAGGTGTTAATTAAAGTTAGATAAATTCCTGGAAAATCCTCCAGATGTAGTTTCCATTTGTAAGGGTCTGTCCTGGTCCTGCTCAGCTTGTCTGTTATAATATTTTGCTCTGACAGAAAGTAAGAAGCTTGAAGAGTCAAACTGAACTGAGTTGCTGCCTCTCAGGCAATCATAGCAAGTCTGCACAGCGATTTAAGATTTAGTACCCCCTTGTTTGTTTATATACCACATCACTGCAGTGTCATCTGTAATAACTTACAGTGGTTCTGGAGACCAGACGTGCTTTAAGGGTTTCAGAGCATTAATTATTGTCAACATCGTTTTAACATTTATGTGTTTGTTGCCTGTTCTGGTTGTTCCACACACCTTGCACTTTCACCCTGATCAGTATCAGTAAGAAACTGAGGTCCCTCATGAAATCATTCAAGGCTAACTTTGAAAGAAAAATAGCCAAGAATTCAAAAGATAACCACAAAGCCTTCTTTAGCTATGTTAAGAATCTAAGTGGCAATTTGCAGATACGCACTGAACTAATGCAAAATAGCACAAAATATACTGAACCTACTGATATTGCCAACATCCTGGCAGATAGATTCAGTGCAAACTTCACCCCCCTCTCACCTCCAAAAGGGCCCACAACAATACCGAAAAAGTGTAGTGTCCCAAAAATCACAGATGCACAGGTGAAAATAGCCCTTTCAAAAGCCAAAAACACAGCGTCAATGGAACCAGATGATATCCCAGGCTGCGTCTTGCACGAACTAACCCCCCACCTAAACACACTGTTCAACCTCAGCCTCTCCAGAGGCTATGTGCTCATAGAATGGCGCACAGCAATGGTTATTCCTCTCCACAAAGGAGGGGCCACAACTGACCCTGGTAACTATCGCCCCATAAGCCTAACTGGCCTGGTCTGCAAGGCTATGTAGCGCATCATCATGGAACTCATTAACAAAGACATTGGGAACCTCCAAACATTTGACCCGACCCAGTTCAGCTTTGTTAAGGGCAGATCATGCCTACTAAACCTGGTTGACTTCTTCGAGACAGTCACCAAGGCCATAGACAAGGGAAAGGTGGCTCACACAGCCTACCTTAACCTCGCCAAGGCTTTCGACACCATTCCCCACGCGGGTATTACAGAAAAACTCACCAGCCTGAACATAAACCCCTATGTCACGAGATGGGTTGCCATCTGGCTTACAGACAGAACTCACACGGTAAGAATAGCAGGCTCCATGTCCGACTCTAAACCAGTCACAAGTGGTGCCCCGCAAGGCTCGGTCGTGGGACCCCTACTGTTCGGCATATACTTCTCAGAAGTACAGGCAAACACAGGAGGACTATGGTTAACCAAGTTTGCCAATGACTGCAAACTGGAAGCCATAATTGACTCTCTGGCTGAGATGGACATCCTCCAAAAGGGCCTTACTGAGACAGACACCTGGTGTCAAAGTCATGGCCTCAAGCTAAATGTCAAAAAATGCATAGTCATCCCGTTTGGGAAAAACAAAACACCCATGAATTACCACATAGGTGGCAGACCTCTTAATACAGAAGAGGTAATAAGAGATCTGGGGACCCAGGTAGATAGTCCTCTCTCCTTTGACAATCATATTGCCAAGGTAGTTAGGAAATCCTTCTATGTGGCCCATCTAATTACTAAAAGGTTCACATTTAGAAATAAAGAGGTTATAGTGCCCCTCTACTCGTCACTCATTAGACCCATCATAGAGTACAATGCCCCATTTGGGATGTACCTCACAAGACACTTCCAACAGCTGGAAAGACCACATAAATACCTCACCAAGAAGATTACTGGTCTCAAACATATCTCCTATGGAGCCCAACTGAAAAAACTCCGGCTATACTCAGTGGCATATCGCTTACTCAGAGGTGATCACTGCCTGACTTACAAAGCCATGTCCAACTCAGAATTGATGGACATGCTCCACCTAAAGAAATCCAAGTCACTGCGAGTCACACGCTCTAGTGAGCTAAACCTCGCCACAACAATAAATAGAACATGCTGGAGGAATAGATTCCTGTCATAGAGACTCCCCATGCTTTGGAACAAAATTCCAAATTACATCAGGCAGAGCCCCTCACTAACACTCTTCAAGATAAACCTTTACACTTGGATGGGTAACAGAAAATACACCCCTGGGATCACTTCATTGGCTCTGCTTGACAGAGGATCAGTTAATCAATCAGGTGGCAAAAGCCTACACACTCTGGCTAGACTTATAAATGCCCTCGGGCAGATAGCCTACATATGAACCTATGAACCCATTTCGATACAGCCCCCCAAGCAGCTGAGACATCTGTTGTGAAAGACTGAAAAGAAGGCAGAACGAAGAAGGGGAGACCTGGATGGAGAGAACTGGTCCACCCATCACTGTAACTTCCACCTTACAAACCCCAGCACTGCGGTATTAAAATATTAAGGTGTGTTAATACTGAGACCAGACTGACTTGGTGTACCACTGATTTTTCTTATGTAAAGTTGTGGCTAAGGGGATCATGATAATCATAAAGGTCAGGGACTGGTTAGAAAATTTCAGGAAGTTTTCTTTCTACAGTCAACTTTGTTCAGACAAAGAAAGGCCCTTCCTTGGGAAGGATTCAAAAGCATCCCAGAAAAAAATATTCTTTGAAAGGAGACGAGAGATTGTTCTGTGAGTTCATTTGAAACCCTCTTTGACAATTTGCAGAGAGTCTGTAAATACAATCATCTGAATATGGAAAGAAGTAAATTCCTTGAAGTTTACTCTGGACAATTACTGAAGCCAGACACTTTATGAATAGATTTAGTGCAGTAGGTAGACCAAAAGGTAAGACAGAGATCTGATTTTAATGTTAGCCAGATACAAAAAATTAGATCTTATTTTAACCAGATACCGAAAATCTTAAAGTCTGAACTATTTGCAAACTGGCATGTGAAGATTGGCATCTTTTAAGTGCAATGATATCAGTAAACTGAAGGTGATACAAATAGTAGCAAGGTCTGGACAATGAATGTGAGGGTGATAGGAGTGGTAACAAGGTCTGGACAATGAATGTGAGGGTGATAGGAGTGGTAACAAGGTCTGGACAATGAATGTGAGGGTGATAGGAGTGGTAACAAGGTCTGGACAATGAATGCGAGGGTGATAGGAGTGGTAACAAGGTCTGGACAATGAATGCGAGGGTGATATGAGTGGTAAGGTCTGGACAATGAATGTGAGGGTGATAGGAGTGGTAACAAGGTCTGGACAATGAATGCGAGGGTGATATGAGTGGTAAGGTCTGGACAATGAATGTGAGGGTGATAGGAGTGGTAACAAGGTTTGGACAATGAATGTGAGGGTGATATGAGTGGTAACAAGGTCTGGACAATGAATGTGAGGGTGATATGAGTGGTAAGGTTTGGACAATGAAAGTGAGGGTGATATGTGTGGTAACAAGGTTTGGACAATGAATGTGAGGGTGATATGAGTGGTAACAAGGTCTGGACAATGAACGTGAGGGTGATAGGGGTGGTAACAAGGTTTGGACAATGAATGTGATGGTGATATGAGTGGTAACAAGGTCAGGACAATGAATGTGAGGGTGATATGAGTGGTAAGGTTTGGACAATGAAAGTGAGGGTGATATGTGTGGTAACAAGGTTTGGACAATGAATGTGAGGGTGATATGAGTGGTAACAAGGTTTGGACAATGAATGTGAGGGTGATATGAGTGGTAACAAGGTTTGGACAATGAAAGTGAGGGTGATATGTGTTAACAAGGTTTGGACAATGAATGTGAGGGTGACATGAGTGGTAACAAGGTTTGGACAATAAATGTGAGGGTGATGTGAGTGGTAACAAGGTTTGGACGATGAATGTGAGGGTGATATGTGTGTTAAGGTTTGGACAATAAATGTGAGGGTGATATGAGTGGTGATAAGCTTTGGGCAATAAAGTGAGGGTGATATGTGTGGTAACAAGGTTTGGACAATGAATGTGAGGGTGATATGAGTGGTAACAAGGTTTGGACAATGAAAGTGAAGGTGATATGTGTGTGAACAAGGTTTGGACAATGAATGTGAGGGTGATACGAGTGGTAATGTTTGGACAGTCAGCATTTTAAACTTTGGTATCCTGACATACAGATAGAGAACAGAGAGATCTAGGACTGGTCTCAGTGTTCCCTCTTTCTTTGGCACACAAAGGATCACTGAATAAAAACCTTTGCCTATCTGATCTGAAGGCATTAGTTCTATAACCCCTAAGAAAATGTGATTAAGAACAGGTGGAAACAGGGATGTTTGTTTACTGGATGAAGAGGAATCTGCAAAAAAAAAAAAAAAGGAAAAGGAGATACCATTGCTACCTGTTCCGCTGGTGTCTGATTCTCAGAACTCATTTGTCTAATACAAGCTGATGTCACTGGGGAAGATGAAAGCCTTGACTGAGACATAGATTTAAGGGTTTTCCAGAGTGGGTGTCTGCATGTGGGGGGCAGGGGGCTTTAATGAGCAATTATTCATTTTAACTTTTTGGACTGTCCTTGATTCTGGGAGGAGCCCCCTTTTTTCTTTGAGCCTCCTTGCCACTGCTTTTTAAAATTATGTTTGCTTGAACTTTGCTGAGACTGCTTATTTTGCTTCTTGAAAAGGGGGTCCTGATTTAGAAAGTAAGTTTTTACTAAACTTAAAAAAGGAGAGTTGAAAGATTTGTGTAACCCTCTGAATCAATTTCCTTCTTTCATCAAATCTTTTAAGGACCTCAGCAACAGAAGGGCCAAACAGAACATCTTGGGAAGAATTTAAATCTCATCTTTAGCATCTGCCAAGTCTTGAGAATTTAAATGAGAAAATCTTCTTATAACTTAACACAGCAGCTGTAAATTTGGATACAGCATCAGGAAAATCTTGAGCGCTTTAAATAGTGTTTGTTTACTTGAGAGTCAGACACAGTTAACTAATTCAAAGAAGCTAAAGAAATCATAAAATAAGGAAAGTTAACAGTTAACTTTCTCCTGCTCATAAAAAGAACCCAGTAAAAATGTTAATATGTGAGCCTGGAAGTTCAGAATTCTGAAAGTTAATGTGGCAGAGAATAAACTTTATTCCCATATCTATCAAAAGCTCTTCCATCCTTGGCAGCAGTAATGGGGTTAGCATTCACAATACATTTAGCAGTAGATGGCTTTGATAAGTAAATATCTGCAAGATCTGATATGGTGTAAGTAAAAAGGTATTTATGTATCTGAGGTACTTTGTATAACCTATCAGAATTTTACGAGCAAAAAGTTGACTGTCAGGCATATTACAAACTCTTGCAAAAACATCCTCTGAAGCATATAAAACAGGAGGGACAGCTGCAGGCTGTTGAAAATTCAGCTGTAACAAACTGTAATACTTCTACTGTGAAATATGGATTTCATTCCGTTCCCAGTTAAACAAATCTTTCATTTTGGCTACTGTTTTAGAAAAAGATAATTTTTCTAGCAGAAAATCTGAAGAAACACTTTCCTCAGTATCAGAATCTTCAGCTTCAGGAGAATTCACTCAAGAAAAACATTGTCTTCCAGTTCCTATTCTACTGACTGCTAATCAGTGTCAGAAAGAGAAAGATAATTATTTTTCATTTTCTATTTGAAGTCAGTGGCTGAAGCAGGATTTAAAACATTAAAGACTGAAATCAGTCCCTTAGCAAAGCACTTAGCAAGTCTTCCCCTTACATTGTAAGAGAAATAGAAGTCACATTCATAACTTTTAGCTTTCTTTTCTTGGACGACCCATGGAAAAACACTGACCCATGGTTGGGGCTTGCTTCACAGTAAGACGCTGTCCGGTTTGATTCTCAGCTAGAGCGTCTTCTGCGTGGAGACATGCGTGAATGGGCGTACCTTTGTTGAAGGTTGTGCTTTGTGCATCAGGGCTTGTAACTCGGCACGTAAAAATCAACTACCAATCATTAGCGGACCGGAGTTCCGCTGTGGCGACCCCTAACCAGGAAAAGCCGAAAGACACAACAACAACCATGGCTATGTAGTAAGACTTCATCTACTCCCTCCTCCTAGACTGACAAGAGTAGGTCTCTCTTGCCTGGTGAGGGCAACCCAACAGCCACAGGAGATGCGCCTAAATCTGTGTCATTAGTGCCTTCCCAATGAGTTATGTCGGAGGGACTGAGAGACAATGATGCAAAGTCCAAGAAGCCAGGTCTGGCCACAGATGAGTTACCCATCTGTGGTTGAGACAGTAAGGTTGTCCGCCTGATATGTGAAGGCTCCTGAAAAATATTCTTCTTCTTCTTCTTGTGGACAAGAGGGAAGGGGGGAAGGAAGAACCAAGGAGACGGATAATTGCACCATGCCTAACCAAGAAAAGAGCCTGAAAGGCAGGTATCAAAGTCAGTAAGCACACAGACAGAAAATTTAAAGTTTTGAGGTAAACTTTTCCATGACAGTCCCGAAAACCAAAATATCTTGCACAAAATTACAAGAAAAAAAAGATTTCTACACAGTTTTTTTTTTCACTCAAACATTCTCCAAGGAAAGATCCGTTTACATGACATGACAGTGCATAAAAAAAATGACTTTTTAAAGCATTATATATATATATATATATATATATATATATATATATATATATATATATATATATATATATATATATATATATACATACACAACACACCTGATAATAGGTGACTCTATCGTCAGGCACACTGACGTCCCGCTCACCAGGCTGAACAAGGAGAGGGTCACGGTGAGCAGCCTGTCGGGCGCTAGGATCCGCCACATAACACAAGCACTCAGGTCACTCCAAGGCAAGTACAAATATGACTCAGTCATTGTCCATGCTGGTGTGAATGACCTGAGACGTACCTCCCTGGACTACATGAAAAGAGACATAAAGGAGCTCTCTGAGCATGTAGCCCAGGCCGGTATGACCCTGACCTTGAGTAGCATCTTACCCTCACCAAGAATGATGCCACAATATGAAGACAAGATGATCAATTTCAACATTTGGCTTAAGTATTGGTGTCATTCAAAGGGGATCCAATGCCTGTCAGCTTGGGATGATATGCTCGACAAGCCACGATGCTTCGCTAGGGACAGCTTGCACCTGTCACCCCTGGGCTTTCGGATATTGGCAAAGGCTCTTGCTACCCCAATAGTGCCTTTTTTAGGCAAGGCTCAAAAGACAAACCCACCTCCATAGGTATCACAAGGGATAAGAAACTAAGAGTACTGCTACTCAACGCCAGAAGTCTAAACCTCAAGATGCACGCACTCAAAACTCTCCTTAGCATGGAGAACATCGATATCTGTGCAGTAACAGAAACCTGGTTCAGGGCTCCCGAGAGCACCCCAGCACTACCAGGTTATACCTCATACCATGCTTTTCGGCCCCAAAACTTGGACCGAACCACAAAAGGAGGGGGGAGTATCGATATTCATCAAAGATACCCACACCTCCAGGTTGGTGGCAAAGCACGAAGCATCAGAGACTATCCATGTGCAACTAACAGTGGGTAAAACTGCCTTCCAGTTTATAGCCTGCTACAGACCACCCTCCCAAACCCAGGAACCCCACTCAGCCTTCCTGAGAACACTGGAAAATATGAAGGTCTCTCCAAACACCATTATATTGGGCGACTTCAACTACCCAAACATAGACTGGGAGCATTACTCTAGCTCCAACACCCTAGCCCAAAGGTTCCTAGAATTTATTAACTCAAATGCTATGAAACAACTTGTTACGACTCCCACAAGAGGGGAAAACATACTGGACCTGATCATCACCAACATGGGGACTCTATGCTCCAGACCAGAAGTGTATCCCTCACTGGTAAGATCAGACCATAAACTAATCTCACTGGATATTCACATCCCAACCCCACCCCCTGCCCAGAAAACCACAGTGAAAAACTTCTCTAAAGCAAATTTCACACTCCTCAAAACTGAGGTGGAATCCTTTAAAGCCCCAGGGCCTGTGGAAAATACGGCCCAGACCGCAGAATCCTTTATAAATGCATTCTATGAACACCTTCAGGAATGCATGGATCATGTGATCCCAAATAAAACCAAGACCCAATCCTCCAAAGGCAGACGTCCTGTCTGGTGGACCCCAGCCATAAACAAACTATACAATAGAAGGAGGAAGCTACTAAATGATAGAGCAAAATCCCAAAAAGGGAAGGCATCACTGATCAGTATTAGCAAAAAACTACGGGCACACATAAAATTGTCTAAGGCCAGCTTTGAGAGAAAAATTGCACAGGACACTAAGGATAATCACAAGGCTTTCTTTAGTTATGTTAGGAACCTGGGTGGGAATTCCCAGATATGCTCAGAATTAGTCCAAAATGACAAAAATACACCGAACCCACAGACATTGCCAACATTCTAGCTGACAGGTTCAGCGCAAACTCCCCACCAAAAGGGCAAATATCTATCCCAGTAGAGTGCTGCCCCTGACATCTCAGATGCTCAGGTAAGAGCCGCCTCTCCAAAGCAAAAACACAGCATCAATGGGACCAGATGGTGTCCCGGGCTGCATCCTACATGAACTCCAAGAAGAGCTAAACCCAAACATAAAACTACTATTCAATCTCAGCCTTACTACAGGATATGTGCCCAAAGAGTGGCGACAGCAACAGTGGTCCCTCTCCATAAAGGTGGTGCCTCAATGGATCCTGGAAACTATCGCCCCATAAGCCTGACTAGCTTGGTCTGCAAAGCTATGGAAAGGATCATCATGGACCTCATAAATAAAGATATTGGGGACCTACAAACACTGGATCCTACCCAGTTCGGCTTTGTTAAGGGCAGATCCTGCCTCTTAAACCTGGTTGATTTCTTTGAAACAGTCACCAAGGCCATTGACGAGGGAAGGTGGTCCACACAGCCTACCTGGACCTCGCAAAAGCCTTCGATACAATACCCCACTCGGGCATTATAGATAAGCTCACCAGCTTAAATATAAACCCCTATGTCACTAGATGGATTGCAAACTGGCTCAAGGACAGAACCCACATGGTTAGAATTGCTGGAGCCATGTCAGACTCCAAACCAGTTACAAGTGGTGTCCCACAGGGCTCAGTCCTGGGACCTCTCTTGTTCGGTATATATTTCTCGGAGGTACAGGCCAACACGGAAGGACTGTGGCTGACCAAGTTCGCAGATGACTGCAAACTGGGCCATAATCGACTCTCCAGCCGACACAAGCATCCTCCAAAAGGGCCTCATAGAAACAGACAACTGGTGCCAGAGCCATGGCCTCAAGCTAAATGCCAAAAGTGTATAGTCATCCCTTTGGCAAAACAAAGTGCCCACAAATTACCACATAGGTGGTAATCCATTAAGTACAGAAGAAGTAATTAGGGACCTGGGGACCCAAGTTGATAGCAATCTCTCATTTGACAACCACGTGGCCAAAGTAGTTAGAAAAACATTTTATATAGCCCACCTAATCATGAAGGGATTCACATCTAGATCAGGGAGGTCATCGTGCCTCTTTACTCATCCCTCATCAGGCCCATAATTGAGTACAATGCCCCTTTGGGATGTACCTTACCAGACACCTGCAGCAACTGGAAAGACCCCAAAAGTACCTCACCAAGAGGATCAAAGGGCTCAAACAGATGCCATATGCTGCCCGGTTAAAGAAACTCCAGCTCTACTCAGTGGCATACCGCCTGTTCAGAGGCGATCTGTGCCTGACGATAAAGCCATGTCCAACCCGGAATTAATGGACATGCTGCACCTCAGAAAATCCAAATCCCATCGAGCTACGCTCGAGAGACTTGAACGTCAGCACTGAAATAAATAGGACATGCTGGAGGGACAGATTCATAACCCAGGGGCTCCCTTCACTCTGGAATAAAATCCCAGTCCAGGTTAGGCAGAGTCCCTCATTGACTCTCTTCAAGAGGAATCTTGATGAGTGGATGGGAGATCGTAGGTTTACCCCGGGTATCACTTCTGTGTCACTGTTAGACAGAGGCACAGTATACTAACCTCGAAAAAGGGCATAGCAAAATTCATTTAAAATGGGTGGCGAAAGCCAAACACACTCTATATATATATATATATATATATATATATATATATATATATATATATATACTTTTTTTTTTTTTTAATTTATTTTTTATTATTTGAAGTTTGTTTGCCAGGATGGTCCATTGGGCCAAGTGAACCCATTTTCAATGGAGTCCTGGGGAGAAAAGTTCCATAGGTACAATATCAAGTAACAATATATAAGAGTAACACAATAGCATAATATATATATATATATAAACACACACACACACACACACACACATATATATGAAAATGACTTCATAAATATCAAAAAATAAAAAGAAATGACACTGAGGCAAAACTGTTAAGCGCTTTCATTCTGTAACATTGTCAGAACATCAGAACTAATACTGTAAAGTAAAACTGTGTAGTAAGTAATATAACAAGTGCAAACTGTTTAAAAATGGTTGACAACATCAATACCCAATAGAAACATATCAAAACAGAAATTAGTCCATCAGCAATCCAGAAACAACCAGCTGTAAATACAGTAGCTAATCAAAAAGACTGAGCTGTATCCAAAGAGGCTCCTGCAAATCAGCGTAATGTACATTTGAGATTCAAGTTCTCATTCAGCCCCAGAACCATCTCAGCATTTAAAACTAACTGCCAATGGGGTTCTTTTAACTGCAGAAAAGGGTCAAAATCACCAAAAAAACTGATCAATATGTTCTAAAACTAGAAATTTGAAACCAGTAAAGTCATGACAGCTAATACTGTGCCTTCCTAATGAGTTGGTTTCATCTTTTTTCCTAATTGCAGCCAAACGTTCTTTAACTCAATCAGAAAGTCTTCTGATCGGTTTCCCAATGTAAAATGCAGGACAGATGTTATAGACCACTGCGTAAACTACCATGACTTTCAACATTCCCGTATTCGCCAATCCTTTATTCTACATTTCCATGGTAAACTATATATATATATATATATATATATATATATATATATATATATATATATATATATATATATATATATATATATGGGTCTACTTTACATGGTTGACATTTCAGAAAGTTGACTTTCATATGGCTGAGACCATATGATCGACTGTCAACCATGTAAAATAAACATAAAAACACAACAAACACTTACCTTAAACTGTTAGCAGGGGGCCTACACCCCTTGCACCCCCCCCCCCCGGGTAACTTTAATATATCAACTCCGAGATTGAACTACAGTGCGGAAGTGGGAAATTTTTCCATTCTGCACTGTGCAGAGATAGCGGTTCCCCATGGTCGGCTTTTCAAAAGTCGATCATATGGTTTCAGCCATATGAAAGTTGACTTTATGAAAAGTCGACCATGAGACGGGGACCCATATATACATACATATATATATATATATATATATATATATATATATATATATATATATTCACTTCAAAAGTGAAATCTCGAATTTCAGTATCTTGAGCCCAAGAAGTGGAATCCACAAAACAATGAAAAGTAAAAACCACGAAATTCAAAACCTCGAATACCGGAAGTTTTGAATTTTGCGGTTTTACTACACACACACATACACACACACACACACACACACACACACACACACACACACACACACACACACCATTCACCACACAAAAATACACAATCACTCTACTACATGAAAGCAGGGGGGCAAGCCCCCATGCACCCCCAATGTGGGGGGCTGCGCCCCCCCCACACCACCCCTACTTAAATATTCTCACTCCGAGGTCGCACTACATACAAACACACACAAAACACCACCACACAAGCTACTTTCTCTTCGCACACACACATCAAAGCAACTAAACACACTGACACACACCACAGCCCCTACCCAAACCCCTTAACACACACACACACACACACACACACACACACACACACACACACACACACACACACACACTTACCTGAATACATGACCATAGCGGAACTTTAGCAGCGCAAAATTCAAAACCTCTGGTAATCGAGGTTTTAAGTTTCACGCTTCTAAACTTTCGCTATTATGTGGATTCGGCTTCTTGGGCTCAAAATACTGTAATTCGAGATTTCAGTATTTCGCGCTTCTGAATGGAACCCATATATATATATGTGTGTGTGTGTGTGCATCTATATATATATATATATATATATATATATATATATATATATATATATATATTTATATATACATATACACATATTAAAACAAAAAATGCTGTAGAAGCTTTTTCAAAGAAGGATACTTATCTCCCACACTTTGAAAGATTGCTAGCTGACTCATTTCCGCAATGTCCACAGAGGGAGCAAACTCCAGGAGCAAGAATGCTTTAAGGTTTTCAGTGCACTAACCACTGCTTTTATGTAGCTCTCCTTGAGCCTCATAGCTGTTAGGATACATGAAAGGTGTTCTGAAGTTTTGAAAACTGGCCAGTAGTCATTTCACTGGCAGGTTATAAGCTATACAGCTAAAGCTACTGCAACAGTGATCTAATGCTCAACATCATATGCTGTGTAATGTTTGTCTGTTTTTTGTCCAGATATTGTAACTGTTAGACTGGTCACTGAAGGCACCATTATCTCCACGGCAACAATAAATTCTGGCTAGCTCAAGCTCCTTACCCTCCCCATAAAGCATCACTCCCAACTGATTCGCCAGATTGAGTTTAATAAGCTTTTCTAACAAGCATCATAGGTAAGGTGATGGAGAAAACAATCCTGCACAAAGGAGAATTTAGAAACCATAACTAAATGACAAGGCTTCTGGTGCTCCTCTAGGTTCTTCCAGACAGAGCAATGTGGAGGGAGTTTGGTGGGTGGGTGGTTCAAGGTGCCACTTAAATCTAATGTTCTGGTAAGTACATAATAAGAAGTTATGTACCTACCATAACGTTCCATGTTAGTTGTCTTCTCTCGCCTTCTTTCTTGCTTGATGGGTTCGGAGCCGATCCTCGGCTCCGACTCGGCACTTGCTTTAGCTCGAGAACTCCTTTTACCAGCTCGAGGCAGCCCCATATCCCATGATGCAAGGCAGTAAGTACCCAGATCTCGTTTGTTGACAAAGGGCAATAACACCAAGCATAAAATACTTCCCAAAGGAAGAAGAAACTTACAGATGGAAAAAAGGACCAGGTTTGAATGGTCTTTAGCATAATAGTTTCTTATACAAGGTCTGTCCAGGCCAGGGGGAAGGAGGGAGGGTCGCAAGAAAGAAGGTGAGAGAAGACATCTAACATGTAACGTTATGGTAGGTACATAACTTAATGTTAAGTTGTCAATCTCGCCTTCATTCTTGCTTGATGGGACCGCGTCCCTAGCACCTCTATCCTGGGTGGCTCAATGGAACAAACTCTTGAGGACTGTAGAGCCAAAACTGGCTCTGTCCCTGGAGGCCAAGTCCAATTTGTAATGGGAAACAAAAGTGTGAGGAGTGGCCCAAGTGGCCGCTGCACAAATAGTGTCCAAAGGCAGTCTAGCTTGAAAAGCTGTAGAAGTAGCTAAACTCCTAGTTGAATGTGCTTTAGGTTTTGAGCACAGCTGTTTTCCCTGATCGTATAAATTTCAGTGATGACCGAAGAAAGCCATCTGGACAAAGTCACTTTAGAAACAGGAAGGCCTTTTTATTATCCGCATAGGAAACAAAAAGTTGATCAGATTTTCTAAATTTTTTGTTCTGTCCAAATAATATCTAAGCTGACGGTGGACGCCAAGATAATGTAGCTTTTGTTCAGCTCTATCTGAATAGTTAGGAAAAATACAGGAGATCAATGGATTGATTCAGATTGTTTTTGAAGCGACCTTAGGTAAAAAGGATGGATTAGTTCTCAAAGATACTCTGTCTTTGTGAAAAATCAAATAGGGGTCGAACCGAAAGAGCATGAAGTTCAGACACCCTCCTGGCAGATGTAATAGCCATTAGGAATAAAGTTTTCCAAGAAAGATATTTCAGGGAACAAGAAACAGCTGGCTCAAGGGGGAAGAATCAAGGATGTCAGCACTAAATTTAGATCCCACTGAGGAGGAGGATTCCTGATTGGAGGCTTTAGTAGGAAAATTCCTTTCAAGAAGGCCCTGCAGAGCCTATGGGACATAATATTATGATCTGCTATCCCGACATGAAAATTAGAAATAGCAGCCAACTGAACTCTGACTGTGGAAGAAGAGGAGCCTGCATGAAAAATCTCTGCTAAGAAGTCCAGAACTGCCTGAACAGGGGCAGTAAAAGGATCAATATTTTGGGCCTTAGCCCAATAAGAGAAACGTTTCCATTTGCTTGTGTAAATCCTCCTGGTAGAGGATTTTAGTGAAGCTACTATGATATCTCTAACTGGGTTAGAGATCAAAGGAAGCCTGGCTAAGGAAGGAAGTGGAGCAACCATGCTGTGAGGTTGAGAGAAGGGATTGACCGGTGCAGCTGACCGGATTGGTGAATCAGTAGATCTGGCACTGGGTCCAGATGCCACGGCTGCACCAAAAGGTGATGATGGAGGAATGGGAACCAAACTTGTCGAGGCCAGTAAGGGGCAATGAGAATCAATTTGGCTCTCAAAACGGTAGCTTTCTGGATCACCTGAGGGATCAGAGGAAATGGGGGGAAGGCATAAAGAAGTCCCTGGGGCCAATCCTGGGTCAGAGCGTCTCTGGGGATGGCCTGATAGAGGGAAGAGGCTGAAGAAGTCTGGACATTTGCTGTTTTGGGGAGTAGCAAAAAGATCGCAACATGGACAACCCCATTCCAGAAAAATCTCTTCCGCTATGGATTGCTTGAGAGACCACTCGTGAGGCATGAGAATAGCTCTGCTCAATCTGTCCGCTATAATGTTGGTTTTCCCAGGGATATGCGTTGCTACCAGAAACCGATGAGAGGAGATCGCCCATTGCCATAGTCTGAGCGCTTCTCGACACAAGGGGTAGGACTTGGTTCCGCCCTGTTTGTTGATATACCAAACTACAGACATGTTGTCTGTGTGGACTGCAATTGTCCCTACGGGAAGAAAGTCATTGAGGGCTTGCAACGTTAAAAGCACTGCTCTCATCTCCAGGACATTTATGTGCAGATGGTACTCGAACGGTTGCCACGTCCCATGAACCATCCTGCCCTGATAATGACCCCCCCACCCGATCAGGGAGGCATCCGTGGTGACAGTGGCTATCGGGGACGGAGGTACAAAGCATCTGCCTTGGTGAACCTGAGACGATGTGATCCACCAAGCAAGATGTTCTTTGCATGTTTGTGTCACCAGAATCTGGTGACGCATTGGGAGTTGCTGGTATGACCACTGTGTGAACAGCATCCACTGAAGGAGGCGCATGTAGAAGCGAGCCAGGGAAGAAGAGTAATGGCCGCAGCCATGAGACCTAATACTTTTAGAACCATTCTGGCCTGTACTTTCTTGCTGGCCAGAATGATCCTGACATGAGTCTGAATGTCTGAAACTCTTTGTTCTGTAAGGGTAGCTGACATCCGAACAGTGTTTAAGTTTGCCTATGAAGGTAATAGACTGGCAGGGCGATAAGGATGACTTTTCAAGTTGACTGAGATGCCCAAATGAGAACAAAGGTCTATTGTGTAATCCCTGGCTTGTATAAGCTGATGCCTGGTGGTGGCTGACAGGAGCCAGTCGTCGAGATACGGAAACACCTGGAATCCTTGACGTCTCAGGTGAGCCGTGACCACTGTCATGCATTTGGTGAACACTCTGGGGGCTGTAGTGAGACCAAAGGGCAGGGCTCTGAAGTGGAAATGACTGGACCCCAGCCGAAAGCGGAGAAATCTCCTGGAGCGTCTGTGAATTTTGATGTGATAGTACGCATCCTGAAGATCTATTGAGCACATCCAGTTGTCCTTCTGTAAGAAGGGCAGAATTGACTGAAGAGTGACCATTCGAATCTTGTCTTCCTGACAGACTTGTTGAGTCTGCTGAGATCCAATATTGGTCTCCAGTCTCCGTCTTTTGGGGACCAAAAGAACCTTGAGTAGATTCCGGCTCTGAATGGTCTATTGTAACTGGCTGAATGGCTCTTTTGCAGTAGTTTTGCGATTTCTAACTCTGCAATGTCCCTTAGACCGGGTGGTACGTCTGGAAGGGAACTTGAGGGAAGGGACTTTCCTCGAAAGGAATTATGTAACCCTTGGATATGATCGACTGTACCCATCTGTCTTGAGTGAGGGAATGCCAGGCTTCTGGGTACAGTGATAATCTTCCCGACTGCCTCCAAGGAGGGACAGCCGGGCAACACCTCAGGGATGCTGAAAGGGCTTATCAGAGAGAGGCTCCCTGTTTCCCTGGTTTTGGACCCCTCTGCCTCTAGAGCGGCGTCTGTTGTTGTTACCCCTCTGCCTCTAGGGGTAAACTGACCACGTGAATCCGGGCGTGACTCCTTGGGATTTACGGAACCACATCTTACCACCCTTCTGTCCTTTGGAATAAGGCCTAGAAGGGGTGGAAAAACGGACTCCAACAGCAGAAAGAGTCTTGCCGTCCTGCTCACACCTGGTCAAGGTCTCCTTCACCTGAGGGCCAAACAAAGCTGACCCATCAAAGGGAGAATTTGTGAAGGACGCCTTAAAGGGATCCGCAAAATCACATAGCCGCATCCAGGCTTGGCGACTAAGAGCCACACCTGTGCCTGCGGCTCTACTGGCTCCATCCGCAGCATAAGATATTAGCCGCATGGAGGAGTTAGCAATGGAATTGAGGGTTCCTAGCTGCGAAGCAATCTTTTCTTGAGCCCCTGCAGCTGTAGGATCCTGAACTACTTCTCCCAGCTCCTTCAGGATATCTCTGGAGTCTGGTGAAGTGACAAAGATAATTCAGCGAACGCATAGCAAAGGTCGCTGAGGAAAACATCCACTTGCCGTACCTATCCATGGTCCTAGAGTCCTTATTAGGAGGATGGACGGGCACGGAAGGATCTGCAAGTTCCTTTTTGGTGGCCGCAGCCACCACCATGGCATCAGCGGGGACACCCTTGGTAAGGAATTGTTTGTCACTAGGGGCAGTGATAAATTTAGAAGGCCTCCTAGGGACTGGCTCTACAGAGTCAGGAGCTGTCCACGCCTTCGTGCAATAACCTGCATAAGGGGTCGAAGGCGGAGACACCCAGGAGGTGGAGGGCCGAGATCCAAACGCCTCTAGGTATACTGACTCATCCTCAGAGGGATTGTTGGTGGGCCAGTTTCCCTCTGTTTCAGAAGTTCTAGGATGTCTGAAAAGGAGACATCCTCAGAGGGGATCTAGGGGATCCCTCTGACTCATCAAAGTCAGTATCCGACGTGACAGACTCGGGGAGTCTACATGCTTCCTCTTACAAGTCCTCTTCCTAGGAGGATCTCCAAACATCAGGAGAATCCTCGGAAGAGGGGAAATTCCCAATGGGGAAACCTGAGGCGGAGGATCTCTGGGTCCTGTAGCAAGAGAAGTGGCAGAGATGTCAACAGGTACAATAGAGGGAGGAGCTACGGGAAGAGACTGCTGACTGATACCAGTGGCCAGTACACTCTTCATCACCTCGAATGCTCCCCTCCCAGGCAAGTCCGAGAGAACCCGCTCCAAGAGCTAGGAACCCAGGGACCACCGAAGGGAAGCATCCGAGGCAGATGTCGGAGCCGAGCTCACCAAGGCCGAGGCTCCAAGGGGAAGAGCGGGTTCGGACAAGGGTCCGATGCCACTCACCCCCTCGGAGACCATGGAAGCCCGACCACCGAATCCCTCTAAGGAAGAGGAGATAAGAGTAGAGGCTGAAGGAACAGAAGGGGTATCCGCCCTCCAGCCGTAGCAGTAACTATGCCCGAAGACTCCAACTCCAAGCTCTGGGGTAGAGTTGAAGGAGGAACTGTAACGGGGTGTGGACCAACAGTCGTCTGCTGAGACGGACTGTGAAGCATTTGGGCCAGTACCTGTGACTTGAGCAATCTGCTGACCACTCTCTCTAGGTCATGGTCAGACAACCTGGCTGACCTTGAAGATCGGCTCCGCTGGCTCCGCTCCGACAGAAGAGGTGAAGCCGAGCCGAAAGTATCGGCTCCAAGGAAGGAGACCTCGACCTCTTCCTGGAATGAGCCATCGGAGCCGACACTCACGGATCCTGTCGGAGCCGATTTCGGAGCCGACAGAACGCCTCGATGTATCGGCTCCAGCCGGAGCTGATACAGCCACCAAAGTAACGGTGTCGGAGCCGATCGGAGCCGACACCGATGCCTGTGCCACATGGGTGTCGGAGCCGATCGGAGCCGACATCGGCGGACAATACAGTTTCGCACCGATGGCCATCGGTGCCGAAGGCTTAGTCAAGCCAGAATCGGCTCCAGCCGGAGCCGATCTCGACTCTGTACGAGTCGGAGCCGAGGCCGCAGGCTTAGAAACAGAAGCCTGGGCCTTGGAAACTCTTGCTGGTTTCGGTGGAGCCGACTTAGCCGGAGAGCCCTCCGGCTTAAGAAGGCCCCTAAGAACCAGTTTGTTATGTCTCTCCTGCAGGACTCTCTGACTGAAGGAGTGACAAATAGCACAGGAGTCCTGCAGGTGAAGAGGGCCCAGACAATACAGGCAAGAAGTGTGACCGTCTGTCAGAGACATTTTCTGACAGCACGAGTCACACTTCTTAAAACCTGAAACCCTCTCCTTTGACATGGTGCCGACACACAAAACACACACACACCAGTCAAAATAAAATTAAATTACACAAAATACCAAAAGGTATTCTATAAAAAACACCAACACACACACCCTAACAGGGGGGGGATGGGATAGGGATAACTAAGAACAAATTCAAAAAGACAGGGAATTTCTGTCAGGAAGGGATAGAAATTAAATTTAAACTATAAAAAAAATTAGTTTTTGACTAAAAAGGGGCTTGAAAATCACAAAGTGAAACAACTTACCAGGAGCTGGTAAAAAGAAGACCTCCCAAGTGAAGCGGCAAACGAGATCTGGGTACTTACTGCCTTGCATCATGGGATATGGGGCTGCCTCGAGCTGGTAAAAGGAGTTCTCGAGCTAAAGCAAGTGCCGAGTCGGAGCCGAGGATCGGCTCCGAACCCATCAAGCAAGAATGAAGGCGAGATTGACAACTTAACATCTTAATTTAGGATAGCTCCATCTGGACACTGGAACTAATGGATAGAATCCCGAGCAGACTTGGGTGGCACTAGGACAAAATCCTTTGAGAGCAGAGGAGTCAAAGGAAGCCCTGACTCTGGATAGTATATTTAAACTGAAATGTTTAACAAACGTTTGCTAGGTAGACCATGTGGCAGCAGCACAAATTTAATTTAAAGGCAAGCTCCTGAGGGAAGCCGTGGAAGTAGCTTAAGCACTCACACAGTGTGCTTTAGGTTTAGAAGGCAGGCAGGGGCTTATTTCAAGAACAATTACAAAAGATAATACAGTCATATATCCACTTTGATAGTGCTACTTTAGCCACTTTCTGACCTCTTTTGATACTGGAAAATGAAATGAGCAATCAGTTGTCTTTTTTGAAAATTTCTGTTCTTTTTAGTCAGATTATGAGTTGCCTGCACACAGCTAAACAATGTACACACACACACACACACACACACACATACACACACACATATATATGGAAATCATGAAAGCCCAAAATCCTGAGACCAAAATCTCAAAAGTTCAGAATACTGCAAACTCAAAATAATGAATACACACAGGATACCAACACTTACTATAATCCAGCACAAGTACATACAGAAACATATCACCCTTCAACTATATGCAGGGAGGCAAGCCCCCTCTGCATCTCCACACCCCCTGCCACTTAATTATATCGACTCCAAGACTGCACTTCACTACACTAAGTGCAATCTTGGAGTTGATATATTTAAGTAGCAGGGGGTGTGGGAGCACAGCCCCTCACATTGGGGGTGCAGGAGGGACTTGCCCCCCCCTGCTTATACTTGGAGAAGAGGAATATGGTTTGTGTTTTATTTGTTTCTGTATAGTGCATAAACTGCAATTATAAGGGGGGCTATGCCCCCCACACCCCCCAATGTGGGGGGGCTGTGCCCCCTACACACCCCCAACAATATATTCTCACTCCAGGGTGGCACTACAGTGGGGAACAGGGCATATACCTGGCAGTGCTTTTTTTCGGTCAAATGAGTTTTCTGTTAAATGAACTTTCGGTCATTTGGTCTCAGTCAAATGGGCTTCGGTCATATGAACTTTTGGTCATAAGTAGTGAACCCATATATATATATATATATATATATATATATATATATATATATATATATATTCATCTTTGAATGATTTGGGAAAACAATGAAGGACAGATTGGTTCAAATATGACACTGTTGCAACTCTGGACATAAATAATGCTTTGATTTTTTAGTAACCCATTGGGCTTGTTAGGTACAATTTTAGAACATATTCCTACTAATAAATATGGCACTGACTTACAGAAAAAACTCTTGTATAAAGAAACACTTTTTATATTAAAATATGGCACATTAGCCCCTGGTGGTATTAATGCAGAATGCAATTGGAGAGTTTTCATTTAAGCTTCTTAAGTGTTTTTAAATTGTTAACTAATCTTATTATATAAATGTGTGTTTCAATTCTACTTTGTATTCTCCTTGGAAGGCTATTGCTGAGGCACAAGAGGTTCAATTAAATTTAGCTAATAATGCTTGCAACTCTGAAACTCATTTGGAAACTATGCTAGCTACCAGAAGCAGTACCTTCCGTGACAAGAATTTTTTTATCAGCAGGTTCAAAGGGGGAAGAGGAAGCTCTTCCACAAAAAAAATAAGGTCCCATAGCAAAGAAGGCCTGTAATGAAATACACGTTTTAAGAAGGCTTTGCAGAGCTTATGTGAAGTTAAGGATGAAGATGTAAAACCTTGATGATACAAAGACTGCAGCTATGTGAACTTTGACATATGAATAACTAGCCCCTGCTTGAAAAGATCTGCTGGAAAGGTAAGTACCTAGGCAATGAGAGCTAAAAAGGGGTCTATATGATATCTAATAGCACACAGAGAGCATTTCTTCCATTTGCCGATACAGATAATTCTAGTTGAGTGTCCTTGAGAAGCTGTAAGTAAATGTATAATCTGTGATGGAATCCAGCATCCCTGGTCATTACTGGAAGTGGAGAAACCATGCAGTTAATCTGGGGGACTGAGTGCCTTGGTCAGGATAAGATGAGATGAGGGTGAGACAGAGAATAAGGGTACTGAAGTAGAATATGGGGTTCTCTTCTCAAATACAGCCAAAACAAAGGGAAACAAATTTAGCATGATCATAAGGGAGTTATAAGAAAAACTATGGCTTTGCACATCTTGGCTTTCTGCAAAAACATGTGGATGAGTGGCACTGGGGGAAATGCATATGGGAACACGAGAGGCTAGTCCTGGGAGAATGCATATCTTGGGGGAAATCCCATTTAGGGGACAATGGAGGCAAATATGTTGCATTTTGTGTTTAAAAGTGAAGCAAACAGACTGCAACAAGGTTTCCCTCACTTGAAAAATCATGTTTGAAGTCCCTGGGATGTGCATTGCTATTTTAAAAAAAATGTGAAGGCACAGCCTATTTCCAAACAATCATCACTTTTCTACAAAAGGAGGAAATCAGAGCTGCAACCTGCATCATTAAATACCATACCACTGCTATGTTGTCTGAGTGGATGAGCATTTTATCTTCGGGGAGTAGATCACAGGCTCAGAGTGCCACTCAACCACAGCCAATAAGGCAAAACAACGTACCCAACACACTAGTCATAGGTGACTCTATAGTCAGGCACACTGATGTCCCACTCACCAGGCTAAGCAAGGAGAAGGTTACTGTCAGCTGCCTGTCAGGTGCCAGGATCCGCCACATAATGCACGCACTCAGTTCACTCCACAACAAGTACAAACATGACACTGTCATTGTCCATGTTGGTGTGAATGACCTGAGACTTACCTCCCTGGACTACATGAAAAGAGACATGGAAGAGCTCTCCAATCTTGTAGCCCAGGCAGGTATGACCCTAGCCTTGAGTAGCATTCTGCCATCACCCAGAATACCACAGTACAAGGACAAAATGATTGACTTCAACAATTGGCTAAGCTTCTGGTGTCATTGTAAGGGGATCCAGTATCTGTCAGCTTGGGATGACATGGTCGACAGACCACAATGCTTTGCCACAGATGGCCTGCACCTGTCACCCCTGGGATTCTGGATACTGGCTAAGGCTCTTGCTGCCCCTATAGTGCCTTTTTTAGGCAGGGTTCAAATAACAAATTCACCACCATAACAGTAACAGGCAAGCAAAAACTGAGGGTAATGCTACTCAATGCTTGAAGTCTAAATCTCAAAATGCACTCCCTCGAAGCACTCCTTAAAATGGAGAACATCGATATCTGTGCAGTGACTGAGACCTAGTTCAAGGCTCCAGAGAGCACCCCTGCACTACCAGGCTATAACTCATACCACACCTTTCGGCCATGTAACCTGGACCGAAACACCAAAGGCGGAGGTGTGTCCATATTCCTTAAGGATATCCACACCTCCAGGTTAGTTGCTCAGCATAATGCATCCAAGGCTATCCAAGTGCAACTAACTCTGGGCAAAACTGCAATCCAAATTGTAGCTTGTTACAAATCCCCCACCATGCCCCAGGATTCCCACTCCTCTTTTCTTGATGTACTGGAAAATATTAGGGTTCAACCGAACACCCCAATAATGGGCGACTTCAACTACCCCACCATTAACTGGGAAAACTACTCGTGTACTAACTCCTTAGCTCAACGCTTTCTGGAATTCATAAACTCCAATGCCCTAGATCAACTTATCCACACCCCCACCCGGGGCAACAATATCCTAGACCTAGTCATTACCAACATGAGTGACTGGTGTTCCACACCTGAAGTCAACTCCTCGCTGGTTCGATCCGACTATAAGCTTATCAGCCTTGATATCCACATCCCGCCCCCACCCCCCATTAAGGAAACCACAGTAAAAAATGTCTCCAAAGCCAACTTCATGCTTCTTAAGACAGAAGTGGTGAACATGACACCCACTTAGATGGACAATACAGTTACAACTGCTGAATCCAACACAAATGCACTCTATAAGCACTTACACGAGTGCATGGATCATGCTATCCCAAACAGAACCAAGACGCTATCCTCCAAAAAAAGGAAACCAATCTGGTGGTCCCCTGCCATAAACAAACTGTACAACAGAAGGAAGAAACTGTTGCAAAAGAGAGTAAAATTCCATGAGTGGAGGAGCTCCCCTGTCAGCCTCAGTAAGAAGCTGAGATCCCTTATAAGATCCTCCAAAGCTAGCTACGGAAACAAAATCACCACTAAATCCAAGGACAACCACAAAGCATTCTATAGCTATGTCAAGAATCTAGATGGCAACACCCAGATCTGCTCTGAGTTACAGGAAAAAGGTACAAAAATTACAGAACCGATATTGCCAACATCCTGGTAGATAGATTCAGTGCTAACTTTACCCCCCTCTCACCCCCTAAAGGGCACATATCTATACAGGAAGAATGCAGAGTCCCTGTAATCACAACTATGCAGGTAAAAGCTGCACTCTCTAAAGCCAAAAACACAGCATCCATGGGACCGGACAACATCCCAGGCTGCATTTTACACGAACTTCAGAACAAACTGGCTCCCCACTTAAGCACCATGTTCAATAATAGCCTCGCATCAGGCTTTGTGCCCACTGAATGGCACACAGCAACAGTTATCCCACTCCACAAAGGGGGCGCCACCACTGATCCTGGGAACTATCGACCTATTAGCCTGACAAGCCTGGTCTGCAAAGCCATGTAACGTATCATCATGGAACTCATAAACAAAGACATTGGTAACCTCCAAACTCTGGATCCTCCCAGTTCGGGTTTGTGAAAGGCAGATCATGCCTCCTAAACCTGACTGACTTCTTTGAGGCAGTCACCAAAGCTGTGGATGAGGGTAAGGTGGTTCACACAGCCTATCTTGACCTCGCCAATGCTTTCAACACCATCCCCCATTCTGTAATTATAGCTAAACTCACTAAACTAGGTATAAATCCCTGGACCAAACCTGGACCGAAACACTAAAGGTAGAGGCGTGTCCATATTCATTAAGGATATCCACACCTCCAAGCTAGTTGCTCAGCATAATGCATCCGAGATTATCCAAGTTCAACTAACTCTGGTCAAAACCGCAATCCAGATTGTAGCTTGTTACAGACCCCCCACCAAGCCCCAGGATTCCCACTCTTCTTTTCTTGATACACTGGAAAATATTAAGATACAGCCCAACACTCTAATAATGGGTGATTTCAACTACCCTACCATTAATTGGGAAAACTGCTCATGTACCAACTCTTTTGCTTAACGTTTTCTGGAAATCATCAATTTCAACACCTTGGATCAACTTATCCACACCCCCACCAGGGACAGCAATATCCTAGACCTGGTCATTACCAACATGGGTGACCGGTGTTCCACACCAGAAGTCAGCTCCTCATTGGTCAGATCCGACCACAAGCTAATCACCTTAGATATCCACATCCCACTCCCACCCCAATTAGGAAAACAACCGTAAAAAATTTCTCCAAAGCCAACTTCACGCTTCTTAAGACAGAAGTGGCAAACTTCACGACACCCATGCAGATGGACAATAGAGGTACGACTGCTGAATCCTATGCAAATGCACTTTATAAGCACTTACACGAGTGCATAGATCATGCTATCCCTAACAGAACCAAGATGCTATCCTCCAAAAAAAGGAAGCCAATCTGGTGGTCTTCTGCCATAAACAAAGTCTACAACAGAAGAAAGAAACTGTTGCAAAAAAGAGTAAAATCCCATGATTGGAGGAACTCCCTGGTCAGCCTCAGTAAGAAGCTGAGATCCCTCATAAAATCCTCCAAAGCTAGTTATGAAAACAAAATCGCCACTGATTCTAAAGACAACCACAAAGCATTCTATAGCTATGTCAAGAATCTTAATGGCAACACTCAGATCTGTTCTGAGTTACAGCACAATGACACTAAATATACAGAACCAACTGATATTGCCAACATCCTGGCAGATAGGTTCAGTGCTAACTTTACCCCCCTCTCACCCCCTAAAGGGCCCATCTTTATACCAGAAGAATGCAAAGTTCCTGTAATCATGGCTGCACTGGTAAAAACCTCACTCTCCAAAGCCAAGAACACAGCATCCATGGGACCTGACAACATTCCAGGCTGCCTTCTACATGAACTACAGAATGAACTGGCACCCTACCTAAGTACCACGTTCAATCATAGCCTCACCTCAGGCTTTGTGCCCATTGAATGGTGCACCGCAACGGTTATCCTACTCCACAAAGGGGGGGGCCCACAACAGACCCTGGGAACTATCGCCCCATTAGCCGATGAGCCTGGTCTGCAAAGCCATGGAATGTATCATCATTGAACTCATAAAGACATTGGAGATTCCAAACTCTGGACCCCACACAGTTCGGGTTTATAAAAGGCAGATCATGTCTCCTAAACCTGAAAGACTTCTTTGAAGTAGTCACCAAAGCCATAGATGAGGGTAAGGTGGTTCACACAGCCTATCTTGATCTCGCCAAGGCGTTCAACACCATCCCCCACTCTCAAATTATAGATAAACTCACTAAACTAGGTATAAATCCCTGTCACAAGATGTGTTGCCAACTGGCTTACTGACAGAACCCACACTGTGAAAGTAGCAGACTCCAAATCAGACTTCAGACCAGTGACAAGTGAAGTACCACAGGGTTCAGTCCTGGGTCCTCTCCTGTTTGGTATCTACTTCTCTGAAGTGCAGGCTAACACAGAAGGTCTTTGGCTAGCTAAATTCGCAGATGACTGCAAACTAGGAGCCATAATCAAAACTCCTAACGATGTGGACATCCTACAAAAGGGCCTCACTGAGACAGATGCCTGATGTCAAAGCCATGGTTTCAAGCTCAGTGCCAAAAAGTGCATTGTCACCCCCTTTGGTAAAAACTCTGTACCCATGAACTACCACATAGGCAGTGGTCTTCTTAACACTGAAAGTGTGATAAGAGACCTTGGGACACAGGTGGACAGTAGTCTCTCCTTTGATAATCACATCGCCACAGTGGTCAGGAAATCCTTCTACGTAGCACACCCATCACAAAAGGTTTCTCATCCAGAAAAAAAAAGGTCATTGTTCCCCTCTACTCATCACTCATTAGACCCATTATAGAGTACAACACCCCTTTTGGTATGTACCTCATAAATCATCTACAACAACTGGAAAGGCCGCAAAAATACCTCACAAAGAGGATTACTGGCCTCAAACAGATGCCTTACGCAGACCGTCTCAAAAAACTCCAGCTTTACTCCGTCGCATATCGCCTACTCAGAGGCGATCTCTGCATAACATACAAAGCTATGTCAAACTGAGAGCTGTTGGACATGCTCCACTTAAAGAAATCCCAATCCCTCCGAGCTACACAATCTAGGGACCTAAACCTTGTCACCACAATAAACAGAACATGCTGGAGGGATAGATTCCTGTCCCAGAGACTTCCCATACTCCGGAACAGACTACCTATCTATGTCAAACAGAGCTCCTCATTAGCACTCTTCAAGAAAAATCTTGATGATTGGATGGGTAATAGGAAATTCACCCCTGGGATCACTTCTGTGGTTCTGCTTGACAGGGGCATAGGAAAATAATTTTCTTGGGTGATGAAAGCCAGGGTACCTTTTTGGCTAGGCTTGTATAGGCCCTAGGGCCAATAGCCTAGTACCTACCTATGAACCAAAGTGGCATTAAGGGTGGATAGAAGGGTACTTGTCTGGGCATTTTTGAAAATGGTTTTAAGTATCCTTTGAATATGATTTCCCTGATCCGCTTGATGGCCAGCCACACCAGGAGATGCAGAGGGAGATGCCCTGACTGCATCCAGAGTAGGATAGTTGGTCAATCACTCAGGCATCATACCAGTAGTACACTGGGGAGTTCCCTCTGAATCCATGTTGATACAGGATATGTCTGCCTCATTGGTGGTAGTTAAAAAAGAAATTCCCTCTGCTTCTGGAACATCTGTCATACTACTGACTGTGCTGGGACTTTTGGGATTTACAAAACCAGATATTTTTGGCACCCTTCTGGCTTCTCTGAAATGATCTTGGAGCCAAGAACTTAATCTAAACAGCTGTAAGCATCTTGCCTTCTTCCTCACATTGCAGCAATTCATCTTTAATCTTCTGCCCAACCTGAGAAATTCTATTAAAAGGGGCTTTGTCAAAAAGTGACTTGAAGTGTTCCTCAATGTCTGTAAGCTATAGCTTACAGAGGTTGACCATAAGGGTTGAAGGGTGGCCTAACTAGTAAGGTTTATATTTCACAGACACTAGGTACAGGGTTTGATTCCCACCTTTGAAAGGGAAATTGAATAGGCTTTAAATGGTTCACAAGGGTAGATAGCTTAGTACCAGCCTATGGACCTATAGCCAAGTTGGTGCTGGTTAGCAATATCTGAACTAGATGATCTGGCTGCTCCATCCAATGCATTATGTAACAGATGTATGGACAGCAAAGAAATGATGTTAAGAGTGGCCACTTAGGTCTCCAGCTTCTTCTGCAGGTCCCCAGATGGCAAATGTTTCAGGGTTTCCATGATTTTGTCTGGCAAGTCTCTTTAAACCTCATCATATGCACTAAGTAGGTTACCACACTGATGGAGAGCATTCTTGAGGCAGACACTTGCTCTCACAGTGTATCCATAATCCTAGAGTTTTTATTAGGATGATGGATAGCTCAAGTGTCCTCTGGGACCTCTTGTTTGGTGGCTGCAGATGCTACAATAAAATTGTGAAAGGGGAACCTTGCTCCAGTGCATAGCTTTCAACTGTCCAGATTTTCACAGAATGTACAGATTTTTGCTTTTTTTTTTTTTGGTCTGTATGTAACACAATGTGTGGTTTTACGACAAATAACTGATAATTGATAAGCAAGATACACATTTGAGTTTCAGACTTTATATCCTTCAGAAACATAAATGTCAACACAAAACCTATTATTCTAGCAACTATCTAAGTTTATAAGATCAATACATAAAATATGTCCCTATTTTTGGGCCCTTGTTATCCCACTGTTTTAGGCTTTGTTCACATTTTTTGTGCTAAGAGATTGACAGGAATGACCCAGTGTGGCCTAATCTTGGGTGTCCACAACACTCTTACAGGCTTGGACGGAATGGGCTCCATGACATCCCACTACCCTCATGACTTGAAGCGTGCTATATTTATAAGTTTGTCCAGTAGAGAGACCACCCAGGCCACTGGGAGGGTGAGGGCTTGCAATCTTCTTGCAAGATCTCTTCCTCTGGGGAAGTGAGATCAATTGGTCATGATCCTCTATTTCATCATCTCTAGAATTTCACCAGATTTGGTGTCCTCTAGAGGAGAATGGGGGAAGCTTCCTCCTTGTTGAGATCCATATATGGGGAAGAGGACTCCCAGCAAGGGTCGACGTCCTCACACTTACACTGTCACTTCCTAAGAGGGCTTGGGGGAGCATTAGTCCAAGCTCTCCTGTGAAGACAACTCAGACTTGTTGAATCAGTGCCTACAAAGTCTGCTGTCCTATGCAGGCAAGCTCAATAAACAGCTTAAAATCTCTGCCTCTGGGATGCCTAGAAGTGGATCCAGTGAAGCAGGTGCCTGTTCATGCAGCAAGATAGTACAGTCATGTAAGTAAACTTACCATAACAGTAGATATTCAAATGATCATGGCTAAAGTAGTCTTAGCTATATGGGAAATATCGTGCACAGGATATAATAACCATCCGTCTTACAAAGCTTCAGGGCATCTTCCATGTGAGCTGACTAAAAGACAGGTTTGGGTGACAAGCCCTTTAGAGCTTTCATGCCAACTGAGAGAGGGAGGATAAGCCCTGAGAGGACAATGTTAGGAAAAGCAAAAACACATATTGTTAGGAAAAGCAAAAACACATATCTACGCCCTGGCATAAAAAACACACCAAAAAAGGGGACAGCCGGAGAGAGAGGCTACTGCAGCAGTGATCAATATGAAGAACATAGTACAGTTGTTGAAGTAAATTTACCATAACAGTAGATGCCCAAATGATCACTGCTGCAGTAGCCTAAGCTACATGGGTCAATTATAGTAGCTTAGAACAACCAAGAGGTGGAAGGGGAAGGATCCAGGCACCCATGAACAATGGTCCAAGCAAAGCCAATCCTAGACCTGGAAAAGGAATCTAGTTTATAGTGCTTTGCAAAAGTATGCATAGAAGATCAAGCTGCTGCTTTTAGAATACTTCATGAGTACAACCCTTTCCAAAATGACACAGATAAAGCCAAGGTGCTAGCAGAGTATATAGTGGCACTGCCTGAAATAGTCTTATAGTGTTGGGAATAAAAAAAGGTAATAGCCTGAGAAAATCATTTGGAAATAATCTGCTTCAACACCAGTTGTGCCTTCTTACCTTCACAGGAGGTAAATAACTGATACAAAGTTCTGAGAATTTTGTTGTGTCAAGAAAGTACTTGAGTTGCCTGAGAACATCCAAGGTAAGAAGAATCATTTCTCCATCTTTCTTGTGTTCAAGAAAGAAAACAGGGAGGTGGATAGTTTGACTTAAAGTAAACTCAGAGAATACTTTTGGCATGAAAGAAGGATTAGTTCTCAAAGAAACCCTGTCTCTGTGGAAAATGACATAAGGTTGACCCAACATAACAGTAATAAGAATTATTCAGAGGGACTGACAAGGGTTAAAGTATTGCAGAATAGAGGGAATCTCAAAGAACAGGAAGAGGAGGAGCAATTGCATAATGCTAAACAGAAAATAAGTGATTACCCTGATAAAATGCATGAGTTTAGAAAGTTTGCTGTTAAGGAACTGTTTTTTTGATAACTTCAGAACACAAAAACTTTTAGCACAACAACTTAGGCAATAGAAAGTAGAAATTGTTGTCACCAAGCTTAGGGTGCCTATAACAAAGAAGATAACAAGAAATCCTATAGAGTACTAGAAATATTTCAGAAATTTTATAATAATCTGTATAAAGCAGAGAAATATGGAAATCAAGAAAAGGTACAAATGGAAACATTTATGGAAGAGTTAAATATGCCAAGGTTAGAGGTAGATGAGGCTCAAAACAGGGTAAGAGGAGATGAGATAAAAATGGTGATGGATAGCCAATCTACAGGAAAGTCCCCATGAATAGATGGTATTCGTCTGGAAGTTTGGAAGCTAGGAGGGGAAAAACTAATAAAGATCTGGAAGATTTTGTTTAACAGTATTTTAACAGAAGGAGAAGCACCAACATCATGGAAGAAAACAGTGGTGGCTGTAATACCTAAAAAGGGTAAAGACCCATCAGATCCAGCTTCATACAGGCCCATTTCAATCTTAAACCGTGACTATACAGTGTTTATGTCTATAGTGGCTAAAAGAATGGCAAAGGTGATGCCAAAACTGACAGATATGGAATCAATGCCCTTTTGTGGAGAAGAGGCAAACATCTGACAACATTAACAGAACAATGATGATCCAGACGGAAGCAGAATGTAAGAAAATGCCGCAGTTGTTGGTGGGTCTTGATACAGAGAAAGCATTTGACAGAGTAAGCTGGGACTTATGAGAAGGGCAATGGATGGATTTGCATTCTCTGATAAAATTATAAGGTTGATTAGGAGGATACATGAGGTACAGGAGGTGAAAATTAAAGTAAGTGGGTTCCTCTATGATAATTTCTGTTTGAACAGAGGAGCCAGACAGGGGTGTCCTCATTCCCCTTTCTTATTTGCATTATATTTAGAACCACTAGCAAAGAAAATAAGGGGCTCAGAAAGTCAAGGATATAATTGGTATGGTAGTCAAGAAAAGCTAGCTCTATTTGCAGATGATAATTTACACCTGATAAAACCGGGAAATGATTTTTCAGTGCTGTGGAACATTTTGAGACAGTTTCAAGTCTTTTCAGGATACAAAAGGGTAAGAGGAGATGAGATAAAAATGGTGATGGATAGCCAATCTACAGGAAAGTCCCCATGAATAGATGGTATTCATCTGGAAGTTTGGAAGCTAGGAGGGGAAAAACTAATAAAGATCTGGAAGATTTTGTTTAACAGTATTTTAACAGAAGGAGAAGCACCATCATGGAAGAAAACAGTGGTGGCAACAGCTGTAAACTATATACCCACACAAGAATTGGTTCAGGAAAATCCATACTTATGGGGACATGATAAAATGGAGTACTTAGGAGTATGGATTAAAAGGGATTTTGGTGTGGCAGCAAAGGATATGTGGGAAGAGACTAAACAAAAGATAATACAACTGGAAGCTGTGTGTTATAGTTATGGATACCCTTTAGTTTTATACACAGGTCAGGCATATTTTTTATCAACTAGAGGAGAAGTTGTGGATAGCAATTAATAAACAGCTAAAGGATTTTATCTTGGAGAGGAACCACCAACAAACTCAGCGAGCAAGGATCCAGTAAAGGCTGTCTCTCTTGAGTTAATAATCCACTCACTATACCACAAAGGTATAAAAAAACTCCACTTTATTAACAAACAATCAGATTTAGCGCTTTCATCTCCCTACAGGAGACTTCTTTAGAATAAACTCCTTATTTTAACAGTCCATATTTAAACAACCATCAGACCATCCCATTGGCCTAGACCATAATTAATTAATTGTATTCAATTAAATCATTGTAAAACATTAAAAACACATTAAACTTTTAAAATTCATTTTTTTAATATATACATGTATTTCATGTATATATTTAAAAAAAATGAATTTTAAAAGTTTAATGTGTTTTTAATGTTTTACAATGATTTAATTGAATACAATTAATTAACTATGGTCTGGTCTAGGCCAATGGGATGGTCTGGTGGTTGAATATATACATGTATTTCATATGCCGCGGTGGTACAGCGGTAGCGTTGTTACCTCACAGCAAGAGGTTCTCCCATTCGATTCTCGGCTGGGCTTGGGAGTGCCTTCTTTGTGGAGTCTGCATGTCCTCCCCGCGGTTGGGTAGCGTTCGAAAGACATGCGTGCATAAATGGGCGTGCCTTCGTTGAAGGTTGGGTGTCGAGCTGGGACCTCAGCGTTTCGTAAAAATCTACTGCCAATCATTAGTGGACCGGAGTTCTGCTGTGGCGACCCCTTACTGGGAAAAGCCGAAAGACAAACAACAACAACAACATATACATGTATTTCATAGGAACTTGTTTATGTATTAATCATTATAATTCATTTTTTGCCTTTTTTAACATCTAAAGTCTCTAGAACAGTTAAAAAAGAATGATAGGGGAGGAGAATGGGAATCTAGGCTTGGATACAGAGAGATGTTATGGCAAATAAGGTTAGATGCTTGTCTTACACCAGGATTAAATGACTACATCTCGATTGTTCCTGCCTTGAAATTAAAGGCTTTAGATGTTAAAAAAGGCAAAAAATGAATTATAATAATTAATAAATAACAAGTTTCTATGAAATACACGTATACGTTTTTTAAAAAATTAATTTTAAAAGTTTAATGTGTTTTTAATGTTTTACAATGATTTAATTGAATACAATTAATTATGGTCTAGGCCAATGGGATGGTCTGGTGGTTGTTTAAATATGGACTGTTAAGATAAGGAGTTTATTCTGAAGAAGTCTCCTGTAGGGAGATGAAAGCACTAAATCTGATTGTTTGTTAATAAAGTGGAGTTTTTTATACCTTTGTGGTACAGTGAGTGGATTATTAACTCAAGAGGGACAGCCTTTATTGTATCCTTGCTCACTGAGTTTGTTGGAGGTTATCAGTTGGTTATTTTATTCAGCGTTGTCCGTTGCAGTTTTTTATTGGTTATCTTGGAGAGGAAGATGAGAAGAGTAAAGTATGATAAGCTGATTCTTCCAATAGAACAAAGTGGTTTGGGATTACCCAATTTGAAGGGGTATTTCAGAGCTACACACTCAAGGCTCTTATACAAAGCACAAACAGAAAGTTATAAATCAAAGTGGAAAGGGATGATGACAAAACAGGGGGGGGGGTTCAAGAAACAAGGAGAGACTGGGATTTTGGATGCAGATCCTTATGAAGAATAGCATTAATCATGTTTGTTGTTTGTCTTTCAGCTTTTTCCCGGTAAGGGGTCGCCACTGCGGAACTCCGGTCCGCTAATGATTGGCAGTAGATTTTTACGAAACGCAGAGGTGCCAGCTCGACGCCCAACCTTCAACGAAGGCACGCCCATTTACGCACGCATGTCTTTCGAACGCTACCCAACTGCGGGGAGGACATGCAGACTCCACACAGAAGGCACTCCCAAGCCAAGCCGAGAATAGAATGGGAGAACCTCTTGCTGTGAGGTAACAACGCTACCGCCGTACCACCGCGGCATGTCTAAGAATAGCATTAACCATACAGAATATTATATTCATAAAGTAGCAGAAAGTATTCTAAGAACTAAGCTTATACGGGAATGGAGAAAGGAGATTCTGCAAATAGGGATGTCTATAATTAGGGATACAGCCAGTAGGAAAGAGGGGGCTGGAATTTACTGGAGAAAACTGGTAAAAGAACCAAGGTATTGGGAGCAAATAATCTAGGAGGAAAAAGGTAATAGAATGGGAAGAGGTTAAAAATAATAGATTGCCCATACATGTCAAGCAGAGCACCTCTTTGGCCCTCTTCAAAAGGAACCTTGACGATTGGATGGGAGATAAGAAATTCACCCAGAGGGTCACATCAGTCATCCTGCTAGACAGGGGTCCAGGGAAGTAAATACTGTGGGAAGAAATATCCAGGAAATTGTTATAGCTAGGCTTGTATAGGCCCTAGGGCTGATAGCCTACTACCAACCTATGAACCTATTTGGATTGCAAGCTAGAAAGTGCCTTCCCTATCAAGGATTGCTATCAAAGCAGAGGCAAACAGAAAGAAATAGGGGGATCCAAAGTGAAAGATCAGTACTGGTAGAGTTTTTAGCAGAATTTATAAACTCGAACACCCTGGATCAACTGGTCAACACCCCCACCAGAGGGAACAACATACTGGACCTGGTCATTACCAACATGGGTGACTGGTGTTCCACATCGGAGGTCAACCCCTCGCTGGTTAGATCAGACCATAGACTAATCACTCTGGATATCTGCATTCCACCCCCATCCCCAATCAAGGAAACCACCATAAAAAACTTTTCAAAAGCAAACTTCATGTTACTTAAGACCGAGGTGGAAAGGTTCACTGCCCCCATGCTAAAGGACAATGCTGTCCAAGCTGCTGAAACCTTTATAAAGGCACTCTATGAGCATCTGCAGGAATGCATGGATCATGCTATCCCAAGTAAAACCAAGACTCACTCCTCCAAGAAAAGGAAACCAGTCTGGTGGACCCCTGCCATAAACAAGCTATACAACAGAAGGAGGAAACAAGTACAGAAAAGAGTAAAATCCCAAGAAGGAAAGACATGCTTGATCTGTATCAGCAAGAAACTACGATCCCTCATTAAATCATCCAAGGCTAGTTTCGAAAGAAAAATTGCCAATGACTCCAAAGATAACCACAAAACGTTCTTTAGCTATGTCAAGAACCTAAGTGGAAACTCTCAGATCTGCCCTGAGTTAGTGCAGAATGGCACAAAATACACTGAACCAACTGATATTGCCAACATTCTGGCAGACAGGTTAAGTGCAAACTTCACCCCCCTCTCACCCCCTAAAGGGCCCATAACCATACCAGAAGAATGTAGGGCCCCATCAATCAACAACACACAGGTTAAAACAGCCCTATCCAAAGCCAAAAACATAACTTAAATGAGACCGGACGGTGTCCTAGGCTGTGTCTTACAACAGCTCCAAAATGAACTAACCCCTCACCTAAACACACTGTTCAAACACAGCCTCTCTACAGGCTATGTACCCACAGAGTGGCACACAGCAACAGTTATCCACAAAGGTGGAGCCACAACGGACCCCGGGAACTATCGCCCTATAAGCCTGACTAGCCTGGTCTGGAAGGCTATGGAACGCATATTCATGGAACTCATTAACAGAGACATTGGGAACCTCCAAACCTTGGACTCTACCCAGTTTGACTTTAAGGGCGGAACAAGCCTCCTAAACCTGGTGGACTTCTTTGATATGGTTACCAAGGCATTAGACGAGGGAAAGGAGGTCCATACAGCCTACCTAGACCTCGCAAAGGCTTTTGACACCATTACCCATTCTAGTATTATAGACAAGCTCACCAGCTTGAACATAAACCCCTACGTCACAAGATGGGTTGCCAACTGGCTCATGGATAGAACCCACATGGTGAGAGTTGCAGGCTCTACGTCCGACTCTAAACCGGTTACAAGTGGCGTCCCACAGGGCTCAGTCCTAGGACTCCTCCTGTTCGGTATATACTTCTCAGAGGTACAGGCAAGCATAGGAGGACTATGGCTAACCAAGTTCGCAGGTGACTGCAAACTAGGGGCCATAACTGATTCTCCGGCGGATACAGACACCCTCCAGATAGGTCTCACAGAGACGGATACCTGGTGTCAAAATCATGGCCTCAAGCTAAATGCCAAAAAGTGCATAGTCATCCCCTTTGGAAAAACAAAGTACCCATGAACTACCACATAGGTGGTAGTCCCCTAAATACAGAAAATGTAATAAGGGATCTGGAGACCCAAGTAGATAGTAATCTCTCCTTTGATAATCATATTGCCAAGGTAGTTAGGAAATCCTTCTATGTGGCCCACCTAATCATAAAACGGTTCGCATCAAGAACAAAATAGGTTATTGTGCCTCTCTACTCATTACTCATTAGACCCATCATAGAATACAACGCCCCATTTGGGCTGTACCTTACAAGAAACCTGCAACAGCTGGAAAGACTACAAAAGTACCTCATCAAGAGGATTACTGGCCTCAAACAGATGCCCTATGCAGCCCGACTCAAAAAACTCCAACTGTACTCGGTTGCATATCGCTTACTCAGGGGGTGATCTATGCCTGACATACAAGGCCATGTCCAACCCAGAATTGATGGACATGCTCTACCTAAAAAAAACAAATCCCAGAGAGCCACACGCTCTAGAGATATAAACCTCACCACAACGATAAATAGGACATGCTGGAGGGATAGATTCCTGTCCCAGAGACTCCCCATGCTTTGGAACAGGATTCCAATATACATCAGGCAGAGCCCCTCACTAACACTCTTCAAGAGAAACCTTGACGGGTGGATGGGAAACAGGAAAATTTACCCTGGAGATCACTGCAATGGCTCTGCTGGACAGCGGCGCAGGGAACTAATGGCTCTGCTGGACAGAGGCACAGGGAACTAATCTAAGGGGGTGGCGAAAGCCAACACATTCTGGCTAGGCTTATAAATGCCCTTGGGCAGATAGCCTAGTACTTACCTATGAACCTATAAGAAGCTGCTATTAAAAAAGAAATAATTAGTACAGCATACAAAATATTGCATGATAACTATAAGAATATATCAGAAGAGGACATTAAAAAGGATTGAGAAGGCACAGTGGCTAATCAATTCACAAAAAAACACTGGAGGGATATATGTATGTCTCCTAAATATGCAACAAAGTCTAGAAGACTTAAGATCTTTGCTTGGAAGTGTTTACATAGGTATTTTAATACCCCACGTAGACCCCCAATAATTTTTCTTCAGGTAGATAGTAAATGTTGGAGGTGTAAAGGGGAAGAAAGAGCTAAGTGGGAACATATTTTCTGGAAGTGTAATGAGTTGGCAGACTTTAAAGATTCCCTGCAGACTGTTCTGTCAGAGATACTGAGTTATCAAATTGGTGTAAGTAAGGAAATAATTTTTTTGAGCTGAGATATAGAATCAGAATTGCCTAGACATAGTAAGGCCTTGCTGAGACTAATTATGGTGGTTGTCAAAAAACAGTTAATAGAAAATGGAAATCAAAGTATAAACCAACTTTACTAGAAGTAGTGAATACAGTAAGAGAGATAAAACAATTGGAATTGGAATCTTTAGTAAAGGGTAGGAGCAAATGACATAGAAAAACATGGGAACTGTAGGAACAAAACATGCAGAGAAAGAACAAGGTTTAAAAGAAGGCAGGATTTGAATGAGTTATGCAATGTTTGACAGACAATGATCAGTTAGATTATAACTGATGTACATTTGCAACTACAATTATCTCAACATGGTTTGTGATGTATAATATTTACAACTACAATTACGTCGGTATGGTTTGTTTTCATTTATATAAATGTATGACTGTCTATGTCATACATAATAATTTAATAAAGAAGTTTCTTGTTAAAAAAGAGATGTTGGTACTTCTCCTTTTAAAATACTATTAAACAAAATAATTTTCTTCCCTCCTAACTTCACAATTCCACAGGAATACCATCTGTTCATGGAGACGTTTCTGATAATTGATTATACATCACAATTTTTTATCTCATTTTCTTCTATCCTAACTCTTATTTGTTGAGCCTCATCTACCTCTAACCTTGGCATAATTAAGTCTTCCATAAATATTTCCATTTATGCACTTCTTGATTTCCACTTTCACCCGCTTTATACAAATTTTCATAAAATTTCTGAAATATCTCTAATACATCTATAGGATCTCTGATTATTTTTCTTGTTAAAGGTTTCGTAAGTTTGGCAATAACCCTTTCTACTTCTTGTTGCCTAAGTCATTGTGCTAAAAGATTTTGGACTCTGGAGTTATTATCAAAAATAGTTGCTTAAGACCAATTTTTCTAAACTAATATGTATTATCCAGACACTTCCTTATTTTTCTCTTTAGCACTTTGCATTTGGACTTCTTGTTGTTCTCTGAAACTTCCTGTATTCTGCAATACTTTAATCTTTGTCAGCCTCTCTCAGTAATCCCTATAATTTCTTAACTATATTTCTTTCTCTTTTATTTCTACCCTATTTTAAACTAAATTTTCATTTTATCCCACTCACTAGCTATAAGTTCTGATGATATTTCTATCTTGTCTAATAACTCTTGAATAGTTTCCACTACTAGAGGTGTGGCAAAGATTGTGAACCGTTAGCATCACAGTTATTTTGCTCTGCTTCTTCTCAATTATTCTGACAAGATTTTACATCATAAACTTACTGAATACTCTTCTATGGCTATTTTTTAAATATCTAAAGTAATTCTATAATAGCTTATTATTTATTTATTTTATTTATTTATTTCAGTTTGATTACCGGGGAAGTCCACTGGGCCAAGAAGTGCCCATTTTCAGTGGAAGCCCGGGGAGAAAAGCTCCACAAGCATTACAATGAAACAATGTTACATAAAGTTAATGGTATAATACAAGAGTAAGATTCATAGTCAGGAAATACATTTACATAAAATGTGCATAATGAGCAAGCATTATAAAGCAATACAGTGCAGAGAAAAAAATAACGATAATACATAGATGTGATATTTTTTTTTTTTTTTTTTTTTTTAACAGACTGAAAAAAGTTGGAGTCAGGAGAAAGTTAGAAGAGTCAGGAAAAGCTTGGGGGTAGAGAGGGGCAGGAAATGGAGAGCTCAGAAAGAGATCCCTGGAAATTATATCTGGTGAGAGCAGGAACATTTCCATTTGGATGACAGGTATTTGAGAAGTAGGGTCTTGAAGGATTCGGAGTTAGGTATAGTCCTAAGAGAAGGAGGGAGGGAGTTCCATTTTTTACCTAGAGAGAAGGAGAGTAGAAGTTGGCTGGCAGGACGTTTGGGTTTGTGGATGGAGATAAGGTTTTGGTGTTCAGATCTCAGAGATCTGTTTGGGGTGTATGGTGGAAGGATGTTTATTAAGGCAGGGCATGAGTCTGGGTAGAATATTAGTTTGTGAGCGGTGGTTAGTTGGAGATAGTCTAAGTGGTTAGGAAGTTCAAGCCAATTTAGAGATTGAAGGGTAAGGCAGTGGTGAGTTGAGGTTTTGGATTTGGTTGTGAATTTAGAGATCTTATTATAGCAAGTTTCAAGTTTTGAGATGTTGGAAGTAGACAGATTGGTTAAAAGAGGGGCTCCATAAAGAAGACAGGGTAGAAGATATGTAATTGCCAGGGTGTGCCTAGAGGAGTTGGAAAGAAATTGGTTGTTTCTGTAGAGCATACCTAACTTTTGGTGGGTTTTCTTTATGTTTTGTTGAATGTGGAGATCGAATTTTAGGTGTTTGTCTATGGTAATGCCGAGTAGTTTAGCGGAAGGCACTACTTCTATAGCAGTGTTGGTTTGGCTGAGGACTTTGAAGGAATCTTTGTCAAAGGATGAGGAAACTCTGGAAGGGGTGAAAATTAGAATTTTGGATTTATTAGAGTTGAGGGAGAGGTGGTTTTGGTGCATCCAGTTCTCTGTAGTGGAAAAGGCTATTTGTGTTTTAGTCTGGAGTTCAGAAATGTTAGAGGCAGCACAAACTAAGGTGGAGTCATCAGCGTATTGGATGACTGTGGTGTCAGGTATGACAGAGTGTAGATTATTTATAAAGATGTTGAAGAGCATGGGTCTGAGGATGGACCCCTGGGGAACACCGGTAGGTGTGGGCAAGAAGGAAGAGGTAGAGTTCATCCATCTGACAGCTTGAGATCTTTCAGATAGGTAACTGGAGAACCAGGAAAGAGTATTTGGGGAGAGATTAAGGTTGGCGAGATGAAAGAGTAGGTGTGTATGGGAGATGGTGTCAAAGGCTTTAGAAAGATCTAGTAGTACTGTGGATACAAGGAGTCCAGAGTCTCGGGCTCGGTTGATTGTTTCAAGGAAGGATAGTAAGGCAGTAATGGTGCTGTGGCCGGGGCGGAAGCCGTGTTGGGTGGATGTAAGTAGATGATTCTGTGTTAGGAAAGGTAAATGCTGGTGGTGGACACATTTTTCTAGGACTTTAGACATTGGAGAGAGTAGAGCGATAGGGCAGAAATTAGAGATAGTGGTGTTTTTACCTCCTTTGTGGAGAGGTAGGATGTAGGCTGAACGCCAGAGTTTGGGTACATATGACTCATTTAAGCCAAAGGAGAAGAATGTGAAGAAGACAATCAGTAGAGAGTGGTAGTCAAAGGTAAGTTTGCAGTGAATTGTGAGAGGAAGGAAGACTGAGGGAGAAAGGAGTGGAGGGTGGATATATGGATGAAGGCCAGTAGGAGAAGGTAAGAGGTTTTATAAAGGGTAGAGAAGGGGTGTTTAAGGAGGAGAGAGGACAGATAGGTGAACCTGGGATAGGAGCACCACCTAGTGGCAAGTCAGTCTCAGGTGGTAAGGACCCAGAAAGAGAGCTATCAAGTAAAAGGAAGGAGGGAGATATCATGGACCAGGATACAGGGAGTAATTATAAAAAGGTAGAAAAGGATTAGTTAATCAGTGTGAGAGAGAGGGGTTGTGGCTGCTGGCTAGCCTGGCAGGTAAGCGCACTGCGACCTGGTGTAAAATTAATATTATTACTACAAGGTGTTAAGTAGTACACATACTTTACTTAAAGTCCTTGTTAGGAGTTGTACTCAGGGAGCAGTATGGGCTCTCAGTTTGTTTTGCAAATGTCCTTTTTGTGGGTTCTTGGCAAGAGCCTCCGGGAGGGCACTGTTGGTGGGTTAGAGCAGGATAGGCAGGAGCCTAAGATTCAGGCGCGGACACAGCAGCCAGGGATGCACAGCAGCCGGGGGCCAGGATAGAGAAATTAAGATTCTGAAAGAAAAATCAAGTTTTTGTGATTTGTCCAATTCTTTTCCTGTCAAAAGTTATTTTCATATTTTGGTAAAATGAGCCACTCTAAAGTTAATTCCCAGGAGAGCTCAATGAAGAAGGAATTACAGTCTATTTTAACCAGCATCTAGGATCTTTCAGTTAAAATGGATAAGCTTGAGATTAAAATGGACAATATAAAGGAAGAATGTAAGAAACAAATGAATTTATTAAATGAAGTCATTAAGCAACAATCAGTACAGACTTCAACAGTACAGGAAACAGTGAATGGCTTGGATGGAAGAATGACATAAAATGAAAACCATTTAGAATTTGTCCTAAAACAGAATACTTTGGCTTTGAAGAAAATAGGGCCTGGAGAGTAGATTTAGAATGGATAACTTCAGGATATATAGAATTCCAAAGAAAGAGAAAGGAGACAACATGGTACAGTTTTTGAATAACTGGTTACCTAAAACTCTGAATTTACCTGAAGCTTTTTGTTTTGCCATTGACAGACCTCATAGATCTCTTTCAAATTATTCCCTAAAAAGCAATCCACCCTATCCTAGATCAGTAATTTTTATATTCCTTTCAAGTCAGGATAAATACCTGGTGTTGAAGACAGCTTGGACAAACTCTCTAATAAAAATTAAATAAAATATCACCAGATTTTATAATGGCTATTCTTCTTCTGCTATGATTAAAAGAAAGGCTTATACCCCATTTCTAACAAGTTTATAGAAGCTGAACATTAAATCGCAACTCATCTTTCCAGCAAGAATTAATATTTTTCTTCCTGATGAACAAAAAAGCTTTTAACATGCTTAGTGAAGCTTTGGAGTTTGCACAGAAGAAAAAAAAATTTAGATAAAACTGAATAGATGGGCTGGTCTCTGAGCAATGTGAAGAGACAGGCAACTAAGAATGGATGGGCATTAAAAGACAAAAAGAGTAAAAAAAAAAACCTCAGGGAAAAGTGATGGCTTATACACTAGTTAGTTTTATTTTGTTTTTTTATTTAAATATTTATTTTAACATCTTCATGGAAATGTCACCCATCACAAGGTAAAACCTTTAAATTTACTTGAATGATTTTCTTATCAACAATAACTGTCTGTTTCCATTGATTTTATTTATTTTTCTAGTAGTAGTGGTGAATGATGTACAGAATAGACTAAGTTTTAGTAATATTTATATATTTTTAAACTGATACATAAATATTGATTGTTTTATATTATTTTAGTAATCTTTAATTATATAAATATTATACATTTAAGGATGGATTCTGAATGAGTGATTTGTTTTTCTTTTTATGTAACATATGTTTAACTGCAAGAGTAAATACTCTTTCTTAATATTAGGATATATTAACAATGATTTCCATTTATTCTATTCAAGTAATAGGGGCTTTAGAATGATTCAGTATGTTAAATATAATAACTGTGCCAGCACATTAAATGACTGTACGACAGCTTATTTTGTATAAAAACTCCATAAACTTTTTTTTCAAATTGTGGCTTGCCTAATGCGATCGTGAGCCTTCTTACACTGTAAACAACTTCAATACATATCATTTTCCTGCTTTAACATTGTTAGATGAAAAGAATACTATTTTAATATTGCCACAAGCTTTTCACTCACCACAGCAGCCCAGTTTCATTTTGGACTCCTCTTACAGGCGAAAGCACTTCTTGACCTTTCACCTCTTCAGAAACAGGAAGTATTTGAACAGAAGGTTCAAACAAGCAGAAACAAAGACAATACAAGTAAAATGAAGCTTTATTTTATATGCCTGTGATTTGATTGGTTTCTTAAGATTTATTAAATGTTTGTACATTATTTTTTACATTTATGCACATTGTAAACAATGTATTCATTTTATGTCCTATGTTTAGTAAGCTTGATGAATTTTAGTTTTAACACATAAATTAAATGGTTACTACATTCTAATGAATACATCACCTTTTAATATCCAAGACAGACAAGTGATTCATTATAAGTACAAACAAGTAAATGATATCTTTAGAAAGCATTATTTATAGCTGGCTTTATAGGATATATGTGTATATTTTAGAGCGTTAGTATATTTCTTTCCTTGGCTTCTTCTCATTTTCTTTGAGGTTTTACATTATAAATGTAAATTTTCAAAGCAAACAGACATTTGTTTTCTGATAAACATTTGCACGAATACTTGTGATATATAAACTTTTAGTAGAATATCAGCTTAATAGCGATTTCAAATGCATAAGCTTAGGAATTTGGATAATTAGTTCTTCCAGTCTTTCAAATGTATTTCTGCTGCTGAATAACTTGTTTTATATATTTCTTTGATGTTTAACATGTTGAGTTCATTCATGAGTTAATATTTTATTGCCATCCTTCTATTGGTTTTCTCTCAGTGTTGGGAAATAAAGTAATTGTGCAGTAACTATTTCCCATGATTTTGTTATGATAGTTTGGAAGCTGTTTTCAGCACTGTCATAATTATTAGTAATAAAGACGGCATACTAAAAGGCTGGAAGATAGATAAAGGGACTAATGCATGGTATACCAGGTATTGGACCAGATCTACATATAATTATGCATTGTTGTCTTGGTCTGAGTATTTTATATATGAATTATCTGTCTGTCTATTTGTTTTACAGTATAATAGTTTAGATCTTCTCAATATATTACCAAAGATTATCAGACAGAAGGATAAATAAAATCTTTACTTCTTCACAGTACATAAATACCTCATATGTTATACTACTAAATATCCTACATATTAGGCACAGATATTTTCTTTTTGTATAAGATATTGGGGAAAATATAATATTATTCTAACTGATACTTAACTCTTACCCTTTATATTATTAATAATATTGTAAGATTAGAGAATAAGAAGAAAAGGAAATGTTATAACAATAATATAGCAAACATTACTACGATGGAATTTTTGAATGTTTTAAGTTTTATTGTGCATAAAGCAAATCACAACATAAATTGAAATGTTAAATGAGTTTGTACTAAATACATTAATTTAAGTTTTGGTTTTAATAAACTATAGGGTATTCCTTGTTTAGTTCTAACTTTTACATATAAAATTGCTTCGGGATGTGAAAGAGCTTTGTTAATTTTACAATTGCATTTATGTTGATCTGCGCCACCTATTTTATATCTAAATGGTAGCATTAATTCTTCTCTGTACATTAATCTTTGGTTTATGTAAACTACGTTATAATTGATGTTTTATAACATGGGATAATATTGTGTAAAAATGTTCTCCAAATGGTTCTATTCAAGTTATAAGTATGTACATAGCCATTTTTTGTTTGTTTTATAACAAAGATTATCTTTGAGTGATGTGGCTACTTTTAGACTCGTGTTGTTGAAATCTTTCCTTGCAATATAGGATAAGTAAGACTGCATTTGTCTTTTTATAAGCTAAGTATTTGGGACTGTAAAGGTTCCTCAACCCTTTGTTCCTATAATATATAATTTTATGGTACATGCATAAGATCAACACATCATTCATTATTTGATTATATTATTTTTAGAAATATGTATTTTAAAAATTATGTTATTGGAAAAACTATATATATATAACATCTACTCTTCATAACATCTAAACTCAAAACATCAAGACCATAACATCTAAACCTCAAAACATCTAAAACTCATAACATCGAATCTCAAAGCATTGAAAACTACAAAGCAACTATAAATAACATCCCACAGAGTTTTTACTATGTTTATGCAGGGGGGCAAGCCCCCCTGCACCTCCCATGTGGGGTGCTCCAACCCCACACCCCCCCGTAAATTATACCAACTCCAAGTCTGCACTACAATGGTGGGAAAAGTTAATTTCCTAACCCCACTGTAGTGCGAACTTGGAGTTGGTATATTTAATTTACGAGGGGGGGGACGCAGGGGGGCTTGCCCCCCTGCATAAATGTAGCAAACAGTGTGTGGGATGTTATTTATAGTTGCTTTGTAGTTTTCAATGTTTTGAGATTCGATGTTATGAGTTTTAGATGTTCTGAAGTTTAGATGTTATGGTCTTGATGTTTTGAGTTTAGATGTTATGAAGAGTAGATGTTTTGATAGGTAACTATATATATATATATATATATATATATATATATATATATATATATATATATACATATAACTGTATAGGGTCTATATCAGATTGCTGAAGTATTACAAGTTCGAATCACTAAAGTTCGAACTTCAGTGATTGAACTGTAATACTTCAAAAGTAAAAAAAAAAAACATGTACACCCTAAAAGAAACAAAAAACACTCTATGCAGGGGGGCAAGCCCCCCTGCACCCCCCACACCCCCTACTTAAATATACCAGCTACGAGATCGCACTTCAGTGCAATACAGTGTAGGAAATGGAAGATTTCCATTTCCTACATTGTAGCGCGATCTTGGAGTTGGTATATTTAAGTAGCATTGGGTGTGGGGGGGTGGAGGGGGGCTAGCCTCCCTGCTTACACCCTTTATAGGTTCATAGGTTCATAGGTTCATAGGTTGGTACTAGGCTATCAGCCATAACAATTCCTGGCTATTTCTTCCCACATTATTTACTTTCCTGGACCCTCTCCCATCCAGTCGTCAATGTTCCTTTTGAAGAGGTCCAAAGGGGCACTCTGCTTGATATGTTTGGGCAATCTATTCCAGAGTCTGGGGAGTCTCTGGGTCAGGAACCTATCCCTCCAGCATGTTTTGTTTATTGTGATGACAAGGTTTAGATCCATTTCTTTAAGTGTAGCATGTCCAACAGCTCTGGGTTTGAACAGAGTATAGCTGGAGTTTTGGGCATCTGCTTTAGGCCTGTGATTCTTTTAGTGAGGTATTTCTGAGGCCTTTCCAGTTGTTGCAGATGTCTTGAGAGGTACATACCAAATGGGGCGTTGTATTCTATAATGGGTCTAATGAGGGATGAGTACAGTGGGACAATGACCTCCTTTTTTCTGGATGAAAAGCCCTTCGTGATGAGGTGTGCCACATAGAAGGATTTCCTGACTTTAGTTTTATTATTTGCATGGAAAATGCCATTGACATCAATTCAAACTTTTAATAGTTCGATCACTTGAGTTCAATATTCAGTGATTCAAACTATTAAACGTTCGATGATGTGATACAGACCCACTGTATATAGTTGATATAGTTTAGAATGATACCAATAGAGAAATAAGGAATTCAAGCTTTTTCTATGTTTATAATATTAATTTATGTATAGATTGTAAGAACATTTACTGTTAGTAAAAACATTAGATAATTATTATAGTATACTACATATAATAATAATATATAGTTATAATAAGATACTTTGTGATATAGATTTATATACATATCACTTTAACGATTTGGAATGCACATTATATTATCATTAGAATTAATTGCAGATGATACATTACACTAGATTTTACTAAACTGCTTTAAATATAAAATTTATAGAGTAATAAAGAGTTATGAAGTATTAATTTATTGATTTATAATAGAATTTTTTACTGAGTTTCAGATAATACATGTTTTTATCCAATTTAGTAGATGAATTTTTATAATATAAATATGACATAAGTTGGTATATTATGGGTGTTTGTGTTTCAAGAATGGACTTAATATATTTTGATGTAGTAATGAATGCAACATCTGATATCTGATTGATATGTTATTTGAAATATCATAAAGTTTAGTATACTTCCTGAAGCATGCACAATAGAAATATGAGATTTAGATTACAACCGTGCATTAATACTTTAATCTGATGTCTGTTTAATATTAAGAATTAGTAGCGATGGATTGGGATTAAGCAGTGTAATGTTGTTAGTGAATGGTTTGTATGGTTATATAATCAAACCAGGAATTTTTTTATTCTATGTTAGGGGTATAAATGTTCTTATAATAAATTATCCATTATTAGTATTACTGTACTTATCCATAACAAGCTTTATTAGTATTTGGCCCTTGCTCATTGTTCTAAACCATAGTTTATTTTTTCTAAACTCTTTGTTTTTAAAGATGTCAGTTTATAAATGCATTTCATTAAATATTAGTGGTCTAAATAATACATTAAAGAGCAGTAGTTTAATGAAATATTTAAAATTTCACAAAGCTCATATAGTTTTACAGGAAACACATTCACAAAGATTGTTATTAAAAGATTATTCAATTCTAGTGGGCTTTCATTGAGATCAAAAAGAAGAGGCGCTCTTATTCTTTAAAAAATGTCATCAGTTATGCCTACAGTAGTAGATACTTACTGTGATGAAAATGGTATGTTGGGTTTAGTTGTCATAGAGGTAAATAAAAATATTTTACATTTGTTAATAATATTGGATTCCTGAACTGGAGCTAAAGTTGCTAAGAAATATTTACACATCATAACTTTGCACGCAAAAGGAGAAAATATTAATAGCTGGTGATTTTAATTGTATCTTATCAAATAAGGATGCTACTAATGACAATAAACCCAGACTACCTTCATTTGCTAAACATTTAGATTATTTTATAATCTCAACGAAAATGAGAGATATTTATGATTTAAAATTAGCAAATTATCTTAATTATACACATTATTCATTTAGATTTTGTACGCAAACTAATACTGATAAAGTTTTTACTTCTAGTGGTTTCTATGTTAAAATAGAGGAAGCGTTGATAGTATCATGTCCTTTAACTGATCACCATGCAGTTAGTTTCACTATTACATTAAAACCTAATAACTTAATTCACTGTCAAAGACTTACTGCATATATATCATTACAATAGATAGTTTTCACAAATGTTTTTCTAAATAAACTGAATCACTTTATGGAATTTAATAATAAAGGTGATGTTACAGAAGTTATTTGATAGGATACACTAAAAGCTTATTTATATTGTAGAAATAAAAATTGTTATATCTGTAAAAGAAAAGAGTAGGACAAAGATTTAAATATTCTGCAATCTAATATAGATTAAAATTAAATTGAAAAGCTAATGATAAGACTACTTTGGCTCTGTCCTGGGACCCCTCTTGTTCAGCATTTATTTCTCAGATGTGAAAGCAAACATGGGAGGGTTGTGGCTGACAAAGTTCGCAGATGACTGCAAACTAGGCGCCATAGTCGATGCACCAGCTGACACATACATCCTACAGAAAGGCCTCACTGAAATGAACAACTGGTGCTGGAGTCATGGCCTTAAACTAAATGCCAAAAAATGTATAGTCATCCCCTTTGGGAAAAACAAAGTACCCACAAATTATCACATAGACAGTAACCCACTGAGTACGGAAAAAGTAATCAGAGACCTGGGGACCCAAGTCGATAGTGACCTCTCATTTGACACCCACGTTGCCAAAGTGGTTAGAAAGACTTTCTACCTTGCCCACCTTATCATGAAGGGATTCACATCCAGATCAAAGGAGGTCATTGTACCCCTATACTCCTCTGTTATCAGGCCCATGATTGAGTACAATGCCCCATTTGGTATGTACCTCACCCGGCAATTGCAACAGCTAGACAGACCCCAAAAGTACCTCACCAAGAGGATCAAGGGTCTCCAACATATGTCATATGCTGCCAGACTAAAGAAACTCCAGCTCTATTCAGTAGCATACCGCCTACTCAGAGGTGATCTGTGCCTGACGTACAAGGCCATGTCCAATCAGGAATTGATGGACATGCTCCACCTCAAAAAATCCAAATCCATCAGAACCACGAGAGCTAAAGATTTAAACCTCAGCACAAATATGAATAGGACATGCTGGAGGGACAGATTCATAACTCAGAGGCTTCCCATACTCTGGAACAGAATCCCAGTTCATGTTAGGCAGAGCCCCTCACTGACTCTCTTCAAGAGAAATCTTGATGAGTGCATGGGAGATCGTAGGTTTACCCCAGGCGTCATCTCTGTGTCACTACTAGACAGAGGCACAGTAAACTAATTCTATTATGTAAGGGAGTCTTCACTGTGTCACTACTAGACAGAGGCACAGTATTCTAAATCTATTCTGTACACTTTTGTACCATTACATGGGGTGGCGAAAGCCACATCACTATGGCTAGGCTTATAAATGCCCCAGGGCAGATAGCCTAGTACTAAACTATGAAACTATGAAACTAATTCCGAGTACAACATTTTGAATCAGAAATATCTTGAAATACTCTATCATAAGATTTCAATAAATTTGGAAAAATTTAAATTACAATCATATTCCATAATCCCTAAAAATTTGCACAGATTAGCAATTAGAGCAAACAGAATAAATAATATAAATAATAAGATCACATATAAAGTTGAGAATAAGATTAAAAAAGGTAACTGATTTAAAAGACATATCAGAATGTTTCAGAAATTAATTTTATTTTATTTTACACTGGTTTACCAGGAAAGTCTGACTTGGAACAAAGCCAATTGGGCGGCGCAGTGGTGCAGCGCACAACGTTGTCACCAGTTCACCAGTTCGATTCTCGGCTCCTTCTCCTTCTGTGTGGAGTTGCATGTTCTGCCTGTGTTTCGCCTGGGTTTCCTCCGGGTACTCTGGTTTTCTCCTGGTTTCAAGAACAGTACATGGGAGCATTTCTCCCGCCTCGGCTTTGAAAACAGGCTCTGTGGAACCTAGTCGGACATTCCCGGTCAACAAATGATAAATAAATAAATAAATAAATAAAAAATTTTCAGAAGAGGCCTGGGGAGAAATGGTCCAGGCGCATGTCTTTATAATGTGGGAGGAAAACGGAGCACCCAGAGCAAACCCACATGAACACAGGGAGGACATGCAGACTCATCTCAGCCAAGAATTGAATGGGAAAACCTCTTGCTGTAAGGCGAAAATGCAACTGTTACACCACTATGCCATCAATTATTATGAACAAAATAATAACAAGACAGTGCTGGACAACAGTAGTTTAGTTGATTTTTTTTTTTTTTTGAGGGGAAAATATACAATATAAGTTAAGTATAGAATAAACAATTAGAACAGATAAATCATTTTTAGAGAATTAAAAGATCACATTAAAAATCTTAAAACTAGCAAGGCCCTGGGGCTAGATGGTATAATACCTGAGTTATATAAGTTAATTCCTTATAATATATTAAAAATATTGTTGAAATCTTTTGAAGAAGTTAAATCTACTTCAAATATTCCTCCTTTTTGGAGAGTTTCTCTGGTTTCACCCATCTTAAATCAAGATAAAGATGCTATAATACTCTCTTCTTATTGTCCCATTTCACTTTTAAATGTAGGGTACAAGATAATTATGTCTATATTAGCAAAAATATTAAATCATGTTTTGCCGGGTTTAATAAATGATGATCAGACTGGTTTTATTTTAAATAAGAGAGTACAAGATAACATCATTAAACTCCTTTCATTAATAGATATGGCTAATAAAAATAACAAAGAACTTTCAATAATAAGTTTAGATTTAGATAAAACTTTTGATTCAGTAAATTGGCCTTATCTGTTTAAAGGGCTCAAAGAATATAATTTCTCACTAGAGTTTATAAGTTTAATTACAAAGCTTTATAACAATAAATAAAATTTAAAGGAACTAGATAAAAATGAACATATTTTAACAAAAGATATTTTGTTAAAATATGTTAATTTTTATCTAGTGCCTTTAAAATATTAAAAGGTACAAAACAAGGCTGTCCATTGTCTCCTTTCTTATTTGCATTGATTACAGAATCTTTTGCTAATTACATAAGGTCTAATAAAAATATTATGGGTTTTTCAATATATGGAAGTTATACTTCTAAAATTCAGCTTTTTGCAGATGATATTCTGCTAACTAGTCATGATATTGAAACTTAGATAGAAAATATAGTTAACTCCATAGACTGTTTTGAAAAGATTTCAAGTCTGATGTTTAATCATAATAAAACAACAAAAAATGCTTATTAATAAAAAAAATATTTTTAAAAAGCTACAATAATTTAATTGGAATAATTCCCAAATTAAATATTTGGAAATTGCTATGATTACCAATTGTAAAGATTAGGTATTGGTGAATTATAAAAATTTAACTGATATAATTACTAAATTAATCAGTAACTGGAATAAATTATTTTTCACAATGGAAGACTGACTTACATTGATTAAAATTATAATTTTGCCAAAAATGTTATTTTATACACAGTCGCTAAATATATTCCCTTCCAAAATGATTTTAAAGAATAGAAACTCGACTTAAAGATTAATTTCATCTATTTTAGTGGGTCCTTTTATAGACAGAAGGAAAGTGTTGCCATGGGGGGTGGAATGTGCCCCAGTTTTTGCCAACATGATTATGACCATGTAGGAAAAGAAATTTGTTCTCTCTTGCTAAATCATGGCCATTATGCATCAGATACCTGGATGAGATATGTAGCTTTTGGGTTGGTGAAGAGAGTAAAATTGAAGAATTTATTGAATATGTAAATAATACAACTTCTTTTCTCAATTTCACTCATACTGTCTGAACGAGGTGTTACACTATTTAGATATAGAATTTAAAAGGACCTGCATCAGCAAAAATTTTCTTGCGGATTTTCCGTAAGCCAACATATTCAAATTCCTTCTTGCATTTTACCAGCTGTCATCCCTTTACACAAAAAAGGGCAGTAGTAAAGGGACAGCCTGTTAGAACAGCAAAAAATGGTATCTGAATGGGATGATTTTGTTGAGGAACGCCTGTTTTTAAAATTAATGTTTATTAAGACAGGTTATCCTGAACAATTTTTTGACATACTGCAGAAAGAATAACAAAAAGACAATCGGAAGTGCATCCACTCTTACTGGGAGCTGTGTGGTTTGCGTGACAGAGTGGTTAACCATAGGTCAGACATGACTGTATCGAACCTGACTTTGGCATTTATAATTACTTATAATATTGATTACCAGCATACTAAATAAAAAGTTATGTCTTACCATAACTTAGCTCCGACCCTCAGATCCGGCTCAGCCACTTTCATAAACTTGGATCCGACTCTCAAGCTCCTCCCTCATACCCACAATCTGCTGCATCCACCCAGCTACCTCAGACTGAGTTTGCCAAAACCAGTCATGCCACACTCAGACACAAAAGATCGGTAGAAGAGGTTCAGACACAGGAGTAACAGTCCTGAACTCATCCAGGATCCTGAAGAAGGCAGGGGAATGGCTGGGTGGGAAAATGAGGATGAATGAAGAAGACAACTCAGATGCCAAGTTATGGTAAGACATAACTTTTTAATCTGATGTCTCCTTCATTCATCCTCACAATAGGGTCAGAGTCACCAGATATGAGAACTTTGGGTGGCCCTCATGGAAGGACATGCCGGAGCACCATCGACCCAAAGGAAGACCTGTTCCTGGAAATAACATCCTTGCCACACTAATATCATCAATATATGTCCTGGCATAGAAAGCTGATGAAGTAGCCATGGCTCTGGTAGAATGTGCCATAGAGGGTTTATGTAACTGCAAGCCCCTGGAAGAATAAATGAAGGAGATGTAATCAGAGATCCATTTTGCAAAGGTAACTTTCAATGCTGCTTATCCAAGTCTGTTCAAAGAAAAGGCAATAAAACGCTAGTCAGACTTTCTGTGTTGCTTGGTCCTGTGTAAATAAAAATGGAGCTCTCTATGAACATCTAAAAGGTGAAGAACATACTCCCCTTTGAAAATTTGAGAAAGAACACTGGAAGTTGAGTGGACTGATTAATATTGCTTTCTGTAGCCACTTTAGGCATAAAGGAAGGATTAGTGAGTAAAGACACCCTATCTCTTTGTAACAGTACGTAAGGAGGCTTAGAAGACAAAGCTTGAAGCTCAGAAATCTGCTTGGTGGAAGTGAAAGCCACCAAGAGAGCTGTTTTCCAGGATAGAAACTTCATGTTGCAAATAGCTGCAGGTTCAAAGGGGCCCTGAGTCAATGCCTGCAATACCAAAGTAAGGTCCTTCATTGAAGGATTTGCATAGTCTGAATGTGAACAAGGAATGAGCTTGACTAGTGGTGTGGAAATTAGAAAAAGTAGCTAACTGTAGCTTAATAATGGAAAAGCTAACAACCTCACTGAAAAGGGTAGAAAGGAACAGCAATACATCCAAGACGGGAGCTGAGAATAGATCAGTGTTCTTGTTGGTACCCCAAACAACAAACCTCTTCCTCTTGCTATTGTATATCTTCTTAATGGAAGCCTTCTGCGATGCTAGAAGAATTTCCCAGACTGAGGATTGAAGCCTGAACTGTCTAATCAAGGTTGAAATTGGAGAAACTAAGTGGTCAATTTCAGAGTTCAAAGATTTGGGTGTTGGATCCCTGATGGCTGAGAGAGAAGTTCCCGAGTGGCTTCCAGTATCCAAGGAGGATAATTCAGGTGAGACCATAGGAAGGGGAACAACACTTGGCGAGGATGACTGAGCTCTTCAACCTGCTTGCCTTCAGGAGAAACTTGAAAATAAGAGGAAGAGGAGGGTAACCATACAGGAGATCTGGGGGCCAATCACGGACTACAGCATCCCTCGGGGACTCCCCTGAAGGAGGGATCAGAGCAAAAGACTTGCTGCATTTGTTGTTGAGGGGAGAGGCAAAGAGGTTGCAGCAAGGCTGACCCCAACTGCTGAAGATCATGTTCGCTACTGATTGGCTGAAGGACCACTCATGCAGAATCAGAAGCGACCTGCTGAGTCTGTCTGTTAGATTGTTGCTTTTCCCCAGGATGTGAGTTGCAATCAGAAAGCAGTCTGAAGAGATCGCCCACTCCCACACTCTCATGGCCTCCCTGCACAGGGGATAAGATTGGGTTCCAACTTTCTTGTTGATGTACCAGACAAATGACATGTTATCGGTATGTACTGCAATACTCCATAGAGGGAGAACATCCTGAAAGGCTTGAAACGTCAGAAGGGCAGCTATCATCTCTAGGACACTGACATGCAAACTGGTCTCAGGAGTAGACCATGTGCCTTGGACTATCTTTTCATTGTAATGCCCCCCCAACAAAACTGGGAAGTGTCCGTGGTCATGGTGACTATGGGAGGATTGCTGACAATGTGTCTGCTGAGGAGAACATTGTCAGAATGAATCCACCAACTGACATGACGTTTGCAGAATTGCATCAATTTGGGGTGAAAAGCCAAGGGCTGAGACAGAATGGACCATTGACTGGCTAGAGTCCACTGTAGAACCTGCATGAAAAAACCTAGCCAGGGGCAGTAATAGGATGAGCTGCAGACACGGACCCTAAAACCTGCAAGATCAGACTAGAGGAGGGGGCTTGACAGACTAATAACTGCTGGACTTAATTTCTGAGAATGGTTGGGGAAGAGACGCTATCTGCTAACTGGTATCGAGCTGTGTATCTATGAACTCTATATTCTGAACTGGAGTCAGGTTGGACTTGTTCATGTTTATGGTGATGCCCAGGGATTGTTCTAACTGGAGTAAGTAGTCCCAGGCCTGAATCAGTCGATGCTTCATGGGGGTGGCTAGGAGCCAGTCGTCTAAATATGGAAACACCTGGAATCTCTTGAGCCTCAGATGAGTGTTTACCACCACCATGCATTTGGTAAACACCTGGGGGGCTGCGGTGAGACCAAACGGCAGTGCTCTGAACTGGTAATGATTGTCTCCCAGCCAGAAGCGCAGAAATCTCCTGGAGCACCTGTCTATTTTGATGTGATAGTATGCATCCTTGAGATCTATCAAGCACATCCAGTCATCCTTGTGCAACAATGGCAGAAATGACTGAACCATAACCATTCAGAACCTCACTTTCTTTATGTACTCATTTAACTTGCTGAGATCCAGGATAAGTCCTTAGGTCCCCTGTATTTTACGGCATTAAAAAGAAATGGGAGTAAGTTCCAAATCCTCTCTGTTCGGTTATGCTGGATGACTCTTTTTTGCAGCAACTGCTGAATTTCCTGCGCTGCCTGCTCCCATTGACCAGGTGGTATGTCCGAGAGGTTTCTTGAGTTAATTGGGTCCAGGCTTCAAGGTGCAAAGCTAATTGTCCCCTGACTGCCTCCAGAGATGGACAGTCAGGCAGTGCCTCAGGAGTGCTGGCATGGCTTACTGGAAAGAGGTTCTCTAAAGCCCTGGTTCTGTGGACTCCCTCTGCCTCTAGGGCAGCATCTGCCATCAAACCCTATTCCTCTGCCTCTAGAGGAGGTTTCTCCACATGAGTCCTGGAAAGGCCCCCGGACCTACAGAACCATATTTCCTTGCCCCCATGCTGGTTTTTGGAAAAGGACCTCTGGGGGGGGGGGTGGAAACTTTGATTCAAAGAGCAGAAAGGATCTTCCTGTCTGTTTTGCTGCAAGTGAGGGTGTCACTAACTGAAGACCCAAAAAGGGAGGAGCTATCATAAGGGGCATTAGCAAATGATGCCTTGAAAGGCTCCGTAAAATCACACAGCCTCATCCATGCATTCCTCCTTAGGGAAAGTCCTGACCCAGCTGCTAGTGAGGTACCCTCCATGGTATGGGACATTAACCTCATCAAAGAACTGATGATGGATGAAAGAGTGGCCAGCTTGGGAGAAACTTTCTTAAATTCCTCCATAGGCATGGACTCCGAGAGGGAAGCTGTCAGTTCTTTGACCAAGTCCCTGTGTAGCCGAGTGAAATAAGCTAAATAGTTTTAATGACCTCAGCGCAAAATTACTGACATGTAAACGAGCTTCACAATTCTGTCCAACGCTCTGGACTCCTTGTTCGGCACATGGACATTGGCAGTCTCCTCTGCCAGCTTTTTCTTGGTGACCACAACACCCTTACTCCAGTGTTTCTTGTCTGTAGGGGACACTAAAACCTATCAGGCTGCTTGGGTATAGGCTCGATGGTGTCCAGTTCCTTCCATGCCTGGCAAGATATTAAATCCACAAGGGCATCTGCTGGGGAGGTCACCCAGGATGTAGACTGGCCCGTCCTGAGCACCTCCAAGAGAATTGACTCCTCAGAGGAAAGAAGTTGGACAGACTACCCACCTTTTGCTTCAAAATTTCCAAGATATCTCCAAAGGAGACATCCTCAGGTAGGGATTGGCGGGATCCTTCCTCCTCATCAAAGTCAGTATCCTTGGTTAAGGACTCCAGTGGGGAGTCCACATGCCTCCTTTTACACATCTTCTTCCAAGGAACCCTGCCATTAATTGGGAAATACCCTGCCATTAATTGGGAAAAACGGGTACCAACTCCTTTTCCCAACGGTTCTTGGAATTCATAAATTCCAATGCCCTGGATCAACTAATCCATTGTCCCACCAGGGGAGCCAATATCCTAGACCTGGTCATTACCAACATGGGAGATAGATGCTCCACACCAGTGGTCACCCCCTCACTGGTCAGGTCTGACCATAAGCAAATCACCTTTGACATCCACATCCCACCCCCACCCCCCAGTAAAGAAACCTCCTTAAAAAACTTCTCCAAAGCCAACTTCATGCTACTGAAGTCAGAAGTGACAAACTTCACAACACCCACGCAGATGGGATCTGGAAGTTCAACTGCAGAATCCTACACTAAGGCACTGTAAGAGCACATCCACTTGTGCATGAATCGTGCCATCCCAAATAGAACCAAGATGCTCTTCTCCAAAAAAAGGAAGCCAATCTGGTCATCCCATGCTATAAACAAACTATACAACAGAAGGAAGAAACTGTTGCAGAAAAGAGGAAAATCCCAGGATGCAAAAAACTCCCTCACCAGCCTCAGTAAGAAGCTGAGATCCCTCATAAAATCCTCAAAAGCTAGTTACAAAAATAAAATTGCCAAAGATTCCAAAGACAACCACAAGGCATTCTATAGTTATGTCAAGAATCTAAATGGCAATGCTCAGATCTGCTCTGAGCTACAACAGAATGGCATTAAATATAGTGATCCCAAGGATATTGCCAATATCCTGGCAGATCGATGTAGTGCCAACTTCACCCCCCCTCTCACCCCCTAAAGGGCCCATCTCAATACCAAAAGATTGCCAAATTCCGATAAACACAGCCACGCAGGTAGAAACTGCACTCTCCAAAACTAAGAATACAGCATCCATGGGACCAGATGACATCCCAGGCTGTGTACTACATGAACTACAAAATGAACTAGCACCTCACCTAAGTGTCATGTTTAATCATAGCCTCACCTCAGGCTTCATGCCCACTGAGTGGCGCACAGCTACAGTTATCCCGCTCCACAACGGAGGATCTGCCTTGGATCCCGGGAACTACTGTCCCATCAGTCTGACAAGCCTGATCTGCAAGGGCATGGAACGCATTATCATGGAACTTATAAACAAAGACATTGGCAACCTTCAAACACTGGACCCCACCCAGTTTGGGTTTGTGAAGGGCCGATCTTGTCTCCTGAACCTGATTGACTTCTTCGAACCAGTCTCCAGAGCTGTGGATGAGGGTAAGGTGGTCCACACAGCCTATCTGGACCTTGCCAAGGACTTCAACACCATCCCCCACTCTGGAATCAATAGATAAACTTACTAAGCTGGGCATAAATCCCTACATCACTTGATGGGTTGCCAACTGGCTTACTGGCAGAACCCAGACGGTAAAAGTAGCCGACTCCAAATCCAGCTCCAGACAAGTGACAAGTGGAGTACCTCAAGGTTCAGTCCTGGGACCACTCTTGCTTGGCATCTACTTCTCTGAAGTACAGGCCAACACTAAGGGACTCTGGCTAACTAAGTTTGCAGATGACTGCAAACTGGGAGCCATTATTGAATCCCCAAATGATGTGGATATTCTACAAAAAGGCCCTACAGAAACAGATGCCTGGTGCCAGAGCCATGGGCTCAAACTTAATGCCAAGAAATGTATAGTTATCCCTTTTGGAAAAAAACATGTACCCATGAATTACCACATAGGTGGCAGGACGCTAAACATCGAAAGTGTGATGAGAGACTTAGGGACACAGGTGGACAGTGGTCTCACTTTCGATAACCACATCGCCACAACAGTCAGGAAATCCTTCCATGTGGTACACCTCATCACTAAGGGTTTTTCATCCAGAAAAAAGGAGGTCATTGTCCCACTGTACTCCTCCCTCATTAGACCCATTATAGAGTATAATGCCCCATTTTGTATGTACCTCACAAGACATCTGCAACAGCTGGAAAAGCCACAGAAATACCTCACTAAAAGAATCACAGGCCTAAATCAGATGCCATATGCTGACCGTCTAAAAAAACTCCAGCTATACTCTGTGGCATATCGTCTACTCAGAGGCGATCTCTGCTTAACATACAAGGCCATGTCAAACCCAGAGCTGTTGGACATGCTCCACTTAAAGAAATCCCAATCCCTCAGAACCACACGCTCCAGGGATCTAAACCTTGTCATCACAATGAACAAAACATGCTGGAGGGATAGGTTCCTGACCCAGAGACTCCCCATACTCTGGAATAGACTGCCCATACATGTCAAGCAGAGCGCCTCATTGGCCCTCTTCAAAAGGAACCTTGATGATTGGATGGGAGATAGGAAATTCACCCTGGGGATCATGTCAGTAGCCCTGCTAGACAGGGGCCCAGAGAAGTAAATATTGTGGGAAGAAATATCCAGGGAATTGTTATGGCTAGGCTTGCATAGGCCCTAGAGCAGATAGCCTAGTACCAACCTATGAACCTATGAACCTCCTCAGTGGGATAGTCTGGTGTGGTATCAGAAGAGGGGGATCCCTCCTGACAGGGAAATCTTGGAGGCTGCTTAGGACAGGAAGACTCATGACAGGACAAGAGAGAGAAAGACCCGGATCTAATGGAGGTACAGGAGCAGACTGAGGAACTTATAAGTTGAATCTCCAACCCAGGAGAAAACCCTCTCCACCACCTGAAAGGCTGAAGGGCCAGGCAAAGCCCTATCCAAATCTCCTGGAGCTGAAGCTACCAGTGAGAAACAGACAGGACTAACGCTGGATCCACAGCCTCCAAAAGGGATCGGACTCAAGCTATTGCATGCTGAAGCCCCCAAGGGAAGGGACAGCTTTGAAAAGGAGGGAGCCAATCCCAGTCCCACAGACCTGGCACCCATGCCACAGCTCCAAGACTCACTCTGCTACGACAAGGCCAGAATGGGGCTAGTCAAGGACATACTCAGCACTGAGGAAGGAAGCTTCCTGCATGATGAGTTTGCTGCATACAGCACTCCTGAATCTCTGGGCTCCAAAGCCAGGCAATGGATCAGAGAAGGAATCTGGATAGAATGACCCAGGTAGCTCACGGATCTGACAGGGGACAGAGCAGGAACTACCTGCATCTGGAACTGGGCCTTAAGTAACCTCCTCACTATCCTGTCCATGTCTGCCTCAGGCAAGCTTCTCAAGGACCTGGAAGAAGCTCACGAGGGTGGTCAGGAGTGCTTGGATTTAGAGGACAGGGCCAGAGACAGAGTCGAAGTCCTCAGATCCAAAGGCCTAAGATCCAAAGCAGGAGCCGATGTCAGAATCAGGGAAATGGAAATAATCTCTCCCGGATCCGAAGAGACAGTAAGATCTGAAGGGGGAGCAGACAGCTGTGGATCCAAAGGGGTCAGATCCACAGACTTCTTCGGCTTCTTATAGGTTCATAGGTAAGTACTAGGCTATCTGCCCAAGGGCATTTATAAGCCTAGCCAGAATGTGTTGGCTTTCACCACCCCCTTAGATTAGTTCCCTGTGCCTCTGTCCAGCAGAGCCATTAGTTCCCTGTGCCACTGTCCAGCAGAGCCACTGCAGTGATCCCCGGGGTAAATTTTCTGTTTCCCATCCACCCATCAAGGTTTCTCTTGAAGAGTGTTAGTGAGGGGCTCTGCCTGATGTATATTGGAATCCTGTTCCAAAGCATGGGGAGTCTCTGGGACAGGAAAATATCCCTCCAGTATGTCCTATTTATCATTGTGGTGAGGTTTATATCTCTAAAGCGTGTGGCTCTTCGGGATTTTTTTTTTTAGGTGGAGCATGTCCATCAATTCTGGGTTGGACATGGCCTTGTATGTCAGGCAGAGGTCACCTCTGAGTAAGCGGTATGCAACCAAGTACAGCTGGAGTTTCTTGAGTCGGGCTGCATAGGGCATCTGTTTGAGGCCAGTAATCCTCTTGGTGAGGTACTTTTGTAGTCTTTCCAGCTGTTGCAGTTGTCTTGTAAGGTACATCCTAAATAGGGCGTTGTATTCTATGATGGGTCTAATAGTGATGAGTAGAGAGGCACAATAACCTCTTTTGTTCTAGATGCGAACCCTTTTGTGATTAGGTTGGCCACATAGAAGAATTTTCTAACCACCTTGGCAATATGATTATCAAAGGAGAGATTACTATCTACTTGGGTCCTCAGATCCCTTATTACATTTTCTGTATTTAGGGGACTACCATCTATGTGGTAGTTCACGGGTACTTTGTTTTTTCCAAAGGGGATGACTATGCACTTTTTGGCATTTAGCTTGAGGCCATGATTTTGACACCAGGTATCCATCTCAGTGAGACCCATCTGGAGGGTGTCTGTATCCACCGGAGAATCAATTATGGCCCCTAGTTTGCAGTCGTCTGCGAACTTGGTCAGCCATAGTCCTCCTATGCTTGCCTGTACCTCTGAGAAGTATATACCGAACAGGAGGGGTCCTAGGACCGAGCCCTGGGGGATGCCACTTGTAACTGGTTTAGAGTCGGACGTAGAGCCTGCAACTCTCACCATGTGGGTTCTATCTATGAGCCAGTTGGCAACCCATCTCGTGACGTAGGGGTTTATGTTCAAGCTGGTGAGCTTGTCTATAATACTAGAATGAGGAATGGTGTCAAAAGCCTTTGCAAGGTCTAGGTAGGCTGTGTGGACGTCTTTTCCCTCATCTAATGCCTTGGTAACCATCTCAAAGAAGTCCACCAGGTTTAGGAGGCTTGATCTGCCCTTAACAAAGCCAAACTGGGTAGGGTCCAAGGTTTGGAGGTTCCCAATGTCTCTGTTAATGAGTTCCATGATGATGCATTCCACAGCCTTGCAGACCAGGCTAGTCAGGCTTATAGGGCGATAGTTCCCGGGGTCCGTTGTGGCTCCACCTTTGTGAAGCGGGATAACAGTTGCTGTGTGCCACTCTGTGGGTACATAGCCTGTAGAGAGGTTGAGTCTGAACAGTGTGTTTAGGTGAGGAGTTAGTTCATTTTGGAGCCCTTGTAAGACACAGCCTGGGACACCGTCTGGTCCCATTGAAGCTGTGTTTTTGGCTTTGGATAGGGCTGTTTTAACCTGTGTGTCAGTGACTGACAGGGCCCTACATACTTCTGGTATGGTTATGGACCATTTATGGGGTGAGAGGGGAGTGAAGTTTGCACTAAACCTGTCTGCCAGAATGTTGGCAATATCAGTCAGTTCAGTGTATTTTGTGCCATTCTGCACTAACTCAGAGCAGATCTGAGAGTTTCCACTTATGTTCTTGACATAGCTAAAGAACACTTTGTGGTTATCTTTGGAGTCATTGGCAATTTTTCTTTTGAAACTAGCCTTGGATGATTTAATGAGGTATCATAGTTTCTTGCTGATACTGATCAGGGATGTCTTTCCTTCTTGGGATTTTACTCTTTTCTGTACTAGTTTCCTCCTTCTGTTGTATAGCTTGTTTATGGCAGGGGTCCACCAGACTGGTTTCCTTTTCTTGGAGGAGTGAGTCTTGGTTTTACTTGGGATAGCACGATCCATGCATTCCTGCAGATGCTCATAGAGTGCCTTTGTAAAGGTTTCAGCAGCTTGGACAGCATTGTCCTTTAGCATGGGGGCTGTGAACCTTTCCACCTTGGTCTTAAGTAACGTGATGTTTGCTTTTGAAAAGTTTTTCATGGTGGTTTCCTTGATTGGGGGTGGTGGTGGAATGTGAATATCCAGAGTGATTAGTGTATGGTCTGATCTAACTAGCAAGGGGTTGACCTCCAGTGTGGAACACCCATCGCCCATGTTGGTGATGACCAGGTCCAATATGTTGTTCCCTCTGGTGGGGGTGTTGACCAGTTGATCCAGGGAGTTCGAGTTTATAAATGCTAGGAAGCATTGGGCAAGGGAGTTAGTACTTGAGTAGTTCTCCCAGTTTATGTTTGGGTAATTGAAATCACCCAGTATTAGGGTGCTTAGTAGGACCTTCATATTTCCCAGTGTCTCCAGAAATGCGGAATGGGGGTCCTGGGCCATGGTTTGTGATCTGTAGCAAGCTACAATTTGAATTGCAGTTTTGCCCATTGTTAGTTGCACATGGATGATCTCTGATGCATTGTGCTGCACCACTAACCTGGAGGCGTGGGTATCCTTGATGAATATGGATACACCCCCTGCCTTTTGTGTTTCATTCCTGGTTCTGTGGCCGAAAGGTATGGTATGAGTTATAGCCTAGTAGTGCTGGGGTGCTCTCAGGAGCCTTAAACCAGGTTTCTGTTACTGCACAGATGTCAATGTTCTCCATACTGAGGAGTGCCTCGAGTGCGTGCATTGTGAGGTTTAGACTTCTGGAGTTGAGTAGCATTACCCTCAGTTTTTGGTTACTTGTGCTATTTATGGTGGTGGGTTTGTCTTTTGAGCCTTGCCTAAAAAAGGCACTATGGGGGCAGCAAGAGCCTTGGCCAGTATTTGAAAGCCTAAGGGTGACAGGTGCAAGCCATCTCTTGCGAAGCAACGTGGCTTGTCGAGCATGTCATCCCAGGCAGACAGATACTGGATCCCCTTTGAATGACACCAGAAACTTAGCCAATTGTTGAAATTGATATTTTTTTCTTTATAGTGTGGCATCATTCTTGGTGACGGCAGGATGCTACTCAGGGTCAGGGTCATACTGGCCTGAGCTACATGATCAGAGAGCTCTTCCATGCCTCTTTTCATGTAGTACAGGGAGGTACATCTCAGGTCATTCACACCAACATGGATAATGACAGAGTCGTATTTGTACTTGTTCTGGAGTGACCTGAGTGTTTGTGTTATGTGGCGGATCCTGGCACCCAACAGGCAGCTAACTGTAACCTTGTCCTTGTCCAGCCTAGTTAGTGGGACATCAGTGTGCCTGACTATAGAGTCACCTATTACTAGTGTGTTGGGTATGTTATTTTGCGTTAAGGGCTGTGATTGCATGGCACACTGATTATGTGAAGTATGTGTTTCATGGTTGGTGACGGGGTGTGGAGGTTGCTTGGATGTCTGCTTTGGAGGTCTCTGTTGCTTTTGCAGATTTTTATTTAGAGCCTCCAAGTATGTTTTCATGTATTCATGTGTGCTATTTGCCGGTGTTGGTTTATTAGGTCTATGTGAGACTGGTGGTGTGTTGCAAGTATTACCCTTCTCCTCTTGACTGTCAGTTCCAGTCTTGGGTTGAGAGAGCTTTGCCTCCAGTTTGGCTGTATAATTACATCTGTCGCATGTATTAGTGTTTGGTGGTAGGAGGAGAGGGTTGTCTGTGTACATGAGGCAGTTGTAACATTGCCTCAAAATGCCCAGATTCACCAGTTGGACTGGAGAGTACACCGGAAACTGCCTTTTGGAGATGCCTGAATAGGTAGAGTAAGCTGTTTTTCTGATTGGCTCGTGGGGACGAATAGAGAGCCTTCTCCTTCTGGACAGTATGGGGGGGGGGGTCTAGTGCTAGGGTTAATTAGTGCTCGGTATGAGTTTTAAGCAAGTGCTTGACTGTGAAATGAATGGTTTGAGTGCTAAAGTTGAAGGTTTGTCTAGTTCCAAGGGAAAAATTGAAGAGTAGACTTGGTGGAGCCGAGAATAGTTTAACTCTAGCTAAACGGCGCTGCCCGGTGCGCAAAACCACACAAATGCAGTTTTTATAGCAGGGAAGTGAAACAGATAGAAATTAGCCCAAAATGGCCGATAAACTACTAACTTCTGGGCTGAAACCAGTCCTCCAGGGACAGATAGGCTGCTCAAAGATCCCCTCGCTCACAGGTGAACAGAGAAACTTCCTTCTATCCAAGTAAGGTATGGGCGACACAAAAACTTGTAACACAGCCCTGGATTCAGCAATAACCTGAAAACTGGACTATACTAGTTCAGAAAGGCGGGTAACAAGTATATATTTTTTTTTTCAGAAAATAGAGTAGATACAATCAAAACAACACTTTAAATGCACAGAAAAGGCTATAGCACTTTAGTGTGTAGCCTACAACAGGTAAACAGATTATTTAAACACAAAAATGACGTAATTCAAGTGCAGGCAGCAAATAAGTACAATATGTAGCAATAACAAACTTTTTAAATCACAGATTCGCTAAAAAAAACTGGCATTTTAGGTGAAATTAGTTAAGACAGCAAGAAAAGCAGAAAAATGATACTTAATCACTCCAGAGTCACTCTTTTGTCTCTCTGCTGCTGTAGACACTGCAGAATACCTGGAAGGCACTTGCTGAGCAGAATACAAGCGCAAATTCGTTTTTTATAGCAGGGAAGTGAAAGAGATAGAAATTAGCCCAAAATGGCCAATAAACTACTAACGTCTGGGCTGAAACCACTCCTCCAGGGACAGATAGGCTGCTTAAAGCTCCCTTCTCTCACAGGTGAACAGAGAAACTTCCTTCTATCCAAGTAAGGTATGGGCAACACAGAAACTTGTAACACAGCCCTGGATTCAGCAATAACCTGAAAACTGGACTATACTAGTTCAGAAAGGCGGGAAGCAAGTATTTTTTCTTTGTTTTTTTTTTTTCTTTCAGAAAATAGAGCAGATACAATCAAAATTAGCCCAAAATGGCCAATTAACTACTAACTTCTGGGCTGGAACCATTCCTCCAGGGATAGATAGGCTGCTCAAAGCTCCCCTCTCTCACAGGTGAACAGAGAAACTTCCTTCTATCCAAGTAAGGTATGGGCAACACAGAAACTTGTAACACAGCCCTGGATTCAGCAATAACTTGAAAATTGGACTATACTACTTCAGAAAGGTGGGAAACAAGTATATATATATTTTTTTCAGAAAATAGAGCAGATATAATCAAAACAGCACTTTAAATGCACAGAAAAGGCTATCACACTTTAGTGTGTAGCCTACAACAGTTAAAAAGATTATTTAAACACAGAAATGACTTAATTCAAGTCCAGGCAGCAAATAAGTACAATATGTAGCAATAACAAACTTTTTAAATCACAGAAACGCTAAAAAAACTGGCGTTTTAGGCAGAATTAGTTAAGACAGAAAGAAAAGCAGAAAAATGATACTTAATCACTCCAAACTCTCTTTTGTCTCTCTGCTGCTGTAGACTCTGCAGAACACCTGGAAGGCACTTGCTGAGCAGAATACAAGCGCAAAAACTGCACAAATGCATTTTTTATAGCAGGGAAGTGAAAGAGATAGAAATTAGCCCAAAATGGCCAATAAACTACTAACATCTGGGCTGAAACCACTCCTCCAGGGACAGATAGGCTGCTCAAAGCTCTTCCCTCTCTCACAGGTGAACAGAGAAACTTCCTTCTATCCAAGTTAAGGTATGGCAACACAGAAACTTGTAACACAGCCCGGGATTCAGCAGTGACCTGAAAACTGGACTATACTAGTTCAGAAAGGTGGGACACAAGTATATATATAAATATTATTTTTTTTCAGAAAAATAGAGCAGATACAATCAAAACAACACTTTAGCCAATTAACCAGTTAAAAATTTCAAAACTGAGCCCTGTTCCAGCAGTCTTCAGTCAGGCAAGTTCTACCTGCACAGTCCTGCCACTAGGGTACAGAGAAAACCTTCTCCAAAAAAGACGGCCTGGATCAGTGCACAAGTTATACAAACAAAGCTAGATCCAGCCGGCCTGAATCTAGTCTATGCTACAGCAAACAAGGCGCACCGATTTCAGAAAGAAACAGTTCAAGTAAGCATGCGCAATAAGCCTTTAACCAGAAATTCCCAGCCCAGAAGGGCAGAATCTAGTCTCTCCTCCCACAAGCGTGCAGACCACACACTTTTAGAATAACAGACACTGAGCCTTCAATCAGTAGTTCCCAACTCAGAAGGATGTATGCTACCTGTTCTGCCACAACAGTGCAGACCACAAGCCTTCTTAATGTAAAACAACTGGTTTGAAGCCCAAGTGCTTAAACCAAGGGCCTTAGAATAACCGTTACAATTTAATCAGGCTACTAACAAGCAGTAATAAAGGCAGCAGAATAAATTCAATTGAGTACTTTTAAGAAGAGGCAAAAGCAAAATAAGGTAATAAAGTAGGAAGAAACACAAATACAGTAAAAGCAGATGAAGTGCAATTTTTTTTTCTTTTTTTGGAGAGGGAGGAAACAGAGCAGATTAAGATTCTATAGGGGAATGTCCTTCCTAAGTGCTCTCTCTGTACACCGCATAGGAGATGGGACAGGTAGGAGTATCTGAAATCAAACTATGATCTCACTGTACTCAGTTGAGTGAGCAAATGAGATGGGTCCAAGAGGAGTGTGCAAAAACAGATTTACAGCAGGGGCGGGCAATTCCAAAGCCACCAAGATTGATACCACAACAAGAAACAGGGAGGAGGGTGGGGAACTAACTGCAGAGAGACACAGACCCACAATATTTACTGAATCAAAGACACACAATATTTACTGACTCAAATCTTAAATAAGTGCAGAGAAAAGTATATTTAAATCAGCTTGTGTCCAGTTGATATATGCAGACAAGTCTCAGTAGCCAGCAACTCCGTTTAAAGTAGACAGAGAGTCCCTCGGGGAGGCAGGAAGGGACCTCTTCTTAGACTCCTTAGACGAAGGAGGAGAAGAAGAAGAAGAAGCCAAGGTCGGGGTCTGAGCCTCAGCCGAGGAAGGAATAAGGCCCCTGAGAATAAGTTTGTTCTGTCTGTCTGCCATGCCCCGGGGGTTAAAGATGGCACAGAAGGAAAATTCAGCTTTTAAGAGATCAGATCCCAAGCAATACATGCACACTTATGGGCATTCTGGTTAAGGATTTTATGCCCACAAGAAGTGCAGGGCTTAAACCTGGGATCAGACATGATAGTTCGCCAAAACTAACTGACAAGCAGAGAAGAAAAAGTAAAATCAAGCATGGGACAGAAACACCGTAGCTAAAACACAAAAATAATTAGCAACGGAAACTATAACTATTACCAAGACTATACTTCTAAGCTAAACAGGAAGAGAAACTTTTTTTTTTTTGTACTACAGAGAAATGGAGAATGGAGCAAAACTTTCGCACACACACACACACACACACACACACACACACACACACACACACACACACACACACACACACACACACATTTACACACACACATTTACACACACACTCACTAGAAAGAGGGCGGAAGGAAAAAAATGCCAAAAACACTTATAATATGACAAAACTCTACCCAATGCTTGATAGAAGGAATCTGCATCTGACTCGCAGGAGCGGCAAATGAGATCTGAGGTAGTTGGGTGGATGCAGGGGATTGTGGTATGAGGGAGGAGCTTGACAGTCAGATCCAAGTCTATGGAAGTGGCCAAGCCGGAGCCAAGTGTCAGATCCAACAGCCTGTTGTGATGGTGAATGAAGGAGACAACATCAGATAGATGTATTATAAAAATTGGGGTACCCTAAAATATCTGCGATTGTCAAATGATTTAAGAGGTGCTCCAAAATTTGTAACTAGAAAGGGTGCATGCCTTAAAAATTTGATTGAACTCTCTGATTCAATGATTTTTAACCTAAGGGGTAACAGATGGGGAGCATTCAAGTGTCGAAGTTGTTACAATTATAAGTACATCTTACAGGGCAGGCAGGTCCAATTTAATAACATTTTGGATGAACCTAAGTTCAGATGTAATTGCAAAACAAAGGGTACAGTGCATGTAGCTAAATACCAACAGTATCAGTGTTTTTACATTATGAAAGAATCTATGAACACATGTACAGCATTAAAAGAGGAAACATTAACAATGCATTAACCAAGCACAGTAGGGAGTTTTCTGAACAAAAGTTTTTGTTTTTTGGAACTGAAAAACCAGAGAGGAATCCCAGGGGTGGTCCAGTGATTTATGGTTGGAATATCAGGAGTTGTGGTGGCAGTTTGCCACTGATGCTACTCAGCCACCAGGTTTAAATGGCAATTTCTCAATTAATTGCATTTTAAAATAAAAATCTATTAGAGTTTTGTGAAAATATGATGAGATGATGGATTAGATATATTGGCTGAAACAAAACTGAGACATGTGCTGGCATATAATGTATGTTTTCCATTGTGAATGGTTTCCATGGAATTAGAACAGGAAGTATTATTTTACTAGTTCACTTTGGGAATTGGGCATGTTGAATGATGTTTTATATTTCTTTGTGTTTTAATTAAGGTTATTCTAATGATGTCTTTGATATTAAGGGGTGAAAGCGCTTAATAAAATTTTTTTATAGCTATACTGTGCTGTTGCCTTTCGTGTTGTGTTTAGCCTTTACGTGGTTTGTGTGCATCATGTTTGGAGGTTATAGTACTCTAATAAGTCAAGGATATCTTTTGAATGGCATACAAAAAGTTGGGAAGAAGGTGGTTTTGGTTTCCCTAACATCGAATTATATGCTAAGTCTATCATCATTAAAATAGTAACTCAGTGGCTAAGAAATTAATACATGAGAGGAGTGTGCTGATTGGAACCTGTCTGGTGAAGGGTGGTTGGTTCAGTGATTGGAGTAAGCATCCTCATTCGTCCTTTTGAACCTTCTTAAAGATTTTTTTTTAAGTTTTTAGCTTCTGGTATTTAAGCCCTGCGTTTGAGCAGGTTTCTGCTTGTTTGTACCCAGCTGAACTAAAGTGGGCTGTCAAACACTACTCTGAGCTGAGATACTAGATGACTAGAGGCTTCTGAACTTCCCAAAAACAATAAGTTGCCTGTTTTTTTTTTTTTTTTGCTTACTTATACTATTTGCTGCACTTTTTATTGCCTGCCTCCTACTTTAATACTATATTTATATACTGTGTAGTAAACTACAATCTTGAACTGCAATTGTCTGCCTTACTATGCCTGTTAAATCATATTTTATTGCTGTTTTCACTGTTTACAAATCTCTTATTTTCACTGTTTGTCAAGTATTTTCTGGTACTTATTGCTGTTGCAAAGCAATCTGTTCTGCTTGTTCTGGTCTTCCTGCCAAGCAGTACAAAATAACTGATTTGTTAGCTGTTTAAAACATTCTTTAGACTCTCCTTGCTGATTTTCTGCTGTTTTAAATAGTTTGTGTCTCACTGATATTTTTCTGCTGTGTTAAACATTCTCTAGTGTTTCCCATTGAAACAAGTGTAGCTAGTAGCTGTAGCATAGATGCAGGTTTGCTGCATCTGGGTCTATTTGTAGTGGCTGTGTGTTCTCTCAAGTTTTCCAGGCTATCTTTGATTGGAAAGAGCCCTTCTGCACTCTAGTGCACACTAGAACCTGTCTAGTGAAAGGTGGTTGGTTTAGGGCTTGGAGTAAGCATCCTCATTGGTCCTTTTGAATTTTTTTTTTTTTCAAATTTTTAGCTTCTGGTATTTAAGCCCACATTTAAGTAGATTTCTGCTTGTTTGTGCATTGTGCAGCACTGTGCACTGTCATGCAATTCTGTGCCAGACAGATAAATTCAACAATTTTTCTCTTAGATACAGTGGTAGCACATTAGTGTAGCCCTCATCCTTAGTACTTTCCTGGTCCAAGAAATACCGCTCATGAGCAGTAACCTATTAAACAACCAGCAAAAAAAAAAAAACATAGTAGAAATATCCCCATCCACTGAGTTACACCTTGATTAATCCTGAAAAGTCCCCGTTTTTGATAACGGTCTTCAACATAGCATTATGGACAGTTGGACTACCCTTCTTTCTCCTGCCAAACTTGTTGACTTGGGTCTCTTAAGGTAGTGTAGCAACTGCCTCATGTACACCAACTCTCTACTAACAGCTCACACCAGTACAGAGTACGAGAGATGTATCTACACTATGAATCTTGAATCCATGCTCTCTCTTGCACTTAAAACAGTAACACAGAAGAGGTTGCCAACCCACCCACCACTACTCAAGCACATAGTACCACTACTCATACACATAGCACTCATCAAACACAAAAATCAACATACATGGAGGTTCTCTCAAAAAAACTTACTGAAACACCAGAGGCCTCCATAACACAAGATTACTGCAATTAATACAATTCCCACAGCACCCATGACACATATTAACACTAGTGTCTCACTTACCAAGCCAGTAAGGCGTAACACTAAAAAACAAATCTTCTTGTCACTGGAGACTCAACAGTGAGACACACAGATGTCCCACTCATTAGGATGGACAAGGAGAAAGTCACAGTCAGCTGCCTGTCTGGTGCCAGGATTCATCAGATCATGCATGCACTCAGGTCTCTCAGCAACAAGTACCATTATGACTCTGTCATAGTTCATGGTGGAGTGAATGACCTGAGACTTACCTCACTGGACTATAAGAAGAGAGACATGATTGAGCTCTCTGAGTATGTGTCCCAGGGAATTGTGTCCCTAGCCTTGAGCAGCATACTGCCCTCACCTAGAATGATGCTACAGTATAAACAAAAATGATTGATTTCAATAATTGGCTTAGTTTTTGGTGTCATTCAAAAGGGATCCAGTTCTTGTCAGCCTGGGAAGCTATGGTCAACAAGCCTCACTGCTTTGCCAGAGACTATTTGCACCTAGCACCTCTAGGCCTTCAGCTGCTGGCAAAGGCTCTTGCCTCCCCCATAGTGTCTTTTAGGCAAGGTCTCGAAAACAAACTTACCAATGTGAAATTTCCAATTGTAACAAAATAAGGGTCATGGTGCTAAATGCTAAGAGAGTAAACCAAAAACTGTGCGCCCTGGAAGCACTTCTATCACTGGAAGATGTAGATGTCTGTACAGTCATAGAAACCTGGCTTAAGGCCTCAGAGAGTACCCTGGCCTTGCAAGGCTACATTGCCTTCCACACCTTCAGACCACAAAATGAATGTGTGAGAACCAAAGGAGGCAGTGTTTCTATCTATATTAGACATAAATTCAGCTCTAGTCTAGTTAGACTGGACAACTCTATGGAGTTACTCCAAGTTCAGGTTATGATGGGTAAGACCCCCATTCAAGTCATAGCCAGTTATAGATCCCCCTCCATTGGTCATAACGTGCACAAAGCCTACTTGACCAAATTGGAGACAATCTAAATATTACCGATCACTCTGGTTATGAAGGATTTCAGTTATTCCACCATCAACTGGGAAACCTATTTGCTAGTGCAAAAGTTTCTTGACTTTGTTAACTCAAATGCCCCAGAGGAAATTCTGCACTCCCCGACAAGAGGACAAATATACTGGACCTGATCCTCACTATCATGTCAAACAGATGCAGTGCTGCAACTGTTGGACCCTCATTAGTTAAATCTGACCACAAATCAGACACCTTCAAGCTGCCACTAACACCAGAACTCACAAAGGGCAGAATCAGACTAAAAATCTTCACCAAGGCAAACTATACCCTCCTAGGTGAAGGAATAAATGCATTCCAAGCCCTACCCCCACCTGGAAGTGGTAACTACACCGAAGCTTACACTAAACCCTGTGCAATCACTTGCACAAGTGTATAGACTCGGCTGTACCAGAAAGAATCAAAGCCAGTGCCCCAAGTAAAAACAAGCTGTCATGGTGGACATCCAGCATCAACAAGCTTTAGAATAAATGCATAAAGTTGCTGCCCCTGAAAACAAAGACAAGGCTCCAACAATGGAAAAGTACCATCCTCAGCCTCAACAGGCAAATAAGACAACTTGTTAAGTCCTTTAAGGGCTTCTTTGAGGAAAAACTTAGCAAGCACAACCAAGGATAACCATAAGGCCTTTTACAGCTATGTGCATAGCCTAAAAGGTAGGACTCAAGAATATGCAGAATTAGTGACCAACTGTATCACACACACTGACCCCACAGAGACAGCAAACCTGCTGATGGATATGTTTGGCAAACATTTCACTCCCTTATCCCCTCTAAACTTATCACAAACATTCCCCCAAACTTCACCATCCCACATATCTGAAAAGCAGGTAATCAAAGCCTTGTCCAAGGCAAAAAACACAGCCTCTATTGGACCTGATGGCATCCCAGAATGTCTTCTAAACGAGCTAAAACATGAACTAGCATCACCATTGAGTACCCTTTTCAATCATAGCCCAACCACAGGTTTTGTTCCTGGCCAGTGGAGAACAGCAACAGTTATTCCCCTCCACAAAGATGTCCTAGCAACAGACCTGGGGAATTACAGACTCATAAGTCTGACCAGCCTCAACTATAAAGCCATGGACTGTATCATTATGGACCTTATAAATAAGGACATAGGCAACCTCCAAACCCTGGGTCCTACCAAATTCGGCTTCATCAAGGGCAGATCCTGCCTGTTAAATCTGGTGGATTTCTTTGAAAATGTGACAAGGGAAAATATGTGCACACAGCGTGCCTCAACTGGCAAAGGCTTTCAACACAATCCCACACTCAAGCATTACTGATAAAATTAGCAAACTGAATGTAAACCCCTTTGTTGTAAGATGGGTTGCCAACTGGCTCACAAACCGGACACACACTATCAAAGTGGATGACTCCACATCAACCAGCAGACCTGTCACTAGCAGGGTGCTACAGGGGTCAGTGCTGGTCCCCCTACTGTTGGTATATACTTCTCAGAAGTTCAGTTCAAAACTAAGGGGTTGTGGCTGACCAAGTTTGTGGATGACTGCAAACTGGGTGCAATTACTGAATCCCCAAATGATGTCAGTACACTCCAGAAGGGTCTTACGCAGGCCAGTGACTTGGTGTCTTAGTCACAATCTCAAACTGAATGCAAAAGAATGCATCATCATTTCACTTCGCACAAACAATGTCCCTCCACACTATCAAATCAACAACAATACCCTAAGTACCCATGAAGTGGTAAGAGATGCAGGATAACAATTTGACTGCAACCTTAACTTTGACCACCATGTGTCTACTGCAGTAAGGAAGGCAGCACACTTCATTAGTAAAAGCATTGGCTTGACAGCAAAAGAGGTTATAACCCTTCTATATTTGGCACTAATCTGGCCCATAATTGGGTATAACGCCCGGTTTGGCATGTACTGTACAAAGCACCTACAGAATAGGAGAGACTTCAGAAGTTTCTAAAAAAGAAAATTAAGAGACTCCAGCAAGTGCCATACACAGGCCAACTAAGGTCCCTGTCACTATACTCTGTATCATATAGACTTCATAGAGGAGACTCATGCCTGGCTTACAGAGCAATCTCAGACCCAAACCTAATGAACTTGCTGCACATCTGTAAATCAAACAGGACTAGGGTTACCCATTCTAGGGACCTAAATATGGCCTGTGACTTAAATAGGACATGCTGGAGGGACAGATTTGTCTCCCAGTGACTGCTGCATCTTTTGAATAGGCTACCAGTTCTTGTGAAGCAGAGCACCTCTATGACACTGTTTAAGAGGAACCTGGAGAAGTGGGTGGGGCACCGTAAATTCTTACCGGGTATAGTGCCCACAACCCTAAATGCAGCCTTTGGCACTGACTAGCATTTCTATGGCATTACATCGGGATGAAACAGCTAGGCTTAAAATCTCTCCAGGTTGATAACCTAGTAATCTCTTATGATCCTGAAGTGGGTGGGGCACCGTAAATTCTTACCGGGGATAGTGCCCACAACCCTAAATGCAGTCTTTGGCACTGACTAGCATTTCTATGGCATTACATCGGGATGAAACAGCTAGGCTTAAAATCTCTCCAGGTTGATAACCTAGTAATCTCCTATGATCCTAAATTTGTTGTAGAATCTCATACGCAATTTGGATTTAATACATTTTATTGGATTCTAAAAGATTTTTGTTTGAATAATAGAAATAATTTTATCTCTATTCCTTTTGCTAATTATATACTGTACTTCTTACTTTCTACAGATTTATGAACTCTAATTATATGGTTAAAGCATTATTTTTATTATTTCCTATATCTTATACTGATGGATGTTTAGAATCATTTAAGTAAAATGTTACATCCTAACGATAATGATTTAATCTTTAGTCATCAATTTCTTAACAGTAATAAAATATATTTAGCTGATTATCTTCTAGCAAGACATAGTTTAGAGAAAAACAGTTGGTCGAGTATACAAATTTCTACAGAATATATTAGTGCTAAAATAAAAGTATCCTTGGAACATCAATCAAAACCTATTCCAAAAATGTTAGAATTTTTCTTCAGTGTTAATAGTAATTTAATAAATAATAAGTCATATTGATATAGAAATGTAGGATTATAAGAACAAAGTTTATTATCCCTGATTTGACTTTTTGGAATTATTCAACAAAAATTAATAATGATTTTTTTTTCAGATATAAATAAAAGAAAATAGTTTTAAAATATCCAGGAAAATCTACATCTTCACTTTATTGGAAACTTTATACATAGAAATACTGACAAAGAGCTTTTTAACTCCTCATAAAGTTGCACTAATACATAAATCAGAAAAAAATAAATTGCTGGAAATGTCTTTGATGCTGAGTGGATTCATATGGTAATATAATGTAAACTAGTATCTTCCTTTTGGATGAAGTTCAGAAATTTTGTTCATGCATTATGGTCAGACAATTGTATTATCACTAATTCTTTGATCTTATTTAATGCTCAAACCCCAGATTCTATTCCAACTTCACAAGTGCCTCTTGTTTGGTCTATACTTCCTATAGTTAGGAAAGTTATTACAAAAAATCGGAAATGTAAAACTACCATTTCTTTTACAGAATTTGTTTAGCTCAGACTGTACGTAAAAAAAAAGAATTGCTAACTGTAAAAATAAGAACTCCAAATGTCACTCATCAATGTATATATTGGCAAAAACTAAGCGATTTACTGCAAAAGTATTAATGATTTAGTTTTCATAGGTTAGGCTAACAACCACAAGGGCCTTTTTAAGCCTAGCCATGCATCCCAAATCTCTGACAAGTTCTGGTACCCTTGGTAAGTGTAAGCATGGACCTTGGAAATGAACCATTTACAGGTTACCTTGTCCATTAGAGACATAGGCACCAAACCAGGGATGAATTTCCAATTTCCCATCCAAATTACTCTTGAATTGGGTTAGGGAGGGACTCTGCTTCACAAGGATGGGGAGACTGTTCCATAGATGAGGTAGTCTCTGGGATACATATCTATCTCTCCAGCAGGTCCTATTTATATCACAGGCAAGGTTTAAGTCTTTAGAACAGCTAATTCTTGTGCTATTTGTTTTGTGGATATGCAGGAGGTCCATTAGAGTGGGGTCTGACAATGCTCTGTATGCCAGGCATAGATCTCTCCTCAAAAGCCTGTAGGAGACAGAATACAGGGATAGGGCCTTGAGGCAGTCTGCACAGGACATTTTACTTACTTCCTGTATCCTTTTAGCAAGGAATCTCTGTGAACATTCCAATTGTTGGATATACCTGGTTAGGTACATACCAAAGGGAGCATTGTACTCAATGATAGGTCTGATGAATGCCGAGTACAGTGGAACAATTACTTCCTTGGACTTAGATGCCATACCTTTGTTTATAAGTTGCACAACATAGAATGATTTCCTCACCACTGCAGACAAGTGAAGATCAATGATGGATTACTGTCTTTGTGTGTCCGTAAGTCCCTGACTACTGGGTCAACTCTAAGGGGTGTGTTGTCAATATGACAGTTATCAGGGATGGATGACTTCCCAAAGGATACCACTATGCATTTCTTGGCATTCAGTTTTAGTCCATGGCTCTGACACCAGTTATTTGTCTGTGTCAGTCCCTCCTGCAGAACATTTGTGTCAGTATGAGATTCATTGACAGCTCCTAATTTGCAATCATCTGCAAATTTAGTCAGCCAAACACCTCTGACATTGGCCTTGACTTCTGAGAAGTAAATGCCAAAAAGAAGCGGTCCAAGGATGGATCCCTGAGAAACTCCACTTGTGACTGACCTCTCTGTAGAGGTGAACTCTCCAGTTCTAACTTCCCAGGTCCTGTCTGTGAGCCAGCTGGCTATCCACCAGGTGACATACGGGTTTGTACCTAAACTCTTGTGTTCATCAACAATGCCCGACAGAGGTATTGTGTCAAATGCCTTGGCCAGGTCAAGGTAGGCAGTGTGAATGATTTTACCCTCATCCATTGCTTTGGTGACCTTCTCAAAGAATTCCACCAGGCTAAGTAGGCATGATCTGCCCTTGACGAAACCAAACTGGGTTGGTCCCAGTGTCTGGAGGTTTACTATATCTCTACTGATCATCTCCATGATAATTATTTCCATGGCTCTACATATAAGACTAGTGAGACTTATGAGTCTGTATTTTCCAGGGTCGGTAGATGGCCCACCTTTCTGCAGAGGGATGACTGCTGCCTTTCTCCATTCATGAAGTACAAAGCCTGTTTGGAGGCTACAATTAAATAGTAATTCCATAGGCCCTGACAGGTCATGTTTCATGCTATTTAGAAGGCATCCTGGGATATTGTCTGGGCCCACTGATGCAGTGTTCTTGGTCTTAGAGAGAGCATTAAGGACCTGTTTCCTAGTGATAGTAGGGGGAGTTATATTTGATGATATTTCTTGAGGGAAGGTTGAGGAAGAGAGGGGTAAAGTTGGAGCTGAATTTATCAGCCAGGAGGTTTGCTATATCTTCTGGCTCAGTATAGGTGGCTTTACTTACAATGAGCTCTGCATACAACTGTGTATTGCCTTTGAGGATGTGGACATAGCTAAAGAATGCTTTGTGGTTGTCCTTGACCTGGGAGGCCAAACTTACCTCAAATTTGGCTTTGGTAGACTTTATTTGTCCCGAGTTGTTTGTTTAGTTTGATCAGAGTGCTTTTATCCTGCTGGGTGCTGCACTTCGTAATTTCTGCCATGATCTTCTTCCTTCTGTTATACAGTCTATTGATTTTGTGATTCCACCACGGTGGCTTGTTTTTTAAGTTAGTTCTGTACTTCTTCATGGTGGGTACAGCTGCCTCTCTGCAGCTATTAACATGCTGGTACAGGGTTTATGTGAACAGTTCTGCATAGGCAGCAGTGTTCTCAGGGTTTATGGGGGCTTGAAATGTTGCTAGGTTCTCACTTAATAGCAGGAGGTTAGCCTTAGAATAGTTCCTCAATTTTCCTGGTTTAGCTGGGGCTCCAGGTTTTATTTTTACTTCAAAAGAGACCATTTTGTGGTATGACCTTACCAGTGAAGGCATTAAAGTAGGGGGTGTGCAGCACTTTCCCAAATTAGTGAGGACCAGATCCAGTATGGTCGCACCCCTGGTTGGTGTACTAACTATTTGGTCCAGGGAGTTTGTGTTTACAAAATCCAGGAATCTCTGTGCATGTACATTTGATGTCATATAGGATTCCCAGTTAATAGTGAGGTAATTAAAGTCACCCATGAATATGGTATTGGGTCAGATGGTTAGTGTTTCTAATAAGTTTAAATATATGTTATAGGTTTCCTGGATCATAGAGGGGGACCTATAGCTGGCAAGGAAGTGGTATTGGATTTTGCCTATGGTGATAAGTACATGGAGCAGCTCAAGTGCATTGTCCGGTTTGACCAGCCTTGAAGTATATTTATTTCTGATGTAAACAGAGACACCTCCACCTTTAGTCCCTATCTGTGAAGTAGCTGACTTAAATGTGTGGAAGGCATTATAACCATGCACTGTTGGTGTGCTCTCTGTGACTTTAAACCATTTCTCAGTGACCGCACAGATATCAGCATTCTCTATGGTAAAGAGAGCTTCTAGGGAGTGGAGTTTTTTGTTTAGACCCCCTAGCACTGAGCAGCAATACTTTTAGATTTTCTTGGTTTTGATTTGCTATGTTGGAAGTACTTCCAGTTTGGCATTGCCTAAAAAAGGCACTATGGGGGAAAACAATGTTTTAGCTAATATTCTAAAGCCTGGAGGGGAGAGGCGCAGACCATCCCTGGCAAAGCAGCATGGTCTATTAATCATCTCCTTCTATGCTGACAAATACTGCACCCCCCTTAGAATGACACCAGAAATTAAGCCAGTTATTAAAGTCAATCATCTTTTGTCCGTATTGTTGTGTCATCCTTGGAGAAGGTAAAATGCTGCTCAATGCTAGGCTCATACTAGCCTGAGACACATATTTTGAGAGCTCCATGATGTCTCTCTTCATAAAGTCTAGGGAGGTATGTCTCAGGTCATTTACTCCTGCATGGACTATGACTGAGTCATATTGGTAATTGCGTTCCAATGACCTGTGTATGTGTGTGTGTGTGTGTGTGTGTATAATGTGGCATATCCTAGCCCCTGATAAACAACTGACCGTGACTTTCTCCTTACTCATCCTGGTGAGAGAGACATCAGTGTGTCTCACGATAGAGTCTCCAATGACTAGAATGTTGGATTGTATGGTGGCTTGCCTTATGGGCTTAGAGGTAGAGGTTCTATGTGTTGATGTGGGGTTGTTTTATAAGAGCACATTTGGGGCTGTTGAGGGTATAGAGCTGTATAAAAAACTCTTGATAAGAACTTTGAAAATAGTTATGCAATTGTTATGTTTTCTTTTTTTAAATGTTTGATTTTTCTGTTTTGTTTTCTTTAAAATCTAATAAAAAGTTAAAAAAAATAACTTCCACTACCCATTTCTTAAATTCCTCTCTTTGTAACAGGTAGGTGGGAAAGCACCAGTGACTCATCTTTACTTCATTACCCTGCATCCTTATCTTAGTTTGTACTGGTGCATAATCTGAAATAGTTTTTGGACATATGTTGAAGTTTTCAATTAAATGGACGTGTTTCTGTGAAATATAATTTCTATCTAGTCTAGAGTAGTTATTGTACCTTGGGGAACAATATGCAAATTCTATCTAGGTTCCTACTACTGAATTCACATCTTCTATAGCAAATATTTTCATAAATTTCTTCAGAAATCTACCTCTTTTGTTATATTTTCCCTTCTAGGTTCCCTAGATACATCCTCACTAAATTAATCAAGTTCAAGTCTCCAACTGTAAGTCATACTCCCTGCAGAAAGCTATTTCTCCCAAAATTTTCTTAAGCTCTATAATAGCAGTTTTTGATAGAATATATACATGCCAGTATGATCATCTTCCTTTTCCAATTGCCCCTTACTACTTGAAATCTACCATTACTGTCTTTTTTCCTCAGCTATCACTATTGGGGTTCCTCTAGAAATTAGCATACTTAATCCCTTTTGCCTTTGTCCCTGATATTCTGCTAAATATCCATCATGAAATCCTTTCTTTGTCAAATTTACGTTTGTTTCTTTCCAACTGTGTCTTCTAAAGAATTATTTCCATTCTGCATTTCTTAATATAATTCAGTACCCTCCTTTTTTTCTATACCAACAAGGCCATTTAAGTTCTAAGATAATATGGATAGCAAAAGCATTATAATAAAAAGCTATTGCTCCTACCTATTATACATGTCAGTGTTATATGCACACTAACATCTGGCAGGCTGATCTTTTATACAGTTATTTCTTCTCATCTGTATTTGAACCTATGTCACATTTTCAAGACTTTTTGTTTAATGAAAACCCACAAACAAAAAAACAAATATGTTTTCAGAACACTCCATGCCTTATTAAATTAGAACAAACTGTAAAACTATGTTCATGTTCAAAAATAAGAAGTTATGTACCTACCATAACGTTCCATGTTAGTTGTCTTCTCTCGCCTTCTTTCTTGCTTGATGGGTTCGGAGCCGATCCTCTCCGACTCGGCACTTGCTTTAGCTCGAGAACTCCTTTTACCAGCTCGAGGCAGCCCCATATCCCATGATGCAAGGCAGGAAGTACCCAGATCTCGTTTGTTGACAAAAGGGCAATAACACCAAGCATAAACAATACTTCCCAAAGGAAGAAGAAACTTACAGATGGAAAAAGGACCAGGTCTAAATGGTCTTTAGCATTATAGTTTCTTATACAAGGTCTGTCCAGGCCAGGGGGAAGGAGGGAGAATTAAGAAAGAGAGAAGACAACTAACATGGATCGTTATGGTAGGTACATAACTTCTTAATGTTAAGTTGTCAATCTCGCCTTCATTCTTGCTTGATGGGACCGCGTCCCTAGCACCTCTATCCTGGGTGGCTCAATGGAACAAACTCTTGAGGACTGTAGAGCCAAAACTGGCTCTGTCCCTGAGGCCAAGTCCAATTTGTAATGGGAAACAAAAGTGTGAGGAGTGGCCCAAGTGGCCGCTGCACAAATAGTGTCTAAAGGTAGTCTAGCTTGAAAGGCTGTAGAAGTAGCTAAACTCCTAGTTGAATGTGCTTTAGGTTTTGAGCACAGCTGTTTTCCCTGATCGTATAAATTTCAGTGATGATCAAGAAAGCCATCTGGACAAAGTCACTTTAGAAACAGGAAGGCCTTTTTATTATCCGCATAGGAAACAAAAGTTGATCAGATTTCCTAAATTTTTTGTTCTGTCCAAATAATATCTAAGCTGACGGTGGACATCAAGATAATGTAGCTTTTGTTCAGCTCTATCTGAATAGTTAGGAAAAATACAGGAGATCAATGGATTGATTCAGATTGTTTTTGAAGCGACCTTAGGTAAAATGATGGATTAGTTCTCAAAGATACTCTGTCTTTGTGAAAAATCAAATAGGGGTCGAACCGAAAGAGCATGAAGTTCAGACACCCTCCTGGCAGATGTAATAGCCACTAGGAATAAAGTTTTCCAAGAAAGATATTTCAGGGAACAAGAAACAGCTGGCTCAAAAGGGGGAAGAATCAAGGATGTCAGCACTAAATTTAAATCCCACTGAGGAGGAGGATTCCTGATTGGAGGCTTTAGTAGGAAAATCCCTTTCAAAAAGGCCCTGCAGAGTCTATGGGACATAATATTATGATCTGCTATCCCGACATGAAAATTAGAAATAGCAGCCAACTGAACTCTGACTGTGGAAGAAGAGGAGCCTGCATGGAAAATCTCTGCTAAGAAGTCCAGAACTGCCTGAACAGGGGCAGTAAAAGGATCAATATTTTGGGCCTTAGCCCAATAAGAGAAACGTTTCCATTTGCTTGTGTAAATCCTCCTGGTAGAGGATTTTAGTGAAGCTACTATAATATCTCTAACTGGGTTAGAGATCAAAGGAAGCCTGGCTAAGGAAGGAAGTGGAGCAACCATGCTGTGAGGCTGAGAGAAGGGATTGACCGGTGCAGCTGACCGGATTGGTGAATCAGTAGATCTGGCACTGGGTCCAGATGCCACGGCTGCACCAAAAGGTGACGATGGAGGAACGGGAACCAAACTTGTCGAGGCCAGTAAGGGGCAATGAGAATCAATTTGGCTCTCAAAACGGTAGCTTTCTGGATCACCTGAGGGATCAGAGGAAATGGAGGGAAGGCATAAAGAAGTCCCTGGGGCCAATCCTGGGTCAGAGCGTCTCTGGGGGGATAGCCTGATAGAGGGAAGAGGCTGAAGAAGTCTGGACATTTGCTGTTTTGGGGAGTAGCAAAAGATCGCAACATGGACGACCCCATTCCAGAAAAATCTCTTCCGCTATGGATTGCTTGAGAGACCACTCGTGAGGCATGAGAATAGCTCTGCTCAATCTGTCCGCTATAATGTTGGTTTTCCCAGGATATGCGTTGCTACCAGAAACCGATGAGAGGAGATCGCCCATTGCCATAGTCTGAGCGCTTCTCGACACAAGGGTAGGACTTGGTTCCGCCCTGTTTGTTGATATACCAAACTACAGACATGTTGTCTGTGTGGACTGCAATTGTCCCTACGGGAAGAAAGTCGTTGAGGGCTTGCAACGTTAAAAGCACTGCTCTCATCTCCAGGACATTTATGTGCAGATGGTACTCGAACGGTTGCCACGTCCCATGAACCATCCTGCCCTGATAATGACCCCCACCCGATCAGGGAGGCATCCGTGGTGACAGTGGCTATCGGGACGGAGGTACAAAGCACCTGCCTTGGTGAACCTGAGACGATGTGATCCACCAAGCAAGATGTTCTTTGCATGTTTGTGTCACCAGAATCTGGTGACGCATTGGGAGTTGCTGGTATGACCACTGTGTGAACAGCATCCACTGAAGGAGGCGCATGTAGAATCGAGCCAGGGAAGAAGAGTGATGGCCGCAGCCATAAGACCTAATACCTTTAGAACCATTCTGGCCTGTACCTTTTGCTGGCCAGAATGATCCTGACATGAGTCTGAATGTCTGAAACTCTTTGTTCTGTAAGGGTAGCTGACATCCGAACAGTGTTTAAGTTTGCGCCTATGAAGGTAATAGACTGGCAGGGCGATAAGGATGACTTTTCGTAGTTGACTGAGATGCCCAAATGAGAACAAAGGTCTATTGTGTAATCCCTGGCTTGTATAAGCTGATGCCTGGTGGTGGCTGACAGGAGCCAGTCGTCGAGATACGGAAACACCTGGAATCCTTGACGTCTCAGGTGAGCCGTGACCACTGCCATGCATTTGGTGAACACTCTGGGGCTGTAGTGAGACCAAAGGGCAGGGCTCTGAACTGGAAATGACTGGACCCCAGCCGAAGCGGAGAAATCTCCTGGAGCGTCTGTGAATTTTGATGTGATAGTACGCATCCTGAAGATCTATTGAGCACATCCAGTTGTCCTTCTGTAAGAAGGGCAGAATTGACTGAAGAGTGACCATTCGAATCTTGTCTTCCTGACAGACTTGTTGAGTCTGCTGAGATCCAATATTGGTCTCCAGTCTCCCGTCTTTTGGGGACCAAAAGAACCTTGAGTAGATTCCGGCTCTGAATGGTCTATTGTGACTGGCAGAATGGCTCTTTTGTGCAGTAGTTTTGCGATCTCTAACTCTGGAATGTCCCTTAGACCGGGTGGTACATCTGGAAGGGAACTTGAGGGGAAGGACTTTCCCCGAAAGCAATTATGTAACCCTTGGATATGATCGACCGTACCCATCTGTCTTGAGTGAGGGAATGCCAGGCTTCTGGGTACAGTGATAATCTTCCCGACTGCCTCCAAGGAGGGACAGCCGGGCAACACCTCAGGGATGCTGAAAAGGCTTTTCAGGAAGAGACTCCCTGTTGCCCTGGTTCTTCGGACCCCTCTGCCTCTAGAGCGTCTGTTGTTGTTACCCCTCTGCCTCTAGGGGTAAACTGACCACGTGAATCCGCGTGACTCCTTGGGATTTACGGAACCACATCTTCCCACCCTTCTGTCCTTTGGGATAAGGCCTAGAAGGGGTGGAAAACGGACTCCAACAGCAGAAAGAGTCTGGCCGTCCTGCTCACACCTGGTCAAGGTTTCCTTCACCTGAGGGCCAAACAAAGCTGACCCATCAAATGGAGAATTTGTGAAGGACGCCTTAAAGGGATCCAAAATCACATAGCCGCATCCAGGCTTGGCGCCTAAGAGCCACACCTGTGCCTGCGGCTCTACTGCTCCATCAGCAGCATAAGATATTAGCCGCATGGAGGAGTTAGCAATGGAATTGAGGGTTCCTAGCTGCGAAGCAATCTTTTCTTGGGCCCCTGCAGCTGTAGGATCCTGAACTACTTCTCCCAGCTCCTTCAGGATATCTCTGGAGTCTGGTGAAGTGACAAAGATAATTCAGCAACGCATAGCAAAGGTCGCTGAGGAAAACATCCGCTTGCCGCACCTATCCATGGTCCTAGAGTCCTTATTAGGAGGATGGACGGCACGGAAGGATCTGCAAGTTCCTTTTGGTGGCCGCAGCCACCACCATGGCATCAGCGGGACACCCTTTGTAAGGAATTGTTTGTCACTAGGGGCAGTTATAAATTTAGAAGGCCTCCTAGGGACTGGCTCTACAGAGTCAGGAGCTGTCCACGCCTTCGTGCTATAACCTGCATAAGGGGTCGAAGGCGGAGACACCCAGGAGGTGGAGGGCCGAGATCCAAACGCCTCTAGGTATACTGACTCATCCTCAGAGGGATTGTTGGAGGCCAGTTTCCCTCTGTTTCAGAAGTTCTAGGATGTCTGAGAAGGAGACATCCTCAGAGGGGATCTAGGGGATCCCTCTGACTCATCAAAGTCAGTATCCGAAGTGACAGACTCAGGGAGTCTACATGCTTCCTCTTACAAGTCCTCTTCCTAGGAGGATCTCCCGAAACATCAGGAGAATCCTCGGAAGAGGGGAAATTCCCAATGGGGAAACCTGAGGCGGAGGATCTCTGGGTCCTGTGGCAAGAGAAGTGGCAGAGATGTCAACAGGTACAATAGAGGGAGGAGCTACGGAAGAGACTGCTGACTGATACCAGTGGCCAGTACACTCTTCATCACCTCGAATGCTCCCTCCCAGGCAGGTCCGAGAGACCCGCTCCAAGAGCTAGGAACTCCAGGGGCCACCGAAGGGAAGTCTCCGAGGCAGATGTCGGAGCCGAGCTCACCAAGGCCGAGGCTCCAAGGGAAGAGCGGGTTCGGACAAGGGTCCGATGCCACTCACCCTCTCACCCCTCGGAGGAGACCATGGAAGCCCGACCACCGAATCCCTCTAAGGAAGAGGAGATAAGAGTAGGGGCTGAAGGAACAGAAGGGGTATCCGTCCTCCAGCCGTAGCAGTAACCCTGCCGAAGACTCCAACTCCAAACTCTGGGGTAGAGTTGAAGGAGGAACTGTAACGGGTGTGGACCAACAGTCGCCTGCTGAGACGGACTGTGTAGCATTTGGGCCAGTACCTGTGACTTGAGCAATCTACTGACCACTCTCTAGGTCATGGTCTGACAACCTGGATGACCTTGAAGATCGGCTGCGATGGCTCCGCTCCGATAGAAGAGGGAGGCCGAGCCGAAAGTATCGGCTCCAAGGAAGGAGACCTCGACCTCTTCCTGGAATGGGTCATCGGAGCCGATATTATTGATCCTGTCGGCACCGATTTCGGAGCCGGCAGAACGCTTCGATGTATCGGCTCCAGCCGGAGCCGATACAGCCACCAGAGTAACGGTGTCGGAGCCGATCGAGCCGACACCGATGCCTGTGCCACATGGGTGTCGGAGCCGATCGGAGCCGACACCGATGCGATGCCCGTGGGTGTCGGAGCCGGGTCGGAGCCGACCCCACAGTGGTCAGCAGATTCGGCACCGATAGCCATCGGCGCGAAGGCTTAGATCCAGAATCGGCTCCAGCCGAGCCGATCTCGACTCTATACGAGTCGAGCCGAGGCCACAGGCTTAGAAACAGAAGCCTGGGTCTTGGCAGATTTTGTTGATTTTGTGGGGCCGACTTGGCCGGAGAGCCCTCCGCAAGAAGACCCCTCAGAATCAACTTATTCTTCTCCTGCAGGACTCTCTGGCTGAAGGAGTGACATATAGCACAGGAGTCCTCCAGGTGTAGAGGGCCTAAACTGTAGAGGCAAGAAGTGTGTCCGTCTGTCAGAGACATCTTCTGACAGCACGAGTCACACTTCTTAAAACCTGAAACCCTCTCTTTAGACATGGTGCCCAAAACACACACACACCAGTCCAATTAAATTAAATTAATCCCAAAAGGGGATATAGTAAATTAAACCAACACACACACCCTAACAGGGGATGGGAAAGGAAGTTAACTGACTAAAAAATTTAAAAGAGACAGGGATTTCTGTCAGAAAAATTAAGTTTAAAGTTAAACTATCAAATATAAAAAGTTTTAAGTAAAAGGGGCTTAAATGTCACAGAAGTGAATTACTTACCAGGAGCTGGTAAAGAGAAGACCTCCCAAGCGAAGCGGCAAACGAGATCTGGGTACTTCCTGCCTTGCATCATGGGATATGGGGCTGCCTCGAGCTGGTAAAAGGAGTTCTCGAGCTAAAGCAAGTGCCGAGTCGGAGCCGAGGGATCGGCTCCGAACCCATCAAGCAAGAATGAAGGCGAGATTGACAACTTAACATTAAAGTTTAACCCTCCAGATAGGAACAACTTCCCCAAACTGACAGCTGCACTCAAAAGCATTGCCTAACCTAAAATTATGGTTATCCACACTAAAGTGCATGCTACAGCCTGTATTCCCATTTACACTGATTTCTTTCTGTTTTTTTTTCTTATTTCTATTCCCATCCCAGATGTGAAAAGTAGCTTATATGTATTCAGAAAACATTAACTTTAAGCCCTAAGAAAATGTGCACAGGCCACCTTTAAATAAAACTTAATTGTACACTGTTGTATTAAATGCATTAAACTAATACGGCTTCTAGGGAGGCTTCTTTCTCTTATTCACTTCTGATAAATTCACACCTTATTTTTCACTGAACTGCTTGCCATTATACGTTTACATTTTGCATTTCCCTCAGCAAAGAATGCTAGGAACTCTCAAGATTAACTGCTTGGACCAGCAGACAGCTCGAAATGGCTTACATGTTGTCTTATTTTTCAAGCCTTCTTGCTTATAAAAAAATAGAAGTCATGTCTTACCAAAACTTTCCATTTGTGTTGTCGATCTTCACCAGTCATAGACAGTGGGTTCGGTTCTGAACCGAGATGGATGTTTACTTCAGCTCGTTCTCTCCAAACTCTCGAGCCAGGATCTACCCATAATACTCCTCACAGAGATTACCTCAGATTGAGTTTGCTGAGGAGTGGCAGTCAGACATGAGAGGTCAAAAATGCATGATAATTAGATTAATTGAGGCCAAATATGAGTTCTTAAAGGAAAGCTAGCCAAAGTCTAAATTTGGTATACTAAGAGTCTCAGGATGGGGGACGGAGGGTGGGGATGTCAAGGATTGGTGAAGATCAACAACACAGATGGAACGTTATGGTATGACATAACTTCTTTATCTGATGTTGTCAATCTTCACTCAATCCTTGACAGTGGGACAGAGTCCCCAGCTAATTTAGCCTTGGGAGGTTTCATGGAAAAATATTCCCAAGCACCATAGAGCCAAAGAATGCTCGTCCCCCTGAGACCAGATCTAATTTGTAATGAGTGATGAAGGTATGATAAGAAGACCAAGTGGCTACTGCACAAATCTCATCTAAAGAAACTCTGGAATGAAAGACAGCAGAAGTAGCTACTACTCTTGTAGAATGGGCTTGAACTGTTTTTGGGAGCTGGAGTCCTTTAGAATGATAAATGAAGGTGATGCAGTCTCTAAGCCACTTGGCCAAGGTAACCTTAAAAACTGGGTTACCTAGTTGGAGAGAAGAAAATGCCACAAAAAGTTGATTTGATTTTCTAAATACATTAGTCATGTGAAGATAAAAATGAAGTTACCTGTGCACGTCAAGAAGATGGAGAGGATATTCCCCTTGTTAGAAAAATTTGGGAAAAAGACTGGTAGCTGTAAAGTCTGATTAATATTAGTTTTGGATACGAACTTGGACAAAAAGGAAGGATTGGTTCGAAGTGCAACTCTATCTTTATGAAAAATGAAGTATGACGGTTGGCACAACAGGGCCTGAAGTTCTGAGACTCTTCTGCCAGAAGTGATAGTCACTAAAACTAGGGTTTTCCAAGACAAATATTTTAAGTCACAAGTTGCTGATGGTTCAAAGGGGTTCTGAGTCAGGGCCTGAAGGACCATAGTTAAATCCCAAGGAGGGAGAGGTTCTTTAAATAGAGGTCTTAACATTAGAAGACCTTTTAGGAATGCTTTACACAGTTTGTATGACATCAGAGGAGGACCTTCCAGTCATGTATGGAAGTTTGAAATTGCAGCTAGATGCACTTTAATCACTGAAGCAGAGGAATTCAACTGGTAAAGTAAGACTAAAAAATCTAATATCTTGTGGACAGGACTTGAATATGGATCTGTTCCATTGTCTAGAGCCCATCTAGCAAATATTTCCCATTTGCTTTGGTATAATTTCCTTGTAGATGATTTGGGATGAGCAATAATAATCTGTCAGACAGATGAGGAAAGAGAAGGATGCCTGGCAATCATGGGAACTGGAAAAGCCACCCAGTGAGCTTGAGGTTTTGGAGATTCGGATGCACCATGCCCTCTGGATGAGACAGTAGATCTGGAACTGGGTCCAGAATCCATATTTTCTGAATCAAATGAGGCCACAGGAAGGGAAACCAAACTTGTCAAGGCCAGAAAGAGTCAATGAGGATTACTGAGTTTTCTGTCCTTTTGGCTTTCTTCAGGAACTGTGAAATGAGAGGAATTGGGGGAAAGGCATAAAGCAGACCAGGAAGCCAAGCGTGGAGAAGAGTGTCCCTGGGTGACTCCTCCTGAAGGGGGATTAGGGCAAAGTAACTTCTGCACTTGTTGCTTAGAGGAGAGTAAAAGAGATCACAGCAAGGTTGGCCCAAGTGGTGAAAAATGTTGCTCAACACTGCTGGGTTGAGAGACCACTCATGAGGCAAAAGAATAGTTCTGCTCAATTTGTCTGGTATCACGTTGGAACCCTCTGGAATGTGTATTGCTATAAGAAAGTGGCTGGAAGAAAGCGCCCATTGCCAAACTCTGACTGCTTCTCGACACAACGGGTAAGATTTGGTTCCTCCTTGTTTGTTTATGTACCAGACTACTGACATGTTGTCCATTTGCATTGCTACTGTTCCTACAGGGAGGACATCTTGGAATGTTTGCAACTTTAACAGCAGTGCCCTCATCTCTAGTACATTGATGTGCAAGTTGGCTTCCAACTGGGACTACGTACCTTGGACTGTCCTTCCCAGATAATGCCCCCCCCACCTGGTCTGGGAGGCATCCATGGTCACTGTGGCTTGGGACAGGGGGAGAATGAAAGGACGACCCATGAGAATCTGGCTGGAGTATAGCCACCACAACAGGTCATGTTTGCAATGATTGGTAATCAGAATTAGTTGAGATATTGGTTGGTAAATGAAAGACCATTGGGACACTAGTAGCCATTGTAATATCTGCATGTGATAACTCACCAATTGTGACTGCTGTTGTTATGGATCCTAAGGTTTGAAGAACTAATTTTGCTGGAACCTTGTCACTGTGAAGCAATTGACTGATCTGAGATCTTATGCATTGTAGGCTTTCTGGAGGGAGAGATGCAATTCCTCAGGCAGTGTCTAAGTGGGCTCCAATGAAGTCCAGTTTTTGAGTGGGTTAAAGTGTGGACTTTTCAAAATGTATAATTATTCCCAGAGCTGTATAGTGTAATCTCTTGCACATTCTAATTGATGCCTGGTGGCAGCGGTGGCAAGCCAATCATCAAGATATGGAAATACTCGAAACCCTTGCAGTCTTAGATGAGCTGCTTCCACTGCCAAGCATCTGGTAAACACCCTGGGGGTTGTGGTGAGTCCAAAGGGCAGTGCTCTGAATTGGAAATGACTGGCTCCCAGCCGGAAGCACAAAAACCTCCTGGAGCTCTTTTCCATTTTTATGTGGTAATAAGCATCTTGGAGGTTGATAGAGCACATCCACTTGTCTTTTTCCAGGAATGGACGTATCGATTGAACCACGACCATCCGGAATTTGGTTTTTTGAACTGCCTTGTTGAACTGGCTGAGATCCTAGATGGGTCTCCAGTCCCCTGTTTTCTTGGGCATTAAAAAGAACCTTGAGTAAAATTCGGATCCTTTCTGGTCTGGTGGGACTTTCTGGATGACTCTTTTGCCTAGCAGTTTTTTGAATTTCTAAAACTGCTGCTTCCCTGAGACTGGGTGGTACATTTGGGAGTTTTTTTCTGGGACTTTGGAGGTTGTGATAGAGGAATTTGGTAACCTCTGGATATGATTCCCTGCACCCATCTGTCTGTTGTTAATATTTGCCAGGCAGATTGGTGCACAGAAAGTCATCCCCCGACTGCCTCCAAAGACGGGCAAGCGGGCACCCATTCAGGGGTGCTGGTAGGAAGCTCCAGAGAAGTTCTGTCTGGATCCCTGATTCTGTGGTCCAGTTAGCTTAGTGCTGGAACTAACTAACTATAAACTATTTCTGCCTCTAGGGCAGCATCTTATATTGCTTCCCCCTCTGCCCCAGGGAAAGTCTTTGCCTCATGAATCCTGGAAAGGCCCTTTGGATTTTTTAAACTATAGTCTCCCACATCTCTAGTTACTAGAATATTGTCTCCGAGGAGTGGATAAATGTATGCCAATGGTAAAAAGGATCTTACCATCTTTTTCACATCTGGCTAGGGTATCATTTACCTTGGGACCAAATACGGAAGATCCGTCAAATACAGTGTTGACAAATGACACTTTAAATGGCTCCACAAATTCGCACAAGTGCATCCAGAAATGCCTTCTAATGGCTATGCCTGAACCCGCTGCCCTAGTCATCCCTTCAGCTGCAAGGGCAACAAGCTTCATGGATGAGTTAGAAATTGCTTCTAGGGTTGCAAGGTGAGAAGCAACTTTATCTCATACCCCTTCAGCCACTACTCCTTTGAGGGTATCTGAAAGCTCCTTGATCAGATCCCTCTGCAGTCTTGTAAAGTATGCCATATAATTCAAGGACCTTAGAGCAAAGGTCGATGAAGCATAAATGTGCTTCTGAAATCTATCCAAAGTCCTAGACTCCTCGTTAGGAGGATGGATAGTAGGGCTTTCCTTGCCAAGTTCCCTTCTGGTGGCTGCCACTACCACCTTGGCATCAACAGGAATTTCTTTGGCCCAATGTGGTTCCTTTTTAGGGGCAGATAATACTCGATCAGGTCTCTTAGGGATTGGCTCTATAGGGTTGGTCATCTTCCACACACACTGAGCAATCAATTTAATGAGATTGCCAGCAGGTGGAGAGATCCAAGAAGTAGTGGGTTGAGCATGAAAGGCCTCCAGGTATACTGATTCCCCTAAGGAAGGTTGGGAGGAGGACCACCAACCCCTCTGTTTCAGGATTTCTAGGATGTCCCTGAAGGAAACCTCATCAAGGGGTGACCTGGGTAAACCTTCCCCTTCATCGAAATCAGTATCTTCAGTGAAAGACTCCTCCAGGGAGTCTAAGCACTTCCTCTTGCACTTTCTTTTCACAGGGACTTCCTCGGGGGGGATGATCTAGGGAAGTATCCAAAGAAGAGACTACCAAGGTAGGTGTTACCTGAGACTTTTGTGTTCTCTGTCCTGGGGGTGAGACTGATGGTAGCTCAGGTTGAAGGGATACTAAAATCTGTCCCAACAAGGATGGCACAGACTAGAAGACTCCAATAGACAATGCCCTCTCCATAATCCAGAAGGCTGGCCCTCCCCATAGAGGGATGGGAGCCTGGAACCAAAATATACTCCTTTGGAACTGGGGTCACGTCCTGCACCGAGGAAGCCACCTCTGGAGCAGAAGCCTGGGTTGATGTTGCAAAAGCTGAGGCACTGAGAGACATAGACAGTTCTGAAGGAACTGAAAGGGTACCATGCATCGCGGACCCGACCAGAGAGTCTCGACCCTGAGAGGTTTCTGGAGCCAAAAGCTCAGCGCTACTCAAGGTGGTCCTTGGAGCCAAAGATGAAGATACTACTGGAACTGAGACAGTCGGAGATAGGAGAGTCAGGATCAGGGGCTCCAAAGGCTCAGCAAGAGTTGGAGGAGGAGGAGGATATGGGGGTGTCATAGGATGAACGGTTCTGATGCTGATGTGACTTTGAACCGAGAGCAATCCCCTCGCCCCCAGTAGCTGATCCACCAGTCTCATAATGTCTGTCTCTGAGAGACTTTTAGTAGAATGAACAGATGCCGTGGAAGGCAATTTTGGAGGTCTCACGTCCACAAAAGAAGTGTCTTTAAATGGGTCCACAGATGGGGAGTATAATGTTCTTGGGAGCAGAGGCAGCCCCAATTGTTTCGGTACCAATTATATCAGTAGGTACCAAAGAAGAAGCTGCCAACTCTGAAGCCAACAGCTTCTAATTCAGTACCTACTGAAGAAGAAGAAGCTGTCGGTTCTGAAGCCAATTTAGTAGAAGTAGCAATAGTCAGCGTAGACAAATCCTCTGGTGCTGATGAACTTTTCAGTACCAAGGAAGGCCTAGCTATTTTTCTTGACGTTGGAAGGCCTAGCTATTTTTCTTGACATTTCCAAGGACTTTGGAACAGAGGAAGGCCTTTTTATTTGAGGCAGGAAAAGAAGAGGAAGAGAGTGAAGTGCCAGCTTTCTCTCTGGACTCAGAAATGGCCTCATAAAATCCAGTTTTAAGTAGTCCTTTTTATATTAATTTGTTTTTCCTCTCTTTTAAAGTATGGGTAGAAAACCCATGACAAATCGCACAGTTCTCCGGCAAATGTATCTTGCCAAGGCAATACACACACAGGCTATGCCCATCTGAATTGGGCATTTTGCCCTCATTTCTTACACATTTTAAATCCTGAGGTGCCGTTAGAGGGTTTAGAAGGAGAAAGTTTCTACTGTTGTTCTGCCATAACAGGTTCAAGCAGTCACACAAGAAAGAAATATAGATAAAGCAAGATTTTTTTTTAATAGAAAGTAGAAAGAAAAATACGAGCGATGGTATGACAGACTACCTTTAAAGGTAATTAACAGAAGTGAAAGGGGGATGCTAACAATGGTACTGGACAGTCTACCAATAGTAGTGGGGAAACAGATAGAAACCAGCTGCAATAAGAAGAGGGAGGGAAACCAGCTGCAATAAGAAGAGGGAGGAGAGGCAGAAATACAAGGAGTTATGAAGAAGAAACTTTAGAAATAAAGTGTCAAAAAATTAGAAATTACTCACAAACTAAGTCAAGGCTCGAGAGAGTGAATGAACGTATCTGGTCTGCGATGCGACAGACAAAATCTGAGGTAATCTCTGCGAAGAGCATTCTGGGTAGAGCCTGGCTCGAGAGTTTGGAGAGCGTGAGCTGAAGTAAACAGCCATCTCAGTTCCAAAGTTCGGAACTGAACCTACTGTCAATGATTGAGTGAAGATTGACAACATCAGATCAACTGTTTAAGCTTAAGCCAAGGACATTAATCTAGACATTAACCCTTGTAAAAATAAAAGAAAATATTTTAATTCTATATATAACATAATCAGTACACGTTTGCACCCCACTCCCTCCCCAGCAGCTCAAGATCACAGCATATTAACATTAAATTTGCTTTAGTCCAACCTTTCTTCTCCTGTTTACTGTAAAGCCAGTATTTCTTACAACTAAAAAAAGTACCTGTTTACTTTAGTATCTTTAACACATACAACAGTCACTGAAAATACTCCTCCCACATTTAAAATTCTCCGGACTACACACTACACAAAAGTGCTTTACTATATATAACATGAAATGTTTTATACAACTGCTATTAAGAACAAAACAGTTTTACATACAGTTACTTTTTTCCCTTTTAGTGTCCTTCTAAACATTAATGACATAAAGTGAGGGTATACACTTTACAGTCCACCCACAAGTTTAACAAATCCAGCAAAAATCCATCCTTTCTCAACTACTTTTTCTTGCAAAGCCATATTCACAAATGTGACTGATGCTTTGTAATCTCACATTTATTCACTAATTTCAGTGTTGCTGGTCTTCGTGTTCATATCCATCTCCCAGCACAAGACTCTGGTTCAAGTACAAGGTACTCCTGATTCTTCTAGTCAACTCCTGTGCTTTTTTCTCTCTTGAGCATTTTCCTTTGGAACACTGGGAAAGGCTTCACTGGCAAAGTCTCTCTATGAGCTTTATTATCAGAGGAAGGAGAAGCCAAGTCCCCTTCCAGCTGACAGCTCATTTTTTTGTTGTACAATTTTTTGTATTTTCTCCTTAACCTGCTGCTGTCTTTCATCCTCCAGGAAAAAAGGTATTCTGAAGACAGCTGGATAGAGCAGTTTGAATCTCACATCTGTTTCTCAACATTCCCTGATTACTGGGATACATTTGTTTCTCTAATGCCTTGTGTACAGTGAGTAATCATTTTCCACAAACATACTGCTGTCCAGTTTTTAATACTTTTCCCTCCTGCCACAGGTTTTTCATGATCAACTCTTTCTGCTGGTATGATTGCATCTGTATTAATAAAGGTCTTGGCTGCTTTCTCATGGCCAGGTTTGGACCATACACTCTATGTTCTCTTTCAATAAATAAATCCTGCTGTGGAATACTAAAAACATTCTTGAGTAAAATCCTTCCCCTAATTGGGGAAGGTGAACAACTTCTATTACACACTGAGCCAGCATATGATGTAAGAGAGGGGGAAACTGAAGAGCTTACTCTAGAGGGTGAGAAGGAATCCCCTGAAAAGGAGGAATTTCTTTCCACTGCCATCTGTATTTTAGATGGAACACATTCAGGACCATTTGTCTGAAACAATCTGTTGCAGAACAGAGAAAAGGAATAAGGGACTGCTGGGGGGTGTCATGGTCCCTTATATAGTCATTCTGACTTGTCTAACTGTCCCTTGTTCTGGTGTGTTCCTGCTTTCTTTTTGGAACCTTCCTGTCATTGCTGTTTAAACATCTCCATACTAGCATTATGCTGAGACTGTTTATTTTGTTTTCACCAGAGGAGAATCCCTTGGAATACTTAGAGAAGGAGGACTGAATAATCTGATATGTTACTTGAGTCAGCTTATCTCTTTCATCACACATTTCAATAATTTCTACAGCAAAGAGTCCAAAAAATAAATCTCTATCCATTGGAGAATTCAAAATTTCATTTTTGACATCTGGGAGGTTCTGAGAATGCAGCCAGACAAACCTCCTTAAAACACTTTCAGTGGCTGATGCCCTGGAAATAGTATCTGCAGAGCCATATTTTAAACAATGAGTAGTGACTTGAGGAATGGGGGAAAACTTTTAGTTATGTACTTACCATAACTTCGGATGTATGGGATCCATCTCGCCTACATTCATAACAGATGGGTTCGGAGCCGATCCATCGGCTCTGACTCGGCCAACTAATACACTAGCACGAAGTCTCTCATTGGCTGGGCTACTCCCTATCCCAGGATGCACTACACCTGCTTCCCCAGATCTTGTTTGTTCGCTTTCATACATCCATGCAAACACAGAAAAACTAGTAGTCACTATAACCAACTAAAGTTCTTCAAGAGAAGATCTCCAAATGGAACTACATCTCCTCTAAATCCGAATGGAAGGGGGAAGGAGGGTGGGTACATATGAATGTAGGCGAGATGGATCCCATACATCCGAAGTTATGGTAAGTACATAACTAAAAGATGTAATGGGATCCTATCTCACCTACATTCATAACTGATGGACAGCGTCCCTAGCACCTAAATCCCGGGTGGCTCATTGGAAAACACTCCTGAGAACTGTGGAACCAAAAGAAGCCCTGCCTCGAGAAACCACATCCAATTTGTAATGAGAAATGAAAGTGCGGAGAAGTCCAGGTAGCCGCAGCACAAATATCATCTATTGATAATTTGGGTGAAAAGCTACAGAAGTAGCTATTGCCCTGGTAGAATGAGCCTTGACTGGAAAGGGAAGCTCTTTGTTAGCCTGTGAATAAATGAAAGAGATACAATCTTTAATCCATTTAGCTATGGAGGTTTTAGCTACTGGTTGACCCAATTTGTTTATTGCAAAGGAAACAAACAGTTGATTTGATTTCAGCCTGAGCGGTTCTATTCAAGTAAAAGCAGTTGTCTATGGACGTCCAATTGATGCAAGATATATTCTGCGTTATTAGAGAACTCTGGAAAAACACAGGGAGCTCTATAGTTTGTTGAATACAGAAAGAAGAGGCTACTTTGGTAAAAGGAGGGTTTAATTTCAAGGACACTCTATGTTTGTGAAAAATCAAATAGGGAGGATCAGAACAAAGAGCTTGAAGTTCTGAAACCCGCCTGGTTATGGCCACTAAAAGGCCGTTTTCCAGGACAGAAATTTCAAATCGCAGGTAGCAGCTGGTTCGAAAGGCGGGCAGTTAGGGCAGCAAGAACCATATTCAAGTCCCAAGCCGGGACAGGGTGAGATATTGGAGGCCTAAGGAGCCATGCTCCTTTAAGGAAAGCCTTACAAAGTTTGTGAGACATCAATGAAGGTTCAAAGGAAGCATGAAAATTAGAGATAGCCACTAGCTGAACCTTAATGGTAGAAACTGAAGAGCCCAACTGAAAAAGGGAGGCCAAGAAATTCAGAACCTCCGATACTGGGGCAGTAAGGGGGTCTATACCTCGTTCCTGAGCCCAGAAGGCGAACCTTTTCCATTTGCTGGAATAAAGTTTGACAGTGGAAGGTTTATGAGAAGAAGACAATATGTGGATCACCTCCGGAGAAAGGGAATTGTCTCGGACTAAGGATGGAAGTGGAGTAACCATGCCGCCAACTTCAAAGACCTGAGAGACGGGTGAAGCCGTCCTGACTGATGAGTCAACAGGTCTGGCACCGGTCCAGAAACCATGGACCTTCTACCGCATGCCTCTGTAGGAAAGGAAACCAAACTTGACGAGGCCAGTGCGGGGCAATCAAAATCATCTCGCTCTCCAGGTAAATGGCCTTCTGTATCACCCTCGGTAGGAGGGGAACCGGAGGAAGGCATAAAGAAGACCGGGGCCAAATGTGGGTCAGAGCGTCCCTGGGAATCTGTCCCTGGGAGGGAACAGCGTGAAGAACTCTCTGCACCATTGTGAGGGCTGGCAAACAGGTCGCAGCAGGGGTGGCCCCATTTGGCGAAGATTTTCGCAGCCACTCTCTGGTTGAGGGACCACTCGTGGGGTAAGAGAATGGTTCTGCTTAATCTGTCCGCAATCACATTGGATTTCCGTATGTGCGTTGCCATTAGAAAGCGGTTGGTAGCTACCGCCCAGTGCCAAAGTCTCATGGCTTCTCTGCACAGTGGGTAAGATCTGGTTCCACCTTGCTTGTTTATATACCAAACCACCGACATGTTGTCGGATAGGATAGCAATCGGACCTTGCGGGAGAGCGTGATGGAGAGCTTGCAGTACCAAGAGTACCGCCTCATCTCCAGGATATTGATATGCAAATGCTTTTCCTGGTTTTGCCATGTGCCTTGGACCGACCTGTCCAGGTAATGACCCCCCCCCCCTACCTGGGAGGCCCGTGGTCACAGTGGCAACAGGGGTTGAGGAATAAAGGGTCGCCCTTGGTCGAGATTGGATTGGAGGAGCCACCAACGCAGATCCCACGGCAACTCTCCGTGATCATGACTAAATGGTTCAAGGGAAGTTCCTGATAGGACCATTGAACCGACAGGAGCCATTGCAAAATTCGCATGTGAAGTCTGGCTAAGGGGACTAAGAGTATGGTTGGAACCCAACAGTTGTAGAATCAGATGGGCCGGAGCTCTTGATAGGGGGAGACAGGATTTGACTTGGTTTTGCAGAACCTGAATTCTTGCTGCCGGTAAAAAGGCGCATCCTTTTGTGTCTAAGTCTGCGCCTATAAAAGTAATACGCTGAGATGGCTGTAGTACAGATTTTTGCCAATTGAACGTAATCCCCAAGAAACGGCCCAAGGTGAACGTGGCGTTGAGCGCCTGGAATAGTAGATGCTCGGAGGTGGCAGTAAGGAGCCAGTCGTCTAGATATGGAAACACTTGGAATCCTAGACTCCTCAGGTGGGCAGTCACCACTGCCAGACACTTGGTGAACACCCTGGGGGCTGTGGTGAGACCAAAGGGCAGTGCTCGGAATTGGAAATGACTGTCTCCGAGGCGTAAGCGTAAGTGTCTCCTCGACTCTTGAGCTATCAGAATGTGATAGTAAGCGTCCTGGAGATCTATGGAGCACATCCATGCATCTTTCTCCAGCAATGGAAGAATGGATTGAAGGGTGACCATTCGGAATTTGGACTTTTGCACAAAACGATTCAATGAACTGAGGTCCAAAATGGGCCTGAAGTCCCCTGTCTTTTTTGGTACCAAAAATAATCTTGAGTAAGTTCCTGATCCGATCTGGTCGGTGGGGACAGGCTGGATGGCTCCTTTTTCTAGCAGCTTTGAAACCTCTATTGCTGCCTGATCCCGCTGACTGGGTGGTACGTCCGGGATTTCCCTTAAGGAAAGGGGGCTTGTTGAAGGGATGAAATAGCCTCCAGTGTGCGAAGCACCCACTGATCGCTTGTTATGGATTCCCAAGCTTGTGGGTGCGCCGCAAACCGACCCCCGACTGGCTCCTGAGCTGCACAGTCGGGCAACAAATCAGGGACGCTGGTTGTATGAAGAACCACGAAAGGAATCGCGGTCTCCAGAGTTACGGGGGCCTCTGCCGCCTCTGGGGTGGCGTCTTCCAGAATTCTCTGGAGGGGAATCACTGGGTGGAGTAGGGAAAGACTTCTGAGATTTTCTGAACCACATTTTCCCTCCTCTCTGGGCCTTGGGGTAAGGCCTAGAAGGAGCGGAAAAACGGGCCCCAACGGCAATCAAAGTCTTGCTCTCCTGCTCGCACCGAGTTAGTGTGTCCTTCACCTTGGGTCCAAACAAAGATGACCCATCAAAGGGCGGGGCTAAAGAAGACTTGAAGGCCTCCGAATGAACACAAGCGCAACCAGGCGTGTCTCCTGAGGGCAACGCCTGTTCCTGCTGCTCTACTGCCTTCGGCCGCATCTGAAATGAGCCTCATGGACGAGTTCACGATGGAGAACAAGGTAGTCATCTGGGCCAACAGCAGGGGCCAGCCTTAGGTAGATTACCAGTGAGAGTCATTTAGCTCTTTAAGGAGGTCCCTTTGGAGCCTGGTAAATGACATAAATAATTCAGCGACCCTAAGGTAAAGGCCGCTGAAGACAGGGTACACTTCCGCACCTATCCATGCTCCTGGAATCCTTATTAGGAGGGTGGACAGACGTTGAAGCCTCTGCCACGTCCTGCTGTGTGGCAGAAGCCACCACCATAGCATCTACGGGAACACCCTTCGTCAGAAATTCCTTCTGGGGGGGGGGGCTGAAAGAAACTTATTGGGTCTCGCAGGCACCGGTTCCACAGAATCTGGATGTTCCCACGCCCTTCGAGAAACAAAATCAAGGAGTTCATCGAAGGGCGGAGACACCCAAGAGGCGGAGGGCTGGGCCCCAAAGGCCTTGAGGAAGACTGACTCCTCAGCTGAAGGGGTTTTGGCCTGCCAATCTCCTCTCTGTCTCAGAATCTCCAGGATATCTAAGAAAGAGATATCATCCGAAGATGATTTGGGGGACCCTTCCGCGTCATTGAGGTCAGTATCCGATGTAACAGACTCATCTTGGGAGTCCACGTGCTTCCTCTTGCACAATTTCTTCCGTGGGGGCTCGTCCGAAGCAGTTTCGGACGGACCCCCCAGAAGAAGGGAACCCCCAATGGGGGTATCCTCAGGCTCTGGGGCCCCGCTGCCGGGGGACTGCAACACAACAGAAGCACCAGTCTCCAGGTCTAGGGACGGTGAGGTAGAAGTCTGCTGAGCCAGCAAAGGCATGGCCAGCGCGCTCCTCATGGCCTCAAAGGCCGGACCTCCAGACTCCATGGAGATCACTGGTCTAGAGGCCACGATGGCACTGGGAATTCCAGCAGCCGATGCTCCGAGGGGAAGACTAGGCACCGAGGCACCCAGCCCCAAAGTGTTCCCCAGTACCAAACCCTGAACCCGAGGACAGGGTAGGAACCATAGTCGGAGCCGACAGACCTCGAGAGGTGGGCTCCCAACGCAAAACTCCCATTGCTCCACCATCACCGACTCCAACGGCTCCGAGGAGGTTGGAGGAGGAATCGAATGTGTCGGAGGGGATCGGTTCAAGCCAACTGGGCTGGAGCTGAGACCATTTGAGCAAAAACTGGAGACTGGAAAAGCCTCTGTATCACCCTATCCAGATCCGAATCAGACAGTTTCAAGATTTAGAGGAGGTAGACAGACGAGAAGACTTTCCTCTCGGCTCCGAGAGTAGGGGACCGGCTCGAAAAGGCTCCAACACTATCGGCGCCGGTTCCACCACAGCATGGACCACTATCGGCGCCGAAGGAGCTTTCGAGCCGAGGGGAAGAGTCTGAGCTGCACACCTCCACCGCCCGGCCATTGAAACCGATGGAGGTGATTCGCCTCAATACTCCAACCTGCGGCTCGAAACTAATGGAGCCGAGCAAAGAGGTATCGAGGCAGACCTTTGACCCTCGGCCCCAAGTCAGTGGAGCCGAGGAAGAAGAGGTCGACTTTGCTTTTAGCAGTCGGTTCCGACGGACTTGTCGGAGCCGACGATCTTTCTTTTGGAGGTAACAGGAGGATCTAAAGCTTCTTCAAAAGAGGGCTTAATAAGACCCTTCAAGATGAGTTTATTTTTGCGCTCTTGAAGAACCCTAGAGGAGAAAGCATGACAGACACTACATGTCTCCTGTAGATGTTTAGGCACCAAACAATACACGCAAATCGAATGACTGTCTGTAATAGACATTTTGTAATTGCACCGAGTGCATTTCTTAAATCCTGACTTCTGCTCTTTTGACATAATGACAAGCAATATAAACTGACAAGGTTTGCGCCAACTGTAGAGCGCGAAAAACAAGGCACGAGCTCTTGAGAGGGAGATTTACCTCACAAGAGAACACAGTGAACACACACAACACCACAAAAAAAACAACGGTCCAAAGCCCTCTAATTTAAACGGGCTTAGCCCGAAGAAAAAATAAAAATAACACCAACTCTCAAAAGTAGGGCAAAGGCCCTCTAACTTAAACGGGCCTTGCCCGACAGTGAAATAAAGTACCAGTAATCACTTCACACACAAAGTTATAAAACACACAATTTACAGAAAGTAGCTGTTAAAACAGCTGTTTTATCAATATTCAGAGGAAAAAAACCCAAGGTCAAAGACCAGTAAAGGTAAAAGAAACCACTTAGCTCCAGCCAAGTCGAGACCACGTCCAGCTTGTAAAGCGGCAAACGAGATCTGGGGAAGCAGGTGTAGTGCATCCTGGGATAGGGAGTAGCCCAGCCAATAAGAGACTTCGTTCTAGTGTACTAGTTGGCCGAGTCGGAGCCGATGGATCGGCTCCGAGCCCATCAGTTATGACTGTAGGCGAGATAGGATCCCATTACATCAGCATTCTTCTCACCGTAAGGAAAGCTCTGAAGCACTTGGCACCCAAGCCTATCTTTTCAGTCAGCACAACTCAAGATAACTAACAGCTTGAGTGCATAGAAGGTGCCTTGAAGCTTTGGAAGCTGGCTATCTGTTATACCCTATGCAGTATATAACCCATATAGATAATGCGTGGGTGATCCACATGAAGAACATTATCTGCTGAAAAGGGGTTGATGTTCTGAGGGTACTCTGAGACAAATCTTTTGCATTTACTATGACAAACTCTACAGGTAGAATCTTTCTGGGATGCTGTCAGGATTCTAATCACCTCCGTGGAGAACAACTTATCATTGGTTATCACTGGAATTGCAGAAATCATGCAGTCTATTTCAGATGGGGAAGGTCCGGGTGAAGCTTCCCAAAATGGTGCAAAATCAGATCCTGTACAGAATCCAACAGCCAGGGGGCTCCTTGAGATGAGGGTTTATATGGGGAAACCAAATATGTTTGGGCCAGAAGGGGGCTATGAGGATGCACTTCATTGCTTTCTGTAGAAATCTGGGGATCGGGTAAGGGGGGTAAGCATATACAAGCCTCAGAGGCCATTGCTAAGACAGAGCATCCCTTGGTGACAGTTTCTGTAGGGGAATCATGGCAAAGTAGTTGCTGTATTTGTTGTCATAGGGGAGGCAAACAGATCACAAGTGATGCCCCAGCAAATGAAAATTTGGTTGGCCATTGCTAGACTGAGGAAACACTACTGAGGTATGAGAAGAGCCCTGCACAGCCTGTCCACAAAGTAACTTAATACTCCTGGGATGTGTGTTGCTATAAGAAAAATGATGTAAAGCCATTGTCCACTACCAATCCATCTTTGCTTCATAAATACCAGGGGTAAGATTTGATTTTCCTTGTTTGTTGAACTGTCAGACTACCATCATATTGTCTGTTTGAATAGGTACTACACCGTGGGAAAGGTAGTCTTGAAGTTCTTGCATTACAAGGAGGACCACTCACAGCTCCTAGACATTTATGAGAGTACTGGCCTCCTTGCCTGTCCATTCTCCGCTTATAATGTCCCAACCACCATGCAAAGGAGGATGCATCCATGGTTATAATCGCTACTGGAGTAGAAGTTACCAAGACTTTGCCTGAATGTACTACTGGAGATTGTAACCAACATCACATATGAGTTCTGCATGAATACATTATTATGGTAGTCTTGGAAAGAGGATGAATGCCCTGATACCACTGAGTTTGAAGAAGCCATTGAAACATTCTCAGATGAAAGTGTGCAAAATGAATCATTAGTGTTGAAGGTGCCATAAGACCAAGTACCCTCAGAGCTAATGCTGCAGTAGCAGATGTTTTGAGTAGAAGAGACTGAATAAATGAATTCAAGTTTTGGATTCTTTCTGGAGGCAACCTATGAATGCTGTTCTCTCACATGGCTGGAGATTGGACTTCTGAAGGTTTAATGAGATTCCCAGGGATTTGCAAGGCTTGAGAAGGTAGTCCCAGATTTCTGAAAGAGACTCAATGGAAGGGACAGCTGTGAGCCATTCATCTAGATATGGGAAGATATCGTATCCCTTGTGTCACAGATGAACTACAACAGCCATGCATTTGGTAAACACACTGGGCCTGTGGTGAGTCCAAATGGCAAGAAGCCTTATTGAGAAATAAATGGCTTCTATTCAGAAGTGTAGGAATCTCCTTGACTCTTCTGCAATCTTTACATGAAGGTAAGTCAGGGAGATCAAAACAGCACATCCATTTGCTTGCCCCAAGATAGGGTAGAATTGATTTGCACCATGGTTATTCTTAGTCTGGTTTTTAAGACATACTTGTTTAACAGGCTAAAGTCCAAAATAGGTCTGATGTTCTGACTTTTCTTCAAAACCAAAAAAAAAAATGAATAGAATCCTGACCCTCTCTGGTCTGGAGGGACCTCTGGAATTACTCTTTTTTGAAAAGAGAAGCTATCTCTTTTAGTGCCAATTCTGTCTGCCTGGTTGGGACACCTAGCAATGATTACTTCAGCTAAGTATGGGGTTAGGAAAAGTGGTATGGAATAGCTGTTGAATATTATCCCTCTTACCCATTTATCTTGTGCGATGGCCTGCCATGCAGCCTGGTAAAAGAGAGATGATCCCAACTGCTTCCAGAGTGGAGGAGTCATTAAGATTTTTCAGGAATGCTGTGACCTTTTACCTGAAAAGGGCCTGCAATATCCTTGGATCTGTAGACCCCTTCAGCCTCTCAGCCTGTGCCTATTGAAGGTGCCACCTCTTCTGCAGCTGTTCCTGTCAGAAAGTGAGTCAAACTTGTGATATTTAGTCTTCCTGAACCAGAGTGAATCAGGCCCATTTTTGTTCCTACTGTGTGATCTTTGAGGAACCTCAATATTATATCTGATGGCAGAAAGGGTGATACCATCTTACTCACACTTCTGCATCTTCTCTTTCACCGAGGTGCCAAACAATAGTGAACAATGCCTTGTAGTGGTCACAAAGCCACACAGGTGCAACCAAGAATGGCTCTTCATTGTTATGCCTGCCCCAGATGCCCTAGATGCTCCATCTACTGCATTGTGAATAACTCACAAGAAGTTTGCGATGCTAAGCATAGTACTCAATGTAGTTTCCAGCTTCTTTCTGGGCTCTGTAATTAGGGGGACTTTTACAGTATGTAAAGCCCGTTGTGATAAATTCCTCTGAATTTTGTTCATGTTTGTGGTGTACTTCAGGTCTCTTATGCAAAAGTGGCTGAAGCGTACACCTGTTACCCAAGTCTATCCTCACCCTGGACTACTTGTTGAGTAGATGAATGGAAGATGAGTCTTCTGATAGTTCTTTTTTCATAGCTGCACCCATGATGAGGGACTCAACTTCAGAGGATTCTGCCCAATGTTGTTTATCCATTGGTGGGCAGAGAATTTTATCTGGTTTGTGTAGGACTGCTTCACATGTGTGAAGCTCTGGCCATGATCTCCCAACTGCTAAATCATTCAGTTTATTGGCAGGAGGTAGCATCCAGGATGTACATAGTGCTGACCCTTAAGCCACAAACAATGCCATCTCAGTCTAAAGTGGGGGTCAACAGGCCAAGTTCTCTCTGGTGCATTAGCTCTAAAACTTCACAAAAAGGCTTCCTCTATACAGGGAACCTTCCTAGTTCTCTGTGTTAGTATCTGAGGTAAGGGACTCTGGCAGGGAGTCCCAGTACTTCCTCTCGCAAGTCCTATTCTTGGGGACATCAGGGGATGTGTCACCTGACTCTTTAGAGGATTGAATCTGTATTTGTGAAGAGGGCTTGAAACTTATGAGATGACTCTGACCCATGAATGTTTGAGAAGAGGACATGAGGAACAGGGAGTTCTAGGTTGGAACTGCATCCACTGGAACCTGTTGATCTGTTCTGTGTCTCTTAGGAGAAGCAGTTATTCTCCCCAACATCTGAAAGGCTGGTCCTACTTCTACTGAATCTGAGGACACCACACCAGCTGCTGGTTCTAACCCTCCTTTTGGAGTGATGGTAGAAGGCTGGTACTCTTCCGTTATCAGGGCAACAGTCATAATGAGCGTTTAGAATCCTAGTGCTCATTATAACGTTGATCGTTCAGCTGCTGCTGATGTGGGTACCACACACACTTCTTTTCCTGTCAGATTTATTAAGTATGGTCAATCACATTTAATAAATAACAACAATCATTTGACTTATAGACTTGTTTTACTCCAAATAATGCATGCTACCAGGGTTTAATAGGAAGTAAATTAGCATGCATTATTCGGAGAAAAACAAGTGTATAACTCAAATGATAGTCGTTATTTATTAAATGTGATCAACCACACTTTTCTCCTAAAACCTCCAGTTGTAGCAAATGAGGAGGGGTTTGAGCCAAAATCAAGAGAGAGTTGAGAGGTATATGTACATGAGACACAGGTTAATCAGATTGTGTGAAATGGCAGGTAAATGCCATGGTCACGCTTTGAAACAGGGTGAAATGGAGAATAAAAAAAATGCTTGCACATATCTTTTTTTAACGTAAACCGTAGTCTCAATAGTCAAACCCCCCCCTCCCAAATAAATAGACTGTAATGGTCTTAGTGGTCTTTAATTAATGTATACCTGTAATGCACTGGCTTTTCAACATGCCTAGAAGTGAGTGTGCATGTGAGTGTGTGATACGAATGAGTTGCAATATTTTCTCTTTATGAACTGTTAACATTTTCTTATACTTGAATTTCTGCACTTTGTTACGAATTGTAATATGTTTAGGCACTCCCACTCTGCTTCATTTCTTTCCCATTTGGCTGATGAACATCACTTTTCATTTCCATTCAGTTAGTCCGAGACTGTCCTGTGAAAACGAAATGGAATCAGGAAGTACTTGTTGCCCCAATAACAGAAAAGTACCGAAGGCCTTGATAAAGGGATCAGAAATGGAATCTCAACAGCTGATGACTCTGACACCAACAATACAGCTGAACCCATCAGCTGTAAAGCAGGAGCTGAAGTCATCAGCTTGAGCCCTTGGCTCCAAGACCATATCTTATAAAGCAGGAATCAAGTGAGTTGGATCTGAAATTCCTGATGCTGAAGCTAAAGGAAGTGTCTGCATCAAAACCACAGGACCTGGGTGGAAAGATGGATCCAAAGCCTTGAAAGTCAACAGTTGGACCAGTACAGGAACTAAAATTCAAGGCATCTAGACAGATCTGGACATCTTTGGGGCCGAAGAAGATGGAATGATTTCCACCTTGATTTGTGTTCTCAGAAATTCCTGCATCAAATGGTCCAAGTCTGCCTCAGTGGTGCTCTTGTAAGTACTAACAAACCTGATGGATAGCACTGAAGATGATCTGAACAGAGGGCACTAATCTGACTTGTCTAATGTTGTTTTCTTCCTACAGGAGTTGCATACCAGGATAGGATACAAAGGCTCTTCATCTGATGGTAAAGTGTACGTCCGGGTACAGGTCATAGGAGCTTTGGAACTTTCACAGCCAAGGTCAAAATCGCCATTTCTGCCTGTCATTTTTAAGGATCCAAGTCTTTATGTTTTGAATGTTTCTCAGAAGCTTTCTTGGATTTTGCCACCTCCAGAAACAGTGTCAGAAAACATTTTAAAATTAGTTTATTTCTCCTATCCACTAAGACCTTTGGCCTGAGCCCCACACAAATCTCTCAGTCCATGAAGTGACAGAAGGATATCAAATTCACCACACACAGTCCTGTGGTAGTATCTTGTGCACATACACTGAGAACTTTTTAAAATGTGCCTGTTTATCCATTATGGAAGAAAAATTATTATTAGTATTATCATTTGTAAATAAATAAAATAAAATAAAGATAAATAAAAATAATTTGCAAGTAACAGTACAGAAAGACAGCAACAGGTAGACTAACACTATACTATTAACACACTAAAGAAGCAATGGGAAGCAATGCTATCAAATATCAAACTATTCAATAGAAAAAAAGAACACTATTTCCCACTTACTGTTTTAACCATATAATTACTTAACTATTGAACCTACTGAAGTTTTGAGGTATTTAACTATATCACTATTCAAGTATAAACTAATAAGCAGCGAGAAATGAATCACAGCACGAAAGGGGATAACTACTACAGAAAAGAGCAAAAGAAAAAGGCTTAATATTTTGATCAACAATATCAGAAAGAGACAATCTTGAGGTAGAACACAGTTCTCATTTGTTGATTCCCTCTCATATTTACTATTAAAATTAATTCACATTTGATTTTCTACTCTGCTAATATTATTTATATATTGTATCAGTTGTCTATGGGATTATCTACCTTCTGTGATTACACTGAGTTTGTGAATTTGTTCTCTTTTCTTTTTTTTTTTTTTTTGTGACTCTCTTCATCCAAGCTGTGCCTGCAAATGGATTAGAGTGACCCCGGTAAACAAACTACAATAACTAAATAAATAAATAAATAAATGTCAAAATCATGTCCATTCGTAATAGAAGAAAATGAGATCTGAGGTACTCCGGGAGAACTGGTACATTATGGGAGGGAAAATTCTTAACAGACTAGGCTGGAGCACGGATGCTGCCGTGTCAGATATGACAAGTTGCTTGGGGACCGAAATGATGGACTGGACAGTGAATGAATATAAGCTGGTGTAATAGAGCTATGAGAAGACTTGACCCACATTTAAATGACTGCTTTGAGACTTCTTAACTGTCTGATTGAAGTCCATGTTGGGCACAGAGACAACTTGCATGAATAAACTATTCTCAGCAGTTTGTGGTTTGCTTAGTTCACTTTTCTTTTTATCCACAGATGTGTTTGTTTCTTTTATCCTACCAGTCACGTCTTCTCTTCTGACTGAAAACTATTACTTCATCAGCTTTGAACATTATGCTCATCACACAACCTATTTCTTTCTTTCCTTATTGTTTTTTTTTTTTTTGTTTTTTTTTGCTAAGGCTATCCTGTTACTATAGACTTCCACGGTGGGGCAGCGGTAGCATTGTTGCCTCACAGCAAGAGGTTCTCCCGTTCGATTCTCGGCTGGAGTGAGGGGAGTGCCTTCTGTGTGGAGTCTGCATGTCCTCCCCATGGCTGGGTAGGCGTTCAAAAGACATGCTTAAATGGGCGTGCCTTCGTTGAAGGTTGAACGTCGCGCTGGCACCTCAGCGTTCGTAAAAATCTACTGACAATCATCAGCAGACCGGAGTTCCGCTGTGGTGACCCCTAACTGGGAAAAGCCAAAAGACAACAACAACAATCCTGTTACTATAACTGCTTTCAGGAAATGTATTTCTAAGTCAGTGCCCCTACATGCCTGGAATAATTTTACTGTTTCTCCCATCACTGGTGACTCTGATCTTGCCCGAAGAATCTATATTTCTTACTGTAAATTTTTCATGCTTCTCTAATAAAATGGTGGCATTATAGTTTGTCACGTTTTACTCTGTCAGTACTTAATGTGCCACATATACATTTTCCTTCAAATACTTTGTTGGTTACTAAACAGTATAAGACAATGACAAATAAGAATGAACAATTAACATAGTATGAAAAATATTTTTAACTAACTGTAACAGTTTTTCTTATTTCAAACAAAACTACACTATGTTAGAAGAGAGGAAAAAAAATTAATAAAACAAAATGCATATATATGTATATATTTACATAAGAATCCAACACCAAATTTAAAAAAGCATGAATTACTCTAATATCTCTCATACTGAGAAGAAGAAAAGTAATAATGACTAAAATTGTAAATACATTTGAAAGAGTGACTGGTTAGCATTCACTGTATTTAAAGGCCCATCTTCATATTTTCAAACTTTGGCAGGCCTCAAAGTTGATACATCTAAAAATGAGCTATTACTATTTACTGCATCAGCTTCTAAACTTCAGTAGGATGGGTATCATTTTTTTTAAAAGTGGGGATTGTGGGTTCTGAGATATTTAGGAATAAATTTAATATACACAGTCGAAGCCACTATTTCTTCTAATTTAAACAAATTATGGTCAGAGCTGTTTATACCAGTCCATTCTTGGAACAGATTGCACCTGTCTATATTAGATAAAGTTACTGCATTAAAAATGATGCATTGCCCTAAACTATTCTATGTGTTAAGACATATTCCTATTCCTACATCCAACCCATGACTAAAACTCCAGAAACTGAGGTTAATTTTATACTGAATTCAGGAAGGCATTAGGATCTCTTCCAAGGTACTGTTTTGTTCTTTGAGAAAAGGAAGTCTAGGTTTTCCCAATATTAAGAAATATGCAATTGCTTTTATTATTTATTTATTTATTTTATTTGCAGCTTGTTGCCAGGATGGTCCATTGGATCACTAGGCGCCTGTTTTCAATGGAGTCCTGGGGAGAAAAGCTCCAGTACATGAATCAAAACAATTAGAAGTTAATTACAAAGCAATTATAACAATAGATAATGTAGTAATACCCAAAATGGGAAAAATACAAAAAACATGCATACATTAAGAAGAAAATACAGTGATTAAACAATTTCATTTAGGTACAAAGTCTTTTTGTTGCAACAGGTGCTTATTACAGTGTTATGCAATTATATGTATATACAAGTGTATGGGTTCGAGCCATCCTCGGCTCCACTCGCACCGAATATAATAGATGCTTATTGGAGCTAATAAGGATGCACCAATACTAGGATGTTTGAGTGCTTATAGACACAGAAACATACAATTGTGTTTATATACAGGTGTATGAGTACAACAGATGCTTATTGCAGTTAAGTAATAATAGTAGGATGTTTGAGTGCTTATTACAGTGTTATACAATTGTGTTTATATACAGGTGTATGAGTACAATAGATGCATTTAGCAATAGTGACTAATACTGGGGACACTTGGGGCCCAAAAAAAAGGCCCAAAGTCCGTGGGTTAATTTTTGGAGCCTGAGCTCTTTATCTGGTCAAGTAATAATTAAGAGGACAGTTGTCTAAAATCAAGAAGCTTAGCTTCACACCAGGTAGCTGCTGCCCTGCAAGAACGAGGGGATTTTGACCCTAGAAGGTGATAAGGTCCCATGGCGGTGCAGGATGAATAGTAGGATGTTTGAGTGCTTATTACAGTGTTATACAATTGTGTTTATATACAGGTGTATGAGTACAATAGATGCTTATTGCAGTTAAGTAATAATAGTAGGATGTTTGAGTGCTTATTACAGTGTTATACAATTGTGTTTATATACAGGTGTATGAGACATTCTTATTGCAGTTATGTATTGAATGTAGTAGGATGTTTGAGTGCTTATTACAGTGTTATACAATTGTGTTTATATACAGGTGTATGAGTACAATAGATGCTTATTGCAGTTAAGTAATAATAGTAGGATATTTGAGTGCTTATTACAGTGTTATACAATTTTGTTTATATACAGGTGTATGAGTACAATAGATGCTTATTGCAGTTAAGTAATAACAGTAGGATGTTTGGAGGTCTGCTGAATGTAGGGGAGTAGCTTGGGTTTTACCATGTAAAAACTTTTCACAACACTTAAAATGTATTTACCTTTACAGGCATGGATGGAAGCTGGTATTTTAAAGGCAATGTATTTGCTGGATTTTTTATGGCATGGGAAGAAATGAATGGTGAAATTATTGAATTGGCATTGTATAAATATTTTGCTTTTCCTCAAGACACATAAAGACCCACTACTGGGGCTGGCTAATCCCTCAATTTTGGTAAAACCATCAGTTTAAGATAGGAGACTTTCCAGTGAACTGCATAAAGAGGCAGAAGAGGGGGATCTGTTACCTTTTCTGAGCTGTTTCAAAAAATAAATAAATAAATAAGTAGTGTAAGGGTACTATTTTAAGTCCATTTGACCATTGTAGACAGTACCACCTCCCTTGACAGAAAAACAGGAAAAAAAGGAAAAAAAATCTTAGTTGAGACTTGCAATGTTACCCAATATTACCTTCTAACTTAAAGGAATCCTTGGAGTCCCTCCTCCTCTTCTCTTTTGGAGTTTCCAGGCTTGTCAAAACAAACAAACAAAACAAGGTGAATAAGAAGTTATGTCTTACCATAACGTTCCATGTTAGTTGCCTTCTTCTCGCCTTCTTTCTTGCTGGATGGGTTCGGAGCCGACTCGGCCTATACTATAGCTCGAGAGCTATTTTTACCGGCTCGAGGCAGCCTATATCCCACAATACCATGCGCTAACTCCCCAAATCTCATTTGGAAGCTAAGACATAGTATAAAAAGTAATATTATAATAATAATATTATAATCCTCTATTACGAGTACAGGTTACCTGCTAGTAACACTAAGGATACCATGAAAGACGCAACATATTGTATCTCCAGAAATGGAAGGACTCAGAACCTCGAGTCTATCCAGGCTAGGGGCAGGAGGGAGGGGCGAAGAAAGAAGGCGAAGAAGACAACTAACATGGAACGTTATGGTAAGACATAACTTCTTAATGTTAAGTTGTCATTCTCGCCTTCATTCTTGCTGGATGGGACAGCGTCCCTAGCATCTTAGTCCTGGGTGGCTCAATGGAACAGACTCCTGAGTACAGTGGAACCAAAATCAGCTCTATTTCTGGAGGCTAGATCAAGCTTGTAATGGGCAATAAAGGTATGTTTGGATGCCCATGTAGCTGCTGCACAAATGGCATCTAGTGGTAACCTTGCCTGAAAAGCCGTTGAAGTTGATAGTGCCCTGGTTGAATGAGCTTTAGGCCTAGAGGGTAGTTGCCTGTGTCTCAACTCATAGATCAAGGTAATAATAGATGTCAGCCATCTGGAAAGAGTAACTTTCGATACTGGAAGCCCTTTCTTGCCTGCAGCATAAGAGAGGAAGAGCTGGTCTGACTTTCTGAATTGTTTTGTCCTGTCTAGGTAATACCGTAATTGGCGATGAACATCTAATGAATGTAATTTTTGTTCAACCCTGTTGGTATAGTCTGGGAAAAAGACAGGCAAATCAATGGAGTGGTTTAGATTAGCTTCCGATAACACTTTTGGTAGGAAGGAAGGGTTTGTTCTGAGAGTTACCCTATCTTTATGAAAAATCAAATAGGGAGGACAGACAGACAAGGCTTGAAGTTCCGATACCCTTCTGGCAGATGTTACAGCTATTAAAAACAGCGTTTTCCAAGAAAGAAGTTTGAGGGAGCAAGAAGCTGCCAGTTCAAAAGGGGGCAGAATTAGTGAGGTTAGAACTAAATTCAAATCCCATTGTGGGGGTGGATCTTTGACTGGAGGTCTGAGCAACAAGATGCCCTTGAGAAAGGCTTTACAGAGTTTGTGGGACATAATATTTGCTTCTGAGAGTCCAACATGAAAATTAGCAATGGCCGCTAATTGTACCCTGATAGTGGCCGATGATGACCCCAAATGAAAAAGCTCAGCCAGAAAGTCTAGAACCTCATGAATGGGTGCATGGAAAAGATCTAAGGATCTAGTTTGTGCCCAGTGTGAAAAACGCTTCCATTTACTCACATAATTCTTCCTAGTATTGGACTTATGGGAAGCCAGAATGATATCACGAACAGGAGGAGAAATAAGGGGAAGCCTGGCTATGGCTGGAAGTGAAGCAACCAAGCTGTGAGGTTGATGGAATGTAGAGACTGATGTAGCTTGCCCGTGAGGTGGGTCAATAGATCCGGAAGGGGTTCCAGATGCCAAGGCTGTTCCAGTAGGTATTTGTGCAGGAACGGAAACCAAACTTGTCGAGGCCAAAACGGGGCAATGAGGATCATTTTGGATCTCAATGCGGTTGCTTTCTGAATTAGTTGTGGGATCAATGGAAAGGGAGGAAAGGCATAAAGAAGACCCCAGGGCCAAACGTGAACAAGAGCGTCTCGGAGGGGCTGGCCTGGTAGAGGAAAAAGTGTGAAGAAGTCGAGGCACTTGCTGTTTTGCGGAGTTGCGAAAAGGTCGCAGCAAGGCTGGCCCCACTTCCAAAAAATTCCGTCTACTACCGCTTGATTTAGAGACCACTCGTGAGGCATGAGGATAGTTCTGCTCAATCTGTCTGTTATGACGGTGGACTTCCCGGGGATGTGCGTTGCTATCAGAAACCGCTGAGATGAAATCGCCCATTGCCAAAGTCTGAGTGCTTCTCGACAGAGGGGATAGGACCTTGTTCCGCCCTGCTTGTTTATGTACCACACCACAGACATATTGTCCATTTGAATTGCTATAGTCCCCATGGGAAGAGAGCTCTGAAGGGCCTGCAACGTCAAAAGCACCGCCCTCATCTCCAGGACATTTATGTGCAGGTGGCATTCTGACTGTTGCCAAGTGCCCTGGACCGTCCTGCCCTGATAATGCCCCCCCCACCCGATCAGGGAGGCATCCATTGTGACAGTGGCAACTGGAGGGAGGAGAACAAAGGGTTTGCCCTGAAAAAGCTGAGGGGAAACCATCCACCAGGAGAGATGTTTCTTGCAAGATGGTGTTATCAAAATGTTGTGGGTCATTGGCAGCTGTTGAAAGGACCACTGAGAAAACAGCATCCACTGAAGGAGTCTCATGTGGAAGAGGGCTAATGGAAGTAGAATCGCCGCCGCCATGAGGCCCAACACTTTCAATACTAGCTTGACTTGGATTCTGCTGGGCTGAAACAGAAGCTGAACATTCCGCCTTATGTCTGTCACTCTCTGAGGTGGTAATGTTGCAGACATTTCTGTGGTGTTTAATACGGCGCCTATAAAGTTTATACATTGACAAGGCAACAAGGAGGACTTTGCAAAATTTACAGAAATACCCAGGCTGTTGCAAAGATGGATAGTATAATCCCTGGCCATTATGAGATCCTGTTTGGTGGTAGCGGAAATGAGCCAGTCGTCTAAGTATGGAAACACCTGGAATCCTTTCTGTCTCAGGTGAGCCGTGACCACTGCCAAACATTTGGTGAACACCCAGGGGGCTGTGGTGAGACCAAAGGGCAGGGCCCTGAATTGAAAATGACTGACTCCCAGCCGGAAGCGGAGAAACCTCCTGGAGCGCCTGTGTATTTTTATGTGGTAGTACGCATCCTGGAGGTCTAACAAGCACATCCAGTTGTCTCTACCCAAAAAGGGTAGAATGGACTGCAGTGTTACCATCCGAAATTTTGTCTTTAATACATAGTTGTTTAACCTGCTGAGGTCCAAAATGGGTCTCCAATCTCCTGTCTTTTTTGGTACCAAAAATAATCTGGAGTAGATTCCGGATCCTAGCTGATCTGCTGGGACTGCCTGGATGACTCTTTTGTTTAACAGCTTTTTTATTTCTAGCTGAGCCTGACCCCTTTGTGCGGGTGGTATGTCTGGTAGGGGTTTTGGAGGTTGTACCGGAGGGAAAGTGAAAGGAATTTTGTAACCCTCGGATATGATCTTCTGTACCCATGTGTCTTGGGAGATGGATTGCCAGGCTTCCGGGTACAGAGATAATCTTCCCTTGACTGCCTCCGAAGGCGGACAGTCGGGCAGCTTCTCAGGGATGCTGAAAGGGTTGGTCAGGGAAAGATTCCCTGGAACCCTGGTTCTGTGGACCCCCTCTGCCCCTGGGGTGGCGTCTGTTATTATTCCCCCCTCTGCCTCTAGGGGGAAATTCACCATGTGTGGCAGGCGCAACTCCCTGTGGTTTGCGGAACCACATCTTTCCACCCCTCTGTCCCTTAGGATAAGGTCTAGAAGGCGTGGAAAAACGGACTCCCACGGCAGAGAGAGTCTTACCATCTTGCTCGCATCTGGTGAGGGTATTCTTCACCTGAGGCCCGAACAATTCCGAACCGTCAAAGAGGGTGTTGGTGAAGGACGCCTTAAAGGGGTCGGCAAAGTTACAGAGTCGCATCCAAGCGTGATGTCTCAACGCAACGCTTGTGCCAGCGGCCCTACTCGCTCCATCGGCTGCATAAGAGATTAGCCGCATGGAGGAGTTAATAATGGAGTTCAGGGTAGCCAGCTGAGAGTTTATTTTGTCCTTAAACCCCACAGCAGAAGGATCCTGTACCGTTTCACCCAGCTCTGTGAGCAAGTCTCTCTGAAGGCAGGTGAAATGACCTAAATAGTTCAGCGATCGCATAGAAAATGTCGCTGAAGCAAAGGTCCACTTGCCATACCTGTCCATGGTCCTGGACTCTTTGTTAGGAGGATGAACAGGTACAGAAGGATCAGCTAATTCCTTCTTAGTGGCTGCTGCTACCACCATAGCATCAACTGAAACACCTTTGGTGAGAAAGGATTTGTCATCTGGTGCAGAAATAAATTTATAAGGCCTCCTAGGGGTAGGTTCCATTGAATCAGGAGCTGCCCACGCCTTTCTAGCCACTACCTCCATTAGTGGGTCGAAAGGGGGAGACACCCAGGAGGTGGAAGGGCGAGATCCAAAGGCGTCAAGGTAAACCGACTCGTCCTCAGAAGGTTTGAGAGTGGACCAATTTCCCCTCTGACTTAGGATCTCCAGGATGTCTGAAAAGGAGACATCCTCAGAGGGGGATCTGGGGGAACTCTCCGACTCATCTAAGTCGGTGTCCGACGTGACAGACTCAGGGGAGTCTATGTGCTTCCTCTTGCACTTTCTTTTCCTAGGGGGTTCCCCTGAAACTTTAGGGGAACCCTCGGAAGAGAAGGAGACACCCAAAGTGGGTACCTTACGCCTTGGATCTCTGCTGTCGGGTATAGGAGGGTGGCCAGAGACCGTAACAGGCACTACAGAGGGAGAAGCCGCAGAACTTAACCTTGGAGTGGACACTGGGTCCAGCACACTCCTCATCACCTCGAAGGCTCCCCTATCAGACACCAAAGGTAGCTCCGGCTCCGAAGAGGCCGGAACCGCCCCTGGAACTGACAGAGAAGGCTCCGAGAATGATGTCGGGGCCGAACTAACCAGAGCCGAAGCTCCGAGAGGGAGAGTGGGGTCGGACAAGGGTCCGATGCCACTCGCCCCCTCAGAGCCGACAATGGAGTCCCGGCACCCGGACCTCTCCATGGACGGAACCAATAAAGAGGTCGGAGCCGACGACACCGGAGCCGAAGGAGGGGGTATTGGCTCCGACGTGGGCAAGGTCACGGTTCCGACAAGCTCCGGCTCCAAACTCAAGAGATGAGTCGGAGGAGGAATGGATAACTGTATCGAAGGAGCCACAGTCTGGTGAGATGGGCTCTGAAGCATTTGGGCCAGCGCCTGAGATTTTGTGAGTCTACTGACCACCCTCTCGATGTCGTGATCGGAGAGCCTGGAAGACCTCGATGAATGAGTCCTATGACTCCGCTCCGATAGGAGGGGGGACCTCGGAGCCGATCTGACGGACTCTAAAGAAGGGGACCTAGAGCGCTTGCACGCTGGGGTCGGCTCCGATGATGGTTTCGAAGCGGAACCCACTTTGCTCACCTCGGAGCCAGCCAGAACCGAGGTCGGAGCCATCTCGACAACACCAGCCCTCGGCTCAGAAGCTGGAGCCGAGGGTTTGGCGGTTTTTGATGACTTCCCTGAGCCAGACTTGGACGGGGAGTCATCAGGCTTTAACAAGCCCCTTAGAATGAGCTTGTTACGCCTTTCCTGCAGGACTCTTGAACTAAATCCGTGACAAATGGAACAAGAGTCCTGCAGGTGTAAAGGCCCCAAGCAATAGACACAAGAAGTGTGACCGTCTGTCAGAGACATTTTCTGACAGCACGAGTCACACTTCTTGAATCCCGAGACCTTAACGTCTTTGGACATTGCCCTAAAGACAGTCACTCAATCAGCACACACACTCACTCACTTACACACAAGGGGGAGATGAGGGGGCTGACTAAAACAACAACACACACACACAGGGGTGAGTAAACAGAAAAACTAAAGCCTGTAGGCCTGATTATAAAAGTTAACTATAGGGGTGGGTAGGGCTTATGAAACAAACACTATTAAGTATAATATCGATAGGGAACAAAAGTAGGGAAAATAACCTAATAAACTACCTCAAAAAATAGAAACTTTGTTGAAAATTCCTTTACTGACTGAGCCGGTAAAAAAGGCAACCTCGCAGCGAAGCGGCAAATGAGATCTGGGGAGTTAGCGCATGGTATTGTGGGATATAGGGCTGCCTCGAGCCGGTAAAAATAGCTCTCGAGCTATAGTATAGGCCGAGTCCCATCCAGCAAGAATGAAGGTGAGAATGACAACTTAACATTCTATTTTACTGAAGACTTCTACACTATATTCTGGAATAATTTAGCCTGCAGAAGAAATAGCAGGAGACAAGATGCAATCTTATATTACACATATGCTGGCAGTGACATTACATTAGATTATTCAATACTGTTCCCATCACTTAAGATCTTACTCCAATTCCCTCCCCTACTGGAACACCAGATAAAATGTCTATATGATGGATACTGGCCATCTATGAAAAGTGCTGATCCTATTACTATCTTTCCACTAATCACATTTTCCAGAAGAAGAAAGAAAGTCTTCAAAATGAGGACTGGAGTAGGACTTCCAGTTTCTTGTAATAAATTTTCTTGCCAACTTAGTGAAGGAACATTAAACAAAGAAAAGTTATGCACTCACCATAAAGTTCCATCTCTGTTGTCCATTTTCATTCTTCCTCAACAAATGGGTTTGGAGTCAACTAGGCTGCTTTTTCCAGCTTGTGGAACACTGAAACTCTCTTACCCACAGTTCACTAGTCCCCTACCATACCTCAGATCTTGTTTGCTGACCTTTTTGTCTATACAGCAATTAAATTATAAGGAGATGAGATAACAATATCTGGAGGTCAGATAAAGGGGCATTGGTTTCTTTAGCATCTTCTAATCTTTCAGAAGTCAGAATTGGTAGGGGCTTAGAGGGAGGGGAGTTGAGGAAGAATGAAAATGGACAATACAGATGAAACATTATGTTGAGTACATAACTTTTTTATGTGATGTTGTCATTTTTCGTTCATTCCTCAACAAATGGGACAGAGTCCCCATCTACCCAAAATCCCAGGAGGACTCTAAGGAACAATATTCCTGAGCACCACCAAGCCAAAGGCTGCTCTTCCCTAGAGACCAGATCTAATTTGTAATAACCAATAAAGGTATGAGGATTAGCCCAAGTTGCAGCTGCACAAACATCATCCAAAGAAATTCTAGATAAAAATACAGAAGTTGAGACAGACCTGGTGGAATGAGCCTTTAAACTTTTTGAGAAAGACAAACCCAAAGTTTTTGTAAACAAAAGAAATACATGGAGTTAACCATTTGGCTAAAGTCACTTTAGTAACTGGTTTGCCCAATTTTGAATCCAAAAAAGAGACAACTAATTGATCTGATTTCCTGAACATTTTTGTTCTATGTAGGTAAAAACATAACTGTCTGTGAACATTCAAATGTAATTTGCTTTGTAATTTTCTAAAGATGCCAATTCCAGTTGTTTTATTTCTGTTACTATATTCGCTAATTGGTTTACCCTTTGATTTCCATTTTCTTGTAATTGTTTTTTTGGCAGGCACCATAATTAGACACAGCAAGGCATTACTATGTTTAGGCAATTCTGATACTGTATCATAGCTCAAAAAATAATTTCCTTAGTTACACCAATTTGCTCACCCAGTATCTCTGACAAAGCATTCTGCAGGGAATCTTTAATGTCTGCCAACTTGGAATGTTGACAGTTTGATTGATATTGGAATCTAACAGCACCTTAGGAAGGAAGGATGGTTCGGTTAGTAAGGATAGCCTATCCTTATGAAAAATCAAATACAGAGAAGATAGGGCTTGAAATTCTGAGACTCTTTTAGCAGAGTTAATGGCCACTAAAAAGACAGTCTTCTATGTTAAAAATTTTAGTTCACATTTGGCTGATGGTTCAAAGGGAAATTGGGTCAAAGACTGTAAAATGAAATTCAAACCCCAAGGTGGGAGTGGGATCTTTAAAAGGGGGTCTAAGAAGAAAGGTTCCCATTATAAAGACCATACAAAGTTAGAAAGAAGCTAAAGACAAGTTATTTACTTCAATGTAAAAATCAGAAATGGCAGATAGTTTGCTGTACTTTAATAGTTGAAGAACTAGCACCTTCATTAAAAATTGTAGCTAAAAACTCAAGAACTTTAGGTACTGGCACTGAAAAGGGGTCAATGTCATTTTGCTGTGTTCAAACCATAAACTTTTGCCAAATTTTATAAATTTTATAAATTTTTCTAGTGGAAGCTTTGTGGGAAGGTAAAAGAATGTTGCGGATGGGAAGGAGAGCCTGGGCTGTCTAGCTATCAATGGAAGTGGAGAAACAATGCAGTCAACTTGAGACCTAAAATGTTCATGTGTATCATATCTGTCGGGTGAGATAGGAGGTTTGGAACTGGATCTAGAATCCATGGTGGGTGAAGCAGATGAAGCCAATGGAATGGTAACCAAATCTGACAAGGCCAATAAGAAGCAATGAGGATGACTGTACTCTTCAATTGAGATGCTTTCTGAAAGAATTTGGGGATTAGAGGTACTGGGGGAAAGGCATAGAGGAGATTGGGTGGGCAATCGTGGAGAACAGCAGTGGAAGGATCAGAGCAAAGAATCTGCTGCACTTGTTGTTGAGGGGAGATGCAAGGAGGTCAGAGCAAGGTTGGCCCCAACAACACAATATCTTTTCCACCACTTTCATGTTGCGTGACCAGTTGTGAGACATTACAATGGACCTGCTTAACTTATCTGCTATCACACTCGATTTCCCTAGAATGTGCATTGCTATTAGAAATTGATTGGATGAACTCACCCATTGGCACACTCTCAAAGATTCTCGACACAGGGGATAAGATTTGGTTCCTCCTTGTTTGTTGATGTATCAGACCACTGACATATTGTCCATCTGAATCACAATGGCTCGGGAGGCAAGAGTGCCTTGAAAGGCCTGCAATGCTTGGAGGACAGCTCTCATTTCCAGGACATTGATATGCATATTGTCCTCTTTGCAGGACCATGTGCCTTGGACTGTCTTTCCCAAGAAATGCACCCCAACCAATTTGGGAAGCATCTGTGGTAACTATGGTTTTGGGGGTTCCCTATTAGTAAGTCGAACGCTTACCTTATCGAATCTGTAAACGTCGACCCGTCCTTATCGAAATGCGAAATCATTGAACGTCCAGAAGAGTGAAACCTGAAATGTCGAAGTGTCATTTATTTTATTATTTTTATTTAACATTTGTTGACCGGGAAAGTCCGACTAGGTTCCACAGATCCTGTTTTCAGCGGAGGCCTGGGGAGAAATGCTCCAGAAGCATGTCTTTAGAACTTGGTTGGCCTTCTGCGGTATAGCTCCGTAAGGTAAGTGTGCGATAGTTACAGACCTTAGGGTTAGGGTGCGGGTTAAGTTAAGTGCATACTTGGTGGTATATGTAAGATTTAGTGTAGGGTTAGAAGTAGGGTTTAGTTTAGGCTTAGATGTAGGGATTTGGTTAGTGTATGTATGTGGTTTATTTAGTTTGTTTGTGTAAGTAGTATGCAGCGGACATGGGGAGGGACAAGTATGACAGTTCAATGTTTTGAATTTCGCGGTTTAGGGCGTTCGATGTTTTTGTGGTTCGATGAAGATGGGTCGACGTTTAGGGATTTGATAAGGTAAGCGTTCATGTTTATGATATAGACCCAGTTTTGGGCTGAGGGAGAATGAAGGGGTGACCTTGTATTATCTGATCAGAATAAATCTACGAAAGAAGGACATTTTTGCATGCCTGAGTTATCTTGATTTGGGTGGAAAGAGGTTGGTAAAGAACAGACCACTGATTCACTAGGGTACAATGAAAAATTCTCATGTGGTATTTTGCTAAATGAACCAAAACTACCAAGGCAGACATTGACCCCAATGCTTGAAGAATCAATTCAATTCAACTGAGAGAGAAGAATTTTGAATGATCTTTTTGACCTGGAGTTGTAAGGTTTGTATTCAAGGATGCTGTATCGACAAAGCTCTGATGAACTCCAATAGTTGAGTTCATTCTAGTTGAGCTTTTTAGTGATTGATAGTAATTCCCAGGTGAGAGCATAACTGGAGTACATAATCTTGTGTATTATTCAAATGATGCCAAATTGGAGCATTATGAGCCAGTCATCCAAGTAAGGAAACAGCTGGAATCCTTGCAGTTTCAACTCAGCTGCCACTACTGCTATGCATTTTGTGAAAACCCTGGGGGCTGTGGTGGGACCAAAGGGCAGGGCTCTGAATTGGTAATGACTGGCACCCAGCTGGAAGCATAGGTATCTTTTGGATCATCTAGTCTCTTTTATATAATAGTATGCATCCTGAAGATCTACTGGGCACATTCATTTGTTCTTGTGCAGGAAAGGCAGAATGGACTGAACTATGACCATCTGGAACATGGTGTACTGAACTGACTTGTTCAGAATGCTGAGATACAAAACTGTTCTCCAGTTCCCTGTTTTCTTTAGCACTGGAAAGAATCTTGAATAAGTTCTGGACTCTTTCTGGTCTGGGGGGACCTCCTGGATGACTCTTTTTTTCTAGCAGCTTTTTTATTTCTAGTGCAGCTGCTTTCCTCTGACTGAGTGGAACATCAGGAATTTTGTTTATTGTTAAGGGGGAGAGGTAGGGAAAAGGGTATTATATAACCTCTGGAAATAATCCTCTGCACCCATGAATCTTTTCCATTATCTAACCAGGCTCTCTGGTACAGGGATAAAAAAAAACACCAACTGGCTCCAGAGGTGGGGAATTGGCCCTCATTTCAGGAACACTGGTAGGATCTGTCAGAGAAGGTATCTCTAGATCCTTGGTTTTGCACAGCTCCTCTGCCATGTGGGTGATGTCTTCCATTAGAGTTCCCCCCTCTGCCCCTGGGGGAACTATCTCCACATGTATCTTGGAAGGGACCCTGGGAGTTTCTGAACCACATTTTCTGGTCACCTCGTTGATTTGTATAAAAGGTCCTTTGAAGAGTAGAAAAACATATTCCCACAGCAGATAGGGTTTTACCTTCCTGCTCACACATGGATAACGTGTCTTTAACCTTGGGACCAAATAAAGAACTTCTGTCAAAGGCAGCATTGACGAAAGAAGACTTCAGAGGCTCACACTGGCACATACAGGCGGATCTAGGACTGTTGAACGAAAGGGACAAGGGTCACCCACTCCAGGGACCTTAACCTGGCCTGCAACATAAACAGGCCTGCTGGACAGACAGATATGTCTCTCAGAGGTTTCCACTCCTCTAGAACAGGCTACCAGTTCATATCAAACAGAGCCCTGTATGACCCTTTTTAAGCGTAACCTAGATGACTGGATGGGAAACCATAAATTCCTGCCATGGATTTTACCTACGACCCTCCTAGATATGGGCAGTCATTGCTAACTAAGACCTTGAGTTTAATCAAGATACTTTACACTGGGTTTCTCTAGTATTATATTGGCCACACATGGCTAGGCTTATAAAGACCTTTGGGTCAATAGCCCAGTAACCACCTATGAACCTATAATTGCCAAAGGTTCCAGTTACATTGCAAATAGCAATGGGGAAAGGGAACACACTGCCTAGTACCCTTTTTTGGGGTGAAAGTCTACAAAAGGATACTCAGTAGCTTTATCTGTGCCTCTGCTTGGTTTTGAAGTCTCACTATTAAATCTGCCTACTCTTTTGGGACAAAAGACCTACACATTACTAAATACATAGAGTCCCAGCTAACCCTGTTAAATCTGTTTACTATATCTAACCACATCAGCAGAAGACTATCCCATTTCACGTCTGCTGTTTATATCAACGTGGGTTTTTGGTATATTATTGAAGTTTTGCCTCCTCTCAGTAAAGCCAGACTGATCTACACTTATTAGTCTTATCAACTTTAAGGCCAAATTTTTTGGTTAATATTTCCATGAAGATCCTATAGTCACTATTTGGCATCACTACTTGTCTGTAAGAACGCAGTTGCATTGGATTCCATTCCACTTTAGGGATTATCACCACTATCAACTTTCTCCATGAACTGGGCAACTCCCCCTTTAAAATGTTATTGAAAAGCTGATGCAAGAGATCTATAACCAATTCAACACCCAATTTACAGACCTCAGCTGGAATCCCATCATGATTTGGTGCTTTCCCAGTAGCTTGATGCCTTTAAGTTAACATTAGCTATTCCATAGTTTCATGTAGAAGATACCTCCTCTAGCATAATATGGGGCATATTGAAATCTCTCAAATACATTTCCATCTCAGTCCTATTTTGCATTCTGTTTCCCTCCTCCCCATATAATTGGGCATAGCATATTGTAAACATTTCCCATACTCTTCCTGCCACCTAATCATGCAATTTAAATACCATTCTCTTTCCCTTTTGAATGTTCAAGGTCTGGGCTCGTGATTTAGTGGATATAGGATTTATTTCAAAGTATCATTACTTCATTGCCAACCTCTTACATTAATTAAATATAACTAGATGCTCCTACAGATTTGACTTTGCTTTCCTTAGCCTCTCTTGGACCTCCCAGACAAGGACCTTAATTTCTTTTCTTGCCCTTTAATTGCCTCTAGGCTATATACATACTTTTATTGCATATCTGATTGCATATCTCCCAAACCTCTTTCTCTTTTAAGCAGATTCTCAGCTTTAGTGTTAATTTTATAGCTTCCGTGCTTAAGCATCTGCTCAGTCGCTTACTTTATTATCCCAGTAATCCATTGCTTCAGGTAGATTTTCCTTAAGCGACATGTGGGACAACACTAGCGTCCAGTTACATCTTTACGTTTCAAAGCTCCCAACTGTAAAACTCAAAATGTATGGTCCAAGATAGTCAAGGGATTCGTGACTTGCCCCCTCACTATGAACAGATGCTCAGCTGATATACATAATTTATCCAACCTGGCACTTAGTATATCTCTAGGCATAATCTCTGAACAGCCTTAACACTGTATCAATCACCTAGACATCTCTTAAACCATGCATTTTTAAATATCTGTTCAAACACTTTGCCTCTCTCTTTTTTCAAAGAAGAAAGATCTTTATTAAATTATCACTTATGACACAGGCAATCACACTTTTTTATTTTTATTTAACATTTGTTTTACCAAAATGTCTGACTGGGACAGAGCCCATTTTCAGGCAGAAATGCTCCAGACCCATGTCAATCATACATTTATATAAATGAAAACAAACCATATTGACACAATCCTAGCTACAAGCTTTTTGCATTACAAACCATACTGACATAATTCTAGCTGCAAACATTATACATCACTTATAATCTATCCAATCATTGTCAGTCAGACATTACATAGCTCAATCAAATCCTGCTTGAGAGATGTAGAAATATAATGTTATTGGAGATAAAGTTCTCACACAGAGCCATGACTAATAATATTCAAGTTGTCAATACCACACAACACCACACTAAACCAACCATGTACAGCTCAGACCAAACATACAGACCTACATATTATGAGGCTCTAAAAGTAACCTACTTAAACCACAAAGGCCTCCTAAATTGAACCCAAGAAACAAGTACCCTCAGAAACCTCATAAACTGACAACACAGACAGCACCCACCATGAAATACACATCTAAGGATCACATTGAATCAGTTCAAATACACATAAGGAAAATCTCCAATATCCTAGGTGACTACATAGTGATACATATTTATGCACCACTCACCAGGCTGTGTAAGGACAGGGTCACACTCAGTTGCGGTGCCAAGATTCACCATCTCTTGCATGCACTCAGCTCCTTGCATCATAACTATACATATGACACAGTCATAGTACTTCTGAGTGTAAATGATTTGAGATGCACCTCTCTGGACTGTATAAAGACAGATATGATGGAGCTCTCAGAATATGCACCTGAGGCAGGAATGAACCTTGCCTTGGGCATTATTCTACAATTACCAAGAATTATGCTGTAATACGAACAAAAAAGTATTGGTTTCAACAACTGACATAGTTTCTGTTGTCATCTGAATGGGTACAATATATATATATGTATATATATATATATATATATATATATATATATATATATATATATATATATATATATATATCTCAGCCTGACAGGAAAAGGTAGGTAGTCCTAACCACTTTGCTGGGGACGGCCTGCGCCTACACTCCAAGGCTTCATATATTGGCTAAAAACGTGTCTACCCGAATCTATATTATATTGTCGACAGCTCACAATGTCGGCTCTGAATTGTTCGACACCAAAATGTCGAACTACAAAAATAGTGAACAGCCATATATCGGTTGGCCAAACACCATCGGCACACATAAACAAATATATTTAAGTGGGGGGCTTCACCACACCCCCCTAACTAAATATTCTAACTCCAAGACTGCACTGCACTCAGGGAAAGGGCAGATATCAGAGAACGGCCAACCGATTTCTTTCCTATGGGTATTTGGCCGTTCTCTATCTTTGTAGCTCAACATTTTGGTGTTGAACAATTCAGAGATGACATTGTGAGCTTTCGACAATATGATATAGACCCGTCTACCCCATAGTGCCTTTTTAGGCAATGTCAGTCTTCCAGTCATGTCTGTGTATAACTTTGCCAGTCGTGCTAGCTTGGGTAGCAGTATCACCTACATAATAAGTGCACTTTAAAACATGAAGGCCTTTGCACTTGGTACTCTTAATTATAGGATGCAAATTTTATTTATCTTTCAAGCCCATCAAATATATTTACATTTGCATGCATTTGAAAAAAAAAAATAACAGGACAGCATAAGAGTTGAATAACTGTGAACTCTCAGTGCCAATGTAATAGAGGTACGGACCCTCTAACAGTATTTGACCAGTAACAGATATACTGGGAACTTCAGACTTTTATTAATAAGCTTCTAAAGTAAAAGGATCCAGTTTTAGATTCAAGTAAATATAAGGGTTCTTCTTATCAGATTTGCATAGCCAACCAAACAGATGATCAATAGACTGGTGTATGACAGTCATGATGTTTTCAAATCCTATTCCAAACATCCTGGAATGTTTGGAATAAAGGAGGGGGGCCTTACTATAGATTCTGGGGTCCTTGCATTTGTGTAAGGAAGGATGCCATTATAGTTTTATCCTATAATATTTGTAGTATTATTAAATTTAATATCCTGAAAAAAGGACCAAGAACAATGTGAAGAAAATTCTTGATCAGAAATAATACATTGCAATGGGAAACTCAGCGGTTAAAGAACACATTCACCATAATCTAAAGAAATAGTAAAAGGAATCCTCTCTCCTTTTCTGTCTCTCACTTGCTCTCCTTTTATTTTGTCCAAAGTTTTTACAGGTACTGACACAAATGAAGAATGTTGAAATATGAATTCTAAATTATATTGGTCCCTGCGATGGATGAGAAAGAAAAATTTTGGAGTGAGTTGGATGAAGTGGTGATGACTGTACCCAAGGATGAGAAAGTGTTGATTGGAGCAGATTTCAATGGGCATGTTGGTGAAGGGAACAGAGGGGATAAGGAAGTGATGGGTAGGTATGGTGTTAAACAAAGGAATGCAGAAGGTCAGATGGTAGTTGATTTTGCGAAAAGGATGGACATGGCTGTGGTGAATACATATTTTAACAAAAGGGAGGAGCATAGGGTGACATACAAGAGTGGAGGAAGATGCACACAGGTGGATTATATCTTATGTAGGAGGGCCAGTTTGACGGAGATTGGATATTGTAAAGTGGTGACCGGGGAAAATGTAGTTAGGCAGCATAGGATGGTGGTTTGTAGGATGAAGTTGGTGATCAAGAAGAGGAGGAGGAGTGTGAGGGCAACACCAAGGATCAAATGGTGGAAATTGAAAAAGGGTAATTGTGAGGTGGAGTTCAGGGATGAGTTAAGACAGACACTGGGTGGCAGTGAAGAGTTACCAAATAGCTGGGTAACTACAGCACAACTAGTAAGGGAGACGGCTAGAAAGGTGCTTGGTATGACATCTGGACAGAGGAAGGACGACAAGGAGACATGGTGGTGGAATGAGGAAGTACAGGAGAGTATACAGAGAAAGAGGTTGGCAAAGAAGAAGTGGGATTGTCAAAGAGATGAAGAAAGTAGACAGGAGTATAAGGAGATGAGGTGCATGGCAAAGAGAGAGGTGGCGAAGGCTAAGGATAAGGCATATGAAGAGTTGTATGAAAGGTTGGACACTAAGGAGGGAGAAAAGGACCGGTACCGATTGGCTAGACAGAGGGACCGAGCAAGGAAAGATGTGCAGCAGGTAAAGGTGATAAAGGATAATGAGGGAAACATACAAGCAAGGAGAGTGTGTTGAGGAGATGGAAAGAGTACTTTGAGGGTTGATGACTGAAGAGAATGAACGGGAGAGATGGTTGGATGATGTGGGGATAGTGAATCATGAAGTACAATGGATTAGCAAGGAGGAAGTAAGGATAGCTATGAAGAGGATGAAGAATAGAAAGGCTGTTGGTCCAGATGACATACCTGTGGAAGCATGGAGGTGTTTAGGTGAAATGGCAGTGGAGTTTTTAACCAGATTGTTTAATGAAATCTTGGAAAGTGAGAGGATGCCTGAGGAATGGAGAAAAAGTGTTTTGGTACCGATTTTTAAGAATAAGGGTGATGTGCAGAGCTGTAGTAACTACAGAGGGATTAAATTGATCAGTCACAGTATGAAGTTATGGGAAAGAGTAGTGGAAGCTAGGTTAAGAAGGGACATGATGATTAGTGATCAGCAGTATGGTTTCATGTCGGGAAAGAGCACTACAGATGTGATGTTTGCTCTGAGAGTGTTGATGGAGAAGAACAGAGAAGGTCAGAAGGAGTTGCATTGTGTTTTTGTAGACTTAGAGAAAGCATATGACAGGGTGCCTAGAGATGAGTTGTGGTATTGTATGAGAAAGTCGGGAGTGTCAGGGAATTATGTAAGAGTGGTAGAGGATATGTACGAGGGTAGTGTGACAGCAGTGAGGTCTGCGGTGGGAGTGACGGATGTGTTTAAGTTGGAGGTGGGATTACATCAAGGATCGGCTCTGAGCCCTTTCTTATTTACAATGGTGATGGACAGGTTGACAGACGAGATATGACAGGAGTCCCCGTGGACTATGATGTTTGCAGATGACATTGTTATCTGTAGTGAGAGTAGGGAACAGGTGGAGGAGACCCTAGAGAGATGGAGATATGCTCTAGAGAGAAGAGGATTGAAGGTCAGCAAGACTAAGACAGAATATATGTGTGTGAATGTGAGGGAGGATAGAGGAATGGTGAGGATGTAGGGAGTAAAGGTGGTGAAGGTGGATGAGTTTAAATACTTGGGATCAATAGTTCAGAGTAATGGTGAGTGTGAAAGAGAGGTGAAGAAGAGAGTACAGGCAGGATGGAGTGGGTGAAGGAGAGTGTCAGGAGTGATTTGTGACAGACGAATACCAGTAAGAGTGAAAGGGAAGGTCTACAAGAGGGTAGTGAGACCAGCTATGTTATATGGGTTGGTGACAGTGGCACTGACAAAAAGGAAGGAGTTTGAGCTGGATGTGGCAGAGTTAAAGATATTAAGATTTGCACTGGGTGTGACGAGGGTGGACAGGATTAGGAATAAGTATATTAGAGGGTCAGCCCAGGTTGGAAGGTTTGGAGACAAAGCCAGAGAGGCAAGATTACATTGGTTTGGACATGTGCTGAGGAGGGATGCTGAGTATATTGGGAAAAAGATGCTAAGGATGAAGCTACCAGGTAACAGGAAAAGAGGAAGGCCTAAGATGAGGTTTATGGATGTGGTGAGAGAGGACATGCAGGTGATTGGTGTGACAGAGCAAGATGCAGAGGACAGGAAGAAATGGAAACAGATGATCCGCTGTGGCGACCCCTAATGGTAACAGCCAAAAGAAGATGATGATTGGTCCCTGAAAGAGACTAACATGAGCCCTACAACTTATTCAGATGAAATTAGCCATAAACAACATCCTTGTAAAGTGTTCACATACTGCAGAAATCAAAGGCGCATATTGCACCATCGTTACAGAATTAAAGAAAAAGCTGCACTGATACATACTTAGAACATGCTGAGATTTTTTTTCATACTTACATGCAATTCTGGAATGTGTGGAAGCTTTCTAATTCTGCACCAAAACTAAGGTATGCAAACTGAGCATATGATAAGAAAACAATACAGAAGATGACTGCAAATCCAATGAGTTCTTTGGTACTGCGAAAGAGTGTTGTTGTCAGCTGAGTCATAGTCTTGTTGAAATTTATAAATTTTAATACCTACAAAATAAATAAATAAAACAAGGGGAAACATTTTAACTGTATTCAAAAGCACTTTTTGCTATAATGTAATTAAATTTATTTATTTTTATTTAATTTACATTTGTTGACCGGGCTAGTCTAACTGGATATGTGTCCATTTTCAGTAGAGGCCCGGGGAGATAAGCTCCACGACAAACTGTTAACATAAAAAATTACAAATTATAAATAAAAAATGAAAAGAAGTAAAATGTAATACATACTGAAGCAGCAGGTATTGAGTTTTAATACTGAATACATTTGAGAATTAAGATTTACTGAAAATGTTGCCTAAATACAACAATCTTGAAAGTCAAATACTGGCTCAGAATAGAATTATAATTTATGTAGTCTGGTTTTAAGTATGCATTCTCCATAATTTTTAGGTTCAGAAATGAAAACAAGGAGATGGGCAGTTTGGTTTAAAGTGAACTCGGATGCGACTTTACGCATAAAAGATGGATTAGTTCTTTAATAGGCCTAAAGCAGATGCCCTATGCTGACCACCTTAAAAAACTCCAGCTATACTCTGTCGCATATCGTCTACTCTGAGGCTATCTCTGCTTAACATACAAGGCCATATCAAACCCAGAGCTGTTGGACATGTTACACTTAAAGAAATCCCAATCCCTCAGAGCCACACGCTCCAGGGATGTAAACCTTCTCATCACAATAAACAAAACATGCTGGAGGGATAGGTTCCTGACTCAGAGTCTCCCCATACTCTGGAACAGACTGCCCATACATGTCAAGCAGAACACCTCTTTGGCCCTCTTCAAAAGGAACCTTGATGATTGGATGGGAGAAAGGAAATTCACCCCAGGGATCACGTCAGTCACCCTGCTAGACAGGGGTCTAGGGAAGTAAATAGTGTGGGAAGAAATAGCCAGGGAATTGTTATAGCTAGGCTTCTATATGCCCTAGAGCCGATAGCCTAGTACCAACCCATGAACCTATGAATAAACCCTGCCTTTGTGGAAACTGAGATAGGGATGACTCACTATAAGAGCCTGCAACTTAGCTACAGAGGCCAGAGCAATCGGTAACAGTTTTCCACATTAAGAACCTCAAGTCAGCTAAATTAGCTGGATTAAATGGAGCAAGTGTTAGTTTTTCTAACACAAAATTAAGATCCCAAGGAGGGATCTGACAGTCTGCCCTTATCCCGCTCATTTGACCCACACCTCTAGTACTTTTACTCCTCCTGAAACTGCTCCCCAAGCAAAGTTCAATGCATCTGTGGTGACTGATCGGTTTGGAGGAGGGAGGGAGAAGGGAAGACATGGATTTAGGGAAACTTTTCGTCTTGATCCACTGACTTCTCTTCTGACAAACTCCCGCATTGAGATTTGAAAAGACAAAGGATGTTTGCTCTGGGACAACACAGGTTTCCTATTCCACTGTATATTTCTCATGTGGAGTTCGGGCAGGGATATCATAAAAATCATAGATGCTATAACACACAAAATCCTGAGATATTCCGTAGGAGTGACCAAAGTCTGAGTGGAAAATCATAGAAATAGATCTAGATATAGATTTTTTTTCCTGTGGAAGAAAAGCTCTTTGAATTGAGGTGTCTAGACATCCCAGGAACACAATCCTGTGTAAAGGAGTCAAGAAAGAAATTTGAATCTTTTCTTGGAATCCCAGCTTGTGTAATAGATCTCTCAGCCAAGAGAAAGATTCCTAACACTTTGAAAAAGACTCTGCAAAGATAAACAAGTCATATAAATATGGAAAAATGTGGCTATGCTGCAGCTTGTAATGAGCTAAAACTGGAGCTAGACACTTTATGAACACTCTGGTGCAGTGGATAGTCCAAAGGGTAATATGACAGAGAACTGATAATGTGATCTAGAGAACCTTAAGAAACTCTTGAAGTCTGCATGAATAGGGATGTAAAGATAAGTATCTTTTAAATATAGTGCTCCCAGGAAACTTAAATGGGGAAGAAGAGGTAACAGGTTGTGAAGAGGCAGCATTTTGACCTTGGGCACTATCATAAACAGGTTAAGGAAAGAAAGATCTAGAACTGGTGTCCAGCATCTTCTTTCTTTGGCACTAAAAACATTTGAAAAAAAAATATTTCCCCACCTGGGAAGGAGGACCTGGTTCTATCACTCCTGAGTCAGCATGTGTTAAAGGACAGGGGGAAATGGAAGAGTCTGGACTAGTGGTTGAGGGATTATCACTCCCATCGGTAACCCTGATGAATGAGCTTCGCAACTCATTTGTCTAAATCTATCTGCTGTCAAAGAAAAAAATGGATATTCAGACTTCCTTTAGAGGAAAAGGGACTGCTGGGGGGGGGGGGGGGTAGGTCCATTAAACAGTCTTTCTGACTTGTTGGACTGTCCTTTGTTTGAGGGGGTTCCAAAATCCTTTTTGGAACCTTCTGTCATTTACCTGTATTTTGCTGACTGTTTATTTTGTTTTCTTGCTGAAACTGGATGAAGGGTTATTACAGAATTACTTAGAAAATTTGGAAAAGGAGGGCTGCAAAAATCTTACAGAGTCACTGTAAGAACTTTGCCCATACATCACACTTTTTGATAACCTCTGCAGCAGAGGAACTAAAAAACAAATCTCTATCCAAAGGAGAATTTAAAATCTCATTTTTCACATCATCTGGGAGGTTCTGAGAATGCAGACATGCAGACCTCCTGAAAACAGTATCAGTGGCCATAGACTTGGAAGAAGTCTACTGAGTCATACACACACTGTAAACAGTGACTAATGACATGTAAGATGGAAGAAACTAAAATAATTAAAGCAGATTTTTCCTCACAAGAAGAAACTGCAGCCAAAACGTTCCTCATACTTTTAAAATTAGTCAGAATAAACTTTAATATATGAGCCTGACAATTTAGAAATCTGAAAATCAAGTTGCAGATGCAAACACTTTTTCCCATACTTGTCAGAAAGAGTAGGATTGGAATTAACTAAATATTTACTATCAATAGGATTAACTAAAGCTACAGCTGCTGGGTCAGGTTTGGGAATAGCCTATAAAAACTGATGAACTTTATACATTCTATATGACTTTTTAGGTATAGCAGGCTGACTATCAGGAGGACTGCAGGCAGTGACATACACATCCGCCAAAGCTGGTAGAACTGGAGGTATAGGTGAAGGTTCTGGAAATTCCTTCTGTAACAGTTCATTGTATTTTCTGAGAGACTGAGAAACCTCAGTGTTCTCCCACTGCTAAAACTGGCACATTCTGGCAAAAGTCCAGTATCTTCTTTCTTTGGCACTAAAAACATATTTGAAAAAAAAATATCTCCCAACCTGGGAAGGAGGACCTGGTTCTATCACTCCTGAGACAGCGTGTGTTAAAGGACAGGAGGAAATGGAGGAGTCTGGACTGGTAGTTGAGGGATCACCACTCCCATCAGTAACCCTGATGAATGAGCTTTGCAACTCATTTGTCTAAAACTATCTGCTGTCAAAGAAAAAAATGGATATTCGGACTTCCTGTAGAGGAAAAGGGACTGCTGGGGGGGGGCATAGATCCATTAAACAGCCTTTCTGACTTGTTGGACTGTCCTTTGTTTGAGGGGGTACCAGAATCCTTTTTGGAACCCCCTGTCATTTACCTGTATTTTGCTGACTGTTTATTTTGTTTTTTTCTGCTGAAACTGGATGAAGGGTTATTAGAGAATTACTTAGAAAATTTGGAAAAGGAGGGCTGCAAAAACCTTACAGAGTCACTGTAAGAACTTTGCCCATACATCACACTTTTTGATAACCTCTGCAGCAGAGGAACTAAAAACAAATCTCTATCCAAAGGAGAATTTAAAATCTCATTTTTCACATCATCTTAGAGGTTCTGAGAATGCAGACATGCAGACCTCCTGAAAACAGTATCAGTAGCCATAGACCTAGAAGAAGTCAACTGAGTCATACAAACACTGTAAACAGTGACTAATGACATGTAAGATGGAAGAAACTAAAATAATTAAAGCAGATTTTTTCTCAGAAGAAGAAACTGCAGCCAAAACATTCCTCATACTTTTACAATTAGTCAGAATAAACCTTAATATATGAGCCTGACAATTTAGAAATCTGAAAATCAAGTTGCAGATTCAAACACTTTTTTTCCCATACTTGTCAGAAAGAGTAGGATTGGAATTAACTAAATATTTACTATCAATAGGATTAACTAAAGCTACAGCTGTTGGGTCAGGTTTGGGAATAGCCTATATAAAATGATGAACTTTATACATTCTATATGCCTATTTAGGGATAGCAGGCTGACTATCAGGAGGACTGCAGGCAGTGACATACACATCCTGCAAAGCTGGCAAAACTGGAGGTATTGGTAAAGGTTCTGGAAATTCTTTCTGTAACAGTTCATTGCATTTTCTGAGAGACTGAGAAACCTCAGTGTTCTCCCACTGCTAAAACTGGCACATTCTGGAAAAAGTCTCAGAGAAAGCCCCCACAAGAAGAATCAGAAACTGAGCTCTCTTCTGAGTCTGAATCAGACACTTGAGGAGGAAAACCTGTACGTCTCCCTTCACCTTCCTGTCCAGTTTCATAATCTTGAATCTCCTCAGGAAAAGAGTCATCCCTCTTTCTTTCACCAGATAATAAGTATAATAATTATAATAAGGATCAAAAGCCTGAATTAAACCCTAAGCCAGACCCGGTAAACTACTCTTGTCAAAGTAAATTTGAGGAGGCTTAGATATATGCTTAGTTTTCTATTCCTTTTTGACAGAAAAATGGGGCCAATAGTGCTATTAATGACAGTGGCAGCTTCCCCAGGGATGGGAGCAGCATTCTCACTGAACAGGGAAGTCTTCCCTGTTCCCCCTCCCAGGACTAAAAAGACTGACTCTCCCATGCCCACTGAGGGGACTCTAATAGCCGCAGAAGATGTTGTTAACCCCTGGTCTATAGCAGGTGTCATACCTCTCATCCTGGAAACATCAAAAATCTGGACAAGGCCCATGAAAAATAGGTACAAATCTGTACACTGATTAATGTAAAATTTGCATACATGATTACATAACCCCACCCACTCCAATGGAATTGTGGGATACCAACTTTCAAATGCAAACTGAAGAACAGAACCAAAATATAGCACCAGAGTCCCCCTGCAGCCATTCCAATGTCCCATTACCTGGCTATTTCATCCCATTTACCATAAACACTGTGTGCATACTGCTTTACTTCTACAATGATTATTTGGATTTTATTTTTACATTTTATAGCACAATGCACAAACACTTATCAATATCTGTTAAACAAAGCGGTACTGTCTCACAATGAAAATAGACTTGGGAAAGCTGGCATTAAAACTTCTCTGTCCTTGAAACTCACATTCATTGAAACAGCATTGAAAACCACACCACATCCAAAGAAAATGCATCTGGCCAGTGGTGGATAAAGATTACCTTTGGGCTGTTTTCAAATCATAGGCCCGTTGCACACAAAACAAGAAATATACATGCATTCTTTGATGCACCTTCCTGACTTTATTAAATTGTATTCCTTGTATAATACAGCACACTTGTTAGACTTAAGTAGAGTGCATTTTAAATATATTTTTTAAACATTTTTCCAGGAGACAATGAAACAAAATGCATGAAGCAATACAAAACTGCCCTATTCAGAACATTTCCATCATAAAAGTCTACTTCCACACACACAATCATATTTTAAATGTATTGTTTGAACATTTTTCCAGTAGGCAATGAAACAAAATGCATGAAGCAATAATGACAAAACTGCCATATTCAGAACATTTTCATGATAAAAGTCTACTTACACACAGACACTACACTCACACACACACACACACACACACACACTTTCAATTTCAGTTTTTTCTTGGGGGGGACAAAAGATCAAAAACCAGGGACACATTTTAAACATTGCTTGTATAAATTTGGAAAGTTGCTTGAATAAAATGTTGTGTTACCACCATGCATTTCACTGCCAAGTATTGGCCCTAGGACCCTGTACACTACAGTCAGAGCAACACACCACTAAGCCAAATTAGCAGTTTCTTGAAAGATAGGAAGACTGAAACTTAACTGGCTATCATTTAGTTAATTCAGTTCTCACTTCTCACCATAACTCTCAACGTCTTAGCACAAAAATTTTGGAAAAGCCAATAATGGGGAACTACAGCCCCAAAATGGGGACACATTTCAAATACTGATCTTATAAACTTAGAAAATTGCTAGAATAAAAGATTTTGTGTTACCATTTATATTCTGAAGAAATGAAGTCTGAAATTCAAATGTCTGTCAGTATTTAGTGAATTTAACCCTTCAGTGAGGAACAGAAAAAAATATGAGGCATAAATTCACAAGTGGTAGTGGCTAGGGACCTTAGACTCTTTTCACCTGTACCCAAGGTACAAGGTTTGAGCCTGAGTACCTCTAGCCACCAGGTGAATGCAGTTGGGGGCATTTCATTTTCACACACATATACTTGCTTTATCCAGTTTAAGGTTACAGAAAGCCACTGCCTTCTCCAGCATCAGTGGTCATAAGGTACAGAGACTAATCCTGAATAAAACTTCAGTATTTCACATCAAATACATACACACATGGATGAGCATTTTGGAAGATCAGAAGTTCACCTCTGACATGTCTTTGTAATGTGGAAGAAGAATAACCACCACTTGAAAACCCACAGGTAGATGCCACACAGAAGGCACTACAGCTAAAAAGTGAACTGGAGAAGCAGGCACTATGAGGCAGCTTTGCTAACCACTGCGGTCACAGTCCCAATCAAAATAAACAATCTTGTATTAATGGATTTTTAAGTGCTAAACAGTTGTAACATTATCCTGTAATGCAAACAGAGATGGGCAAAGGTTATAAGCTTTAGTGATCACAGTGATGTATGTGATTAAGCCTGTGTACTCAGCAGAGTGAATCTCATTACTCAGCAAAGTGACCGGTGGTACTCAGCGGAGTAAATGGGTACTCACTTGAAATCACGTAATGCACATCTGGCAGGCAAGAGCAAATGTATGTGTGACAAACCAACAAAGTGTTGGTAAAACCTTTTTTTTTAATCTTCAGGATGTTTCGGTGCCTAGAAATTATGTAGAGACACACGCGCATGCACACACACACACACACACACACACACACACACACACACACACACACACACATCAGTACCTTTAGAAGTCAAGTTAAAGTTCTGTTCAGCTTGCAGCAGTTGCTTTTTCTTGCAAAAATAAAGTCCCATTCTCGCAGCAGACAGCAGTTGTTTCTTTTCCGAAGTCAAGTCCGTTCTCCGCCCATTTCGCAATTCCATCTCCTTGCAAAAATAAAGTAGCAGTTTCCTTTCCATTCTCCGCAGCAGCAGATAGAGCCATGTAGCAGTACTCTCTGCACAGATAGATCCATTCCATTCAAACAGCCAGAAATGTGTGGACGTAAGCCCTTGAGCTCAATTCCGACAGGCTGACGGAGCTGACTTCATCGTGCACGTAATGACATCAGCTCAAAAGCGCAAAAAATTTTCAAAACAAAAAGCTGGAAAAAAATCAGAAATGAAGGGGTGCCACTCGGGAATCGTAGCACCCCATCATTTGGACCCCAAAACTCGGTAAAAAACGAGGAATTTGGTACGGTTGGGAGGTTTGGCAGCTGTAGATGCTACACCAGAAGGATCCTGGGTAAAAGATGAGTGGTCTGACAGTCACCCACCTGCAGCCCAGGCAAATCGCTAGTGTGCTGTGGTGGCAATGACTGTTTGCTTAACTTTTTATTCTTTTGGCTAGAAGGACTGACCGACTGTGGTGCTGGTAGTCTGTTCCATGGTCAAGCCAAAAATGGTGTCTCTTTCCTAGGCAAGACAAGCACTACCAATCTACAAAAGTTACATTTTGACAGAAACATCACAGTAAAAAGCACTTTAAAGCACTACACCAGCCACACAAATGAAAAATAAACACAATTTCTCCACAGAAAAAGTTTTCAGTTACTTTACACTATTTTTATTCTAAAAGGAAAAAAATTACTGTTCTAGTCTTCAGACAGCCCATTAAAAGAAAACACTCCTAGCTTTAAATTAACTTTCTTGCATGGGAAAGCAATAAAACATTAACATCATCATCATCATCTTCTTTCAGCTGTTCCTGTTAGGGGTAATAAAACATTAACAAAATTAAGAAAATTGAAGTTTTTCCCCCAAAGGGAATTTATCTGCCCAGCAAAGGAAATCACAAGCTGACCATCGATCCTCAAAAGCCCTAGAGGAGTATACTCTTCAGGGGTAATAAAGCTCTGAAGGGCTTTGTGCCCAATCTTGACTTTTAGTCAGCTTAGCTTGAGCTGCTTTTCAATTTGGGTGTGTAGAAGGTGCTCTGAAGCTTTTGAAGCAGGACAGCTCTTATCTCCTTGGCAGGTTATAACTCATAACTAAAGCTACTACAGCAGTGATCAATATGATGGACATAAAGATAAATCTTCAAGACAGAAAACAAAGTCAAAAAGAGGGAGGGAGCACTTTCTTTTCTTGCCTGAAGAAGAAGTAGGCAAGGAAAAGACAGAAACGAGTTCCTTTGCAAATCTTCTTTATCTACAGAAACAGAAACAGGAGAAAGCAAGATTTTCTCACTATGTTTTCTGGGAAACTCCCTGAAAAATGATTAACTCCTAGTACGCATGTTCATTCAAGATTCAGGTTCTCTATCCTAGTTGAGTGAAGTGTCTTCACCTGCCCCTTCCCCTGAGACCAAAAAGAGTCATTCTCTCTTGCCTGCCAAGGGCATCCCTGTAGCCACAGAGGACATGCTTATCCCCCAGTCCTTGGTGGCTGTAGGTGCAACCAAGAGTGGTCAAAGCATGGTCACTCCCCAGCAGCTGAGGTGCAACAATAGCTGATCTGACACCCAAAGACTCCCTGACAACTCATTTTGCAGAAAGGGGAAGGTAAAAGCTCAGGGACTGGTAGCTGTTTCATAGCTTAAGCTAAGAATGAGACCTCAAAGATGGATAGCAGACCCCAAATGAGTCAGAATAGGTTAGGTAGAGAAAAAGAAGTTATGTACCTACCATAACGTTCCATGTTAGTTGTCTTCTTCTCACCTTCTTTCTTGCTGGATAGCTCGAGAGCTGTTTACTGGCTCGAGGCTACCCCATATCCCATGATGCCTGGCGCTAATTACCCAGATCTCGTTTGAAAAAGCTATTCCAGACATAACTAAGGAAGAATTCTGCCCTAGTAGCCCCTTGGGCCTAACCATGAAGCTATCTAAGCAGAAAAAGGACAACCAGAGAAGGTTCAGCCAATGAAATCTGAAAAAGGGAACTCCTCTCGATCCACTAGGATAGGGGGATGGAGGGTGGGATGCAAGAAAGAAGGCGAGAAGAAGACAACTAACATACAACGTTATGGTAGGTACATAACTTCTTTATGTTAAGTTGTCTATCTCATCTTCATTCTTGCTGGTTGGGACAGCGTCCCTAGCACCTACTATCCTGGGTGGCTCATTGAAACAGACTCTTCAGAACAGTGGAACCAAAATCAGCTCTGTTTCTGGAAGCAATGTCTAGCTTGTAATGAAAAATGAAGGTATGTGGGTTAGTCCACATAGCAGCTGCACAGATAGATTCCATGGGCAACCTAGATTGGAAGGCCACTGAGGTGGCCAGTGCTCTAGTAGAGTGGCCTTTAGGTTTGATAGATAATTCTTTGTTTCTCAGCTGGTAAATGAATGAAATAGTGTGAGACAACCACCTAGATAATGTTACCTTTGAGACTGGAAGGCCCTGTCTGCCCTCAGCATAGGAAAGGAAGAGTTGGTCCGACTTCCTGATGTCCTTTGTCCTATGCAAATAAAAATGCAGTTGTCTGTGAACATCCAACTGGTGCAATTTATATTCTGCCTTATTGGTGTGATTAGGAAAGAACACAGGAAGGTCTATGGACTGATTTAAATTATTTTGTGAACAGACCTTAGGAAGGAAGGAAGGATTGGTCCTTAGAGCGACCCTATCATTATGAAAAACTAAGTATGGAGGACGAATACATAGAGCCTGAAGCTCCGAAACACGTCTGGCAGAAGTAATGGCTACCAGAAAGAGAGTCTTCCAGGATAAAAACTTAATGGAGCAAGATGCTGCAGGTTCAAAAGGTGGCAAGATTAGGGAAGCTAGCACCAAATTTAGATCCCACGGAGGTGGGGGATCCCTCACTGGGGGCCTAAGCAGAGTGGTTCCTTTGAGGAAGGCTTTACACAGCTTATGAGACATGATGTTATTGGAAGACAACCCAAAGTGAAAATTCGAAATGGCAGCTAACTGAACCCTGATTGTAGCAGAAGCGGAACCAGAATGAAATAGTTCCGCTAAAATTTCCAAAATCTCGTGGACAGGGGCTGAAAAGGGATGTATATTCTTAGCCTCTGCCCAGCAAGAAAAACGTTTCCACTTGCTAGCATAAGTTTTCCTAGTTGTGGATTTGTGCGATGAGATAATAATTTCCCGCACAGAGGAGGAAATATTAGGAAGCCTGGCTAATGTTGGAAGTGGAGCAACCAAGCTGTGAGCTGGAGTGTTGGAAGGGATCGATGCAGTCTGCCCGATTAATGAATCAGTAGATCTGGAATAGGATCCAGAATCTAAGGCTGCACGAGAAGGTAATGATGCAGCAATGGGAACCATATCTGTCGAGGCCAGTAAGGGGCAATGAGGATCATTTTGCAACTCAACGCAGTTGCTTTCTGTATGAGTTTGGGTATTAGGGGAAAAGGAGGTAAAGCGTAAAGAAGTCCCTGAGGCCAATCGTGTACTAGAGCGTCTCTGGGGGAGTGGCCGGGAAGTGGAAGAAGGGAGAAGAAATTGCTGCACTTGCTGTTGAAAGGTGTGGAGAAAAGGTCGCAGCAAGGCTGCCCCCATTTGCGAAAGATCTGTTCCGCAATTACCTGATTCAGAGACCACTCGTGAGGCATGAGAATTGCTCTGCTGAGCCTGTCTGCGATGACGTTGGAACTCCCAGGGATGTGCGTTGCGATCAGAAAACATTGGGAAGAGATCGCCCACTGCCAAAGTCTGAGTGCTTCTCAACATAGAGGATAGGACCTGGTTCCGCCCTGCTTGTTGATGTACCACACCACTGACATATTGTCCGTTTGAATTGCAATGATCCTGGGAGGGAGAGAGTCCTGAAGGGCTTGCAACACTAAAAGCACGGCTGTCATCTCCAAGACATTTATATGCAAATGGTACTCGTGAGGCTGCCAGGTGCCTTGGACTGTCCTGCCCTGATAATGCCCCCCCCCACCCTATCTGTGGTCACTGTGGTAACTGGAGGGGATAGTACAAATGGTCTGCCCTGGGACACTGATGGGGAGACCATCCACCAAGCGAGGTGCTTCTTGCATGCTTCTGTGATCATAATCTTGTGAGACATGGGAAGCTGTTGGAAGGACCACTGTGGGAATAGAAGCCACTGGAGGATTCTCATGTGAAAGCAGGCCAGGGGGACAAGAAGAATTGCTGATGCCATGGAACCCAGTGTTCGGAGGACGAACCTGACTTGAATCGTTTTGCATGTTAATAAAATCTGTACTTGCTGGTGAATTAGTGAAACCCTGTCTGGTGGAAGGTTCACAAACATGTTCCTGGTATTTAGATTTGCACCTATATAAGTGATATGCTGACAGGGCAACAATGCAGATTTTTCGAAATCTATTGTGATACCTAGCCTGGAGCAAGTTTTGATAGTGTAGTCCCTGGCTTGCAGGAGGTGATGCCTGGTGGAAGCAGTGAGGAGCCAGTCATCTAAATATGGAAACACCTGGAATCCCTGATGTCTCAGGTGAGCCGTAACCACTGCCATGCATTTGGTGAACACCCTTGAGGCTGTGGTGAGACCAAAGGGCAGAGCTCTGAACTGATAATGACTGGCCCCCAGCCAGAAGCAAAGGAATCTTCTGGAGTGCCTGCGCATTTTGATGTGGTAGTATGCATCCTGAAGATCTATAGAGCACATCCAATTGTCCTGACCCAGGAAGGGTAGAATGGACTGTAGCGTGACCATCCGAAACTTTGTTCTTTGTACAGACCTGTTTAGTCTGCTGAGATCCAGAATGGGTCTCCAGTCCCCTGTCTTTTTTGGTACCAAAAAGAACCTTGAGTAAGTTCCCGATCTGATCTGGTCTGCTGGGACTTCCTGGATGACCCTTTTGTGTAGCAGCTTTGAAATTTCTTTGGCTGCTTGGTCCCTTAGATTGGGTGGAACATCTGGAAGGGACTTGTTTGACGGTAATGGGGGTTGAGCAAAGGGAATTCTGTAACCTCTGGATATGATCGACTGTACCCACTTGTCTTGAGTTAGATTCTGCCAGGCTTTGGGATACAGTGAAAGTCTTCCCCCGACTGCCTCCAGATGTGGGCAGCCGGGCAACCCTTCAGGGATGCTGAAAGGGCTTCTCAGAGAAAGATTCTCTGCTGCCCTGGTTCTGCGGACCCCCTCTGCCACGAGGGCGGCGTCTGTTATTGTTACCTCCTCTGCCCCTGGAGGGGAACTCACCACGTGTGTCAGGCAAGGCTCCCTGGGATTTGCGGAACCACATTTTTCCACTCTTCTGACCCTTGGGGTATGGTCTGGAAGGAGTGGAAAAACGGACTCCCATGGCAGAGAGAGTCTTGCCTTCCTGTTCACACCTGGTTAGTGTGTCCTTCACCTGTGATCCAAAGAGAGCGGAACCATCAAAGGGGGTATTGGTGAAAGACGCTCTGAAGGGTTCTGCAAAATTACATAGCCACATCCATGTGTGCCTCCTAAGGGCAACTCCTGTGCCTGCAGCTCTACTCGCACCATCGGCTGCATAAGAAATGAGCCTCATGGAGGAGTTAACAACTGAATTCAGAGTCGCCAGCTGGGAGGCCACCTTAGCTTGAGCCCCCTCAGCTGATGGATCTTGGAGGGTATCTCCAAGCTCTTTAAGGAGATCCCTCTGAAGGCAGGTGAAATGGCACAAATAATTCAGAGACCTCATGGAGAAGGTCGCTGAAGCAAACATTCACTTCCCATATCTGTCCATAGTCCTAGACTCCTTGTTAGGAGGATGGACAGATGATGAAGTTTCTGCCAACTCCTTCTTTGTGGCTGCTGCTACCACCATGGCATCAACAGGTACGCCCTTAGTTAAAAACTGTTTGTCCTGAGGTGCAGTTATAAATTTAGCAGGTCTCCTGGGGGTTGGTTCAACTGTGTCTGGAGCTGACCACGCCTTCCGAGCCACCACAGACATAAGTGAGTCGAAAGACGGAGACACCCAGGAGGTGGAGGGTCGGGAACCAAACGCGTCCAGAAATACCGACTCATCCTCGGAAGAGGCTAGGGTATTCCAGTTCCCCCTCTGCTTAAGGATTTCAAGGATGTCTGAAAAGGAGACATCTTCAGAGGGGGATCTTGGGGACCCTTCCGAATCCTCTAAGTCGGTATCTGATGTGACAGACTAAGGGAAGTCAACGTGCTTCCTCTTGCACTTCCTCTTATGAAGTGGCTCCTCTGAGTGATCAGGGGAGGCCTTGGAAGAGGAAGAAGCACCCAAAGCGGTGCCCTGGAGCGCTGGTTCCCCACGCTTGGGGTCAGGAGGAGGGGCAGAGGCAGACACAGGCACCATAGGGGGAGGAGCCGATGGGGTTGATCGTGGGACTGGCTCAGGGGCCAGTAAACTCCTCATGACCTCGAAGGCGTCCCTGCTTGGACGCGAAGAAGACTCCAGTTCCAAAGAAATCGGAATCCCTCTCCGCACCGAGGGGGATGGCTCCGAAGCCAATGTAGGAGCTGAGCTCACCTGCGCCGAAGCTCAGAGGGGGAGAGCGGGGTCGGACAAGCGTCCGATGCCACTCGCCCCCTCAGAGCCGACGAGGGTGTCCCAGCGCCTAGATCCCTCCAAGGATGGAACCAAGGATGGGATCGGAGCCGACGATGGAACCGAAGGAGAAGGTATCGGAGCTGACGGTTCCATGACTCGAACCCCGACAAACTCCGGCTCCAAACTCAAGGGAGGAGTCGGAGGAGGAATATCAGCAGAAGTGGACAGAGCCGACACCTGATGAGGGGGGGGCTGGACAACATTTTTGCTAGGGCCTGCGATTTCAGCAGCCTGCTGACCACTCTCTCCAAATCATGATCTGAAAGTCTGGAGGACCGAGAGGAGTGAGAGGACCTATGACTGCTCTCCAATTGGAGCAGAGGTGACCGTGCAGCTGAGCATATCGACTCCAAGGAGGGAGACCTAGATCTCTTTTGACTCACGGACGGCACCGAAGTTCGTGTTGGAGCCGACTGTGAGGAAGGCACATTGGCTCCAGACGGAGCCGAGGAGGATGGTGGTGCTTCACCCAATGACAGCTCAGAACTAGGAGCCGAAGACTTGGGTGGCTTGGAGGATTTCGCAGGCTGAGCCTTAGCCAGTGAATCCTGTGGCTTAAGCAAACCCCGAAGGATTAACTTATTTTTGTGCTCCTGCAGGACCCTTGGGCTGAAAGCATGACAGACTGAACAAGAGTCCTGCAGGTGCACCACGCCCAGACAGTAGACACAAGAAGTGTGACCATCTGTCAGCGACATCTTCTGACAGCATGAGTCACACTTCTTGAATACGGACACTTTAGTATTCTTGGACATGTTACCACACACACACCAAGGTTAAACACGCACACACACACACAAGCAAAAAACAAGTTAACAGGTATAACTAATTAAACACTAACTATACAGCTAACACACACAGAAAACTAAGTAAAGTCTACTACTACAGACACTACCTAAAAACGTTCTATATATATATATATATATATATATATATATATATATATATATATATATATATTTTTTTTTTTTAAAACTAGAAAAGGACAAAAAAGGGTTAGCCTCTAATTTAAACGGTTACCACGAAAGGAGGGGGGGGGACTCTCTAAGTAAAACGAGTTTTCTAGAGAAAAAACAGGAGGGATATATGCTATTTAAGGGATATAGCTAGGGGAATAGTACAACTAAGACAAAAGGTACACTTATAAAGGAAAATTTTAGTAAAATTAGAAAATACAATAAAATATACGAGCCTGAGCCAGTAAGACAACCTCGCAGTCTGAAGCGGCAAACAAGATCTGGGTAACTAGCGCCAGGCATCATGGGATATGGGGTAGCCTCAAGCCAGTAAACAGCTCTCGAGCTATTGAAGATGACCGAGTCAGAGCTGAGGATCGGCTCCGATCCCAACCAGCAAGAATGAAGGCGAGATAGACAACTTAACATCAAATAGTTCTGAGGTAAGTAAACCACTGTTAGTCCTCCACAAGCACAATATCCTGCCTTTGACACACAAACCTAGAAAACCTGTAGTAAAATTTAATCAAAAATAGAAACATTTACACAGAAACTTTGCTTACACAATCACACACCAAATCTCCCTCAGACAGGCAGACAGATAATTTTTCCTCAGGTAGACAGCAAATGTTGAAGGTGTGATGGGAGGAAAGAGGCACTTGGGAACTTGTTTTCTGGCAGTGCAGTGGGTTGTCGGACTTTAAGGATCCCTGTGGCATGCACTGTCAGAGATGCTGGGTTGGCGGATTATTGTGACAAGGGTGATGATTCTTCTGAGCTCTCATACAGAATTGTAACTGCCTAGACATGGTGAGGCCTTGCTGTGTCTAATTATGGTGGCTGGCAAAAAAGCAATTACTAGAAAATGGAAATCAAAATCTGAACCAACTATATTAGAAGTAGTGAATAAAGTAACAGAGAAAAAACAACTGGAATTGAGATCTTTAGAAAAAGGTGGGAGCGAACTACATATTTTGTATACAATAATATTACAGTAATAGTAATATGCAGTAATACAAAAAATGGAAATTTTGGGAACAATACATACAGTGGAGGAATGAGGTTTAAACAAAGGCAGGACTTAAATGAGCTATGTAAAGTTTGACTGAAAATGATTGGGTAGATTATAAGTGACATGTAATGTTTGCAAATGGGAGCATGTCAGTATGGTGTGTGATGTTAAATGCTTGCAACTAGGATTTTGTCTGTGTGGTTTGTTTTCATTTATATAAATGTATGATTGCTTATGTCGTGATAGTTTAATAAAGATGTTTCTTGTTTAAAAAAAGGGGCAGGGTTTGAATAGTTTATGTAATGTTGCTTAGGTTATATAATATATAGTAATTTATGTGAAGTATAATGTTTATTAATATTAATTTGTTAATACGGTTTGATTACTTTTGTATAAATGCAAAACTGCCAATGTCACAAGTGATAATTCAATAAAGGTGTGTTTAAAAAAGAAAAGAAAATACAGTCCAAAAACATTTAGCTTTCTGGTAAACGTAAAATTGTAGTCAACACAAAAAGAAGTTATGTTCTTACCATAAGATTCCATGTGAGTTGTCCATCTCGCTATTCATTCTTACTGATGGGTTCGGAGGCGATCCTCGGCTCTGACTCGGCCGTTTTCACAAGCTCGAGATCTCCAGCTAGCTCGAGGCTAATTCCCTATCCCATGATGCACTAGTGCTCCAACTCAGATCTTGTTTGCCTCTAAGAAAAAAGTAGTCTACAAATAAAAGACTACATGCATATATGTATCTGTGAAATAAGCAACTGAAAAGGGGCAAGTCAAAAAAGTGTCCAAACTGAATAAAGCCTAGATACCCTAGAAGTCACAGGCTGGGGTTTGGAGGGAGGGATGTAAGAATGAATAGTGAGATGGACAACTCACATGGAACGTTACAGTAAGAACATAACTTCTGGATGGCCTAATGGTTAAGGTGTTTGCCTTACAAGCACAAGGTGCAGGGTTTGAGTCTCACAAGGGATAATTGGCTAAGCTTAAAATGGCTCGCAAGGGCAGTTAGCTTAGTACTAATCTATGAACCTATGTGAAGTTGTCGTATCTCGCATTCATTCTTACTGATGGGACAGTGTCCCTAGCACCATTATTCCTAGATGGCTCATAGGAGTATATTCTTCAGCACAGTGGACCCAAAGGATGCCCTGCCCCTGGAGGCCATATCCACTTTGTAATGAGTAATAAAAGTATGTGGAGTTGCCCATGTTGCTGCTGCACAAATGGTATCTATAGGCACTTTGGCATGAAAGGATGAAGAAGTGGCAATCGATCTAGTTGAATGAACCTTTATTTTACCTGGAAGTTCTTTATTCAGAAAATTATAAGTAAAGGAAATAGTCTTCTAGCCATCTGGACAGAGTGGCTTTTGCTATCGATGTACCTTTTTTGGCGTCTGAGAAAGATGCACAAAATTGATCTGATTTCCTAAACTCCTTTGTTCTATGTAAATAGAAATGCAACTGTCTGTGCACATCAAGTTGGTGTAGCATGTACTTTGCCTCATTGCCATATTTGGGAAAAAATATCGGTAACTCAATGGTTTGATTTAAGTTTGATTCTGAACACACCTTTGGTAGGAAAGACGGATTAGTACGTTGTGAAACCCTATCATTATGAAACACTAGATATGGGGGTTTGCGTGACAATGCTTGCAATTCTGATACCCTTCTGGCTGAGGTGATGGCCACTAAGAAGGTGGTTTTCCAAGTTAAACATTTCAGATGACATGATAACACCGGCTCAAATGGTGGAAAAATTATTCTTGATAAGACAAAATTGAGATCCCATGGTGGTAGTGGAGATTTTATTGGTGGCCTTAAGAGATAAGTGCCCTTTAGAAAAGCTCTGCACAATCTATGTGACATAACGTTTTGTCCATTTTTACCTAGATGAAAATTTGAAATTGCTGCTAATTGTACTCTGATAGTAGCAGCGGCTACACTTTCTTCGAAAAGCTTTATTACGAATTCTAGGATAGAAGAAAGAAATGCAAAAAAGGGGTCAATCTAATTCTGTAGGGCCCAAAATGAGAATCTTTTCCATTTGTTAAGATATAATTTTCTCATTGAGATTTTATGGGAAGATATCAAAATGTGTAGAGTGGGCAATGAAAGATTTTGTAACCTGGCTATGTTTGGAACTGGAGCAGCCAAGCTGTCAACTGGAGGGATTTGAGAGAGAGGTGAAGAACTCCTGAAGAATATATCAGAAGATCCGATACTGGGTCCAGAATCCAAGGTTTTTCTTGAAGATAAGGTTGTAGGAAGGGGAACCAAATTTGATGAGGTCAGTAAGGGGCTATCAGAACTAAGGTCCTTCCCAACAATTTGGCTTTCTGAATGACTTTAGGTATTAACGGAAAGGGAGGAAAGATGTGCAGGAGACTCAGGGGCCAATCGTGTATGAGTGCATCCCTTGGGGAATTCCCCTGAGGGGGAATCAGGGCAAAATAGTCGCTGCATTTTGTGTTTGTGGACGTGGCAAAAAGGGTGCAGCAAGGCTGGCCCCATCTGCGGAAAATGCTCTCCGCTACTTCTTGTTTGAGGAACCACTCATGTGGTATCAGTATATGTCTGCTGAGTTTGTCTGCAATCACACTGGATTTCCTTGGGATGAGCATTGCTATTAGAAAGCATTGAGAAGACATTGCCCATTGCCATACTCTCAGGGCCTCTTGACATAGGGGATAAGATCTGGTTCCTCCTTGTGTGTTTATGTACCATACCATTGACATATTGTCTGCCTGAATTGCAATTGTTCTTACAGGTAGAGAGTCTTGGAATGCCTGCAATGCAAGAAACACCACTCTCATCTCCAGAACACTGATGTGCAAGTGAATGTCATGTTTCTTCCACGAGCCTTGGGCTGTTCTTCCCAGATAATACCCCCCCCCCCATCTGGGAAGTGTCTGTGGTCACTGTGGCTACGGGCACTGGAGGAATGAAGGGTTTCCCTATCGTTACTTGGTCTGAATGAAGCCACCAAAATAAGAAGTTATGTACCTAAACCATGTCCAAAGTGTGAAAAATAATGTGGAGAGGAGAAGCCCATGTGGCTGCTACTGATTGGAAGAGTATGGCAAGCTGTCCTGAAAGGCAATGGATGTAGCTAATGCCCTGGTTGAGGGGAAGAATCAAGCCATTTGAGAAGAGGATGGAAACCCCGACACTTAGAAAATTAGAAATGGCAGCCAACTGAACTCTGAACAGAATTAGTGGCGATCTAGTGAAAGAGTATTTCCAGGAAGTCTAAAATGGATGGATAGATGCTGAAAAAGGATCAATGTGATTTTCGATGATACCCAGCACCAGAAGTCTAAAATGGAGTATAAATTTGGTAATGGATTGGAGTTATGAGAGGCTATTAATATCTATCCGAAGACAGATGTGAGAGCCTAAACTATTCGGTAGATTGAAGAGAGACCATTTATTGAGGTTTAGGAAGACAGAGATTGAATTGAGGGAAGCATTGATTGAGGAAATCAGGTCAAGTACTGGGTCAGAATGCAGATGCTGATAGGTAGACAGGCAGGAAAGAAAGGGAGATATCTGTGAAGGAGACCAGGGTAGAATACCAGAGGATGAGGTATGGCTCTCATCATGATGGCTTTCTGAATTAAACCCAAGGGAATTATCAATGGAAGGGGAAAGGCATACCTTAGAAGCAATCGGGCCATACTTGCATTAGAAGAGGCTGGAATACCAAAACACCAGGGGCTTGAAACGGACTAGAGTCCCGGTTTAAATCGTGGACTAAAAGTCTCTGGTGAAGAAGCCCCCTGGCTAGAAGCAAAGAAGACAAGCAAACTTGCCGCAAGAGACCCTTTCGTGTAGCATAGGATTATCTTACGAGAATTTGTTCAATTGGGCGGAGGATTTCCGGGATGTGTGTTGCTATCAGAAAGCTGAGAGGTGATAAGCCCATTGCCCAAAGTCTGGTGCTTGGATGCATACATTGCATTGCTGGTTTCCACCTTGTTTGTTGTCTGACCCACTTGGTTCACATAGAGCATCTCCTGTGGTCTAATAGTCCCTATTGTCCGAGATTGTACGCTAGAGGGCTTGCAGCCTTCAGCTTACGCTCATCTGTCCTAACATTTTATCATAGAATGGCCACCGAGAATCAGCACCATGACTTTATGACTGTCCTGCATGTGCCCTGCCCCCACCCGATCAGGGATCATGCTGTTGTCAGCGTGGCAACTGGAGAAGATGTTGGTCTTCCTTGTAAGAGAAGTTGAAATTGAAGGGAAGAGAGAAGATTCTTGGATTGAAGTGACCAGTGAAGTTGGTTTCTGCAAATGGGACATGAAGTCTGCAAGGAGTGCGATTAAGAGAGCATCCACTTCTCCATTCTCATGTGAAAGCTAAGGAAGAAAGAGGAATAGTAAAAGCCATGGGCCCCAAGACGAGCTAAGCCTAAGGAATTGAGCCAATTGATCAACAACAAGAGCCCCAATTTTGGTTTGACTAAATTGATCTGCCCTCTGCTCTGTGAAAAGAAGTACAGAGTCTTATTATCGAATTTGAAGCAAAGAGCTAATGCTCTATGACAAGACAGAGAAGGTAATAGACTGACAAGAGCTTATTGACAGGTTTGGACTGTGAAAATTCTGGCAGAAGAAAGAGCTGAGTTTGCACTGTGGCCTGTGGGAGCGCAAGTAAGGACTGGGCCTGGTTCTGGCCGTGGGGAAGGAATGCGATGGCCTTGCATTAGCCACTGGAGCCCTGTTCCCTCATGTTCGGGACTGTAGTGAGACCTGGAGTGTCAAGTCTGCCGGACAAGGGGCAGGGCTCTGAACTGATAGTGAGTGGCTCCTAGCCTGGCGGCCTCTTTGTTGATGTAGTGCCTGGCAGCATTTGAGATGAGATATCTCCATCTGAAAATCCTGACCTTTGATGAGGTAGGATGGACTGTAAGCTGACCATCGAATGAGTGGGTCTGACCATCTGCGTTAAGATTGGTAGAGATTTAGGATGGGTGAAAGTCCCCTGTTTTTGGGTCTCCAGTCCCTTGTTTGAGTAGATTCAAGACCTTGCTGTGTCAATTTGGGACTGGATCTTTGCTGGTTTTTTTGGACTGCTTTGAATTTTCCAGCTGCTTGTTCTATGGAGCCGCTGGAAAGTCTGGAAGGATTTTGAGAAGGTGATGCGTCTGGAAGGAATTTTGGTTTTGGATGGGCCGGGATTTGATTTTTGCTTTGTAACCATTTGTGATGAGGTATTGTGTTTGGAGCTGGGTACAGCGGCAATGGGGCCCGACTGCCTCCGGCCCCGACTGCCAGACAGCCAGTGCGACGGACAGGCGAGTTTGTCAGAAAGGGGGACAGTGCTACCTTGGTTTGGACCTCTGACTGGGTTGCGTCGACCTCCTTTCCTGCCTCTGGGGTGGGGCGGGAATTCCCTCTGCCTCTAGGAGATGGGACCTTGTCTGAGATTGTGAGAGACTCTTGTCTTTCCTCCCCCCTTTGTCCTCCCTCTCCACCCTTAGAAGGGGGATAGGGTCTAGTGAAAAAAAAGACAGACTGACAGAGAGAGTCTTACCTTCCACCCCTGCACCTCGTATCCTTCCCTTCACCTGTGGAGCCAAACAAAGATGATCCATCAAATGGGGAGTTGGTGACGCAGAAAGAGGTCCTCCTTGAAACACAACCGCATCAGACAGCGCCCTCGTGTCACAATAATGCAATGCCTGTGCCTACAGATGCTCCATCTGCTCTGCTGGAAACCAAAACCCATGGAAGAGTTCACTTATAAATTTAGGGGTAGCCAACTGGGAGTTCATAGCTCTTTGAACCCCCTCAGCTAGTGGGATCCTTCATCAATTCCCCCATATCCTTGATCAAATCTCTTTGGACGGGTGAAGATCTTTTTGCAAGCTGGTGTTAGGGTTATTTTGTGGGACACTGGGAGCGTTTGCATCAACCATTGGGCAAAAAGAAGCCACTGTAAGATCCTCATGTGCATGTGCGCCATAGGAACTATTGTGATGGAAGCAGCCATTGTGCCTAGGGCCTTCAGAACCTCTCTGGCTTGAGCTTTTGTTTTGTGCAGGAGATTCAGCACCTGTTTTTGAAGGACCTAAATCCTTCCTTCTGGAAGTTTTACCATCATTGTGTTTGTCTTTAGCTCTGCTCCTATAAAAATGGTATGTTGAGATGGCAATGAGGCAGATTTTTCATAATTGACAGCAATTCCCAACTCTGCAAATAGGTGTAACATCGTGTTCCTTGCTTGAATTAGTAGCTGCTTGGTGGTGGCGGTTAGGAGCCAGTCGTCTAAGTATGGAAACACCTGGAATCCTAGCCGTCTCAGGTGAGCCATGACTACTGCCATATATTTGGTGAACACTCTGGAGGCTGTAGTGAAGCCAAAGGGCAGAGCTCGAAATTGATAGTGACTGGCTCCCAGCTCAAAAGGGCAGGTGCCTCCTGGATGGCCTGTCCATTTTTATGTGGTAGTACGCATCTTGAAGGTCTATACAGCACATCCAATAGTCTTCCCTAGAAAGGGAAGTATTGACTGCAATGTGACCATCTGGAACTTTGTCTTCTTTCCTGACTTGTTTAGTTTGCTGAGATCCAGTATTGGTCTCCAGTCCCCTGTTTTCTTTGGAACTAAAAAGAACCTTGAGTAAGTTCCGGAACCTACTTGGTCTGTGGGGACTGATTAGATGGCTCTTTTTTTTAGCAACTTTTGAATTTCTGTGGTTGCTTGATCCCTTTGATTGGGTGGAACATCCAGAATACTTTTGTTTGGGAGAGGTGGGATTGAAAAGGATATTGAGCAACCTCTGGATATGATTCTTTGCACCCATGAGTCTTTTTTAATTTTTAGCCAGGCAAGTGAGTGCAAAGATAAGCATCCCCCAACAGCATCCAGAGTGGGACAGACAGGCCTCCTCTCAGGAGCGCCGAAATGGTTTTCTGGAAAAAGATTCCGAGTCACCCTGGTTCTGCAGACCCCCTCTGCTGAGTGGGTGGCATCTTCCTTTATTTCCTCCTCCTCTGCCCCTGAAGGAGGATTCACCACGTGTCAGGAAAAACTCTCTGGGATTACCAGAACCACATCTTTCCCCCTTTTGACCTTTGGGATAGGGTCTGGAAGGGGTGAAAAAATGTACTCCCACAGCAGAGAGAGAGTCTTTCCCTCTTGTTCACACCTCGTTAATGTTTCTTTTACTTTCGGTCAGAAAAGGGACGAACCATCAAAGAGAGTGTTTATGAAGGATGACTTTAAGGGTTCCCAAAATTACAGAGGTGCATCCAGAAATGTCTCTTAAGGGCGATTTCTGAAGATGCTGACCTACTCACTCCATCACCTGCATAAGAGATAAGCCTCATGGACGAGTTAACTAGGGAGTTAAAGATGGAGAGCTGGGATGATACTTTCTCTGATATCCCATCAGCTACTGAACCCTGGAGAGAATCTCCTGGCTCTTTAATGAGATCTCTCTGCAATCTAGTAAAATGGGTTAAGTAGTTCAGGGACCTGAGTGTGAAGGCCGCTAATGAAAACATGCGCTTTCCATAACTGTCCATCATATGCAAATCCTTATTTGGAGAATGAATAGATGAGGATGTTTCTGATAATTCTTTTTAGTGGCCCCGCCACCACCATAGCATCCACTGGAACACCTTTTGTTAGAAAACTTTTGTCTTGTGGACTGGTTATGAACTTATTCGGCCTCCTAGGGATGGGCTCCATTGTGTCTGGAGACTCTCATGCCTTTCAACAAAGTAACTCCAAGAGCTCGTCAAAAGGCAGAGACACCCAAAAGGTGGAAGGTTGAGATCCAAAAGCTTTAAGGTACACAGACTCATCTTCAGTAGGGTTAATGGACTTCCAGTTGCCTCTCTGCTTTAGGATCTCTAGGATGTCTGCAAAGGAAACATCCTCACAGGGCGACCATGGGGACCTTTCTGATTCATTGAGGTCCATGTTTGATGTAAGTGACTCCTCTGGGGAATCTAAATGCTTCCTCCTGCATGTTTTCTTTTGAGGAGCCTCTTCAGAAGGGTATTCTGGAGAGGTCTTGGAAGACAAGGGACCACCCACTGGGGCTTCCTGAAGCTCTGAGTCTCTACGCCTTTTTGGAGTCAGTTCTGTCGAGACAGACACTGGTGCTTTAAGGGATGGAATGGGTGCAGCACATGGTGAGGCTGTCTCTGAGGACGGAGCTCTCTTCATAGCCTCGAAGGCTCCACTCCCCTGGGACAAGAAACCCCTGGTTCCAAGGAATTGATGGACACCCCCGGCGCCAGAGGAGCAGGCTCCAAAGCCGAGGTAGGGGGCTGAGCCCACACAACCCGAGGCTCCAAGAGGAAGAGTCGGATCCAACAAAATATCATCTCCACTCAAACCCCCCCCGGACCCGACCGGCAAGTGTCAGCGCCTAGACTCCACTGACAGCACTGAAGTAGTTGGAGCAGTCGGAGCCAAAGAACATGGGTAGGTCTCGGCTCCAACAAACCCGTCACCATTGGCTCCACACATTCCAGCTCCGAGATCACTGGTCGGGTTGGAAAAGGAAACAAAGAAGAGGGAAAAGGCCCAGTCGGTTCTGAAGCCCTAAGGGTTGGTTCCAATAACAATTTTGCTAGTTCCGGTGTCTTTCGCAGTCTCTGCACAACACAATCCACATCCAAATCAGAAAGACTTCTTGAGGACCTAGTTGAGGGGGCCTGGAGATGCTGATACCTGAAGAATAGGTGATCTCAAGGTTGGAGATACCGGCTCCAGTGCAGGGGACCGGCTCCTTACTTGTAAAACCATCAGTTCTGAAAGCAGTGGAGCCAAAGTTTAAAATTTTGCAGAGTGAGCTTCTTTAGAAGCAGTTGGAGACAATCTCTGTGCTTTTTAGATGGCTCCAACTCTGATGAAGTAGAAGATCTCTTTGAGGATTTTTCAGAAGTAGGCGACTTATGTTTTTGTACTTCTTGACCTTGTTCAAGGGCTTCAGTGAATGAGGACTTTAGGAGCCCTCTTAAAATCAGTTTGTTTTTCCTCTCCTGCAGGACTCTTGAGCTAAAAGAATGACATATAGCACAAGAGTCCTGCAAATGAATTGCTCCCAAGCAATATACACATTCCATGTGACCATCAGTTAGTGACATTTTTTGCCCACACTTAGGACACTTCTTAAATCCAGAAGGTTTTGAGTTTTTCGACTGTTTAGACATTTTTAAGGAAGTTTGTCTCAATTTAGCAAAGAAAGAATTGGCTTGAACATCTCTAATTTAAACGAGGTTATAGTAGAACAAATATCTATAAATGGAATCACTAGAATCAAAAGGAAAACACACACACACACACACACACACACACACACACACACACACACACACACACACACACACACACACACACAATAATCCCTTTGAATGCAAGGAGAAAGGAGTCCTCTAATTTAACGAACTACTGCAAGTTTAATAAGGTTAACTGCTAATATCTAACTGATAAACGGAAACACTAACTACCTATATAAACTCTGCTACAAAGTCAAACAATCCACACTATAATAAGCGACCTATCAAAGATACTCTACAGGCAAAAAACACACAAACTCTAGCAAAGAACTACTATTAGAAATATTAACTCTGAAGAAAGGGGATAGGGTAAGAACAGGCCCAACAACCGAAGAAAAGAAGTTACCATAACGTTCCATGTGAGTTGTTCATCTCGCCTTCATTCCTTACTGATGGGTTCGGAGCCAGTCTCTCGGTTCCAAGATGGCCAATTGCAAAGCTCAAGGTCTTCAAATAGCTCGAGGCCAAGTCCCTATCCCACGATGCACCTAGAGTTACCTCAGATCTTGTTTGCTGCATATAATAATAGCATATGTCATTCTTTCACTCCCAAGAAAGGGTATAGAAGGATTGAGCAACCAGGATGGATCCAGCATTTCGGTCATCTAACAGCCCAGGAAGGGGTAGGAGGGAGAGACGTAAGAATGAAGGTGAGATGAACAACTCACATGGAACATTATGGTAAGTACATAACTTCTTTATGTGAAGTTGTTCTAGCTCACTGTTCATTCTTTACTGATGGGTAGCGTCCCAAGCACCATCAATCTTGGGTGGCTCACGAAAGTATATTTCTCAGGACCGTGGATCCAAAAGAGACCCTGTCCCTGGAGGCCTTGTTAACTTTGTAATGAGTGATAAAGGTATGAGGTTTTGACCAAGTGGCTGCTGCACAGATGGTATCAATAGTGAGTCTGGCGGAAAAGGCAGATGATGTAGAAACTGCTCTGGTTGAGTGAGCTTCAATTTTATGCTGCAAAGGCATATTGGCAGCTGAATCAGCAAAGGTGATACTATCAGATAACCATTTAGACAGAATTGTTTTAGCCACTGGTCTACCCTTCCTGGAGTCTGAAAATGAAACAAAAAGCTGGTCTAATTTTCTGAAATCTTTTGTTCTATCCAAATAAAATCTGAGCTGCCTGTGAACATCAAGTTTGTGCAGCATGTACTCTAAATTGTTTGAATGGTTGGGGAAAAAGACTGGCAAATCTATTATTTGGTTGAGATTAATTTCAGTGCAAACTTTGGGCAAGAATGAGGGGTTTATTCTAAGCGAGACTCTGTCAGCATGGAAAATCATATAAGGAGGCTTGATGGATAAAGCCTGAAGCTCTGACACTCTGCGGGCAGAAATAATAGCTACTAAAAAGATGATTTTCCATTACAAAAATTTGAGATCACAAGAGGAAGCTGGTTCATATGGCAGAAGAATTATGTGGGAAAGCATGAAATTAAGTTTCCATGGCGAATAGGGAGATTTCACAGGTGGTCTAATATGAAAGGTCCCTTTGAGAAAGGCTTTGGATAATTTGTGTGACATAATATTCAAGCCTTCAAATCCAAGATGAAAATTAGAAGTAGCAGCCAGTTGAACATGAACTGTTGCTGCTGCAGCTCCTTTGTTAAAAATCATAGTCGAGAACTCTAAAATGGAGGCCATAGGGGCTTGGTAAGGATCAATATTGTTTTTAGAGGCCCATATAGAAAATGTTTTCCATTTGCTAAGATATAGCTTCTGAGTAGAAGATTTATGAGAGGATAAGAGGATTTGTTTTGTCTCATTGGAGAGGTTATGGAACCTGGCTATGATGGGAATTGGTGCAGCCAAGCTGTCAGCTTCAGGGACTGCAGAGAGGGATGAAGTTCCCTCGACGAATGTGTCAGGAGGTCTGGAACTGGGTCCAGAATCCAATGGTCCTCCAAAAGATGAAGTCGAAGGAAGGGGAACCAAATCTGACAAGGCTAATGAGGGGCTATTAGAATGATGGTCCTTCCCAGAGTTTTTGCTTTCTGTAGAACCTTGGGTATCAACAGAATCGGTGGAAATGCATAGAGGAGACCCAGAGGCCAATCGTGTATGAGTGCATCCCTTGGGGCTTCTCCCAAAGGGGGAATCAGGGCCAAGTAGCTTCTGCATTTCGTGTTCATGTGACTGGAAAAGAGGTCGCAGCAAGGCTGGCCCCACCTGTGGAATATCCTGTCTGCTATTTCTTTCTTGAGGGACCAATTGTGGGGCAACAAGATTGCCCTGCTCAGCTTGTCTGCTATCATGTTGGATTTCCCCGGGATGTTCATTGCCAACAGAAAGCGCTGGGTGGAAACAGCCCACTGCCATACTCTGAGAGCCTCGCAACAAAGGGGGTAAGACCTGGTTCCTCCTTGTTTGTTCAAATACCAGACCATCGATATGTTGTCCCTCTGAATCACAATCGTACCCAGAGGAGGAGAGTCCTGAAAGTACTGCAAAGCCAAAAGTACTGCTCACATCTCTAGGACATTGATATGCAGATGTGTCTCTTGATCGGTCCATGTGCCTTGGGCTGTCTTTCCCTGAAAATGCCCCCCCTACCCTATCAGGGAAGTGTCCGTGGTCACTGTGGCCGCTGGAGTGGGTAGCACAAATGGGCGTCCTATTGTGACATGAAGTTAGGTCAACCACCACTGAAGATCTTTTTCGCAGGAATTTGTGATCATTATCATGTGAGACATGGGAAGCTCTTGGTAAGACCATTGAGTGAACAACAGCCATTGTAGTATCCGCATGTGCATACAAGCTAGTGGTATGGCTAGAATTGCTGCTGCCACCATGACTAATAATTTCAGAACTTCTGATGCTGGTGCTCTGTCTTTGGATATCAGAATGCTGACATGCTGATGAAGAAGTTATGTCTTACCATAACGTTCCATCTGTGTTGCTGGTCTTCTTCCATTCATCACTGATGGGTTCGGTTCCGAGCCCTCAGAACCAAGTCGGCCTAATACCAAGCTTGTGTACACCAAAAACTCTCGAGCTAAGCTGCTACCCACAATGCCCTTCTCCCAGTTACCTCAGATCAAGTTTGCATGCAATATATAGAAGTAAAACCAGAGGCCATTTCTGTGCAGAAACCCTGAAACACCACAAGGACCCATAAGATCCAGCAGGAGCCTTGGAGGGGGACAGAAGGTGGGTTGTGATGAATGGAAGAAGATCAACAACACAGATGGAACGTTATGGTAAGACATAACTTCTTTATCTGTTGTTGTAATTTTCTTCCCATTCATCACTGATGAGACAGAATCACAAGCTACTTGAAAACCTGGGTGGCCCTTATGGAAGAACATTCCTGAGAACCACTGAGCTGAAGGCCGCTCTTCCCCTGGAGACCATGTCTAATTTGTAAAGTCTATTGAAAGTATGGGCTTTAGCCCAAATGGCTGCTGCACAAATGTCGTCCATAGAAGCTCTGGAGTGAAAAGCAACAGAAGTTGCAATGGCTCTCAGTGAATGAGCTTTGATATTAACAGGTTTAGGTTCATTTGCCTGTGAGTATGAAAAAGTAATACAATCTCTGAGCCATTTTGATAAAGTGACTTTTGATACAGCACATCCCATTTTTGGTCCAGAGAATGAGATGAAAAGTTGATCCAACTTGCGGAAAGATTTGGTCCTGTCCAAGTAAAAACGTAATTGTCTATGTATAGCCAGTGAATGTAGACAGTATTCTCCTTTATTGGAATAATTTGGGAAAAACACTGGGAGCTCAATGGACTGGTTGACAGAGAAATCAGAAATCACTTTGGGGAGAAAAGATAGATTAGTATGAAGAGATATTCTGTCTTTATGAAAGATTAAATACGGTCTCTTGATGTACAAGGCTTGTAATTCCGATATCTGTCTAGCTGATGTGACCGCCACCAAAAACAGAGATTTCCATGATAGAAATTTAAGGTCACATTTTGCAGCAGGCTCAAAAGGGGTAAAGAGAGAGACTGTAATACCAGAGAGAGATTCCATGTCTCTACAGGCCGCCTGATTGGGGGTCTGCTATGGAAAACTCCTTTGAAAAAGGTCTTGCCAACACGGGTGGAGATAAGAGGAACGCCTTCTAAACCATTATGAAAATCGGAGATAGCTGTCAAGTGGACTTGAATAGTATAAGCTGAGGCTCCATTGTCAAACAACTCAGACAGGTATTGAAGTATAACAGATACAGGAGCTGAGAAGGGGTCTAGCATCTGTTCTTTAGACCAGACAGCAAGCCTTTTCCACTTATCTCTGTAGAGTTTTCTGGTGGATGGTTTATGGGAGGCTAGCATAATATCACGAACTGGTGAGGAGAGAGTTTCCTGCCTGGCAACTAACGGAAGTAGAGAAACCAAGCTGTCAGCTTGAGAGTGGACAGATTTGGAGGAGTCAACCCTTGGGGGTGAGAGATTAGGTCCTGATGAGTGTCCAGGATCCATGGAGGTTGTAATAGGTGAGGCCAGAGGAAGGGGAACCACACTTGTCGAGGCCAGAATGGGACAATGAGGATCACCTTGCATCTCAACCGAATTGCTTTCTTTAAAAATAGGGGTATCAAGGAAATTGGAGGATAAGCATAGAGAAGACCCGAGGGCCAATCGTGAGTTAAAGCGCCTCTTGATGACTCCCCTTCTGGGGGAAAAAGGGCAAAGAAGCTGCTACATTTGTTGTTTGAAGGGGAAGCAAAAAGATTGCAACAAGACTGGTCCCAATGACTGAAAATTTCTGCTGTCACATTTGGATTGAGAGATCACTCATGTGGAAGGAGGATGAATCTGCTCAGCCTGTCAGCAATCACGTTGGAGCTCCCCGGGATATGCATTGCTATAAGAAAGCAGTTGGAAGCTATCACCCAGTGCCAAATTCTCATGGCCTCTCAACACAGGGGGTAGGATTTGGTCCCTCCTTGTTTGTTTATGTACCAGACTACTGACATATTGTCCAAATGGATTGCAATCGTTCCCGATGGAATGAGTGGATGTAGTGCCTGCAACACCAACAGCACCGCTCTCAACTCCAGAACATTGATATGCAAGTTGGCCTCCAAGCTGGACCACGTGCCTTGGACTGTCTTTCCCTGAAAGTGGCCCCCCCACCCTATCAGGGAAGCTTCCGTGGTCACCGTGGTGCTGGGTTGAGGGGTCTGTAAGGGGCAGCACCAAAGAATTTCGTCTGTCCTCATCCACCAGAGAAGATCTTGCTTGCAGGAACTGGTGATGAGGATCTGTGAGTTTAGAGGGTGAAGATTTGCCAACCACTGGGACAAAAGGAGGCATTGTAACAGCCTCATATGTAATCTTGCCAGAGGAACAATTGGAATGGCTGCTGCCATAGATCCCAGAGCCTGTAGAACTTCTCTTGATGACAACTTTCTTTGACAGAATATCACTTGCACCTGCATTCTTAACCTCTGAAGCCTGTGAGGTGGAAGAGAAACCTGGCTTGTTCGAGTACTGAATACTGCTCCTGTCAGTTCCAATTGTTGGGTAGGATGAAGATTGGATTTTTCCCAATGGACTGTGATGCCTAGAAACTCCGCCAGTGAGAGAGTGTAGTGGAGGGCCATGATCAATAGGTGCTTGATGGGGGCAGAGAGGAGCCAATCATCTAAATATGGAAACACCTGGAATCCCTGAAGTCTCAGATGAGCTGTCACCACTGCTAGGCATTTCGTGAACACTCTGGGGGCCATTGAGAGACTGAATGGCAGGGCTCGGAATTGGTAATGATTGGCTCCTAGCCAGAAGTGAAGGAGACCCCTGGAGCATTTGTCCATTTTGATGTGATAATATGCATCCCGGAGGTCTATCAAACACATCCAAACATCCTCCCGATGAAAGGGGAGAATGGATTGTATAGTGACAGTGCGGAATTTGGTTTGAACCACTGACTTATTTAGTTGGCTGTGAACCAAAACAGGTCTCCAGACCCCAGTCTTTTTTGGCACCAAAAAGAATCTTGAGTAAAAACCGGATCTGCATTGGTCTGGGGGGACTGGCTGGATGACTCTTTTTTGACACAGCTTTCTTATCTCTGAAGCTGCTTCTTCCCTTTGACTGGGTGGAACATTGGGAAGGTACTTTGAAGGTTTTGGGTAAGATATTAGAGGAATGTAATAGCATCTGGAAATTATTCTCTGCACCCACTGATCGTTTGTAATAGAGTGCCAGGCAGTTTGGTGCAGAGAAAAACAAGCCCCGACTGCTTTCAGAGGAAAGCAATCAGACAACGCTTCAGGAGTGCTGATGAGATCGTCTGGAGAAATAATCCCTGGAGTCTTGTTTCGGGGACCCCCTCTGCCCCTAAAGGGGCATCTTCCACCATTGGAATCCCCTCTGCCTCTGAGGGAAGCCTCACCACGTGTGTTGCGGAAAGGGCCTTGAGATTTTTTGTGCCATATCTTTCCACTCCTCTGGTTCTTGGAAAAAGAACACTGAGGTTTGGAAAAATGTAGGCCAATGGCAGACAAGGTCTTTCCATCCTGTTCGCACCTGGCCAATGTGTCCTTCACTTTATAACCAAACAAGGTGGATGGTTCGATAGGGGCAGTCAAAAAAGAGGACTTGATGGAGTCTGCAAGGTCACAAATGTGCATCCAGGCATGGCGTCTCATGACTACGCCTGCACCCGCAGCTCTAGCCGCCCCTTCGGTTGCATGGGAGAGCAACCTCATGGACGAGTTGGAGATAGACTCAAGGGTGGCAAGTTGAAAAGCAACCTTGTCACGTGCCCCATCAGAAACTTGACCCACGAGGGCTCCAGAAAGTTCAGAGATCAGATCCCTTTGGAGCCTCATAAAATGTGCCAAGTAATTCAGAGACCTGACTGCAAAGGTCACTTAAGCAAAAACTCACTTCCCTAGTCTGTCCTCAGCCTGGGACTCTCTGTTGGGTGGGTGAACAGTAAGACTTTCCTCCACAAGGTCCTTTTTCGTGGCACCGCCACCACCATAGCATCTACTGGCAAGCCTCTAGACCAGTGGGGATGCTCCTCTGGTGGGAAAAGAATCTTGTCTGGTCTCTAGTGGATGGCCTCAATAGAATCAGGATTCTTCCATGCATACTGCACGATGAGCTGGACTAACTCGTCAGCAGGTGGGGTCACCCAAGTAGTAGAAGGCCAAGAATGGAAAGCCTGCAGGAAGACGGACTCCTCTGAGGAAGGATTGGAGGGCTTCCAGCCACCCCTCTGTTTCAATATTTCTAGGATGTCTCCGAAGGAGACATCATCAGGGGGTGACCGTGGGGACCCTTCCCCATCATCATAGTCCATATCGTCTGTGAGAGTTTCCTCCGGAGAGTCAAGGTGTTTCCTCTTACATGCCTTCTTATGAGGGATTTCTTCAGTGGGAATGTCTGAAGATGACTCAGAAGGGAAATTACCCTAGACAGGGGTTTCCTGAGGCTTGTGCTCTCGGTGTCCTGGGGAGGTGGCCAGTGGCAGCTGTAGCTCAGAGGGAGCAGGGGGAATATCCAATGCAGAAGGAGTGCTTCCAAAAGCAAGCACCCTCTCCATCACCCGGAAAGCTGGCCCGCCTGAAGAGGAATGGGATCCTGGAACTGAGTAAGACAATCTCGGAACCGGGGTCATACCCCACTCTGTGCAGCCCACTCCCAGGGATGGAGCCTCAAGCAAGATCAGGGTGGGTGCCGCCTTCAGATCTGAGGACAGAACCGATAAAAAACTTGGAACCATACTGGGAACTGAGGGTTCCACCCCCCCAACCATGAGACTGAGGAAGGGACGGTTCCGTAGGAACCGAAACCCAAAGGGGGGCCTCGAAGCCTCAGAGAGAGTCACTGTCGGCACCAAGGAAAGGGTTCCCACCAAGGATGTCAGAACTATGGGCCTCGGAACCGATGGCTCCAAGGGAGGAGAATAAGTGGGAGTCCTGGGAGCATTAGACCTAAACACCGAAGTGGGATGAGTTTTTGGAAAGTTTGTTATCCCTCTGGCTGTCAACAGCTGGTCCAGCAGGCGTACCACATCAAATTCAGACAGACTCCTGGTGGACCTTACAGACACTCCGGAAGGGGAGTCGAGCCTGTCCAGAAAAGGTCCAATGAAAGTGAGTACTAGGTCCATGGTGTTTGAATTCTTGGCACCAAAGATTCCAACTTGGAAAAAGACATTTCAACTAATTGGAGATTCTGAACACCCATGACTTGTTTCATCATTTTACTGGACAATTTCAGGCCAATAAAGCCAAACCCCACTAACTGTGGATATGCATATTTCGGCCTTGTTATGACCTCATCAGCACAGAGTATTTGACTAAGCATTAGAAACACAGGGCTGTTATACCCAGCTGATGTCCATTATCATTATGGTCACTGCAAAAATATCCCAAACAACAAAGTAAAACAATGAGTGTGAAGGTCACTGAAAAAACAGTTAGTAAAAACAAAATGAAAACTCCAGCAAAGCTAGAACTTCCAATAAGTGACTGCCCAAACCTCTTGTATCAGAGGCACATGGGATATATGCAAATGAGCCATATGAACATCAGGTGTTTCAGCTAATTGGCGATTCTGAATGCCCATGACTTGTTTAATCATTTTACTGGACAATTACAGGCCAATAAAGCCAAACCCCACTAACTTCTTATGCTTAGTCAAACACTCTGCTTGTGCTCTGCTGATGAGGTCATAACAAGGCTGAAATATGCATATCCACAGTTAGTGGGGTTTGGCTTTATTGGCCTGAAATTGTCCAGTAAAATGACGAAACAAGTCATGGGCATTCAGAATTGCCAATTAGCTGAAACACCTGATGTTCATAAGGCTCATTTACATATATCCCATGTGCCTCTGATGCAAGAGGTTTGGGAGGTCACTTATTGGAAGTTCTAGCTTTGCTGGAGAGTTCATTTTGTTTTTACTGATTGGTTTTTCAGTGACCTTCTCACTCATTGTTTTAGTTTGTTGTTTGGGATATTTTTGCAGTGACTCTAATGATAATGGACATCAGCTGGGTATAACAGCTCTGTGTTTCTAATGCTTAGTCAAACACTCTGCTTGTGCTGTGCTGATGAGGTTATAACAAGGTCAAAATATGCATATCCACAGTTAGTGGGGTTTGGCTTTATTGGCCTGAAACTGTCCAGTAAAATGACGAAACAAGTCATGGGCATTCAGAATTGCCAATTAGCTGAAACACCTGATGTTCATAAGGCTCATTTGCATATATCCCATGTGCCTCTGATACAAGAGATTTGGGAGGTCACTTATTGGAAGTTCTAGCTTTGCTGGAGTTTCCATTTTGTTTTTACTGATAGGTTTTTCAGTGACCTTTTCACTCATTGTTTTAACTTGGAAACAGGCAAAAGGGGAACTAACGGCGCTGAGAAAGGACTCTGTGCCAAAGAAACACTTGGAGTAGAATTTATTATCGGCTCCAAGGGGATCACTGGAACTGACTTCGGTGTAGTGAGAGGTGAAGTCGGCGCCGAGACTATCGAAGGCAATAAGGTTGGAGCCGTAGTTGTTACTGCAGTTGAGGTTGGTACCGTAGATGTCAGTGCCAAAGGTGGTGCTGACGTCGAAGTTATGGCAATGTCCACAGAAGCAACTGGAGCTGAGCTCGGAACCGGAATAGTCGGAGCCGAGGAAGCAGTCTTATGTTCCATAGAAGACTTGTGAGCCTTGTGTTTGTGAGACTTACCCTTATCACTAGCCGGTGAAGAGGGATCGTAATGTGGATGTTTCTTGTCCTTCACTGGAGGGGTTGAGACCTCCGACACAGAAATGGCCTCTCAGAAAGGTGAGGATAGTAGGCCTTTCAAGATAAGCTTATTTTTCCTCTCATTCAGCATCTGCTGTCTAAAGCTTAGACAAATCTGGCAAGGAGGTTTCACAGAGAGGTGAGAAATCCCCAGACAATAGACAAAATCATTGTGTAAGTCGCTGTTGGGGAGTTTGCCATTGCAGGAAGTGCAATGTTTGAACACCGAAGTTCCTTTTTTATGAGACATATTCAACACACAGAAAAGCAACCAAACAAAATTACTGCTAGAAGGTATAGAAAAGAAGTAGAAAAAGGAGAGATACCAATGATGGTATCAAATGATACCACAAGGGTAGTGGAGAGCGTTACCAACGATGGTATAAGAAATACCCGAAGGGTAGAGCTAGATAGAGAAATAGGGTAGAAAAATGAGTTAGATTAGAAAAAAGTTTCAAAATACAGCAAAATTTATAGAAATTTGACACTTAGCTGGAGAGCTCAGTGAAATGCTGCTATATGGCTGCATGGCAAATGAGATCTGAGGTAACTGGGAGAAGGGCATTGTGGGTAGCAGCTTAGCTCAAGAGTTTTTGGTGTACACAAGCTTGGTTTTAGGCTGACTCGGTTCCGAGGGCTCGGAACTGAACCCATCAGTGATGAATGGGAAGAAGATTAACAGCATCAGATAGACTCTTTCTATTGGAAGCCTTAGTGTGGTGGTGGTGGTGCCCAGTTCTGCCCCGATAAAAACAATATGCTGCGATGACGATAAGGCAGATTTTTCGGGGTTGATTGTAATGCCCAGTTGATTGCAGAGTGACAGAGTGGACTCCCTGGCCTGAATGAGTTGATGCCTGGTGGTGGCGGTAAGGAGCCAATCATCTAGGTATGGAAACACCTGGAATCCTAGATGCCTCAGGTGAGCCGTGACCACTGCCATGCATTTGGTGAACACTCTGGGGGCTGTAGTGAGACCAAAGGGCAGGGCTCGAAAATGGTAATGATTGGCTCTCCAGCCAGAAGCGCAGGTGATCTCTGGATGGCCTGGCCATTTCTATGTGGTAGTACTCATCCTTGAGATCTAATGAGCACATCTAATTGTCTTTCCCTAAGAAGAGAAGTATAGACTGAAGCGTGACCATCTGGAACCTCTCTTTCTTTACATATTTGTTCAGTCTGCTGAGGTCTAATATGGGTCTCCAGTCCCTCGTCATTTTTGGAATGAAAAAGAATCTTGAGTAAGTTCCAGATCCTGTCTGGTCTGCTGGGACTGTTGGATGACTCTTTTTCTTAGAAACGTTTGGACCTCTATTGTTGCCTGTTCCCTGTAACCTGGTGGAATGTCCAGGATCCTTCTTATGGGTGGAGAGGGTGTGGCGAATGGGATGAAGTATCCTCTGGAAATGATACTTTGTACCCAGCTGTCTTTTGTTATTTTGAGCCAGGTGTCTGGATACAAAGATAAGCAACCCCTGACTGCCTCTAGAGCAGAACAGTTGGACTTCCTTTCAGGAGCAGTGGTAGGGCTTCCCAGAGAAGTGATCTCTGTCACCCTGGTGTTGTGGACCCCCTCTGCAGTGAGGGCAGCATCTTCCATTATTGCCCCCTCCTCTGCTTCTAGAGGGGGGGGGGTGTTCACCACATGTGTCCTGAAAGGCTCCTTGTGCTTTTCGGAACCACATTTTTCCTCCCCTTTGACCCTTAGGGTAGGGTCTGGTAAGAGTGGAAAAATGGACCCAGATGGCAGATAGAGTCTTTCCATCCTGTTCACACCTGTTTAAGGTTTCCTTCATTTTAGGCCCGAAAAGGGACAAGCCATCAAAGGGAGTATCCATGAAGGATGACTTGAAGGGCTCCACGAAGGAACACAAGCACATCCAGGACTGTCTCCTAAGAGCAACTCCTGTACCCGCTGTACTACTCATTCCATCAGCTGCATATGAGATGAGGCGCATGCATAAGTTTACTATAGAATTGAGGGTAGCAAGCTGGGTGGCAACTTTGTCGATAGCTCCTGCAGCTACTGTACCGTGAAGAGTATCTCCTAGCTCTCTAAGGAGATCTCTTTGTAACCTGGTAAAATGGGTTAAATAGTTGAGCGAACGAAGAGCAAAAGTCGCTGAACTAAACATGCTCTTCCCATATCTATCCATGATCCTGGAGTCTCTGTTAGGAGGATGGATAGATGAGGAAGTTTCAGACATTTCCTTTTTGGTGGCTGCCGCTACCACCATGGCATCAACTGGAACACCTTTTGATAAGAAATATTTGTCAAGGGGGACAGAAATGAACTTATTAGGCCTCCTAGGGACGAGAGACCAGCTGCATCAGCTCATCGAAGGACGGAGACACCCAAGGAGACCCGAAAGCCTTCAGGAAAACTGATTAATTCTCAGTAGGGCTTTTGGACTGCCAGTCACCCCTCTGCCTAAGGATTTCAAGTATCTTTGTGAATGAGATATCTTCAGAGGGGGACCATAGGGACCCTTCTGACTCATCTAAGTCAGTATCCGATGTTAGAGACTCCTGGGGGCAGTCTAGATGTTTCCTCTTATCAGGCAGTTTGAACCATTTATTTGTAAAGCACTTTTCATCTCAGGCAATCCCAAGAATTCTTCAAAGTACTAATACACATGCCCCTTCTTATAACTTCCACAATTAAATCAAATGGCACAACATTGGTTAAAAACATCAGTTCATTAAGTATGCTAAACAGCTCTAGGTCAGGGGCCACAAGCCCGCCCCTTTATGAGCAAATCACAACACAATATATATAGTATAATATAAGCAAAAAGGACTGCTTGCATTCGCCTTAAGCATGACACAATTTCAATTACTAAGCTAAAATGCCTGCAAAAAACTGTCATGCATTTCAAACTAACTTTCATGTGAAGACATGTTTTACTCCCTAAGAGTAGGTCACAACCCAGTATGAAAGAAACGTGCTGCAAGCATGCCTGTTTAGTCATAAACATCCACAAATAAAATATCATACCGATTGTTAAAAGCATTAAAATATTAGGTATGCGTAACAGTTCTAGGTTTAAAATCACAAGTCCGTCCGCTGTGAACCAGTCACAACTCAGTGTAAAAAGGGACGGATAACATGCTTTCGCCTTTAAGCATGAAACAATTAAGCATAAAAATAAAAAATTAAAATTAAAAACCTAAAAGGCAGTACCTACAAGTAAAACTGTCATGCAATACTGACAGACACAGACAAACAACATCAAACCCCTGAATTTAAACTTCAGGTCATGTTTGACCCAATAAAAAAGGGCAAAGACAAGAGGTGCAAGTCCACCAGATATAAACTGGTCATGGCACCGGTCAAAAACAAGCTCCAAGCTGATTTGTAACGTTAATCGTGTTTTGACCCTTGTGGGCAGGTCTAAAACCAAATAAGAGAACTAGTTGTATGCATTTACTTTATACATACAACAGTTATCATCGTAAACTAAAACACAATACTTACAGGTTAAGGCTATCAAGTGACACAAGCAAGTATTAGGTCATGTTTTTCCCAGTCAATAGCACAAACTCTAAAGGTGTAAAATCGCTAGTTGTAAACTGGTCATGGCACCATTTAAAATTACTGGCTCCATGCGATTGCCTTGTGGCATAAAAAATATGTTCAATCACTTACCTAAAGGCAAAAACTGCCATTACTGACAGACACAATCTAATCAATCTAATTGAGGCAAACAAGTTGCAACAACATCTACTTACGTAAACCGTCGATGGTGGACAAAGCAGTGAATAGTACATGGCTACCATAAACAGTGGGTCGCCACTACTCCTATGAAGTTGTCAAAACTTCATTGGATATATTGTTTTATATATATATATATATATATATATATATATATATATATATATATATATAGTTTCATAGTTGCGGCTTATTCATTATTTATTTATCATTCATTTCCTTTGACATCTGTGTAAAAAATTTTTAACACATTTTTTCTTTTCTCTATTATGTTCTCTCTCTCTATATATATTCTCTGTATATCCTAACATTGTTGTTTAATTGGTTGTATCTCAACCTCCTTCCACTAGGTGTCTCTATTGTTTTATTATAGACAGGAACAGGTTTGACTCTTAGTTTTACCAACAGATTCTAATTGTTAGTTTGTATTTACCAATGTTTACTATATAAACTGTAGGTTTTACACCTTTAGAGTTTGTTCTCTTGACTGGGACAAACATGACCTAATACTTGCTTGTGTCACTTGATAGCCTTTAACCTGTGAGTATTGTGTTTTAGTTTACAATGATAACTGTTGTATGTATAAAGTAAATGCATACAACCAGTTCTCTTACTTGGTTTTAGACCTGCCCACAAGGGTCAAAACACGATTAACGTTACAAATCAGCTTGGAGCTTGTTTTTGACCGGTGCCATGACCAGTTTATATCTGGTGGACTTGCACCTCTTGTCTTTGCCCTCTTTTATTGGGTCAAACATGACCTGAAGTTTAAATTCAGGGGGTTGATGTTGTTTGTCTGTGTCTGTCAGTATTGCATGACAGTTTTACTTGTAGGTGCTGCCTTTTAGTTTTTTAATTTTTATTTTTTATTTTTATGCTTAATTGTTTCATGCTTAAAGGCGAAAGCATGCTATCCGTCCCTTTTTACACTGAGTTGTGACTGGTTCACAGCGGACGGACTTATGATTTTAAACCTAGAACTATTGGGCATACCTAATGTTTTAATGCTTTTAACAATTGGTGTGATATTTTATTTGTGGATGTTTACGACTAAAGAGGCATGCTTGCAGCACGTTTCTTTCATACTGGGTTGTGACCTACTCTTAGGGAGTAAAACATGTCTTCACATGAAAGTTAGTTTGAAATGCATGACAGTTTTTTGCAGGCATTGCATTTTAGCTTGGTGACTGAAACTGTGTCATGCTTAAGGCGAATGCAAGCAGTCATTTTTGCTTATATTATACTATATTATATTGTGTTGTGATTTGCTCATAAAGGGGCAGGCTTGTGGCCCCTGACCTAGAGTTGTTTAGCATACTTAATGAATTGATGTTTTTAACCAATGGTGTGCCATTTGATTTAATTGTGGAAGTTATAAGAAGGGGCATGTGTATTAGTACTTTGAAGAAGTCTTGGGATTGCCTGAGACCAAAAGCGCTTTACAAATAAACGGTTCAAACTGCCTGATTTGTGGTATGGTGACTTGCGTAACTCAGCTTGTTTTTTTGCCTTTGTTTGTGAACTTTCCTAGTTTGTAGATGTTTCCTCTTACATAATCTCTTCCTGGGAACCTCATCAGTGGGAGCTTCTGGTGAGGTCTCAGAAGATCAAGGACCACCCAATGGGGCTTCCTGAGGCTCTGGGTCTCTATGCTTGGTCAGGATGTGTGAAGCAGAAGCAGACACAGGAGCTTTAGGGGAGGAGGAAGCCAGACCTGAGGTTGAGGATGTCTTAGGAGACATCCTCACGGCATTGAAAGTACTTCTACTCTGATGCGAGGGAACCAATGGATCCGAAAAAAACATCGATACCCCAGCACCAGGACAGTGGGCTCTGAACCAGAGGTCAAAGCCGAGCTCATCCGAGCCGAAGCCCGAGAGGCAGAGTCGAAACCGACAAGTCAGTCAGACTATCCTCCCCGGACCTAACCAGAGAGTGTCGGCACCTAGAGTCCTCGATCGGCACTGAGGATGTCAGAGTGCACAGAGCCGAAGACACCGGAGCAGGCGTCGGGTCCGAGGGTTCCACTATCAACAGGTCTAACTCCTCCAGCTCCGAAGGACCAGCATGGCTCAGAGGAGGAATAGATTGAGCTGGTGCAAGGGTCTTCAGCTCCGAAGCCATTTGGGTCGAAGCTGATAAAATTTTTGCCAAGGCTGGTGCCGATAACAGCTTCTGCACCACACGATCCACATCCAGATGTGAAAGGCTGATAGAGGACCGAGAAGAGTGCACCGAAGGTGGTACCGACTGTAGTAACGGACTCTTCGGAGCTTCTGATATCGGTTCCAAGACTGGGGACCGGCTCCGAAAAGAAAAGACTGTCGGTTCCAATGGCAGTGGAGCCGAAGTTGAAGATTTCTTTGATTTCTTAGAGTCTGAAGTCTTAGAAGACTTTGAGGACTTGCTGGATCCATCTTGGTCACTCAAAGCTTCTTGAAATGATGGTTTCAACAACCCTCTGTCAATTAGTTTTCTTTTCCTTTCCTGTAGGACCCTTGAAGAGAAGGAATGGCATATAGCACAGCTATCCTGTAAATGCAGGGCTCCTAGACAGTACACAAAATGTGCATGGCTGTCTGTTACAGACATTTTTTGGCCACACTTTGGGTACTTTTTGAAACCAGACTTGGGGTGCTTGTCTTGGTCAGCCATTGAAAATTCTGAGAGAAAATTATTGTCACCACAAAAAATTCTAAAGTAATTATTCACAAAAAGCCTTAAAAAATCAGGCTAGGCCACACCCACACACACACACACACACACACACACACACACACACACACACACACACACACACACACACACACACACACACTAATGCAAATGCAAATATATTAAAGTGACAGGAAAAAGGATACTGTCACCACAAACTGTCTAAACACACACTATGAGCAGACTATGCAAGGAAAAAAGATAGCTGCTATAAAGTACAACACACTGTCTAAATATCTAAGGAATATCTATGCTAAACCAAATTACTGTTAACTACAAAACTGCAACAGTAATTAAGTTTGAAGAAGTATCACCAATATGAAAATTTGAAATTGCAGCAAGTTGAGCATTGTTGGAACAGTTCCGCCAGAAATTCCAAAATGGAGTGAATAGGTGAATATAAAGGATCAATGTTCTTATCTTGAGCCCACAGGGAAAACCTCTTCCATTTACTAGAGTAAAGTTTTCTAGTAGAAGCTTTATGGGAGGACATTAGGATACGTTTTACAGTAGGAGTGAAACTGTGAAGCCTGACTAAATTGGGAAGTGGAGCAGCCAAGCTGTCAATTTTAATGTGTGGAGAGAAGGATGAAGCTCCCCTGACATATGAGTCAGCAGATCCAGTACTGGGTCCAGGATCCAAGGCTTCTCCTGAAGGTGGGGAGATAGGAAGGGGAACCAAACTTGACGAGGCCATTAAGGGGCAATGAGAATTATCCTGCTTCCCGAGCTTTGAGCTTTCTGAATTACTCTGGGTATGAGAGGAAAAGGTGTAAAGGCATATAGAAGACCTGAGGGCCAATCGTGAGCCAGAGCGTCTATCGGTGTCTCCCCCAGAGGGGGAAATAGGGTAAAGTAGTTGCTGCACTTGGCATTCATGGGAGTGGCACAGAGATTACAGCAAGCCTGTCCCCATGTTTGGAAAATCATTCCCACTACATCGTGATTGGGAGACCACTTGTGAGGCATTATAATTGCTCTGCTCAGCTTGTCCGCTAAGACACTGGACTTCCCCGGAATGTGTGTTGTGATTAGAAAGCGCTGGAAGAAACTGCCCATTGCCATACTCTTAGGGCTTCTCAACACAGGGGGTAGGATCTGGTTCCTCCTTGCTTGTTTATACCAAACCACAGACATATTGTCTAATTGGATCACAATAGTCCCTAGAGGGAGAGAGTCTTGAAGTGCTTGCAATGCAAGAAGCACTGCTCTCATCTCTAGAACATTTATATGCAAGTGAGCATCATGATCTTGCCATGTACCTTGGACTGTTCTTCCCAGATAATGCCCCCCCAACCCTGTCTGGGAAGCGCCCGTGGTCACTGTAGCTATTGGTTGAAGTGGAACAAAGGGTCTGCCTATTGTCACATGAGTGGAGTGCATCCACCATCTCAAGTCGTTCTTGCAAGATTCCATTATCGTGATCAAATGAGACACTGCAAGTTCTTGAAGAAACCATTGGGAGAATAATAGCCATTGAAGTATCCTCATGTGCATTCTGGCAAGAGGAACTAGTGTAATCGTGGAGGCCATTGTTCCTAATAAATGTAGAATTACTTTTGCTTTCACTTTGTCCATGGGAAGGATGTGAAGAATCTGATGTCTGAGAGCTATGATTCTTTCTGCTGGAAGACATGCTATCATCAATGAAGTGTCTAGGTCTGCGCCTATGAATGTAATATGTTGACAGGGCAACAAGGCAGATTTTTGCAAATTTACTGTAATGCCCAAATGATTGCAGATGTCTAACGTTAGATTCCTGGCTTGTAGGAGTAGATGCTTAGTGATGGCAGACAGGAGCCAGTCGTCTAGATAGGGAAACATACGGAATCCTAGATGTCTCAGGTGAGCCGTGACTACTGTGATAGATTTGGTGAACACTCTGGGGGCTGTAGTGAGACCAAAGGACAGAGGTCTGAACTGATAATGGCTGGCTCCCATTTGGAAGCGTAAGTACCTTCTTGATGTCCTGATGTGGTAGTAAGCATCTTGAAGCTCTATCGAGCACATCCAATTGTCTTTCCCTAAAAAGGGAAATATAGACTGCAGTGTCACCATTTGGAACTTTGACTTTTTGGCAGATTTGTTTAACTTGCTTAGGTCCAATATATGCCTCCAGTCCCCTGTTCTTGGCACTAAATAGAATCTTGAGTAAGTTCTGAATCCTATTTGTTCTGTGGGACGTCTTGGATGACTCCTTTTTGGAGCAACTTGTGAACCTCTATAGTTGCTTGTTCCCTTAGATTGGATGGAACATCCGGGAGTGTTTTGGTCTTCGGGACAGGTAAGCAAAAGGGGATGGCGTATCCTCTGGATATTATATTTAGTACCCATTTGTCGTTGGTGATATTTCATCAGGCTTCTGGGTACATCGATAAATGTCCCCTGACTGCCTCCAGAGTAGAGCAGTCAGGCCTCTGTTCAGGAGTGCTGATAAGGTTGTCCGCGATAGGAATCATGGTCATCTAGGTTTTGCAGATCCCCTCTGCCTCTGGTGCGGCATCTACATTATTACATCCCTCTCTGCCTCTGGGGAAGGTATCAGGCCATGTGTCCTGGAAAAAATCTCTGGGATCTTTTGAACCACATCTTTCCACCCTTCTGACCTTTGGGATAAGGTCTTGAAGGTATGGAAAAATGTACTCCAATGGCAGAGTTTTTCTTTCCTGCTCACATCGGGTTAGAGTGTCTTTTACTTTAGGTCCAAAGAGTGAGGAACCATCAAAGGGGGCATTAGTAAAGGTAGACTTGAAGGGATCTGCAAAATTAAGCAAGCGCATCCAGGAGTGTCTCCTAAGGAAACCCCGGAACCTGCTGCCCTGCTCGCTCCATCTGCTGTGTAAAGATATAAGCCTCATGGAGGAGTTGACAATAGAATTTAAGGTGGACAGCTGGGAGGAGACCTTCTCATTCACCCCCGCAGCTACTGAACCTTGTAGAGTACCTCCTAGCTCTTTCAGGAGATCTCTTTGTAGCCTCGTAAAATGGGATAAGTAATTCAGTGATCGCAAAGAAAAAGTCACTGAAGAAAAGATATGCTTCCCGTATCTGTCCATCGTTCTCGAATCTTTATTTGGAGGATGAACAGATGAAGAAGTGTCTGCAAGTTCCTTTTTGGTGGCTGCTGCCACCACCATAGCATCTACAGGTACTCCCTTTGTTAAGAATTCTTTGCCCAGAGGAGTTGACAAAAATTTGTTTGGCCTCTGAGGGACCGGTTCCAAAGCGTCAGGTGACTCCCACTCCTTTTGACTAACCAGATCCATTAGTTCATCAAAAGGTGGGGACACCCAGGAGTCTGAAAGTTGAGACCCAAAAGCCTTCAGGCACACTGACTCGTCATCAGAAGGGGAAGTGGTCTGCCAGCCGCCTCTTTGCTTAAGGATCTCTAGAATATCTGCGAATGAGATATCGTCAGAGGATGACTTTGGGAACCCTTCTTGACTCATCAAGGTCAGTGTCTGAAGTAATGGACTCATCTGGGGAGTCAACATGCTTCCTCTTGCAGGTTTTCTTCAGGGGTGGCTCCTCAGAAGGATATTCTGGGGAGGCCTCGGATGAGAGGGGTTCACCCAAAGGGGGATCCTGAGGCTTTGGGTCTCTGCTGTCTTGAGGAATGAGTGGTGCTGAGACAGTAGCCGGTGCCTTGTGGGAAGAGTACTGGTAACCCTCTGTGGTGCTGAATGGGAAGACAACACACTTCTCATCAGCTCAAAGGCAGATCCTGCTGGCTCCAAAGACCTTACCAGCTCTGAGGAGACAGAGGGAGGCAACGGAGCCAACGAGATCAGATCTGAGGCTGATGTAGGAGCCAAGCTAACCCAAGCTGATGGTCCAAGAGGTAAGCTCGGCACCAAAGATCGGGGCCAACAATCCCCCTTGGGGCTGAACAGGGAATCCTGGCTCCCAGACTCACTGGATGGCGCAGAGAGAGTCGGAGCAGAAGTCGGCTCCATGGAGACCAAAGGAAGTTCCGGAACTGACAAATCCACAGAAGGTGGCACCAAGCACTTTGGCTCCGAAGGACCAGCTTGGCTCAGAAATGGAACAATAGTGGGCACAGTAGGCTCCGAAACCAAATGGGTTGGAGACAAGAACAATTTAGTCAGTGCCGGCGACTTACGGAGTCTATACACCACCCATTCCACGTCCTCATCAGATAATCTTCTTGTAGACCTGAAAGATAATGAAGGAGATCAAGACCTAAGGAGGATAGGTGATCTCAAGGTCAGAGAAACCGGCGAAATTTCAGTGGACCGTCTCCGAGTGGAGGTATCTTGCAGCTCCAAAGGCTTTGGAGCCGAAGAACCAGGTCTAGCAACTATAAGAACTTCCAATGGTTCCGAGGACTGTAGAGCTGAGGAAGTAGTGGCCTTAGAAATTTTAGGAAGTTTGACTGGCAGCTCCAAATGAGCCGATGCAGATGGAGATTGTCTTTTGTGTGATTTTCCTTTTTTAGAAGGAGATGACGAAGAAGAGGAAGAGCTATGAATGGCCTCTTCAAAGGAAGGCTTTAAAAGCCCTTTAAGAATCAACTTGTTTCTTCTCTCCTGAAGAACCCTGGCACTAAATGAATGACAAAAGGTGCAGTCCTCTTGGAGATGGATAGCACCAAGACAATAGACACAAACAATATGTCCATCAGTGATGGACATCTTTTGTGAGCATTTCTGACATTTTTTGAAACTCAAAGGCTTATGTTCTCTTTCTTTCTGTTCTTTAGACATATTGACAGAAACAAAATGAAGCCTAGAGGCTATATCAACTACAGTAATATTTAAAGACTAATAATACAAAAATCAATACAAGTAAGAATGACTAGGGAAGAAAATTAGAACCTCTAAACTAAACTGCTCTGAATTTCAAACACAAACTATCAACAGGACAAGCCCTCTAACTAAAATGGGCGTATAGCGCTCTAATCTTAAATGATTTTTAAATCTCATCTCCCTAAGCAGAACTTCCCCTCGGTCATCCGCGTGGTGTGTTGTCCCTTGAAAGCCTTGTGCTGAGACACGGGCTGTATCCCCACCTGCAACCTAGCAACCAAAGGAATTACCCAACAGAACTGAAAGGAATACCCAATCTGTAAACCTAAACTTGGACTACCTAGACGTGCTTCCTTCAGCCTCACAGTCTTGGAAGCCTTGTGCTGAGACATGGGCTGTATCCCCACCTGCAACCTAGCAACCAAAGGAATTACCCAACAGAACTGAAAGGAATAAACAATCTGTAAATCTAAACTTGGACTACCTGGACATGCTTCCTTCAGCCTCACAGTCTTGGAAGCCTTGTGCTGAGACATGGGCTGTATCCCCACCTGCAACCTAGCAACCAAATTACCCAACAGAACTGAAAGGAATAAACAATCTGTAAATCTAAACTTGGACTACCTAGATGTGCTTCCTTCAGCCTCACAGTGTAGGTGATAAACCTACAGTTTCTGTAATATAAATATTCAACAGTGAGTGCTTTTCTTAAACCTACTGTAAGGGCCAGCACACCCGTGGACTACCCCGAGGCCATCCATCCCATTATTATATTTCTACTTACTTCCCAAGTAATTCCATGGATTATGGCAGTTCTCTACTTGGCCACTAGATGGTAGCAGTACCTAGGGAATGAAACTGTATTTTAACAAAACTGTGTAAGAAACTTCTCTGTGTGGAAGATTTTCAGTCCATATATTTCTAGTTAATCACTGTATATTAATCAGATCAGACAATAGTAGTAGAAGTATGACAACTCATCTTAAGTCAAAACAAACAAACAGTAATATCGAAATATATAATTGTACATTACTAAGTATTCAGAAGGCAGGCAGTCTGTTTCCAGTCGAAAATCCTTTATTAAGTCCTCTGTGTACTTAATAAAGGATTTTCGACTGGAAACAGACTGCCTGCCTTGCTTGGATTACTTTCGAATACTTAGTAATGCTGTACAATTATATATTTTCTATTATTACTTTTTGTTTTGTTTTGACTTAAGACGAGTTTACGTTTGCTACTTCTACTACTATTGCCTGATCTGATTAATATACAGTGATTAACTAAAAATTTATGGACTGAAAATCTTCCACACAGAGAAGTTTCTTACACTGTTTTGCTTTTTGACCCACTACACTTTAGTGGGTTGTTTTGAGACTTTGGGGATACCACGGAGATTACTTGTTTTTTGTTTGTAAACACTGTATTTTACTTACTAGCTCAGCTCCACCAGCTCTGCTGTCCAAACCAATACCAGCAATCCCAGTCTAAACATTAAATCAAGGTAATTCACCCCCCAGAAAGGAAATTAGAAGGAAATAACCTTTCAGTCATAAAGGCAGACAGGCAGAAAGGTTAGGAAGTTGACCTACGGTAATTAAAACTCCTGCTACAGTATTTTTTTTCCTCTAACAACTAGACGGAAATGGACACCCCTTGCATTTAATAGGTACTGTATTCACAGTAAGTGCCACGTACCTACTCAAAGCCTTGTAGAACACAGTCTCACTGTATAACTGATTGATTACCTCTCAACAATCCACCTCCTACGTAGCTCTATACTTGCATACTGGAATCCTCTCCCTGCTAACTAATCAGACCCATTTCTCAAGGGAAGCTTGTATTCCTCCTCCCCCCACCTCCGCCCCAGAATATCTGTGCCGCCCACCCCCTCCCCTTCCCTATTAACCAAGCCAAACCTACAAATATAGGCTGGGACTTATGGCGCCATTTTTAAATCTCATCTCCCTAAGCAGAGCTTCCCCTCGGTCATCCACATGGTGTGTTGTCTGTAAGTGTGGCTTTTTTTTCTGTATTGCTGTGCTTTAGTTGTGTGGCTTTTTGTTTGGTTTGACAGGCATTTTTTCATAACTGAGCAGGCACTGTTATAATATATATGTAATAGCTCTGTTACGCAAAGCGTTATTCATCTGGGGTTTTGGAGTGTGCTCTCCCACGTGGTGTGACATCTGCAATTGAGGGTACCTACTGTATTCACTGTGTTATTGGTGCTGCTTTTATGGGACTGTTAAATTCTAGTAGGAGAGTAAGATTGCCCAGCTGTCAATGCTCTGTTATACTCATTACAGCATCACTACCTGAGGTCTTGAACCAGTCGCACCCCTACCTTGCGTCTGGGCAGACAAACATCACTATAGAACTCTTAATAAGATAAAGAGTGATTTACCACCACAGTAGCTATTCTACAGATTACCCAGTACAGAGCACTAACATCGATTGCAGTGTACTTAAACATGCTCAGGCACAGAACGCTGCCTCTGATTATAACTATCATACATTAATAGCTCTTCTATAGCTACCATACAGGCACAATAACACTAGTTTGTTCACAGGGCTACTTTCCTGACCTGCATACTGCAACAGGAACAGACAATTAACAGAGAAGCTCGGCGCTTTCAGGTCATTGTACTGGAATTGCTGTTTTCACGGCAATGCCAAAGGGTGCTGCTTTCAGATGAATGCCAATACTATATGTGAGCTTTAGAAAGCTACATAGATAGAAATATACATTACATATTAATTTTGGTATCCAAGTAGGTACAGTACGTTGAAATAAAATAGAGTACTATAGTCCTAGCACTGTATGTTGTAACCGCAATAGACAGAATACAGATCTATGGCTGCTATTTTTGGCTGTTTTACACTATAATGCCAGTATCTCAGCTACGCTGATATGCAATAGTTGTCGCATTTATGCAAACATATTGGCGCCATCAGAAAGGATAGGTTAGACAGTCAGAGGGAAATTACATGACGAATAACCTAGTGTTCCAGACCATAGGAAACTTCTTGTAGAGCATATAATTTATGCTTGCTGTGAAACATGTACACGCTGGTATTTTCTGTTTAGATTAGCTTGTACAATTAACCTAGTCAGTTTACATGTAGGAAAAACTTAGCGTTCCAGTCCACAAGACAGTTCCTGTAGACGTATAGCAATTATGTTGCTGTGAATGTTGTTTTAGCTGATTGTCTGTTTAATTTAACTTTCCTGTCCACAGAGTATAGCATTTACGTTGCTGTGGAAACTGTACCAGCTGATATCCTGCTTAGTTTTTCATCTATATACATGATTTTTAAAATAAGTAAGAACACTGGAGGGGTATTGCAGTGGGTTTTACCTATTTATGTGGCTCACAGTCAGGGTTCCTGGAGTCTGTATATTGCATACCTGTAATAACACTGTACTGCTTCTCACACATCACTCAGCCACTCACTTGCACACCACCCCTTGTGTTTTGCTTGCATTCTGTTTACCAGCATATTAAAACTTCAAAAGAGACCACAGCTCTCTCTGTTCTGAGTCAGGCAGAAATAAGAACTGATTAATTAAGGACTCATTCATAAGACAGAAAAGGTCACTTAAGGTTAATCACTTGTTAACAGAGGGGGTGGAGCTAGGAACTAAAATTTCTATTTAAGGAGTAAACTAAAACATTTCAGAGCTTTACCAGAAAGGCTCATCCAGACTCTGCTACACTTTGCTGTGAAGGAAAGGTTAGTTTGCTGTTATTTTTTGTATTTCTGTATTGCCTTTCTATATTTTGAATACTGTAGTTTGTTTTCTTTACCTTGTGTTTTGCTTGCATTCTGTTTAACAGCATATTAAAACTTCAAAAGAGACCACAGCTCTCTGTTCTGAGTCAGGCAGAATTTTTCCCTCCCTCCCACCAATTTAAGTTGTCTTGTTAAATACCACTGTCTTTCTAGTTGATGTTAATCTGACCATATATCTCATTTCTCTCTACTTTCACTGGCTTATGTGAGTAATCACAAAACCATCACTTTTGAAATCCCACCCTTCAATTATTTAAATTTATTGGCCATCCTACAGTATTTCATAGTACCAAAATACAAAAGTAACCACCCCTTTCAGTCCATCTTGCTGTTTTAAAATAGTAACTCTCCACTAAACCTTAACTTTTTAAACAGGTAAAACTCAAGTTACCTACTTTCATATCTAACTTCTCTAGTGCACACTGCAGAGTGCATTCTTTTCAATCTTACCTTTAAGCATCCCTGTTACTAGCACTTTCTCTAATACCTAAAAGATCATCTCTACTTGACTCCAAGTAGACTTTTCTCTATCTGTTAAACCTAGCACTTGCTCCTACAGTACTTATTACCTTGATACGGCACTCTTATAGATAGCACCCCAAAAAGGCAAACCCCCATTTCTCGGTCACCACGTCCCCGGAATCTCTTTTAAAGTTTTTTGTCTAGTCCTTCTAGCATGTCGAGGGATCAGTTGCTAGTGTCCTCTCCTGCTCAGCTGGTGAACCTGGGAATATTGAGGCAATGTTACAATTGCCTCATGTACACAGACAACCCTCTCCTCCTCCCACAAAACACAAATACATGAGAGATGCAACTATACGGCCAAACTGGAGGCTGAGCTCTCTCAACATAGGACTGGCAAGACCAGTCAGGAGGAGAAGGTTACCACACACACTATAGACCCAGTCTCACATAGTACCATCACAACCTCAAATCATACACATAAACACACAAAGACATACTCAAGTGCTCTGATCAAAATCTACCAAAACAGCAGAGGCCACCAAAGCAGACACCCAAACAACCACCACCTCAGAACACAACACCTGCAACACATAGACCTCACAGTCAGAGTGTCAAACAGTCACAGCCCTTAAGGCCAAACACAATGCCAGACACACTAGTCATTGGTGACTCCATAGTCAGACACACTGACGCCCCGCCACCAGACTGAGTAAGGAGAAGGTCACAGTAAGCTGCCTGTCGGGCTAGAATATACATAAGCCAAGCACTCAGGTCTCTCAACAGCAGGTACAAATATGACTCAGTCATTGTCCACGCTGGTGTAAACGACCTGAGATGTACCTCCTGACTACATGAAAAGAGACATTGAGGAGCTCTCTGATTATGTAGCCCAGGCAGGTATGACCCTGACCTTGAGCAGTATCCTACCTTCACCAAGAATGATGCCACAATACAGAGATAAGATGACCAGCTTTAACAATTGGCTTAAACTCTGGTGTCATTCAAAGGGGATCCAATGTCTGTCTACCTGGGATGACATGCTGGACAGCCACCGCTTTGCCAGTAAGGGACGGCTTGCACCTGTCACCCTGGGATTCCGGATATTGGCAAAGGCTCTTGCCACCCCATAGTGCCTTTTTAGGCAAGGCTCAAATTCTAAACCTACCACCCTAGAACACAAAAAGGAAAAACTAAGGGTAATGCTGCTCAATGCCAGAAGTCTAAATCTCAAAATGCAAGGCCCTTCTCAGTATGGAGAACATCGATGTCTGTGCAGTGACAGAAACCTGGTTCAAGGCTCCTGAGAGCACCCCAGCACTATCAGGTTTTACCTCTTATCATGCCCGCCCCAAAATCCGGACAATACCAAGAAAGGAGGGGGTATCCATATTCATCAAAGACACCCACACCTCAAGACTGGTGGCAATGCACGATGCATCGGAGACCATCCAGGTGCAATTAACCATAGGCAAGACTGCTCTGCAAATTGTAGCATGTTACAGGCCACCCTCACAAACTCAGGAACCTCACATGGCCTTCCTGAAAACACTAGAGGGGATAAATGTATCACCAAACACCATCATACTAGGTGACTTCAATTACCCTAATATAGACTGGGAACACTACTCAAGCCCAAACACCCTAGCCCAAAAGTTCCTGGAATTCATAAACTCAAATGCCATGGAACAACTAGTCACCATCCCCACAAGAGGAGAAAACATACTTGATCTCATCATCACGAACATGGGAGCACAATGTTCAACACCGAAGTATACCCCCACTGGTGAGATCAGATCACAACTAATCTCGCTGGAGGTCCTCATCCCACCCCCACCTGAAATAAAAAGACCACAGTAAAGAACTACTTCACACTTCTAAAGACTAGTGTGGTCTCCTTGGAAAACAGTACTCAAGCCGCTGAATCACTTACAAATGCCTTCTACCAGCACCTGCAGGACTGCATGGATAAGGCAATCCCAAGCAAAACAAAGACTCTTTGTTAAAGGCAAAGCGCCCACTCTGGTGGACCCCAGCCATAAACAAACTCTACAACAAAAGGAGGAAGCTACTACAAGATAGAGCAAAATCCTTAAAAGGTAAGACACCCTTGATCACTATAAGTAAAAACTAAGAGCTCTCATAAAATCATCCAAAGCAAATTTTGAGAGAAAAATAGCTAAAGACTCAAAAGACAATCATAAGGCCTTCTTTAGCTATGTTAGAAACCTGGGAGGAAACTCCCAGATATGCTCAGAACTAGTTCAAAATGATGTGAAGATTACTGATCCTACAGACATTGCCAACATACTGGCTGACAGGTTCAGTGCAAACTAAAAGGAGAGATATCTATACCGCTTAATGCAGCCCCCAAACATCTCCAACGCCAAGTGGGAACTGCTTTCTCCAAACCAAGAAACACAGCACCCATGTGACCTGATGGTGTCCCCGGCTGTGTGCTCCACGAGAATTAAACCCACAGCTAGGACAGCTGTTTAATCATAGTCTTACCTCTGGATACTGCAACTGTGGTCCCACTTCACAAGTGCCTCCACCGACCCTGGAAATTACCGCCCATTAGCTTGACAAGCCTTATCTGCAAAGCCATGGAGAGGATCATAATGGACCTCATAAATAAAGACATAGGGAATTTGCAGACTTTGGATCCATCCCAGATAGGCTCTGTCAAAGGCAGAACATGCGTTCTAAACTTGTTTGACTTTTATGAACCAGTCACCAAAGCCATTGATGAGGGAAAGGCAGTCCATACAGCTACCCTCGATCTGGCGAAGGCCTTTGATACAATACCTATCATTGAAAAACTCATCAGCTTAAATGTTAACCCATACATCACAAGATGGGTTGCAAACTGGCTGGGTGACAGAACCCACAGGGTCAGAGTTGCTGGTGCCATGTCAGACTCAAAGCCTGTCACAAGTGGTGTACCACAGGGCTCAGTCCTGGGCATCTACTTTTCCGAAGTACAAGCAAACACAGGAGGGTTATGGCTGACAAAGTTTGCAGATGACTGCAAACTGGGCGCCATAGTAGAAAACACATCTGACACAGATATCCTTCAGAAGGGTCTCACAGAAACGGATAACTGGTGCCAGAGCCATGGCCTAAAGTTAAATGCCAAAAAATGCATAGTCATACCCTTCGGGAAAAACAAGGTTACCCCTAGCTACCAAATAGGTGGCAATCCACTGAGTACAGAAGAAGTTATCAGGGACCTGGGGACCCAGGTTGATAGTAGTCTGTCATTCGACACCCATGTAGCTAAAGTAGTTAGGAAGACCTTCTACATTGCCCACCTTATCATGAAGGGATTCTCATCTAGATCAAGGGAGGTCATAGTCTCCTATACTCATCACTCATCAGACCAATGATTGAGTACAATGCCCCATTCGAATGTATCTGACCCGACACTTGCAGCAGCTGGAGAGGCCATAAAAGTTCCTCACCAAAAGGATAAAGGGTCTCAAACATCTGTCCTATGCTGCCCGACTGAAAGAACTCCAGCTCTATTCAGTAGCTCAGAGGTGACCTTTGCCTAACATACAAGGCCATGTCAAACCCAGATTTGATGAATATGCTTCACCTCAAAAATCTAGATCCATCAGAGCCACAAGGGCGGAGACTTAAACCAGGGATAGATTCATCACCCAAAGACTCATATGTGAGGCAGAGCACCTGGCCTTGTTCAAGAGAAATCTTGACCAATGGATGGGAGATCGCAGATATTACCTCAGTGTCACTGCTCAACAGAGGCACAGCAAAATAATGGGTATAGTTCCCTAGGCTTGTAAATGCCCTCGGGCAGATAGCCTAGTATGAACCTATGAACCTATGAACCTATGAACCCACCACCCCTCCTCCCACTCCTGCTAAGACATTACCCACATAGCCATTATACAGTTTTTCGCTTTGTCTTTTCTTTCAGCTTGGAGGCTGAGACACAGGCTGTATCCCCACCTGCAACCTAGCAACCAAAGGAATTACCCAACAGAACTGAAAGGAATACCCAATCTGTAAATCTAAACTTGGACTACCCAGACGTGCTTCCTTCAGCCTCACAGTGTAGGTGATAAACCTACAGTTTCTGTAATATAAATATTCAACAGTGAGTGCTTTTCTTAAACCTACTGTAAGGGCCAGCACACCCGCGGACTACCCCGAGGCCGTCCATCCCATTATTATATTTCTACTTACTTCCCAAGTAATTCCGTGGATTATTGCAGTCCTCTACATGGCCATTAGATGGCAGCAGTACCTAGGGAATTAAACCCTGTATTTTACTTACTAGCTCAGCTCCACCAGCTCTGCTGTCAAAACCAATACCAGCAATCTCAGTTTAAACATTAAATCAAAGCAAACCCCCTCCCCCTGAAAGGAAATTAGTAGGAAATAACCTTTCAGTCATAAAGGCAGACAGGCAGAAAGGTTAGGAAGCTGACCTACGGCAATTAAAACTCCCGCTACAGTACTTTTTTTCCTCTTAACAACTAGATAGAAATGGACAACCCTTGCATTTAATAGGTATTGTATTCACAGTAAGTGCCATGTACCTGCTCAAAGCCTTGTAGAACACAGTCTCACTGTATATCTGATTGATTACCTCTCAACAATCCACCTCCTACATAGCTCTACCCGCTCTATTCGATCTGTGGGTTCACTCCACTCCCCTACCCTACCCCCAATTCCCACCCACCCCACTGCCTCTACATTTAAACCTATGAAACTACACCCACAGCTAAATAAACCTATCCCACTACTGCCCACACTGGCAATCAAACTCCCACACCTCTAGCAATCTAAACGTTACCTCCTACTCTTAACCACTACATATTTTAAATCATTCTTTCCCTCCCTTCACCTCACCAAACTACTATCCTTAATGGAAACAAAATGAAATTCTTCTTAAGTTGTCTACTGTTCACCCTCACTATACTAACTAACCTCACAGCATGCCACCATACCTCACCTACATTAAACAGCAGTTACCACAGCACAAACATATCCACCATACCACTCACACACACATATTTTCCCATTAGTGCTGCACTTTTCAAATATGGCCAAATGCTACACATATATAAATTCCAGTTAACAACAACACATACCACTAAACTATCAGGTGTATACTACATAAAAATAACATATAAAATAAAATACACATTACTACTTGCAAAAAAACTACTCACATCAGGAGACATACACCCAAACCCAGGACCCAACAATACCTTACTCCCACCTAAACATAAATCAGACCTACTTATCATTAACATCACTATAAGAAGCATAACAAACAAACTCCCTGATCTGCATGCATTTATAAAGCATTACTCCCCAGACTTAGTCACAATTACAGAAACCTGGTTAAAACCCAATATACAAAATGAGGAAATTCTCCCACCAGGCTACAACATACTAAGGCATGATAGAACAAGTAGAAAGGGAGGAGGTGTAGCCACATTATTTAAAAACACTCTCAACATAAAACCCCTCAATAACTCTATTCCTTCATTTCAAAATGACAGAACTTTAATCTCAACTCTTTTCATTAATGATACCATAAAAAATTAACATTATCTGTTGCTATATCCCACCAGGCAATAACCGCTCCACCATAGAAGAGATCTTACAATGGACCTCTGATAAGCTACCACAGGAATCAATTCTGTTAGGTGACCTAAATACAGACTGGTTAGCCTGCAACTCCAATATCCCTGCAAACCATATAAACCTCTATGGCTTTGCACCGCTCATCCAAGAATCAACTAGAATAGATAAAAATCCAATAAGCAATCAATCCTAGACTGGACACTAGTTAACTGCTCTAAAGAAAAATATGCCTCTGGATGTCTTCCAGACAGCCTAAGTGACCAGCTTCCCAGATTCCTACAATGAAGGCAAACAAATCCCTCAAACCCTATAGTCTTTAAACATGTCAGAGATGAAAGTAATCTGAACAATGAGAATCTCAACCATATCCTATAACATTGTAAATGGGACCCACTACTAACTTTAAACTTAGACCAAGCAGTTGAATACTTTAATAACACTTTCATCAACGTTCTCAACTCAATAGCACCCATTAGAAGAATTAAAGTACAAACAAGCTATGCACCATGGCTAAGCAGGGACACAAGAGCCCTTCTAAAAGCCAGAGATAAGTTGTGCATAACATGGAAAAGAGAAAAGACAAATTCATCCAAACAAAACTACCAAAAACTAAGAAACCAAGCAAAAAAACAAACTTTATTCGATAAACAAAACTACTTCCTTTATGTCCAAAATAAACACAATAAAACCCCCCAAAAGTTCTGGTATGCCACCAACTCACTACTTAAATCAGGCAAAACATCCACACCAACTCCAACCAACAACAACAACACTGCAGATATTGCTTCCCAATTTAACCACCACTTCACAAAAAACATCTTATCCCTCTCTAAACATCTCTCCAATAACAACCAGCCCCATAACCCAAACCAACCCGCCAATAATACCCCAGCCCTCACCCTCTCACCTGTCCCTACCGCTACAATCAAAAAACTGCCTCTAAAACTTAAACCTACCAACCTTGCTGCAGACAACCTACCAGTCAACTTCTTAAAAATAGCAGCTGATTCACTATCTTACCCTGTTTCCATCCTTATAAATCATTCCACTCAGGAATCCTACATCCCACAGTTATGGAACGTATCATACATTCTCCCCCTTCATAAAGGTGGAAACTCGTATTATTTTTCCAACTACTGTCCCATAGCCATTCTAACCCCCTTATCGAAAATATTGGAAAGATGTATTCACTCTCAAGTGATGCAATTCTTGAATACCAACAATCTCCTCTCTCCTACACAACACGGTTTCCACCAACACCACAGCACTACTACTGCTCTCCTCTTTTTCACAAACACAATTAACCAATACAGAAATAACAACAACTTCGTCTCAGCAATATTCTTAGACCTATCTAAGGCATTTGACATGGTATCACACCCCTTTCTTCTAGAATCTCTGACCACCCTATCCTTTGCTCCATCTACCATAGCATGGTTTAAAAGCTATCTAGCAGACAGACTACAGTCTGTACAATGGCAAAACAAACTATCTCCCTTACTCCAAACCACTGTAGGAGTCCCACAAGGTTCAATATTGGGACCACTACTTTTCACTATATTCACCAACAACCTCCATAGCTCCTCCCAACATGTCACTCTAATACAGTATGCAGATGACTCGACTCTCATCTGCGCAGCGCCATCTCTCACTATGTACCCAGGAATCCTTTACCTCAGTAGAAAGTTGGATCACCCAGATCCAGCTTATACTCAATCCAAACAAGACCAAGTTACTCATATTTGCTCCTAATAAAACTAAAACCACCCAATCCCCTTTTACAATCACGTCCAATAATGGCACTAACATCTCCCCTACTAACAACACTAAACTACTAGGAGTAACTATTGACAATAAACTGTTATTTGACACCCATATATCACTAACAATCAAAAAAGTCCATAAAAAATGGGTACCTTATATAGACATAAAAAATTCCTATCTGATCAAGCAAGCATCACACTCACCTACTTTCTACTCTCATGTATGCTGCACCTATCCTTACCAACCCTAGAAAACAGGACCTTGTACAACTAGAGTCCTGCTACAATAAAATTGCAAAATTTGCTAACAACTGTACCGACAAAACCCATCATTGTCAGGCACTAAAAGAACTCAAATGGTTAGAACTCCCCAACTAATTAACTATCAACAACTGATACTAGCCTACAATATAGTAAGACATCCTGACAAAACCCCATCCCTAAACAAACTCCTAACCTAGTATACAACAAATCGCCCCCTCCGCTCCTCAGAAAAATCTCTCCTCTGTATCTCTAAAGCCAATAACTCTGCAGGAAAAGCTCTTTTCTCCCACAACATTGCCAGAAACTGGAACATCCTCCCCACCTCTCTGACCTCAGCTCCCTCAACCATACAGTTCAAAAATTCTCTCAAGACACACCTATTAAATTCCTAGTTATGCCCATACATCACATAAGACACTGTCCTGATACTGCATAAAAGAATTGTAAATGCAGTCCCCTCATGTTCTACTAGAAACTCAGTAACTCCCACTGCAGCAATGATTAATGCAGTCTCCTATTGTTCTGCTACAAACTCAGTAGCTCCCGGTATAAAATGTAATTCCCTTTTTCAGGTTAACTCTTAACTCTTGTCTTCCTACTAGTAAAGTAATCTTTTACCGGTATCTGCTTTTTTTCTGTTATACACACAAAAACCTGTTTATCATAAATATAAGCTGATGTAATAACGTGTATTTTAAATGTAAATGGTTGCTGAGCTGTACTGCAAAATAATGTGTACATAAATAAGTTTATTATTAATCTTAAATAATGTAGAGCTTTACCTACAAGGTATAGTTATCTACTTCTGTAAAAGAATTTGGAGCTTTTCTCCCCGGGCCTCCGCTGTAAATGGACACGTGTCCAGTCAGACTATCCCAGTTAACAAATGTAAAATAAATAAATAAAATAAATAATTTAAACATGCTATGAAGACGCAACAAACAACCACTACAGGGATACCAAGGCCTATACAGCAACAGCAAAAGCCTTGCCTGAGGAAAAACTATCTCTATTGAGGTAAAAACAGCAAAGAGAAGCCAACAAATACAATCTATTGGTGATAAAACTATGTATCAGTAAAATTATTTAGTTTTGACAAGAATATAAGAAAAAAGTTTCACAACTTAGCCAAGGCCAAGATGAGCGCATCCAACCTCGTAAAGCGGCAAACGAGATCTGGGGAATTGAGATGCTCTCTTGCCCGACTTCTCAGACCTGGAAGATGGGGATTTCTGCTTTTTTGAGGTACTCTGAGTCTCTTCTATAGCCTCTGTGAAAGGAGTCTTTAATAGGCCCCTTACCATCAATTTGTTCTTTCTTTCCATCAACACCCTGGAGCTGAAAGCACGACACAAAGAACACGATTCCTGAAGGTGAACTGCACCTAGACAATAAACACAACTGGTATGTCCATCAGTATGTCCATCAGTTAATGACATTTTCTGACTATATTTGTCACATTTTTTAAACCCTGAAGGTTTTGACTCTTTGGGATCTTTCGACATATTCGAATAATAACAGTATCAATACACAATCAACACTAAATGAATTATATTAAGGGAAATTTTTTTTTTAAACAAGCAATAGAACAATCACACAACAGTAATACAAGGATAAGAAGGGACAGTTCTCTAAATAAAACAAACTGGCCCCTAACTAGAGTAGAGAGAAAGAAAGGAGAAGGAAGGCATTCCATGTTAAATGGGCCAACAGAAGCCCTCTAACTTAAATGAGCTACCAAAGCACAAGAAAGAATTTTTATCTCCAAGCTCTCCCTAAGAGCATCTCAGTGAAAATTTTGGGACATTTTGAACCTCATCTTTCTGCCTTCTCTTTGATTCCCAGAAAAGAATCTCTAGAGAGCAGAAAAACAGATTCCCACAGCAGACAGGGTCTTACCATCCTGTTTGCTTCAGGTAAGCATTTCTTTTATTTTAGGTCCAAATAAAGTTGACCCATTGTAGGGGCATTGATAAAGGATGGCTTGAAGCGTTAAGTGATATCACATTGCTGCATCCAGACATGGTGTCACATGGTAATACCTGTACTGGCTGCTCTTGATGTACCATTAACTGAGTTAAATAGCAGTCACACAGCCACATTTAAGGAAGATTGCAGGGTAGACATTTAGGTGTCCACCTTCTTTTGGATGTCAGTATGTAAGCTACCTGAAAGAGACTTGGAAAGCTCTTTGATCGTGTATATTTGGAAACATGTCAGGTGTGCTAAATAGTTCAGTTCTTGAAGTGCAGAAGTCCCTGAGACATATGTCCATTTCCGCAGTCTGTCCAATGTCCTTGACTCCCTGTTTGCAGCTGCTGCTATTGGGAGGAGGGGAGGCTTTGACCAGTGTTTCCTATCCTTTGGGGCAAACAAAATCTTGTCTGGCCTTTTTGGGATAGGCTTCACCACATCAGGTTCCTTCCAAGCCTTCAGAGAGATGAAATCTACTAGTAAAGCATCAGGAGGTGGGACCACACAGGACGTCAATGGGCCAGATCCAAAAGGTTCGGGGAACAAAGACTCATCAGAAGACAGAGTTTCTGTGGACCATTCCCCCTCTGTTTCACCAGTTCCAGAATATCCCCAAAGGAGATGCCCTGAGGGGGTCTTGGGGAGCCTTCAGCATCATCTAAGTCTGTGTCTTCAGTGATGGACTCAGGAGAGAAGTCTATATGTTTCCATCTGCATGTCCTTTTCAGGGGGGTGTGTCTTAGGGCTCTGACGGAGACACTTTGGAGTCAGACAGGGAGCTCAAACGTACAGCAGCCACGAAGATGATTGTGTCTGCCTGTCTCTGTTGACCAGAATGAGAGGAAGGAGGCACAGGATCCATTGGGAGTCAGGATGGATCCAAACTCAGTGCACACACTAGTCTTCTTGGTCCAGCCAATGCCCTCTACACAGTCTTGAAAGCCAGCTCAGCTAATGGAGCCTAGAAACAACTACCTTACCAGCAAAGTTAGCAGGCTTCTCAATTCCAAAAGAGGTTGGCTACAAGGAAGATATTAGAGTTGAGCTGGCAACAGCAGAAGCATCAAAGGGCAGAAACAGCTCCAAAAACTTCGGAGTCAACTCCACAGTTGGAGCTCTAACTCCAAAGCTCTGGCTCTGGGACTCTTCCAGACTCAGAGGCACTGGTGTCAAGAACGTGAGGGAAGATGTTAATGCAAAAGTCTCCAGAGCTATTAGATCTGATGCTGGTGTGGCAGAGAGGTTGGGACCCACAAATGTCAGTTCCAGAAAGAGAGACTGTGTCAGAAAAAGGTTTGACAGTGTCAAAGGGGCCATGCCCAGCCCTCTCCTTGGGGTAGGGGTTGGGATGACCCCTAGCTGAATTTGTGACCTCAGGAATTTCCTCATCGTATGGTTGATGTCCATCTCAGTTAGACTTCTAGTGGATCGACTAGACCTCAAAGAAGAAGATACAGGTGCAATCTCAATGGCAGCTTTTGCTGAAGTAATGGTGAATGAAGTCAGAGAAAAAGGTTTCAATGAGGGAGTTCGGATTATTTTGTCTTTGCTTCTCTTTAGATCTCTCTCTTTTTCTTTGGATATTTCTTTCTCTTTTTCCCTCTTTTTGTCTGAAGAAGGAGAGGTGAAAGATACACTGGATTCTAAGGACATTTTGGACATTGAGGGGGAAATAAGTCCTTGAGAAAAAGTTTCTCCTTCTGCCTTGATGTGCTCTGGTACTAAAGGCAGCACAGATAGTGCAACTATCCTGCAAGTGTTAAGGACTTAGGCAATAAACAGATAAGGAATGGGGGTCGGGGGGTGTTCTAGTGTCCACAGGATGAACAATTTTTGAAACAAGTGGAATTTTCACAACAAAACAAACTTTCTCACACTGAGAAAAGTTTACAACTACTACTACTTGAATGCTAAAGAGCAAATAGGCAAATATTATATATATATATATATATATATATATATATGGGTTCCGTTCAGAAGCTCGAAATACTGAAATCTCGAATTTCAATATTTCAAGCCCAAGAAGACGAATCCACATAATAGCAAAAGTTTAGAAGCGCCAAATTCAAAACCTCGAATACCGGAGGCTTTGAATTTAGCGCTTCTAAAGTTCCGCTATGGTTATGTATTCAGGTAAGTGTGTGTGTGTGTGTGTGTGTTAAGGGATTTGGGTAGGGGCTGTGGTGTGTGTCCGTGTGTTTTGTTGCTGTGATGTGTGTGTACGAAGAGAAAGTAGCTTGTGTGGTGGTGTTTTGTGTATGTTTTTATGTAGTGCGACCTCGGAGTGAGAATATTTAAGTAGGGGGGTGTGGGGGGTGCAGCCCCCCACATGGGAGGTGCAGGGGGGCTTGCCCCCCTGCTTTCATATAGTAGAGTGATTGTGTGTGTTTGTGTGGTGGATGGTGTGTGTGTGTGTGTGTGTGTGTGTGTGTGTGTGTGTGTGTGTGTGTGGTAAAACCGCGAAATTCAAAACTTCCGGTATTCGAGGCTTTGAATTTCGCAGTTTTTAGTTTTCATTGTTTTGTGGATTCCACTTTCTGGGCTCGAGATACTGAAATTCGAGATTTCAGTATTTCGAGCTTCTGAAGTGAATACATATATATATATATATATATATATATATATATATATATATATATATATACAAACACACACACAAACACATACACATAAAGAGAAGAACATTGTACTAAAAGTTAATTTAACTACTATCTATACTAACATCTTTAACGCTATAAATGTGAATATATAACGTCTACTAGAAAGTTCTATCACAGCACACTAGAAAAATATTTCTAAAGGAGCTATCTAAAATGCCTAACAATCTAACTATACTAATTTTTAGCTATATTCTAGGGGAAGAGTAAACATTTGAATCAAAAATAGCTATCACTTATCGTGGAAGCATTGGAGCTCTAGGAAAACATGTCTGGTCTATCATGCAGCAAATGATATCTGAAGTAAATCAGCAAGGAGGAGGGAATTGGCATAATGGTTAAGGTGTTTACCTTACAAACACAAGGTGTAGGGATTGATTCTCACATGGGGTAACTGGCTAGGCTGAAAATGGCCCATAAGGGCAGTTAGCCTAGTAATAAGCTATGAATCTATGAATTGTGGGTAGAGGAGGAGTCAGAACTCTAGGAGTCAATACTTTGGTATAAGGTGTCAAGGTCAGATCTTACCGGATCTGACTTCCCATATGTTGAATTAGACAAAGATAGACAACATCAGATCTGAAGTTATGGATTACCTGCAAAGTGAAGGATTTAGAGTAGAAAATCCAACTCGGGTAATGTCACAGCATGATGGAACAATGAGTCCCCAAATAAGGGAGAAACAGGTGGAATTGGAAGCATATGATTACTTGCCACATGAAGATAATCTGCAGCTTTCAGCAGGAAACCAGTACAGAAGTTCAGTTGAGCTGCACAGCAAGGGAAGGAGCAGGAAACAGTAGCATCTCTGATACAGACAATGTTGTGGAGTGATGGGCCAATCAGTTCCCATATAAATGAATAACGGATAACACAGGATGCAACTGAAGAGATATGTCACAGAAAGGTGGTCTGGAACTTTAAGTAGAATGCCCGCAGGAAACAGAGATCAAAGAATGTGCCCTTGGTTTACGAGAAAATGAACTAAAGGAAAAATTGCTTGACTTAATCGAGATGGATAAACATATTAAGATTGATGATACAACGAGATTACAGAAAGTAAATAAAACCCAAAATGTTAGAAGTCTAATAAAACAGATGAACTCAGTAATCAAGACTTTTACCAGAAATTCATGTGCTGTAACAGAAGTAAATAGGACGTATTACTGTGCAGCAAAATTAACAACAGATAAAGTCTTACCACAAAAACACAGGGCAGTAAGGGAAAGGAAGGGAAGAAATAAAATGCCATCATGGAATCATCAAACCGGGAAAACCCCCAAAAAGCTTTGTACAGAACTGGTAAACAAAGCAAAAGAAAGAAACACCACCAAAATGGAAGAAACAAACACATTTTGGAGAAATATCTATGAAGACCCTGTGAAATATAACAAAGATGCTGATTGGACAGAAAAAGTAAAAGAAACAGTAAGAAGTTCAAATGTACAGAATATGAAATGGGATGAAGTAGTGGCCAGAGAAACTGAAACAAAATTAAGAAAAGCTCCTAACTGGAAAACCACAGGCCCAGATGGAATACGCAACTTCTGGCTAAAAGTGTTAACATCTTTACATGAAGATTTAGCTTTGAGTACGAATTACTTATATGCACATCCCAAACAGACACCAACCTGGTTAACAACAGGAAAACCAATGCATCCTACAAACTGTAGACCAATAACTTCCAACAATGTACAAACTATACACTGGAATTGACGCCAATAGAGTTTATAGTCATTCAGAAGAAAACTCAATAATGGCAATAGAACAAAAAGATAACAAAAGAAAGTCATATCGATTAAATGATTAATTGTTGCTAAATAAAATCAGAAAGAAGAACTGTAAAAGGGGGGAAGAATCTAAGTATGGTACAGATAGATTATAAAAAAGCCTTCGACAGAATCCCACATTCATGGATAAAGGAATGCTTACAAATATATAACATACATCCTACATTGATAAATTACATTACAATGACCATGAAACAGTGGCAACCATTTTGCAATTAAACCATGACAAAGGGCAAATTATTATCCCAAGGAAAAAATTGAAAGAAGGATATTCCAGGCTGATTATCACCGCTGTTGTTTTGTCTTGCCCTTAAAGCATTAAGCTATTAAATAGATTAGGTCTTGGTTTTAATTTAGCTCCCAGTAAGAAAACTTGCTTAAAGATTTCTGATCTACTTTTTGTGAATGACTTAGAATTATATAGCTCATAAGATAAGAAGTTGAAAGAATAACTACATGTGATTAAAACTTTCTCAGACGATATTAAGAATATTTGGTGTTGATAAATGTGCAAAAAAAAAAGTTATGTACTTTACCATAACTTGGAATCTGTGCTATCCAGTGTCATTATTCATCATGGATGGGTTTTGGATCTGACCTCGGATCTGAGTCGGCAACTGAAAGGACAGATCCAGAGCTCAAGCTCCTCCCCTACCCATGATCCCTTGCTACCCACGACCCTCAGATAGAACCAAACACCCTAATACTGGGTGATTTTAACTACCCTGCCATTAACTGGGAAAACTACTCATGTCCCAACACCTTTGTGCAACGGTTCTTGGAATTCATAAATTCCAACACCCTGGATCAACTAATCCATAGTCCCACCAGGGGCTCCAATATCCTAGACCTGGTCATTACCAACATGGGAAATCAATGCTCCATACCTATGGTCACCCCCTCGTTAGTCAGGTCTGACCATAAGCTAATCACCCTTAACATCCACATCCCACCCCCGCCCCCCAGTAAAGAAACCACCATAAAAAACTTCTTCAAAGCCAACTTCATGCTACTCAAGTCAGAAGTGACAAACTTCATGACACCCATGCAGACGGAACTGAAAGTTCAACTGCTGAATCCTACACTAAGGCACTGTACGAGCACATCCACTCATGCATGAATCGTGCCATCCCAAATAGAACCAAAATGCTCTCATCCAAAAAAAGGAAGCCAATCTGGTGGTCCCCTGCCATAAACAAACTTTACAACAAAAGGAAGAAACTTTTGCAGAAAAGAGGAAAATCCAAGGATGCAAAAAACTCCCTTACTAGCCTCAGTAAGAAACTGAGATGCCTCATAATATCCTCCAAAGCTAGTTACGAAAATAAAATTGCCAAAGATTCCAAAGACAACCACAAAGCATTCTATAACTATTTCAAGAATCTAAATGGCAATGCTCAGATCTGCTCTGAGCTAAAACAGAATGGCATTAAATATACTGATCCAAAGGATATTGCCAATATCCTGGCAGATCGATTCAGTGCCAACTTCACCCCTCTCACCCCTAAATGGCCCATCTCAATACTGGAAGATTGCCAAATTCCAGTAATAACGGCCACACAGGTACAAAATGCACTCTCTAAAGCCAAGAATACAGCATCCATGGGACCAGATGACATCCCGGCTGTGTACTACATGAACTACAATATGAACTGGCACCTCACCTAAGTGTCATGTTTAATCATAGCCTCACCTCAGGTTTCATGCCCACTGAGTGGCGAGAGCTACAGTTATCCCAATCCACAAGGGGATCCACCTTGGATCCCGGAAACTACCGTCCCATCAGTCTGACAAGCCTTATCTGCAAGGCCATGGAGCGTATTATCATGGAACTTATAAACAAAGACATTGGCAACCTTCAAACACTGGACCCCACCCAGTTTGGGTTTGTGAAGGGCCGATCTTGTCTCCTGAACCTGATTGACTTCTTTGAATCAGTCTCCAGAGCCATGGACAAGGGTAAGGTGGTCCACACAGCCTATCTAGACCTTGCCAAGGCCTTTGACACCATCCCCCACTCTGGAATCATAGATAAAATTACTAAGTTGGGCATTAATCCCTATGTCACCCAATGGGTTGCTAAATGGCTTACTGATAGAACCCACACTGTAAAAGTAGCCGACTCCAAATCCAGCTCCAGACAAGTGACAAGTGGAGTACCTCAGGGTTCAGTCCTGGGGCCACTCTTGTTTGGCATCTACTTCTCTGAAGTACAGGTCAACACTAAGGGACTCTGGCTAACAAAGTTTGCAGATGACTGTAAACTGGGAGCCATTATTGAATCCCCAAATGATGTGGATACTCTACAAAAGGGCCTTACAGAAACAGATGCTTGGTGCCAGAGCCATGGGCTCAAGCTCAATGCCAAGAAATGTATTGTTATCCCTTTGGGAAAAACATGTATCCATGAATTACCATATAGGTGGCAGTACACTAAACACAGAAAGTGTGATAAGAGACTTAGGGACACAGGTGGACAGTGGTCTCACCTTCGATAACCACATCGCCACAACAGTCAGGAAATCCTTCTATGTGGCACACCTCATCACGAAGGGCTTTTCATCCAGAAAAAGGAGGTCATTGTCCCACTGTACTCATCCCTCATTAGACCCATTATAGAATACAACGCCACATTTGGTATGAACCTCTCAAGACATCTGCAACAACTGGAAAGGCCTCAGAAATACCTCACTAAAAGAATCACAGGCCTAAAGCAGATGCCCTACGCTGACCGCCTTAAAAAACTCCAGCTATACTCTGTCGCATATCGTCTACTCAGAGGCGATCTCTGCTTAACATACAAGGCCATGTCAAACCCAGAGCTGTTGGACATGCTACACTTAAAGAAATCCCAATCCCTCAGAGCTACATGCTCCAGGGATCTACACCTTGTCATCACAATAAACAAAACATGCTGGAGGGATAGGTTCCTGACCCAGAGATTCCCCAGACTCTGGAATAGATTGCCCATACATGTCAAGCAGAGTGCCTCTTTGGACCTCTTCAAGAGGAATCTTGACGATTGGATGGGAGAAAGGAAATTCACCCCAGGGATCACGTCAGTCGCCCTGCTAGACAGGGGTCCAGGAAAGTAA